>NC_058414.1:79230000-79873029 GCF_002201575.2 Neomonachus schauinslandi | reverse complement strand
AAATAAATAAATAAATAAATAAATAAATAAATAAATAAATAAATAAACAAGAGAGAAAAAAAGATGGTTTTGGCTATTCAGGGTCTTTGTGGTTCTATACAAATTGTAGGATTGTTGTTCCAGTTCTGTAACAAATGCTGTTGGTATTTTGATAAGGATTGCAATAAATCTTTAGATTTCTTTTGGTACTACTGATATTTTAACAATATTTGTTCTTCCAACCCATAAGCATGGAATGTCTCTCCATTTCTTTGTGCTGTCTTCAGTTTCTTTCATCAGCATTTTATAGTTTTCAGTGTGCAGGTCTTTTACCCCCTTGGTTAAGTTTAGTCCTAGGTATTTTATTATTTTTAGTACAATTGTAAATGGGTTTGTTTTCTTAATTTGCTTTCTGCTGCTTTATTATTGGTGTATAGAAATGCAACAGATTTCTGTACATTGATTTTGTATCCTGTGACTTTACTAAATTTATGTATCAGTTCTAGTAACTTTTTGGTGTAGTCTTGAGGATTTTCTATATAGAGTACCCTATCATCTGCAAATAGTGAAAGTTTTACTTCTTTACCAGTTTGGATGCCTTTTATTTCTTTTTGTTGACTGATTACTTTGGCTACAACTTCCAGTACTATGTTGAATAAAAGTGGTGAGAGTGGACATCCCTGTTGTATTCCTGATTATAGAGGAAAAGCTTAGTTTTTCCCTACTGAGGATGATATTAGCTGTGGGTTTTTCATTTACAGCATTTATTATGTTGAGGTATGTTCCTTCTAACACTACTTTGTTGAGGGTTTTTATCATGAATAAATGTTGTACTTTGTCAAAGGCTTTTCTGCATCTATTGAAATGACCATATAGTTTTTATCCTTTTTCTTATTGATGTGCTGTATCACATTGATTGATTTGTAAATATCGAAGTGACTATACATCCTGGGAATAAATCCCGCCTGATCATGGTAATAGATTTTTTAAATGTATTGTTGGATTCAGTTTGCTAAATTTTGTCGAGGATTTTTACATCTGTATTTGTCAGAGATATTGGCATGTAGTTCCTTTTTATGTGTATGTTTGTGTGTGTGTCTTTATCTTGTTTTGGTATCAGGGTATAGCTAGCCTCAGAGAATGAATTTGGAAGCTTTCATACCTCTTCTATTTTTTTTTGGAATAGTTTGAGAAAAACAGGTATTAAGTCTTCTTTAACTGTTTAGGAGAATTCATCTGTGAAGCCATCTGGTCGTGGACCTTTGTTTTTTGGGAGTTTTTTGATTACTGATTCAATTTCATTGTTGGAATCGGTCAGTTCAAATTTTCTATTTCTTCCTGATTCAGTTTTGGGAGGTTATATGTTTCTAGAAAATTATCCGTTTTTTCTAGGTTGTCCAATTTGTTGGCATGTAATTTTTCATAATATTCTCTTATAATTGTATTTCTGTGATGTTATTTCTCCTCTTTCATTTCTGATATTATTTCTTTGTGTTATGCCTCTTCATCTTCCTCTTCTTCATCATCATCATCATTTTTTTTTTTTGATGAGTCTAACTAAGGGTTTGTCAATTTTGTTGATCTTTTCAAAGAACCAGCTCCTGGTTTCATTGATCTGCTCTCTTGTTATTTTAGTTTCTATTTTGTTTACTTCAGCTCTAATCTTCATTATTTCCTTCCTTCTACAAGTTTTGGGGTTTCTTTTTCTTTTTCTGGCTCCTTTAGATGTAATAATAGGTTGTTTGAGATTTTTCTTGCTTGAGGTAGACCTGCATTATTATCAACTTCCCTCTTGGAAGGGTTTTGCTGCATCCCAAAGTTTTGGGTTGTTGTGTTTTCATTTTCATTTGTCTCCATGTATTTTTTATTTCTTCTTTGATTTCTTGGTTGACATTTTCTTTATTTAGTAGCATGTTATTTAACCTCCATGTATTTGTTTTCTTTTCAGATTTTTTCTTGTGGTTGATTTCTAGTTTCATAGCTTATGGTCAGAAAAGATGTATAGCATGACTTTGATCTTTTTGAACTTCTTGAGACTTGTTTTGTGGTCTAATATGTGATCTGTTTTGGAGAATGTTCCATGTGCACTTGAATGTGTATTCTGCTGTTTTAGGATGGAATGTTCTGAATACATGTTAGATCTACATGGTCCAATGTCTCATTTAGAACCACTGTTTCCTTGTTGATTTTCTGCTGAATGATCCACCTAATAATGTAAGTGGGGTGTTAAGGTCCCTTATTATTATTGTATTACTATCATTTACCTCCTTTATGTTTGTTATTAGCTGCTTTACATATTCGGGGCTCCCATGTTGGTTGTATAAATATTTACAATAATTATAGCTTGTTTGATTTTCCCCTTTATTATTAAATGGTGTCCTTTTTATCTTGTTATAGTTTTAGTCTTTTGTTTTAAAGTCTATGGGGTACCTGGGTGGCTCAGTCAGTTAAGTGTCTGACTCTTGGTTTTGGCTCAGGTCATGATCTCATGGGTGGTGAGATTGAGCCCCACATCAGGGCTCAGTGGGGAGTCTACTTAAAGATTCTCTCCCTGTGCCCCTCCCCCCCTTCTCTTTCTCAAATAAATAAGTCTTTAAAAAATAGTCTATTTTGTGTGATATAAGTGTTGCTACCCCAGCTTCCTTTTTACTTCCATTTGCATGAATAACACTTTTCTATCCTTTCACTTTCAATCTACATGTGTCTATTGGTCTAAAGGAGAAGTAGGCCTCCTGCTGAGCAGGAAGCCTGACATGGGGCTCGATCCCAGGATGCTGGGATCATGACCTGAGCCACTCAGGCACCCCTATCAAAGTAATTATTGATAGGTATATACTTATTGCCAGCTTGTTTTTGTAGTTCTTTTCTGTTCCCTTCTCCTCTTGCTCTCTTTCTTGTGCTTTGCTGGCTTTCTTTGGTGATATACTTGAATTGCTTTCTTTTTATTCTTTGCATATCTATTACTGGTTTTTGATTTGTGGTTACCATTAGGTTTATATATAACATCTTCTGTATGTAACAGTCTATATTAAGTTGATGGTCACTTAAGTTTGAACCCATTCTTTACTCCTCCCCCCCCCCCAAGTTTTAGGTATATGGTGTCATTTATATATGTTTATTTTGTGAATCCTTGTGACTCCCTTGGCTGATTTTTATAGATATACTTAATTTTACTGCTTTTGTGCTTCCTACTTTTCATACTCTCACTTACAGTCTTTCCACTCAAAGAATCCCCATTAACATTTCTTTAGGGGCTGGTTTAATCATAATGAACTCCTTCAACTTTTGTTTGTCTTAGAAACTCTTTATCTCTTCTTCTATTCTGAATGAGCCTTGCTGGGTAGATTTCTTGTAGCTGCAGGGTTTTTGTTTTGGTTTTGGTTTTGGTTTGTTTGTTTTGTTTTCCTTTCTGTACTTTGAATATATCATGCCACTCTTCCGGCCTGCCAAGTTTCTGCTGAGAAATCAGCTGATGGCCTTATGGAGTTTCCCTTGTATATAACTGCCTTCTTTTCTCTTGCTGCTTTTAAAATTCTCTCTTTACCACTACCTTTCCCCATTTTAAATACTGTGTCTTGGTGTGGACCTCCCTGGGTTGATTTTGTTGGGGTTTGCTGTGCCTCCTGGAACTGAATTTCTATTTCCTTTCCCAGATTTGGGAAGTTTTCAGCTATTATTTATTCAAATAAATTTTCTGCCCCCTTTTCTCCTGAGAATCCTATATTGCAAATGTTATTACGTTTGATGGTTTTATTTTCTCTCCTGTTCAGCTTGATTGCTCTCCATTACTTAGTCTTCCAGGTCACTGATCCATTCTTCTGATTCCTCTAGTCTACTATTTATTCCATCTAATGTATTTTTAATTTCACTTATTGTGATCATCTCTGATTGGTTCTTTTTAATTTTCTCTATCTCTTTGTTAACAGTCTCACTGATTTCCTCTACTCTTTTCTCAAGTCCAGTGGAGAATCTTTATGATCATTACTTTAATTCTCTCTCAGGCATATTACTTATCTCTGGTTCCTTTAGCTCTCCTGCTGTGATTTTGTCCTGTTATTACATTTGGGACATATTCCTGTATGTCTTCATTTTGTTTAACTCTCTGTGTCTGTTTCTATGTGTTTGGCAAGTCAGCTACATCCCCTGCTCTTCAAAGTAGTGGCCTTATGAAGAAGAGGTCCTATGGTGCCCTGTAAGGCAGTGGCCCTATTCACCAGAAACTGGAACTTCATGGGTATTTCTTATTTGTGTTTTGTGTGCCCTACTGTTGTGGTTGAGCTGCTTTTGCTTTTAGTCCACTCATCTGAAATGGCTCTCTTTCCTGTTTGGGGCAAAGTTTTGTCCCTGTGTTGTTAGTGGACCAGTCTGGGGCCTCACTGGGCTTGAGTTGAGTCAAACCAGGCATTTGCTGAGATTCAGTAGCACTGAACTGCAAGGCCTTTCCCTTGTATTGTCCCCTGAGAAGCTTGTGTTGGTGGATGGGGCCTGAGCCCTCTGCTGGGGCAATAGTCTGACTGGTATATATGGCTTTCTACCCCTCTTTCTGGGTCAGGGGTCACTTTTGAGTGGGGCTGGCCCCTGTCAGTGCCAGGCTTGTGGCATTGTGTTGGATGGACACTGACCAAGGGCCTATTGGAGTAGGCAGGTCCACAAGAGACTTTGGGGGTGTTAGCAGGGTTTGAGCAGGCCTGGAGCCACTTTAGAAACTCCTGCTACAGGGCTGGAGGGGTTGAGTCAGCAGTAGAGCACAGGGGCAAGGCATGCAGTACCAGCAAGGTCCACAGTGGTCTTCTGTGGGAGGAGATCTGCAGCTGCCCCAAAATCCTGTAGAGTCAGGCCAGGTACAAGGGGGTGGGGAGCACTATTAGCAAGTTAGGTGGAGAGTGTTGACACTGCACTGGTTCCTACAGATGTCCATGTTTCCTCCTGCACACCCCAGCCAAGAAATGGTGTCTACCAGCTCTTTTGTTCTTGGAGAAGTCTCCCAATGATGCCTGCCCCTCCAACACAAGCTCTGAGATTAGTAAACAAATCTCCCTCTGGTATACCCCAGACATTTTTCAAACTGCTGCATCTCAGAGGGGCTGTTTCTTGTGCTGTCTCTTTAAGGGGTAGAACTCAGTCTCTTCTTGCCCTACCAGGTGTTTTTTTCTTAAGTTCCAGGTGTTAAGCCCTGCTGATTATAAGTACTCACAAAATTATGCCCCTCTGGTTGGCAAAACCAAATGTTATTGGGATTTGTCTTTGCTGTGTGGGTTCCCCATGCCTGGGGTGCAGGTCTCTTTCTTTTCCCTTTCCATGCCTGAGGCGTTCCTCCCATGGACAGTCACCCCAGTCTCTTTGGCTCCCGACCTGCATCTCCTCCCTTCCTACCCTCTTGGATGTGGCCTCTTCTCTACATTTAGCGGTGAAGAGTCTGTTTTGCCAATATTTGGGTTAGTTCCTGGGTTAAACTGATGTGGATGTTATGTTGGTGTACCTATGGGATGAGTTGAGCTTAGATCCTCCTACTCTACCATTTTCCCTGGAAGTCTGTATTATTTGTGTATGTGTGTGTGTATTGAGCTCTGTAAGCCCTTTATATAGTGTGAATATTAACCCTTTATTAGACATATCATTTGCAAGTATCTTCTCCTATTCAGTAGGTTGCCTTTTGTTGATGGTTTCCTTCACCGTGCATACCACCTCACACCATGCCTGTCAGAATGGCTAAATATAACAACACAGCAAACACCAGATGTTGGTAAGGATGTGGAGAAAGGAGAAACCTCTTATGCTGTTGGTGGGAATGCAAACTGGTACAGCCACACTGGAAATCAGTATGGAGGTTCCTCAAATAATTAAAAATAGAACTACCCTATGACCCAGCAATTGTACTATTAGGTGTTTGCCCAAAGGATACAAAAATACTGATTCGAAGGGGCACATGCACCCTGATGTTTATAGCAGCATTATCAACAATAGCCAAATTATGGAAAGAGCCCAAATGTCTATCAACTGATGAGTGGATAAAGAAGATGTGGAGATATATATATGTGTATATATATAATATAGCTATATAATGGAATATTACTCAGCCATAGAAAAGAATGAAATCTTGCCATTTGCAACAACATGGATGGAGCTAGAGTGTATTAAGCTAAGTGAAATAAGTCAGAGAAAGACAAATACCATATGATTTCACTCATATGTGGAACTTAAGAAACAAAACAGATGAACATAGGGAGAGAAAGAAGAAAAAGAAAAAATAGAGAGGAGGCAAACCATAAGAGACTATTAACAATAGAGAACAAACTGAAGGTTTATGGAGGGGAGGTGGGTGGGGGGGATGGGCTAAATAGGTGATGGGTATTAAAGAGGGCACTTGTGAGCACTGGGTGTTACATTAAGTGTTGATTCACTAAATTCTACTCCTGAAACCAATATTATACTATATGCAAACTAATTAGGATTTAAATAAAAACTTGAAACAAAAAGGATGTTAGTTGAAAGAAAAAAATTTTTTTCATTTTAGTGTAGTCCCAATAGTTTAATTTTGCTTTTATTTCCTTGCCTGAGGAGACATATCTATAAAAATGTTTCTGTGGTCAGTGCTCAAAGAAATTACTGTCTGTGTTTTCTTCTAAGAGTTTTATGGTTTCAGGTCCTTAATCCATTTTGAGTTTATTTTTTTTATGGTATAAGAAAGTGGTCCAGTTTCATTCTTTTCTATGTAGCTGTTGAAGAGACTATCTTTTCCCCATCGACAAAGGAGGCAAGAATATACATAAATTGACCATATAATTGTGTGTGTATTTCTGGGCTCTGTATCCTTTTCCAATGATCTATGAGTCTGTTTTTGTGTAAGTACAGTACTGTTTTGATTACTATAGTTTTGTTATCTATCTTGAAATCTGGATGTCTGTTTCCTTCTCCAGATTAAGGAAGTGTCTGTCCATAAAAGAATGGATAAAGAAAATGTGAGATATGTATCTATATATATCTACATATATATATGATATATATAGAGAGATAGACATAGATATAAAATGAAATATTACTCAGCCATAAAAAAGATTGAGAATTTGCCATTTGCAACAACATGGATGGACCTAGAGGATATAATGTTAAGTGAAATAAGTCAGAGAAAGACAAACAGCATATGACTCATTCATATATGAATATATATAATTGTTGAGTCATATTGCACCACTGAAATTAACACTGTATGTTATTCTTCAATAAAACTAAATTTTGCTCACAAGAAGGTAACCTTCTATAATCGCCTTTGATATCTTTTATTGTCACGTTGGTTAAATGGATAATTAAATAGAATCATAAATCACTATGAAATATTTAATCAAAAGGTTCAAACCCTTTGATATATTCTTTACATACTTCCCAAACTCAAATTCTAAAGTGTAGTGTTTTATCCACAATCCAACTGAAAATATTTTTATGAAAAATTTAATTAGGCTTATTTAGTATGCTAAATTACATAGGAAGCATTGTTTAAAAAGTGATATAAAGCTCTCTTGGATTATATCTATGTAGATATATTATTAAAATAAGTGTTCTAAAAATTGTATGAAACTCCTAGAAATCTGACGTCCTGGTATGTTTTCTTGCAGTGTTGTTGGTCACAGAAATACCAAATTTCCTTCTCAATTTCATTGTAATGTACTCTAAGCAGATCTTTAACCATGGCCATTTTTTAAGTCTTATTTACAGACAATTAAACTTCTATTCAGATTCTTTTATAAAAGTGTCCTGCAACTGGGCTTCATCTTCAGTGAGACTTGTGGAAAGAACTCTAAACACAGGTTTCTGATAACTTCTTTAAGATCATGAAACTAAAGTAGGTAAACATTTCTGGAACTAACAAAAAAACTGGGTTCAAACAGAATAAGGATAACATGAGACTCAATGAACTGAGAAGGGTGATTATAACATTTATAGCTTTTCATTTGAAACATTGCTGCTTTTTTAAATGCTTTGTTTTTACAGATTTAAGAAAACTTTTTCTCTTAAACTGACTGAACAGCAGTTTGATAATACGTATCTTTGTGGACAAATTGAAATATTTATCTTCACTCCCTACCTGAACTCCCCAGAATTCAAAAACTCTCAGTGAGGGGATGCCTGGGTGGCTCAGTCAGTTAAGCTTCTGCCTGGTCATCATCCCAGGGTCCTGGGATCAAGTCCCACATTGGACTCCTTGCTCAGCTTCTTCCTCTGCCTGTGCTCTTGCTCTCTCTCTCACAAATAAATAAAAACTCTAAAAAAAACCTCTCAGTATTCTTACATAAATAAATATATTGCTAAATATTATAAGTTCAGTAAGAATTTGTTCTACTTATGACAAGACATACTTGGAAACGTTTGTTATATTTCCAAGGCTTTTCCTGGAATGTCATATTTGAGAGAGACAGGCATAGACTTAGATATGACCAAATAGCTTTAAGGAACTAAGGCTGATTTTTTGAAGCCCCTGAAGAAATACCAGCCTGGTATCTTGCTACACAGCAGCCTGGCCAAGTTAATAAAGAAGGTCATTTCATGGCAGGTGCAGAAAACTCAGGATGTTTGGAAAACCTGAAAAGACAGATTCAGTCAGATCTATGGATTTTGCAGGTGAAGTCTGATGGCAAGTATTTGGCTTGGCTTATGGCCTCAGGAAGTTAAAAGTTCAATCTAGAGATCCTTATAAAAAACTTCCAGTAAAGAGCCTCTATGGTCAGCTGCTATTCTTGCTGCACTTTTGTAAATAATTAGGCCATGGGGTTTTTTTTGTTTGTTTGTTTTGAAACTATACTTATTTTGAAGCAAACTGATGTTAACTTGGCTCTCTTTGGTAAAAATGAGTGATTATAGACAAAAAAAGTGTTTCAATATTACACCTCTGTAGATATTAGATTTTATTTAAATTCCATTAGCCAACATATAGTACATCATTAGTTTCAGATGGAGAGTTCAGTAATTCATTAGTTGCATATAACATCCAGTGCTCATATCACATGCCATCCTTAATGCCCATCATTGTAGTTTTGATTTCCCTGATGTTGAGCATTTTTTCATGTGTCTGTTGGCCATTTGGATATCTTCTTTGGAGAAATGTCTGTTCATGTTTCCTGCCCATTTTGTGACAATTATTTGGTTTTTTTTTTTTTTTTTTTGGCTGTTGAGTTTGATAAGTTCTTTATAGATCTTGGATACTAGCCCTTTATCTGATATGTCATTTGCAAATATCTTCTCCCATTCTGTGGGTTGTCTTTTAGTTTTGTTGACTGTTTCCTTTGCTGTGCCGAAGCTTTTTATCTTGATGAGGTCCCAATAGTTCATTTTGGCTTTTGTTTCCCTTGCTGTTAGTGATGTGTCTAGCAAGAATTTGCTGTGGGTGAGATCGAAGAGGTTGCTGCCTATGTTCTCCTTTGTATCTCCTTTGTATCTCCAAAATCTCAGGATTTTGATGGATTCCTGTCTCACATTTAGGTCTTTCATCCAACTGTTCAAAACCTTTGGGATGCAGTAAAGGCAGTCCTAAGAAGGAAGTACATTACAATACAAGTCTTTCTCAAGAAACAAGAATTGAAACAAGAAATGTCTCAAATACACAACCTAACCATACACCTAAAGGAGCTGGAGAAAGAACAGCAAATAAAGCCTAAACCAAGTAGGAGATGAGAATCAATAAAGATTAGAGCAGAAATCAATGAAATAGAAACCAAGGGAATAGAACAGAGCAATGAAAGTAGGAGCTTGTTCTTTGAAAGAATTAATAAGATCAATAAATCCCTAACCAGACTTATCAAAAAGAAAAAAGACCCAAATTAATAAAATCATGAATGAAAGAGGAGAGATCATAACCAACACTAAGGAAATACAATTATAAGAACATATTATGAGCAACTATATGCCAATAAATTAGGCAATCTGGAAGAAATAGAAAACCTGAACATACCCATAATCAGCAAGGAAAGTGAAGCAGTAATCAAAAATCTCCCAACACACAAGATTCCAGGGCCAGATGGCTTCCCAGGGGAATTCTACCAAACATTTAAACAAGAATTAATACCTATTCTCCTGAAGCTGTTTCAAAAAATAGAGTTTGGAAGGTTTCCTTCCATTTCTATGAGGCCAGCATTACCTTGATCCCAAAACCAGACGAAGACCCCCACCAAAAAGGAGAATTGCAGACCAATATCCCTGATGAACATGGATGCCAAAATTCTCACCAAGATACACTAGCCAATAGGATCCAACAGTACATTAAAAGGATTATTTACCATGACCAAGTGGGATTTATTCCTGGGCTGCAAGGGTGGCTCATCATTTGTAAATCAGTCAACCATGATACATCACATTAATAAAAGGACAAGACACATATGATCCTCAATTAATGCATAAAAAGCATTTGACAAAATACAACATCTTTTCTCAAAACTCTCCACAATGTAGGGATAGAGGGAACATACCTCAATATCATAAAAGCCATATATGAAAAACCCACAGCGAATATCATTCTCAATGGGGAAAAACTGAGAACTTTTCCCCTAAGGTCAGGAACACGACAGGGATGCCCACTCTCTTCACTGTTGTTCAACATAGTACTAGAAGTCCTAGCCTCAGCCATCAGACAACAAAAAGTCATAAAAGGCATTCAAATTGGCAAAGAAGTTGTCAAATTCTTACACTTCACAGATGACACGATACTTTATGTGGAAAATCCAAAAGACTCCACCCCAAAATTGCTAGGTATTAGATTTTAATACTGTCATTATAAACTGAATTAGATCCTGATTTCTTCTCATGTTCTCCAATGTGTGGCTACACTCTCCAAACTAGTATTTATTTCTCTCCCATCTTTCCTACTTGGAATCATTTGAAAACTAAAACCACCATTTTTCCTGAAGCCCCTGCAAACTGAATATAAACAACTTGATGTAAATGTCTGAGAAATAGCCATAATAACTCATGTATAATTTTCATGCCTTTTCTTTTTGAGTGACCCACGGAACATCAACATTTGAACTACAAACCAGGAAGATCTGTCAGATTGCCATGGCCTATACTCACTCTATCTGAATAATCTTCAAGATTGACATCTAGAAATCTTGACTACTCTCAGAACTCAAAAACTGGTTTATAATTTGCCCCAATCATTAACCATTGTTTTTTTCTTTTGTTTCTGTAGAAATGCCTATTTAATGACTGATTACTTGAACCACAGGCCTAACTGAGATTACACCTGCATCACCACCTCCTAAGATCAGTTTAACTAAAATGACCTATTTTCAGGACTAAAGGACTCATTCAGTGAGATGTAACCACCTGCCAACTCAAGGTTTACTGTCTAAAAGCTTCAGGGAAATTTCAGAGGAATAAAATATAGGGGCTGGAGACAGGTCACCCCCAAGATGGGCCACTTTGGCATGAAGATGATTTTGAGCCAAAGGCAATTGAGACCCTGGAAGCTCAAGAGAAACTTTTGCCCTTTCCTTAACTACATAGAGAATCCAAATTGGGGGTCTTTCTCAGGATAATGGTTATTAACAGAGATAAAATTTATCTGAGTGAAACATCTATATGGCAGGGCAAGAATCTAATTACCAAACATCTGCTTTTCTTCTTATTGTTCTGTGAATTGCATTTCTTCCCTTTGAAGTCCCAAACCCCTACCTCCTCCTTAGTTTAGGGTGACATATATGCCTCATTTGGCCTGACTTCTTTGGAATTTCCATGTCTGTGTGGATTATATGAAATTAAATCTGATTTTCTCCTCTCATGTCAATTTGATTCTTAGAACAGCTAGAAGCAACTTAAAGGGAACAGGAAATTCTTTGCTCCCTAACAAGTGAAAAATAATTCTCCAGAATGGCTCAAAGTTCATCACTTAGACTATCAGCATCTGGTGAAATACACTGGGACAGATACATTTTATTGACTAACCACTCATTTCTTTCTCACCAACAGAAATCCTAATTTTGCATAGAGGTTCAATAAACCTGGCTACAGGATACTGACCATGGTGAAGAAAAGACAGGTTTCTTTAAAAATACATGTATTACTTAACTCAGCAATTACACTCCTAGGTGTTTACCCAAGGAAAATGAAAACGTGTCCACAAGCATATGGATAGATAGGCCTGTGGATAAATATATAAACTAAGGGAATAGAATTGAGAGCCCAGAAATAACCCCAAAACCCATGGCCAATTATTCTTTGACAAAGGAGTCAAGACCACTTGGTGGGGAATAAAGAGAGAATTAGATAACTGCATGTAGAATGAAATTGGACCCCTACTTTATATAGAACAATGAGCTCAAAGTGGATCAGTGACTTAAATATAAAGCTAAAAGTCTTAGAAAAAAACAGAGTCAAAAAAACAAAACAAAACAACCCCAAACCCACACAGAGGTAATTCTTCATGACCTCATATTTGTCAATATATTGTTAGATTTAACACCAAAAGCAAAAGCAACAAAAAAACCTATATACATAAGGTGGGCTTTGTCAAAAAATTTTGTACCTTAAAGGACATTATTAAGGAAGTAGAAAGGCAACAAATGAAATGGAAGAAAATGTTTTCAAATCATAGATCAGGGTTTGGTATTCAGAATATATAAAGAACACTTAGATGTCAACAACAAAAAGACAACCCAATTTAAAAAATGGGCAAGGGACTTGAATAGATATTTCCCCAGTTAAGATAGATAAATGACCAACAAGCACATGAAAGGATGTTTGCCATCCTTTGTCACTAAGAAAATGTGAATCAAAACCACAATGAGGTAGCACTTCCCATCCATTAGGATGACTATAATCAAAAACAAAAAACAAATTAACATGTGTTGGTGAGGGTAGGGAGAAATTAGAACCCTAGTACATTACTGGTGGGAATGTAAAATCATTAAACCATTGGAAAACAGTGTCTAAAAAATGTTAGAGTTATTATATAATCCAGCAATTCTACTCCTGGTATATGTCCAGGAGAAATGAAAACATGTCCCTGCAGAAACTTGTACACAGAAGTTTATAGCAGCATTATTCTCAATAGCCTAGAGGTAGAAACAACCCATATGTCCATCAATAAATGAGTAAACAAACTGTGGTATGTAGTGGGAGAACAATATCTGATTTTAAAGCTTAATATAAAGCTAATATTTGTGAAATGTAGATCTATAGATTAATAGACTCAAAAGTGAACCCACTCATAAATGTTAATATCCATTTGGGAACAAATGAATATTGCCCTTACCTACACCATACAAAAAATTATAACACAAATTAAAGCATAGATATAAATGAACAACCATAATCTTCCAGAGAAAAATATAGCAAATTTTATAAAATTTAGGGAGGTAGTTCAAAAAATAATGTCTTTAAAAATTATAAATGGGGCTGATTCAAATTTAAAAGATTTTTTAAATTTTTTTTTAAGATTTTTTATTTATTTGACAGAGACACAGTGAGAGAGGGAACACAAGCAGGGAGAGGGAGAAGCAGGCTTCCTGCAGAGCAGGGAGCCCGATGCGGGGCTGGATCCCAGGACCCTGGGACCATTACCTGAGCCGAAGGCAGACGCTTAATGACTGAGCCACCCAGGCACCCCAAAAGATTTTTTTTTCTATTTAAAGGCTACCTTAAGAAAATGAAACAGCAAGTCACAGAATAGGGAGAAATATTTGCAATATAGCTATATGACAAAATAGAAAGCAAACAACTTAATTTAAAAATTGGCAAGTATTTGAACAGATCCTAGTAGACAAGTTAAATACGCTGTTCACATGTGTGACTCACATTATATTTCTATTGCACTTTCTATTTCTACAGCACTTGAGAATGTAAAATTCAAAAAGAGCAAAAATTATTTTTTAAGCAGCATTTAGATTAAGTGTCCTCAACTAGTAACAGGATAAACTAGATCCAGATCCTCTTAATGGCAGAATCTGCATAAAACATCATATTCCAAATACATACATTTTAACAAAGCTTTCATTATTTCAGGTAGATACGTACTATGTCATTCTGTAGACTTCTGCTCATGTACAAATGCCTTGAAAGAGAATTTTAACCATGCTTAAAAATGTTTTTAAAAAGTCACAAATTAACCTACAACAAAGTCCCTTGTAGTCTCTTCCAGTAATAGCCATTGTTCTTCTGACTCCTAAGCATGTTCTTGATTTTAAACTATACATATTCCTTTGCTCTCTAGATTTTATCTCCTTTTTGTTTTCACTGACTTCTTTTTGTGGGAGGAGGAGAAAAAATTCTAAATCTGGTTCATATCCATGACTCTGCCTTGCTTTAAACTTGGATTCCTTTCTCCATGGCTTTACTAGCTACAGTCCCAATCCCCACTCTTAGCTTTGGGACTAGGCAATTTTCAGATTCTTTACCCTACGAATGATGAAATATATTGCACTGTAAACCACTAATTACCAATAATTTTTGAAATATGGGACTAATATGGGAAATGTTCAAAACATATCAGGTTCTATAAATATCTCAGTAGAAAGACACAAACTAGAGAGAGATTCACATATAATAAATGCATGAATAGGAGTTGTAGTCATTCTAACAAAATATCAATCCTATTCAACTTAATATGAGAAATTGGGGCTGCTATTTATTCCTACTTCTTTATCCTTTAAATTCTGTATCTTGTGCATCAAAAAAAAAAAAAATCTTCACAGTTCTAAACACTCCATTGTGCAATGAGTAAGATAAAGGGTGTCTAAATTCCAGAGGGAACATACACTATGTTGATGAATAATCTTAAAAAGTTTTTGACTATGTAGGAGTGTTCACTCTGAAAAGCAGAGTAATTTTAGAAATAGAGTCAATTAAGATAGTAAAAGTATTTTTTCTAGATCTGACTTTTATTTAGTTGGCAATGTAGAGGATTTATAGTGGGATATCCTATATACAAATGGCATTGCATTTAAATATACATTAGTTTGAGGAAATTTTCTAGAAAAACATTCCAAAGTATCTTTTAAAAAAATAAGGTATTCTTTTTACAAAAGCAAGGTGAAATTTAATGAATTAAACAACTTTTGAGAGGAAGTAATCTTAAAGCTTACTATTTGTTAAATGGACAGAATTTAGATTCACAGATATTATTTCAAATAAAATGAAGAAAATATGACTCACTAATGCTAAAACTAATTAGGTTTGAGAAACACACAAAGAGCAATGTCTAGATACAATGAATCATTCGTTGATAAAAACTGATAGCATAAAGAAAAAAATTGTTAGAAACTCTATCATGACAATTACCCTTGATCATATGATTAATATAGAGAGCTGGTAATGAAAATGGGGCACTCATTTACTTTGCATAAAAACTGTGATTTATTCTAACAGGGAAGTGTAAAATGAAATTAGAAGTGAACTGGTCAAGGCTTGATTGTAAAGTCCTAATTCAGATTTATAAAATCAATCTCATTTATAACTTGCATACTTATTTTCCATGAACAAGGCACTTAGTAATGTGGGTTACACTAAGATAATAAGTATAATTTCTGCTCTCAAATGCAATAGCATAGAAAGTAATTTGTAGGTAATTCTAAAGAAATAAAAATCCTTTGAATTACATCAAACAATAGAGCTGGAAAAGGCTGAAATATTAGCAAAGATGATTCTAAAAATGATAGATAAGATGGAACAGAACCTGGTCCGGTTTGCCCTCACATCCCCCTTCTTTTTTGCTCTGCGAAATTGGTGATCTGATTCCATAAATTGTATTTTTGAAAATCCCTTGTCATTTGGCTTACAATTGTGCTCTGCATATTGGAGGATGGAAAGGTGAAAGAAGAGAGGAAGCAGACTATTTGTTGTCTATCTTGCCCTTGTACATCATCCCATCCTGATCACCAGGCATTGGCTGCATCTCCTTCAAGGCACTAGCTTCCAGTCGCATGACTCTGGCCCCTGCGTTCTCATAACATTACCTTACCCATTTGGGCCTAAGGTCTAGAGATAGTAGCTATATCCTACTATTGCTCATTAGTGGACTGTCTCACCACAGTTTTCTGTTCACTTTCTCAGCTTTTCTATCACCTGTGTAACAAGTTATGTACATTAAACTCCCTCTGTTTTAAATATTTTGAATGTTTTCTGTTTTTCTGGCTAGACCCTGAGCATAAGAACACCATCAGAGGATTACACCATGGAAATTCTTTACATATGATATTTCATATTTCCTTACAATGACCATATGAAATAGATATTATTTATAGTATCATTTGGCAGAGGAGGATACAACTATAAATAGAAGAGCCAGAATTTAAATCGAGGCAATAAGACTCTAAAATTAGTGTTCTTAACCACTAGAATACTAGGACAAATCTTCTTTATCACCTGCCATGTAAGGAATGTCCAATAGGGATGACTCTAAGCTGTCCAAAACACCAAAAAATGAACCTGGTTCATCTTCATATTAATAGCCAAGGAATAGGGCCAGGCATCATGGCTGCAATTAATTCATATATTGTGTACCAAGAGATTATCGTTCTTGGTGCTTGGATATGGAAGCTTAACAACAAAAACAAAATAGACAAAAATCCTTGTCTTCATGAGCTTATAAACCATTAGAGGGTGAAAGGTAATAGGTACATAAATAATATATTACTGTGCTATTATGTAGTAGTAAGTCCTATGATAGAAAATAAAGGAAGATGCATGAGAAATCTCAGGGTAAGTATTGGAATTTTAAATATAGAAATTCTGTTTTTTTAGATGCTCCAAAATATCTCCTTTCTTCCCTCTCTTGTCCACAACCACCTTTCAGGATCACCTCTCCTCTTTTAGACTTGGATGAAACACTGTACTACAGAGTATGAGATATAACTTAATGAATGGCCTTCAAGGGACTGGACATGACATGGAAGTACAGGAGATTCCCCACCAGTTATCCCCATCATCTGTTTCCCCTCATGTAATCTCACAGGAAGCCTGAGGCCTTCTATTATCTCCCCAGTGAACTATTCTGATGTGAAGTTCTTCCTTTCAACATTTTAAAATATTTTACGTGCCCAGTGAATACACTTACAGAGAACTTCTTGTATCTCTTTGTTTCTCTTGGTGAACAAATACTCGGTAGTAATGCATTGCATTAGCTTGCTTGGCATTTTTCTTTGCTTTGTTTCCAAGTTTCTCTCACCTCACCTTCAGCCTGGGTATGTTTCTCTCAAGTAAAGCATCACCACCTAAATCCCTTCCACAGACTCTAAGAAATTGAGCTTGTTTTATTATGTAATTAGAAATTTGGAGGAGGCAGCTGATCAGGAATGGATTTGTGCCTCAGGTATGTCACAGATGCCATCTCCTTCTATGTCAGCCTTTTACGTAGGTCCCTATGAAGGCCACTGAACCTCTTCTCATTGCATTTCAGTTTGTGGCAACAAGAAGGAAGGGGAAAGGAGGAACAGTTGTTGGGTCTCCCTTTTCATCATGAAAGAGTTTCCCCAGAAATGCTAACAGTGTAATCCCACTTAACATCTTTTTGCTTAAAACAGCCGTTTGGCAAGCCCTAGTTCAAGAGAAACTTGTAAAGTGAGTATTTAGCAGTTTTAATCTTTTCTGTGAAAGTGTATAAGGAAACAGTTGGCATGGTGTGGACTGGCCAGGCAGTAGAGTTGGCTACATTCATTAAGAGGACTGCCAATAGAAGAAAATAGAGGGAATGCCACTGAGGCAATATTTGAAAAAATAAATGGCTGAGATCATCTAGAATTTAGTAAAGATGTGAATTATCAAATTGAAATCAACCACTTATTCCCAAATACATTGAATAAGAAGAAATTGATATCTTGTTAAAAGTTAAGTTGCTCCTCACAAAATCTGATGAAAAAGGGTTGAAAGCGATTATAAAGAAAAAGATGAGTGAGGCATCTGCTTGGCACAGTTGGTTAAGTAGCTGACTCTTGATTTTGACCCAGGTCATGATCTCAGGGTCCTGGGATCAAGCCCCGTGTTGCGCTCCACACTCAGCAGACTCTGCTTGAGGATTCTCCCTCTCCTTCTCCCTCTGCCCCTCCCTCTAGCTCACGTGCTCTCTCTCTCTCTCTCTCTCTCAAATAAATCTTTAAAAAAAAAAAGGAAAAGATGAGTTACATAAAAGGAACAACAATTAGTTTTCAGTAGCAATGATAGAGGCTCAAAGACAATGGAACCTTATCTTAAAAGTGCTAAGAAAAATGCCACCTAAGAATTTCATACCCAGTTCAATTATCATTCAAGGGTATGTATGATGTAAAGACATTTTCTTTCAAATAGTGGAAAAGTTTATCACTCACACATACGTGGTAAAAGAACTAGAATATATCTCAATAAAAAAGAAATTGAAATCAGTGGGGAATAGAATACAAGGAACAGTGGTACAGTCTGCAATGACCAAGTTTTGTCTGAGGATATTGTAAAGAATTGCAAGAATATACACATGGGGTGATCATTTAGTTTATTCTTCCAAACTGGAAAATTTTTGACAGTAAATAGGGTTACTAAAAATTTTATAATTTCATAAAATATTTTCATTGACTGTTTTATGTTGGTAGACCTTGTTATATAAAAAATGATTTTTAAAAAAAATGGTTTTTAAAATTAATATTTCTAAAAATAAGTATGTATATATGTTTTAATGTATAAATTTTGTTTTAACATAAAATCCATATATATTAAAGCAAAATTTAAGAAGTCTCATTAGTTTTCTGAACCACTAAAAATAATAAATTACTCTTGGCATATATTTATATAGTTTAATACATTTCTTAGTGGTATCTGTTTCTAAACCCCTATCAATAGACTTTTCTGTAAAATGTGTTTTTTTTTTAAATATGGTCTTATTGTTTTAAATTTTTATGAAGTCTGCTATAATTTTCCTCAAAATTGTATTTCATAGTCAACAAATTTAAAATTGTTAACAAATTCTGTTGAAGATTCTATTTTTTTATTATGAAAATATTCTAGATGCTTAAGTGCCTTACAAGCTCAAAATAAAGTCTACTAAATCCAGGATATTTTCAGTTACTGTCTTTCTGCTTCCAACCAGAGTTTCTTTAATAAATATTTTTACAAGAAAATACTCATGAAATTAACTGTTCTTACCTAAGATTATTTTAAATATTTCAATAAATATCAACTTAAAAAGATTAAAGATAGACATTGAAGACAAAGTAAGAGAGCACAGACAGTTAAAAGTAAAATTATCAAAAGATTATTTCCACAGCTTGAGATATTCCAAAGCACAATTATAGAATTTCTAAATTAAATATCATAAATAACTTGAACTCTCAATTGTTTAATTCTGTTCTTGCATTTATAGGCATAAATTTTAGTGTCTTTCTGTTTGCAAACTTGGTTTCTACCCATCACAATTTGCTAAAGTCTTATAATCTGACAGATATTTTCTGTCAATTCGTTTTTTTGATTAAAGACGTCCTTTATTTTTAACATAAAGCAGTTAAAACAGTATAAATATTTATAAAAAGTAGTATTTTTGTGCACTTAGATGTACTCACAAAATATTTACAGCTCAAACATTTCTGAAATGTAACATAGAAAATGAAAAGTGAAGGCTACATGTACTATTATGCTGAGCTTTTGTGTGTAATTCAACATTGGTTTTCCCATAAAATTTTTACTTACTGTAAATGTATATGGGCAAAAATTATAAAATTTGACAACTTCAAGCTTCTATTTCCATTGGTAGAAATATCAATCTTGTTTGGTTATAATTACAATTTATGTGTGTAATCCCAAACCAATTCCAAGTACATTTCTTCTCTGTAGGCTTCTTAATTTAGTGTGAATATTGTTTTTATCATAAAGCTTTGCTCCACCAAAATTGGTTAAAATAGTTGTGTCCTTCATGTTGAATTTTAATTGAAATTCCAATAACATATTTGTTGTTTCACTTTTAACAAAATAAACTTCCAGGGATGTATTTCTTCTCAATTAATGAATAACAGAAGCAGTTGGTGACATTAAAAAATAAACACTGGAAAAATTTATGTTTAAAGTTCTTGTACTAATAGAGTCAAGACATTAATATCTATCACTTCATTTTTCACAGTATATAAGAAAACTAGAATTCAGTCAGCAGGTCAATTAATATAGAAGAGACATGTGATTCTTATGAAAAGTCATGCTTTAAAGAAAGATACATAAATACATAAATGTACCCTCTGCAGTTTTGAGTGTCATCTTCTTAACCAAAATTTTGAGGTAGATTATGAGACTATGATAGAAACTGGAAATAAAATACTTTTGAGTTTTATCACACTCATGCTATTTATAAATACAATTATTTATAAATACTTGGTTTAAAAATTAAAAATCTGGGACAAATACTAAACTAGCTGGACAACAGGACAATAGACGGCAAACCAAATATGCAGTCACCATGTTAAACACATTATGCTTGGTCATTTACATATAGTATGGTGGTATTTGGAGTAGAGTGCTTTTAAATCTGAATTTAATTTTGTAGAATGTGTAGCCAGCATTATAGACTTAATCTAAAAGTTTTAGAATAATTTACATGAAGCATTGAAGAGGATTTTATAAAGCTCCACAACTCTTAATAACTATGATTATAAATTATATATTGGAAAATAAAATATTGATGCTTTTATTCAATAAAATGAAGTATATTATAAAATTTTGTGAATTTTGTGAATCTATAGTTGTCATAATATTTAATTTTATGTTTCTTTTCCCTGAATAAAATGACAAGGTGCTATTTTTAAATATTGGTCTTCACTTAACTGCCTTATTTTCCCTCATGCTAAAAATGAACTATCATTTTTCTCATTAATTTCTTTTTATATAAAAGTCAGTGCATAATTACATCTCAACATAGAAACTGTAATTTAAGTTTTGAAACATAAAGAGTCTTGCTATGCAAATCATATCCCTTCTTGGTCTTTATCTGCTGTACAATAGGATTCAAGATGAATTTCATACTATATGACATGGGTTAAGGAATATACTTTATTGAGAAAACTTACAAAGGGCCAAGGTCAACGAGTGATTTTTTTTTTAGGAGCCCCTGATACTCCTATCATTCCACAGAAAGGTATGCAGAAGCACTGGGCCTCCTGAACACTGATATCTCCATCCTTTTTTTTATATGACTAGCATGGGAAATCAGCTTTATCGTGGAGGGAATAAACACACTCCTGAATTTGGGGGCCATCAATTTATAAAATTGTTCTAGAAACACTACTGTTTCAGTACCTGAAGATCTTAAATCTGAAGGCCTATCCCCTGGTTGGGGGGAGGAAGCCCCAGTTCTATGGGAAAATAAACTTGGCTGAAGAGAATCCCTGGTCACAGCTAGCTAATATGCAGGCAACACAAAATGAGCATCCAGGGTCACTTTCAGCAATTGTGCCTGTGACACCCCAAGTATTATAAAACTCACTGTGGAAAGTATCTTCTTTATTTATATACTATAACCATAATATTATCATTCACAAATGGTCATTTATGATTAACAAGTTCTACCTTATACACAACAAATTTTCCTGAACTCTATAAATATGGCACAATTTTTAAGCATGTTTATAAAAATAAAGTCACCTGGTGCTAAACAATCTTAACTATCATAACTATTCCTGGACTTAATATTATGGACCTGAATGACACAGCACAACAAACAGCCCATGGAGCCACAGCTTGGAAGTAGCAGTTTAAAAATGCCAGGTGCAGACAGGAGGGAGAGAGTTTTTTTATTCATCTCAGAGCATGGCTGGAGAGACAGGGATCACAGGGAAAGACTTTCATAAACAAAGGAGCTGGCAGGCACCATTTCCCTCTCTTGCCCCCAGCATAAACACACAGCCATCTATGGGAACCAGCAAAGCCCTGACACTCACTACTTGTTTACAGTAAGCCCCCAATGCCCTTTGATGGATCTGTCTTTCCAGCACACTTGCCTCAGTCCTGGTGCTGTGGGCCCCACCCCAGATGACGAGCACAAACCTCACCAACACCTTGTCTCCTGACCCCTCCATTTTGTGGGACCTCAGTTCCAGCAGCAGCAGGTCTTATTTTACAAGTAGACCAGTGCAAACCTTGTTAAAATACACCCCACCTGGCCGACAAACAAACACTGCCCACAACAGGCAAAGAGAGCCTCTGAAAACAACTGGATTGAAGGAGGAAGTGGACAGAACTCAACAGCAGGTCAGAGACAACACACATAGGAGACTTTCCTTGAAGTACCAGGTCCTAGGGAACAGGCAACATGGCATTTCCGGGCACTACAGGACCTCTTCTTCATAAAGCCATTACCTTCAAGAACAGGAGATGAAGCTGACTTTCCAAATACATGAAACAGACACAGAGAGTTAGACAAAATTAGGAGACAGAGGAATGTGTCCCAAATGAACGAATAGGACAAAACCAGAGCAAGAAACCTAAATGAAACAGATGTAAGTAAAATGCCCAATATAGAACTTAAAGTAATGATCATAAAGATATACAAAAGACTTGAGAAAAGAGTGGAGGACATCAGTGAGATTCTTAACAGAGAGATAAAAAAGAACCAATCAAAGATGAAGAACACAATAAATGAAATTTAAAATACACTTGATGGAATAAAGAGCAGGCAGGAAGAAGCAGAGGAATGAATTAATGTCCTGGAAGACAGAGTAATGGAAAGTAATCAAGCTGAGCAAAAAAGAGAAAAAAAAAATTATGCAAAGTGAAAATACACTTAGGGAACTCATCTAAGTCTACCCTTGACTCCATCAAGCGAAATAAGATTCACATTATAGGGATCCCAGAAGAAGAAGAGAGACAAAAGAGGACAGAAAGTTTATTGAAGAAATAATAGCTGTAAACTTCCCTAATCTGAGGAAGGAAACATATATCCAGATCTGGGAGGCAGAGAGCCCCCCAAAAACTCATCCCAAGGAGGTCCACACCAAGATACATAGTAATTAAAATGGCAAAAAAAATAGTGATAAAGTGAGAATTTTAAAAGCAGGAAGAGAAAGAAAATGTTTACATACAAGGGAAACCCCCATAAGGCCATCACCTGATTTCTAGCAGAAATTTTGCAGGCCAGTTGAGAGTGGCATGATATATTCAAAATGCTGAAAGAAAAAGAACCTGCATCCAAGAACACTCTATCCAGCAAAGCTATCATTCAGAATAGAAGGAAAGATACAAGTTCTCAGACAATCAAAAACCAAAGGAATTAATGACTATTAAACCAACCTTACAAGAAATATTAAAGAAGACTCTTTGAGTCAAAAGAAGAGACCACAAGTAAGAATATGAAAAGTTGGAAGCACAAAAGCAGTAAAAATACATATATCTATAAAAATCAGTCAAGGGATTCACAAAATAAAAGAATATAAAATATGACGCCATATACCTAAAATGGGAGGGGAGAGGAGTAAAGAATGGGTTCAAACTTAAGTAACCATCAACTTGATATAGACTGCTATATGCAGAAGATGTTATATACAAACCTAATGAAAACCACCAATCAAAAACCAGTAATAGATATGCAAAGAATAAAGAGAAAGGAATGCAAATATATTACTAAAGAAAGGCAATAAACCACAAACAAAAGACAAGAAATGATCAGAGAAAAACTACAAAAACAACTACAAAACAAGTAACAAAATGGCAATAAATACATATCTATCAATAATTACTTTGAATGTAATGTACTAAACACTCCTTTCAAAAGACATAGGGTGGGGCGCCTGGGTGGCTCAGTCGGTTGAGTGTCCAACTCAATTTTGGCTCAGGTCATGATCTCAGGGTTGTGGGATCAAGGCCCATGTCTGGCTCCTTGCTCAGCCTGGAGTCTCCTGGAGATTCTCTCTCTCCCTCTTCTTCTGCCCCTCCCCCCTGCTCACATTCATACCCACTCTCTCTCTCCAATAAATAAATAGATCTTAAAAAAAAAAAAAAAGACATAGGGTGACAGAGTGGATAAAAAAACCAAGACCCATCTATATGCTACATACATGAAGCTCATTTCAGACCTAAAGACACTTGGAGAGAAATTGAAAATGAAGGGATGGAGAAACATTTATCATGCAAATGGATGTCAAAAGAAAGCCAGGGTAGCAATACTTATATTGGAAAAAATAGACTTTAAAACAAAGACTGTAATAAAAGACAAAGAAAGACATTATATAAATAATAAAGGGCACAATCAAACAAGAAGATATAACAATTGTAAATATTTATGCACCCAACATGGGAGCACCCAAATACATACAACAGTTAATAACAAACATAAAGAAAGTAATCACTAGTCATACAATAATAGCAAGGGACTTTAATACCCCACTTACATCAAGGGACAGATCATCCAAACAGAAAATCAACAAGGAAACAGTGGCTTTAAATGTTACACTGGACCAGATGGACTTAAGATATATTCAGAACATTCCCTCCAGAAAGAGCATAATGTACATTCTTTTCAAGTGTACATGGAACACTGTCCAGAGTAGAGCACTTATTAGGGCCACAAAATAAGTCTCAACAAATTAAAAAAGATGGAAGTCATACCATACATCTTTTCTGACCACAATGATGTGAAACTAGAAATCAACCATAAGGAAAAAAAACCTGGAAAGAACACAAGTACACGAAGGTTAAGTAACATAATACTAAAAAATGAATGGGTCAACCAAGAAATCAAAGAGGAAATCAAAAATTACATGGAAACAAATAAAATGAAAACACAATGGACCAGAATCTTTGGGATGCAGCAAAAGCTGTTCAAAGAGGGAATTATATAGCAATATAAGCCTACCTCACGAAGCAAGAAAAATATCAAATAAAAAGCCTAACCTTACACCTAAAGGAGCTAGAAAAAGGAGAACAAACAAAACACAAAACCGTAGAAGGAAGGAAATAATAAAGATTAGAACATAAATAAACAAAACTAAAAAAATAGAATGGATGAATGAAACCAAAAGTTGGTTCTTTGAAAAAGTCAAAAAAATCTTTAAACCTCTAGCAATACTCACCAAAAAATGAAACCACAAATGAAAGAAAAGAAATAACTGACACCACATAAATACAAACAATTATAAAGAATATTATGAAAGACTGTATGTCAAAAAATTGGACAACCTAGAAGAAATGGATACATTCCTAAAAAGACATAACCTCCCAAAACAAACAGGAAGGAGATTACCAGCAATGAAATTGAATCAGTAATTTAAAAACTCCCAACTAACAAAAGTCTAGGACCAGACAGCTTCAGAGGTGAATTCTACCAAACATTTCAAGAAGAGTTAATATCTATTCCACTCAAATTATTCCAAAAATAAAAAAAGGAAAGAAGACTTCCAAATTCATTCTATGAGCCAGCATAACTCTGATACCAAAGCCAGATAAAGACATCACAAAAAAAGAACTACAGGCCAGTATCTCTGATGAACATAGACGCAAAAATTCTCAACAAAACACTAGCAAACCGAATCCAACAATATATTTAAAAAATCGTTCACTATAATCAAATGGGATTCATTCCCAGGATGCAAGGGAGTTCAATATTTACAAATCAATCAACATCATGACATCGATAAGAGAAAGGATAAAAACCATATGATCATTTCAATAAATGCAGAAAAAACATTTGACAAAGTACAACATCCATTCATGATTAAAACCCTAAACAAAGTAGGTTTAGAGGGAACATACCTCAACATAATAAAGGCCTTTTATGAAAAATTCACATCATACTCAATGGGGAAAAACTGAGACCTTTTCCCTAAGGTCAGGAATAAGACAAGGATATCCACTCTCATCACTTGTATTCAACATAGTACTGGAAGTTCTAGTCACAGCAATCACAGAAGGAAAAAAAAAAAAGGCATCCAAATCAGCAAGAGAGAAGTAAAACTTTTACTATTTGCAGATGACATACTATATACAGAAAACCCTAAAGACTCAACCAAAAACCTGCTAGAACTGATTAATAAATTCGGTAAAGTTGCAGGATATAAAATCAATGTACAGAAATCTGTTGCATTTCTATACACCAATAATGAAACAGCAGGAAGCAAAATTAATAAAATAATCCCATTTACAATTACACCAAAAATAATAAAATACCTAGGAATAAACTTAATGAAAGAGGCAAAAGATCTGTACTATGAAAACTATAAAACACTGATGAAAGAAGAAAGAAATATGACACAAAGCAATGGAGAGACATTCCATGCTCATGCATAGGGAGAATACTGTTATAATTTCTGTATTACCCAAAGAAATATACAGATTTAATGCAATCCCTACCAAAATACCAAGAGCATTTTTCACAGAGCTAGAACAAACAATCTTAAAATTTGTATGGAGAAACTATTCTGACCACCTACAAACTCAACAGGAGATCGAAGAAAAGAATAGCAGCAACTCTCTGAACAGAAAAGCGACCACTTTCTGGAAGGTACGACGCGCAGAGAAGTGAATCTGAGGCGATATCCAGGAGGATAGATGGTGGGGGAGGGGGCCTCCGTCAGCCGCTACCGGCAAGTGATAGAGCAGCAGAGCACAAAATCAGAAATTTTAGAAGTCGGCTCTGCTGAGGGACGTCACTCCAGTGGCTAAGTGGGGGTGGAACCCTCACTGGGACAGTGTGGTCTCAGGACCCTTGGGGTCACAGAAAGACCGGGGATGCCTGAGTGCAGCAGAGCTCCCAGGTATCAGAGCAGGGAAGCCGGCTGCAGAGACAGAGCCAAGGAGTGGGCTCTCAGCTCGGGGTTGCCATAAACCGTGATCTGCGGCACAGTTGGGCCACTGCTCTCCCAGCAGGGACCCAACAAGCAGCAGATCCGGGGAGACTCCCCTTCCTCCCCCAAGAGGAGCAGCGCGGGAGCGCACCACAAGGATCTGCTGGGTTTGGAGACTCCACACGGGGTCGTGTGCCAGAGATAGAAATGCTCAGTCACAGGCCGAGTGAGCACGGAGTGCAGCCGGGGACGGGGAGATGGGAGCGACTGACTGCTTTTCTATGGGGGCTCACTGAGGAGTGGGGCCCCGAGTTCTCAGCTCCTCTAGGGCAGAGATTGGGAGGCCGTCACTTTCACTCTTGTCCTCGAAAGCTGCACAGAAAGCTTGCAGGGAACAAAAGCTACTGAGAGCAAACCCGAGCAGATTACTTAGCACAGACGGGCAAGGGTGGGGCAATTCCGCCTCTGGCAAAGACATCTGAGAACCACTACGACAGGCCCCTCGCCCAGAAGATCAGCGAGAACAGCCAGCCAAGACCAAGTTTACCAATCAATGAGAACAGCAGAACTCCAGTGCTAGGGAAATAATGCACATAGAATCCATGGCTTTTTTACCATGATTCTTTAGTCTTTCAAAGTTAATTTTTTTTAACTTTCTTTTACTTTTTAATTTTTCTTTTTCCCTTTTTCAACCAACATCTTATCAATCCCTTTTTTAAAAAATCTTTTTTATTTTTCATTTTTAGAGTCATATTCTATCCCTTCATAGTAGTTAACCTTAACTTTGGTATACATATAGTAGTTCTCTCTTTAAAATTTTGGGATACAGTTTCTTCTAACAGACCAAAATACACCCTAAATCTCTAGTGTATGGCTTTGTTCTAGTCTCCTGCCTGATCACATTCTCTCCCCCTTTTTTTTTAAATCCTCTTCTTTCTTTTTTCAAACAACTTCTCATCAATTCTTTTTATAAAATCGTTTATAATTTCCATCTTTACAGTCATATTCCATCCCTTCATCGTATTTACCCTTATTTTTGTACATATATAAGTTTTTCTTTCTTTAAAATTTTGGGAGGCACTTTCTTCTAACAGACCAAAATACACCCAAAATCTAGTGTGTGGCACTGATCTATACACCAGCCTGATCATATTTGATCATATTCTGTTTTTTGTTTGTTTGTTTTTATCTTTTCCTTTTTCTTTTTCTTTTTTCTTTCTTTCTTTTCCCCCGGTTTCAGGTCTCTTCTGATTAGTTTAGTGTATTTTTTCTGGGGACGTTTTTACCCTGTTAGCATTTTGTTCTCTCATTCATCTATTCTCCTCTGGACAAAATGACAAGATGGAAAAAATCACCTCAAAAAAAAGAACAAGAGGCAGTACTGACTGCCAGGGACCTAATCAATATGGACATTAGTAAGATGTCAGAACTAGAGTTCAGAATGATGATTTTAAAGATACTCACTGGGCTTGAAAAAAGCATGGACGATATTAGAGAAACCCTTTCTGGAGAAATAAAAGAACCAAAATCTAACCAAGTAGAAATCAAAAAGGCTATTAATGAGGTGCAATCAAAAATGGAGGCTCTAACTGCTAGGATAAATGAGGCAGAAGAGAAAATTAGTGATATAGAAGACCAAATGATGGAAAATAAAGAAGCTGAGAAAGAGAGAGATAAACAACTACCGGATCACAGGGGCAGAATTCAAGAGATAAGTGATACCATAAGACAAAACAATATTAGAATAATTGGGATCCCAGAAGAAGAAGAAAGAGAGAGAGAGGCAGAAGGTATATTGGAGCAAATTATAGCAGAGAACTTCCCTAATTTGGGGAAGGAAACAGGCATCAAAATCCAGGAGGCACAGAGAACCCCCCTCAAAATCAATAAAAATAGGTCAACACCCTGACATCTAATAGTAAAACTTACAAGTCTCAGAGACAAAGAGAAAATCCTGAAAGCTCGGGACAAGAGATCTGTAACCTACAATGGCAGAAACATTAGATTGGCAACAGACCTATCCACAGAGACCTGGCAGGCCAGAAAGGACTGGCAGGATATATTCAGAGCACTAAATGAGAAAAATAGGCAGCCAAGAATACTATATCCAGCTAGGCTGTCATTGAAAATAGAAGGAGAGATGAAAAGCTTCCAGGACAAACAAAAATTAAAGGAATTTGCAAACATGAAACCAGCCCTACAAGAAATATTGAAAGGGGTCCTCTAAGCAAAGAGAGAGCCTAAAGTAATATAGACCAGAAAGGAACAGAGACAATATACAGTAACAGTCACCTTACAGGCAATACAATGGCACTAAATTCCTATCTTTCAATAGTTACCCTGAACGTAAATGGGCTAAATGCCCCAATCAAAAGACACAGGCTATCAGATTGGATTAAAAAACAAGACCCATCAATATGCTGTCTGCAAGAGACTCATTTTAGACCCAAAGACACCCGCAGATTGAAAGTGAGGAGGTGGAAAACCATTTACCATGCTAATGGACACCAAAAGAAAGCTGGGGTGACAATCCTTATATCAGAAAAATTAGATTTTAAATCAAAGACTGTAATAAGAGATGAGGAAGGACACTATATCCTACTTAAAAGGTCTATCCAACAAGAAGATCTAACAATTGTAAATATCTATGCCCCTAACATGGGAGCAGCTAATTATATAAGCCAATTAATAACAAAAGCAAAGAAACATCGACAACAGTACAATAATAGTGGGGCACTTTACACCCCCCTCACTGAAATGGACAGATCATCTAAGCAAAAGATTAACAAGGAAATAAAGGCTTTAAATGACACACTGGACCAGATGGACCTCACAGATATATTCAGAACATTCCATCCCAAAGCAACAGAATACATATTCTTCTCTAGTGCCCATGGAACATTCTCCAGAATAGATCACATCCTAGGTCACAAATCAGGTCTCAACCGGTACCAAAAGATTGGGATCATTCCGTGCATATTTTCAGATCACAATGCTTTGAAACTAGAACTCAATCACAAGAGGAAAATCGGAAAGAACTCCAATATACGGAGGCTAAAGAGCATCCTACTAAAGAATGAATGGGTCAACCAGGAAATTAAAGAAGAATTAAAAATTTCATGGAAACAAATGAAAAGGAAAACACAAGTGTTCAAAATCTTTGGGATGCAGCAAAGGCAGACCTAAGAGGAAAGTATATAGCAATACAAGCCTTTGTCAAGAAACAAGAAAGGTCTCAAGTACACAACGTAACCCTATACCTAAAGGAGCTGGAGAAAGAACAGCAAATAAAGCCTAAACCCAGCAGGAGAAGAGAAATAATAAAGATCAGAGCAGAAATCAATGAAATAGAAACTAAAAGAACAGTAGAATAGATCAATGAAACTAGGAGCTGGTTCTTTGAAAGAATTAACAAGATTGATAAACCCCTGGCCAGACTTATCAAAAAGAGAAATGACCCAAATAAATAAAATCATGAATGAAAGGGAGAGATCACAACCAACACCAAAGAAATACAAACAATTATAAGAACATATTATGAGCAACTCTATGCCAGCAAATTAGATAACCTGGAAGAAATGGATGCATTCCTAGAGATGTATCAACTACCAAAACTGAACCAGGAAGAAATAGAAAACCTGAACAGACCTATAACCACTAAGGAAATTGAAGCAGTCATCAAAAATCTTCCAACAAACAAGAGCCCAGGGGCAGATGGCTTCCCAGGGGAATTCTACCAAACATTTAAAGAAGAACTAATACCTATTCTTCTGAAACTGTTCCAAAAAAATAGAAATGGAAGGAAATCTTCCAAACTCATTTTATGAGGCCAACATTACCTTGATCCCCAAAACAAAAAAAGACCCCATCAAAAAGGAGAATTACTGACCAATATCTTTGATAAACATGGATGCAAAAATTCTCACCAAAATACTAGCCAATAGGATCCAACAGTACATTAAAAGGATTATTCACCACGACCAAGTGGGATTTATCCCTGGGCTGCAAGGTTGGTTCAACATCCACAAATCAATCAATGTGATACAATACATTAACAAAAGAAAGAACAAGAATCATATGATCCTCTCAATAGATGCAGAAAAAGCACTTGACAAAGTACAGCATCCTTTCTTGATCAAAACTGCTCAGAGTATAGGGATAGAGGGTACATACCTCAATATCATAAAGGCCATCTATGAAAAACCCACAGCGAATATCATTCTCAATGGGGAAAAACTGAGAGCTTTCCCCTAAGGTCAGGAATGCGGCAGGGATGTCCACTATCACCACTGCTATTCAACAAAGTATTAGAAGTCCTAGCCACAGCAATCAGACAACAAAAAGAAATAGAAGTCATCCAAATCAGCAAAGAAGAAGTCAAACTCTCACTCTTTGCAGATGATATGATCCTTTATGTGGAAAACCCCAAAGACTCCACCCCAAAACTGCTAGAACTCATATAGGAATTCAGTAAAGTGGCAGGATATAAAATCAATGCACAGAAATCAGTGGCATTCCTATACACCAACAACAAGACAGAAGAAAGAGAAATTAAGGAGTCAATCCCATTTACAATTGCACCCAAAACCATAAGGTACCTAGGAATAAATCTAACCAAAGAGGCAAAGGATCTGTACTCAGAAAACTATAAAATACTCATGAAAGAAATTGAGGAAGACACAAAGAAATGGAAAAACGTTCCATGCTCATGGATTGGAAGAACAAATATTGTGAAGATGTCAATGCTACCTAGAGCAATCTAAACATTCAATGCAATCCCTATCAAAATACCATCCACTTTTTTCAAAGAAATGGAACAAATAATCCTAAAATTTGTATGGAACCAGAAAAGACCCCGAATAGCCAGAGGAATGTTGAGAAAGAAAAGCAAAGCTGTTGGCATCACAATTCCGGACTTCAAGCTCTTTTACAAAGCTGACATCATCAAGACAGTATGGTACTGGCACAAAAACAGACACATAGATCAATGGAACAGAATAGAGAGCCCAGAAATGGACCCTCAACTCTATGGTCAACTAATCTTTGACAAAACGGGAAAGACTGTCCAATGGAAAGAAGACAGTCTCTTCAACAAATGGTGTTGGGAATATTGAATAGCCACATGCAGAAGAATGAAACTGGACCGTTTCCTTACACCACACACAAAAATAGACTCAAAATGGTTGAAAGACCTCAATGTGAGACAGGAGTCCATCAAAATCCTAAAGGAGAACACAGGCAGCAACCTCTTCGACCTCAGCCGCAGCAACTTCTTCCTAGAAACATCGCCAAAGGCAAGGGAAACAAGGGCAAAAATGAACTATTGGGACTTCATCAAGATAAAAAGCTTTTGCAAAGCAAAGGAAACAGTCAAGAAAACCAAAAGACAACCGACAGAATGGGAGAAGATATTTGCAAATGACATATCAGATAAAGGGCTAGTCAGATAAAGGAGAAGATATTTGCAAATGACATATCAGATAAAGGGCCAAAATCTATAAAGGACTTCTTAAATTCAACACCCAAAGAACAAATGATGCAATCAAGAAATGGGCAGAAGACATGAACAGATATTTTTCCAAAGAAGACATCCAAATGGCCAACAGACATATGAAAAAGTGCTCAACATAGCTCAGCATCAGGGAAATCCAAATCAAAACCTCAATGAGATACCACCTCACACCAGTCAGAATGGCTAAAATTAACAAGTCAGGAAATGACAGATGTTGGCAGGGATGCGGAGAAAAGGGAACCCTCCTACATTGTTGGTGGGAATGCAAGCTGGTGCAGCCACTCTGGAAAACAGTATGGAGGTTCCTCAAAAAGTTGAAAATAGAGCTACCCTACGACCCAGCAATTGCACTACTGGGTATTTACACCAAAGATACAAATGTAGTGATCCAAAGGGGTACGTGCACCCTGATGTTTATAGCAGCAATGTCCACATGATTTTTCTCCTTTATTTTGTCATTGTTATGAATTACATACATTAATTTTAAAATGTTAAACTCCAGTATGTACCTGAAATAAACACAACTTAGTCATGATATATTCCCATATTATACAATCTTGGATTTTAATTGTCAATATATTGTTTGTGATATTTATATTTCTGTTCTATCATACTTTAATTATCATTCAGTTAAAATATTTTCTAATTTTAGTTGTGGTTTCTTTTTTGATCCATGGGTTATTTAGAAGTGCATTGATCTGTCCACAATTGCCAAACTATGGAAAGAGCCAAGATGTCCATTGATGGATGAATGGATAAAGAAGATGTGGTATATATACACAATGGAATATTATGCAGCCATCAAAAGGAATGAGATCTTGCCTTTTGCAATGACGTGGATGGAACTGGAGGGTATTATGCTGAGTGAAATACGTCAATCAGAGAAAGACATGTATCATATGATCTCACTGATATGAGGAATTCTTAATCTCAGGAAACAAACTGAGATTTGCTGGAGTGGTGGGGTATGGGAGGGATGGGGTGGCTGGGTGATAGACACTGGGAAGGGTGTGTGCTATGGTGAGTGCTGTGAATTGTGTGAGACTGTTGAATCACAGACCTGTACCTCTGAAACAAATAATATATGTTAAAAAAAAAAAAAAGAACACAATAGTAGGAACGGAAAAATGAAGGGGGGGAATCGAAGGGGGAGACAAACCATGAGAGACTATGGACTCTGAGAAACAAAGTGAGGGTTCTAGAGGGGGGGTGGGGGGATGGGTTAGCCTGGTGATGGGTATTAAAGAGGGCACGTACTGCATGGAGCACTGGGTGTTATATGCAAACAATGAATCATGAAACAGTACAACAAAAACTAATGATGTATGGTGATTAACATAATAAAAAAAAATTTGTATGGAACCACAAAAGACCTCAAATAGTCCAAGCAATCTTGAGAAAGAAAAACAAAACTGGAAGTATCACAATTCTAGACTTCAAGTTATGTTACAAAGCTGTAGTGTACAAAACAGTATGGTACTGGCACCAAAATAGACACATGGATCAATAGAACAGAATAGAAAACCCTGAACTAAACCCACAGTTGTATGGTCAGTTAATCTTTGACAAAGGAGGAAAGAATATCCAGTAGGAAAATGTCTCTTCAACCAATGGTGTTGGGAAATCTGACAGCAACATGCAAAAGAATGAAACTGGACCACTTTCCTACACCACACACAAAAATAAATTCAAAATGGATTAAACACCTAAATGGGAGACCTGAAACCAAAAACATCCTAGAAAAGAGCACAAGCAGTAATTTCTCTGACATCAGCCATAGCAACTTTTTTCTAGATAAATCTCCTGAGGCAAGGGGAAAAAAATTAAAAATGAACTATTGGGACTACATCAAAATAAAAAGCTTCTACACAGCGAAGGAAACAGTCACCAAGCCTAAAGGCAACCTAAGGAATGGGAGAAGATATTTGCAAATGACATATATGAGGAAGGGTTAGTATCCAAAATACATGAAGAATTTATACAGCTTGTGCACTGTTGGTGTGAATGCAAATTGGTGCAGCCACTGTGGAAAGCAGTATGGAGTTTCCTTAAACAGTTAAAAACAGAAATACCCAACAATACAGGAATCCCATACTGGGTATTTACTAAAAAAATACAAAAACGCTAATTCAAAGAGATACATGCACCCCTATGTTTATTACAGCATTATTTACAGTAGCCAAATTATGGAAGCAGACCAAATGTCCGTAGATTAATGAATGGACAAAGAAGAAGTGGTGCATATGTATGTGTGTGTTTATATATATTATATATACATATATATGTGTGTGTGTGTATACATATATATATATATAATGGTATAATATTCAGTGATATAAAAGAATGAAATCTTTTTCCATAGATGGAGCTAGAGAGTATTATGCTAACTGAAATAAGTCAGAGAGAAAGACAAATACCATATGATCTCACTCATATGTAGAATTTAAGAAACAAAACAAACAAGCAAAGGGCAGGGGGCGGGAAGAGAGAGAGAAACAAACCAAGAAACAGACTCTTAACTATAGAGAACAAACTGAGGGTTACTGGAGGGGAGGCGGCGGGGAGGAGAGGGAAATGGGTGAAATAGGTGATTGGGATTAAAGAGTACACTTATCATGAAAACAAGCAAACAAAAACAGTGTGAAAATAATTATTTTACAGTTCGGAAGTCTGAAATGGCTCTTACAAGGCTAAAATTAAGGTGTCAGCAGGGCTGAATTCCTTCTGGAGGCTCTAGGGGACAAATAGTTTCCCTGCCTATTTAAGCTTCTGGACACTGCCTCCATTCCTCGGCTTCTGACCCCCCTCCATCTTCAATAAAAGCCAGCAATTAAAATCACTACCCTCTCAGCTTCTGTTGTCACATCTCCTTCTCTGACTCTGCGTCTCCTGCATTTCTTCATGATGACCTTTATGATTACACTGGGACCACTTAGATAAATGAAGATAATCTCCCCATCTCAAGATCCTTAACTAATCCCATCTGCAAAGTCCCTTTTGCCCTGTAAGGTAATTTATTATCAGGTTTCAGGGATTAGGACATGGATATCTTGGGAGAGTCATTTTTTTTTTCTATCTACCACAGCACCCCTTTTGTTCACATTCCAAAAACACAACTGAAATGTTTCTTTGAGTTAGCAATCATATTTCTCAATTTCCTGACTATCAACTGTAATGATTTAGGTTTTCAGAGTATTGAGAGATTTTCTTGCCAGATGACTGAATAATATAAATAGCATCAGCAACTGAGTTTTGAAATAGAGGACATTATTTTAGAGTTTTTGTTATATACACCTTACATGGGCACAGAATGATTCTGTCTCATGGCTACTATATCCATCAACTCAATTTTATCACTTTGTTTTTCTAAACAAAAAAAAATTATAAATCATATACATCTGTCATGTTATTTGTTGCTGTAAGAGGCATCAAGTGTTAAGAACAAGTGTTTAGAGTTCAAAGTGATGTATTCTTTCTTTTTAATAACTTGTCTCTGCCTGGTATTTTCTCACCTTGCAGCAAAAATTTTAGAGGTTGCTATGTTCTCCAATGAGCTATTATAAATCCAAAGAGATTTACCACACCAAGACAAAAAAAAGCGTCTGTTTGATAATTCACTGAGTCCTTTCTCCACATCAGATAAATGCTTTTTGACCATGTGAGATCTAATAAAAGCAAATGCCAATTTTGTTAAATTCCTCCTCTGCTGCATCTGTGCATGGGTCATTACACACCTTCAGCACATCATGTGTACTGGACATTAAAGCTAGACCTGGTGCATCTAAATCAGTTTGTAATTTATGTAGTTCAGTTATGGATTTTCACTGCTAATGCTTCATAATATGACTCAAGCACTTAGCTATTCAACAAAAACTAAAAATTACTCAAACTGAGAACAATTGCTTTTATTTTTTATTGTTGACCTCATTATGGCTTTGAGTCTCACTTTGCTTATATTTTGGATTCATGTCAATTCACACAAATCACAGATACAGATCATTTGGGGCTCTCACACAGTTGGTATGATAAGCAAACGTGCTATAGCAGAATAGTGGACACTCTGTAATGCAATGCCCTGTGTAATCTGTTCTGGGGGACTTCAGTATAGGAGAAACATATGAGATTATTTTGATATTTCAGTAGATTATTTCTGTGAGGATCTAGATGGGTCTAACTTACTCAGAATTCCACTCTAGGATGAGTGTTAGAACATGATTTCAATATATACAGATATCTGAAAGGGTCCCCCCAGAAGAACTCAGGAAAAGAATTTGTTTGGCAACTGTTCTTTCAGAGATTGTTGTACAAGACTACTCTAAAGAATAAATTACTGATGTGAAAGCAACATGTTTCTAGAAGAAATGTCATTGTAACTTGTTCAGGTATGGTTATCAAGCACACTGTGTCATAGGTGATGTTGTACTTGCCAGTAAACTAGAACTGAGCCAACATCCACTTCATGAAACATGGAACAAGAGCTATTTTGATGCTCTACTGAGAGCCAGTAAAAGTTCATGGTGCCCTTACAGTGGAGATGGCTCAGACATTACAGCAATTCAGGGAGGGGCTCAGTCCTTCACTGATATAATGCTGAGTGGTATACAAAGCATCTCTAGCGTGAGGGAAGCAAGGCAGACGACTGGACCTAAGACCCCTTCTTCAAATTTGACCAATAAAGAGGGTGGCTGAAGATTGTGCTAACAGGACGTCCTTTGGAAAGGATCCTAGAAAAGATCATCCAGAGGGAGAAAAAGCAAAAGACAAAGGAGGAGGACAAAATGAAGGTAAAGACAAGTTCTTGTTTTGAGTTAGAATAATTTACTTTTTTTTAAAGATTTATTTATTTTATTCTTAGAGTATGCAAGGGGGGAGGGGCAGAAGGAGAGGGGAAGAGAGAGAATTTCAAGCAGACTCTGTGCTGAGCACAGAGCTCCATGTGGGGCTCAATCTCACAACCCATGAGCTCATGACCTGAGCCAAAACCAAGAGTTGGACGCTTAACTGACTGAGCCACCCAGGTGCCCCTAGAGTAATTTACTTTAATAAATAGCCTTATTCAGTTAAATTTAGAGACCAATCAACTATGTAATTTTACATACAACATTACTTTTGGGGGAGGCAATGGAAATTAAATATCCAAAATTGCCAGTCGCTCTAAAAACTGAAAAAAAGAAAATGCTGGAATGCTGGCTTAGTACTGTTCTATCACTCTTAAACCCTACCTCACCAGCTAAGGTTTCCCTCAGTAGCTATTTTTACTTGTCCTCTTTTGAAATGTGTTCCTACTTTATCTTCTGCTAGTCACTGGTCCTACTCTTAGTTTCCATCTGGATCAGTGTTTATTGGCTCTTGTCCTCTTCAGGACAATTCAGACAGTTTAGGTCCTCTCTTGATCTCTGGCCTCCACAGCTAATTTCTGCTCTTAGTTGACAGCACACCATACAAATAACCTGTACTCCCCTCTCCAGCTCAAATCACCCTTGATATCATCATATTTACCCAGGAATTGCCTGATTTCAAAGCATCCTGATGGGTGCACGTTCATATGCAGACTCTGAAGCCTCACTTTGAGAATATAGGAAGCATTTATAACATTCATAACAAGCATTCCCAGTTGACTGATCTACACAGTACAGTTTTTTTTTTTTTTTGGTTTTTTTTTTTTTTTTTTGACAACCACTGTGTTAAGTCTTCAAAATTATTGGAAAGGGACAAACCTCTGTCTTTTCTTCTTTGCCCAGCTTCTTAACTGAATCTTTTAGGTGAGTTGATTCATACAGAAATAAATTAAGAGAACAGAAGTATTCTGAACAGACAGTTTTTAAAACTAAAAAGAATCAGGATTAGATTTTATATACATAGACATATAGCATTATTAAATGTTTAATGGTAGACATGAGACAAAGCCAGTACACTGCTGAAAACAGCAGATGCCATGTTATATTACTCATCATTAAGGTACAAAGTCATTACGTGTTAATCAACAAATTAATTTTGGGGGTTACTTTCTGTGATAAAACAATCCCCTGATCTAAGTTTCCTTAATGTTAGTTAAAGGTAAGATGTTTCAGTGACACTCTTTTAGAATGTATCATAGGCATTTTAGGGGGATTTATACAGTTGCAATCTAACATCAAATAGATTTCAGACTACATAGAAATTTCTCATTATAGGTGATTCTTACTTATCAAAACTACTAGTCCACATGACAGAGCATGCCTGTTAAATAAATGATCTTTTCCTTATAAGCTTTTTGAGTTTTGCTGTGTTTAGCAAGGTAGCTGTTTTTCTTTACTGTGCCTTAAAAAAACCATTACAAATATCAGATAAAAGGTTCACATTAACTTTTAACAGAGAGAGAAGGATCCAGGTTGATGAGTAAGTTATTGTGAATTAATTCTAGTCTTTCTAAATAAGTTACTGAAATTATGGCTTGTGAGTGGAAATATAAAAGTGATTTGAGAAGTTGCTATAGCATTTGAACACAAGCATGAACTTAACAATTTATTTAAATATATGTGTAGAGGATAGGACCAAGACCCGTATCAGCTATTATTTATTCAAAATAACAACTTAATTTTAACTTGACACCTTCTTGATATATGCATATTATTCAAATGTGACCCTGATTTCTCAAGAACATTTGTTAACAGGAGATAGTTAAAGGTTATAAAAATGTTTATTCTCATGGGATTGAATGGCTTAAAGTTTAAATTACCCCCAATGCTGTTGTCTCAGCATTACAGAATGAACAAGAAGAATAGGAAATGGCAACTTAATTCTTCACAGCTTTGATGGTAATGAAAGAGGAACCTGAAGGCACAGGGGGTCTTAAGACTAAATTAAAAGAAGTGTATACCAGAAATCTCAGTATTCCAAGACAGATAATCAGAAAAGGCTCAAAACTTATATTTCATGTTACAAAGAATTTACAAGTGCCAATATAGAATTTTGCAAAATTCCCTTTACCTTTATAGCATGGATTTCCTACTCCACATAATAATATTTAAATGTTTACCCAGAACTTTCTGGTTCACCATTCAAACTACAGATTTTATTTATTTAGTCATAGTTCTCTTATGATTCAAATACTATAAATGAAATAAGTGAGAAAATAAAAAGAGCAGAGCCAGGATTCCACCTAAAATGATTATAGCACAGCATGCATATTTAAATACCATGTACAACTGTACAAGGGAAATACTCTGAGTTTAGACAAAACCATTTTCAAACTCTTCTAAGTAAGACAACTACCTAAAGGTATGGTCTCTAAAATTGGTACCATCCTTAAATGAGAGCATTATCACATTGCCCATTGTATATAATGCATTTTTGCAAGACATATATGGGGCCTCTGTTTCTTACTTGTGTCATTTCTTGGTTCTTTAGAACTTTGTGTCACACGACAAAATTATGAATATAGTGAGGGCTTTAACTATGATAACATTTCTCTGAAATGATTCAATATGAAGATTTTTATATTTATGAATTTTTATTGATTTTTAAGAATTACATTTGAGCTTTGCGATGTAATATTTAACCAAAAGAGATTCTCCAAATATAAGCTTTCAAAATATTTGACTCACTTTTATAGTAAATTATAGATCTTTTATTACTTTCTTGTTAGTTAGGAAAATGGTCTAATTATTTTATAATACCAAGGAAAGAGTTGGTTATATAGCAGATATTTAATTAATACTGGATTGGTAAATTGATTTAGCTTGTTTCTAAGTTTTGCTCCCTGGTAAATTATAATATTCTGCCATATTAAAGTTCTTAAGAGTGACTTAAAAATTATCTTTGAATTGAAAAGGGTTTCTAAAACGAAATTAGAAGAGATTTGCCACTTTTTTTCTAAGTATATCAGGTAATTCATTGTTTGTCAGGGAAGTAAAGGTTCCCTTTTTCCAATTACTTAAGCCATTAGATGTTATCAGAGAGTCCAACGAATCCTTCACTTTCCTATCATTAAATCTTTTATTTCTTTCAAGTTCTCTAATTTCTTGTGAGAATTAGTAGCTGATGGAACATGAGTGATGAATTTCAACTTTGACAAACAGAGTTCCAATGCTAATTATGCTCTGTTCAAAGAAGTCATACAGTTTAAAGAGTTCTTATTCATTTCATGGGGCTTTTCAGAGTCCATCTTCTCTCATTTTTGCTATAGTCCAGATTTTTATTTCAACAACTCCTAGTTGTGTCTTTATTAACTCATCCTAAATTAGATCGCTAGTCACTGTTACCCTTGTATTTTCACCATTATTAAGCTCTGCTCTTGACCACCTGAAGAATTTTGTTTGTATGTTTTTTGTTTCACCAAGTAGTAGCTGAAAAGCTTAGAAACCAAGCTCCTGCCATTAATACAAAGACATCTGCCAAATACTAGTTTCACCATAAATGTTTGTGAGTGAATGAGCTGCTCTCATAGAGAAATGCATGAGGTGGTATCAGTGGCTCTCTTCCATGTCCCATCAATGATACTTTTTGTCATCCACTCATCATGATACTGAAAAAGTCATTTACCTTTTTTCTTATTCTATTTCTTTTCATTTTGTTTTCATTTTCTTTTCTTTTCCTCCCCAAAATATACTTTTTATTTCCTCTGGCCATCCCAGCTGAAAAGTTTCTAATCTTGCTTCAAGAACAGATCATATCATCAAATATTCTTCCCTTTTATTTTGAGTAGTCAAACAAAGGATCTTGTATTTTCACTAAAAATGTTCAGAAATGAAAAATGTACCATATTAATCAGGGTTCTCCAGAAAAAATAGAACTAGAACTACATACATACATACACATTCTAATATATAATATATATAGTCCCACCATCTAATACATATATATGACATAAATATATAGTCCCACCATCTGCTGTCTGCTAACTGAAGAGCCAAGAAAACCAGTGATAGAATCCCAGCATTAGTTCAAAGGCCTGAGAATGAGTGAAGCCAATGATATAAATTCCAGTCCAGGGATAGGGGAGGACAGGGTCCCAGCTCAATCAGGCAGGCAGTAAGGGGACAAGTCCTCCCTTTTTGTTCTAATCAGGCCCTTAATGAATTGGATGAGGCCCACCCACATTAGGGAAGACAATCTGCTTTACTGAGTCCAGGGATTCTAATGCTTAATCTCGTCCAGAAACATCCTCACAGACATACCCAGAAATAATACTTAATCTGGGCAACCCATGGTCCAGTCAAGTTGACACATAAAATTAACCACCAAACATACCTTCCAATATTTGATACATCCTTTGATTTCCACAGGGCATAAGCTAGTTTTAAGTCATTTAGAAATATATAGAAAGTAAATGTATTCTTTTGAGCCCCACACATCATCCAAGCCATTTACAGAAAAAGTATATGATACTCTAAGTCTCAGAAGATTTAATATATCACTAAGGGAAGGATTCCTTTAGTTCTTCCTCAAGAGTGAATTAGATGTTTTACTTTGAGAAAAAAAGAAAAAAGATTAAAACAACAACAATTTACTGACAGCCTTTTTTCTTTGTGGTTTTAAAAAATAAAAACAGGGTGCCTGGGTGGTTCAGTCATTAAGTGTCTGCCTTTGACTCAGGTCATAATCCCAGGGTCCTGGGATCGAGCCCCGCATAGGGCTCCCTGCTCAGCGGGAAGCCTGCTTCTCCCTCTCCCACTCCCCCTGCTTGTGTTCCCTCTTTTGATATCTCTATCAAATAAATAAATAAAATCTTAAAATTAATTAATTAATTAAAAATAAACACATTTGTTTTGGCTTCAGAAAGACATATTTCATTGAGGTTGCTCTATTAAAAAAAAAAGATACAGGATTATGTAAATGTGATTATTATCCCGAGAAGTCTCTCTAGACTCTACAGTTAGAATCATGGAAGGTGTGACTACAGATGCAATGTTCTATTCAAACAGAAAGGTATTCCAATAAAAATATCTTCCTGTGCTTGAAAATATTTGAAAATCTCACCTATGTGACTGACAAAGGAACTTGGGAAGTTTTGCAATAACTTCATAGGTCTCAATAAAAACAAAACAAAACAAACTCACTTTTTTCCTCCTTACAATGCCTTCCTATGTTCCAGACATGGTTTTGTTGTTCCTTTTTTTTTTAACCCCAAGGAAGTTAGGGTATGTGTGTGTGTGTGTTTTGTTGTTGGTGTTTTTTTGTTTTGTTTGTTTGTATATGCAATAACATTTTCAAGGTCTTTTAGCTTGTCTTTTCCATTGGTCACAGACATCTTATACCCGAAGTGGTGTTAGAGCTTTTTAATTCCATTATGTAGGCTATTAAAATGAAGCAATCAGGCAGAACTGGTTGCAAGTTCAAGAGAAGTGGTAAAAAATCATATGCAACTAATTCTTTTGCTATTTGAAATGACTATAAAAGATAATGGATATGTCAGCAGACAATTAGATCAGCAGTGCAAAGAAAAGAAATTGCAATACAGGAAAGAACTTAAATATAAAGGAATTGTTAAAAAGGGAAAAAAAAATCCCTTTAGTTGATTATTTGGAAACATCCCCTCACACATCCCAGTTTGACTTGAACATATTTCTTTTCAAATTCTGTAACTAGTGATTAAACTTACAAGTATACAAATTATTTGGAATGTTTTAAAAGCTAAGGCCATTTGATTAAAAAGCTGCCTAGAAGCAGTGGGCCCTCTAAATGATGGGAACTATTTACATAATTAAAATACTCTACCTTTACCAAGGATATTAAGTGTTCAAGAATTTACATAAACTCTCATTTTATTTATCTGTGTGCTTTGAAAATCCCTGTTACAAAACTGAATTTAGAAGTAGTTACAAATGATAAGGAGGAAACAAGAGATTACTTCTTTGGCAATATGTCTTCAATATCTTAAATGCTTAGGGACCCTGCTCTCAGCTAGATTTACATTAGCAGAAAATGAAAAGACAGTTAACAGTTAAAAAATCATCTTTTCAGAGCTTTGTGTTTAGAGAAGATTCTAAAGAGCAATTTCTGTGTTCACCCTCTGCCTGTTCAGCACTTTGGTGTCTGTCCCTGCAAGCGTCTACAATTCCTGTGCGCTAAATAAGGCTGAATTTAACAACGTGAAGAATTCAGTTTCCCACATTGCTAAGTATGAAAATAGTGTTCCATAAATGAACTGCCCTGCTAGCTCATGTTTCCTGAATGAAAGAGTGGATGATTGATGATGAAATGGACTAACAATTTGAAAGTAAGTACATATAATGGAGAGACTTGGTACATGGCTGTGTTTCTCACCAATGTGTAACTGCCTGGGGATAATACAGAAATTGCCTTTTGCTTGATAGTATAAATTTTAAATCAATCTCCTTCAGTTAATCAGAAGAAGAGAAGCTGGTCTGGCTCCTGCCGTAGCCTTTATGTTTCTTATTAACTTTGCTCACTGAATTTATGATTTATTTATTTTTTAATAACCAACTCACACAGCATACATTGATGGATCAGATATGATTTAAGTTGTGGGAAATTTGTAGCTTATATTTTATAGAGGATTACATATCCCTTAGAAATGTCATGTTATTTTCAAAAGCATTCACCAATATTATGTAAACAATTAGCTGCATTTAGAAAAATGTGAATAAAAAAAACAGGTTATGATAATATATCAGCTTTAGTGCAGAAAATATATCAAATAGAATCCAAAAGATATATAATTTATACAATCAGAGTACAGAATGGAGGGTTTCTGTATTGTATACCTATTTAAATTCTCCTTCCCCTGCCAGGCACATTATTTCATTTTCCTTGGTAAACTTCCTTGACACATACAGTGTTAGACCTTTGTTCTGTAGACCTCCACCAATGGGGGTTCAATCAGGAGACCCAGAACTTACCCTGACATGACCCAACCTCTAATCTCTCCCCTCTCTCCCCGCCCTTTTCCTGAATTCTACTACTATCTGTTTGAAATCATCAGGACTAAACTAATTATAATATTCATCTCTTTTTATATCAATCACCACAGAAAGCTCAGGCCTCCAAGTTATTCCTCATTCCCCACATTTCAATTATCAGAACACTCTATAGCCTTTTTTTTACCCAATTTTCCCCTTTCACAACTCCTAAAATTTTTGCTTTGGTCTCTAGAAATCACCACATCCTCAAATTCTCTGAGTATTCTCATCACTTTCTTGTTCTAACCAGCCTTTTCACACAGATAGTTCAATTGTTCTGTCTCCTTACCTTCCCCAACCACTGGACCTGGAGATGTGGTAGATAAAGCTTGTTCTGACTGCCACTTCCAACATATTCTCTTCTCTTCCTCTCCAAAGCCCCACAGTCTAAATGACTTGAGTCACTGTTTCTCATTCCTTGAAGATTTGATACCTGAATCACTATTACTCTTCAAAACTACCTCTTTTTAATCTCTAGTTAAATCCACTATGAACAACTGCATAGAAAACAAGTAGATTACTAGGGGTCCTTTCCTTTTATCCCTTTCCACCAGGAAATTATTCTCTCACACACAGTAGCATCAGAGAGGATGTTTATTCTCTAGAGAAATTCAATCAAATAGGCTCTGGACTAAGAAATGAATGGAATAGATGGAGGCAGAGTGTTGTAACTTAGGATTTTGCTACTCAAAGTTATGGTCCATAGGCTCACAGGATGGATATCATTTGGGATTGTGTTAGAAGTCAAGAAACTGAGATCCTACACTATACTTATGCAATCAGAATCTATATTTTACCATGTATTTATATACATTTAAAGTTTAAGAAGCAATGACTTATGGTATTAATTAAAAGAATGTGCAATCTAGTTTATATTCACCAGGCAAGCCCTAGAGCAAAGATTTCTAACACTTATTTTTCAGGGAGATTTCCTGTGGCAGAGATAGTTAGTGGCCATCAAAATTAATACTCCTCCTATAGACTAGAGTTGTCATAGGGAAGCAGTTGTCTAGCCTGAGACTATATTTCCCAGCTGCTGGGGAGCAAGAATATCTTGTCCCTTTCAAAGGGACTAAGAATCTGTAGATATTGTTCACATAAATCCTGTAATGTACTCCAATTACCTTTTCTTTATTATATAATTCTTTGCTTTTCTTAGTGTTAATGACTTCTTTTCCATTTGCCTATTTGTCTTTTAGAAGCTTTAGAGGCTCTTCTCAAATATTTGGTGATATTTATTGTCTATTCATAGTTAAGGGTAGGGCACTAAAATGGTAACTGGAAACCTTGTACAGAATTTACTGTTTCCTGAGCTTCACCATAAGTTGATCAGATATATACCTATATGTTTAGTTGGGAATTCGTACTAGATAAAACATGACTGAACTATACATGAGCTGAACTAAGAATCAACTGGACATGAGACAGATTAACAGGAGAAAATCAAATTTAACAGCATATGTTTGGAGAATCTACACAGACATGAAATTTCAGAGATAGCCAAAATGAGTTATATGTCATCCTGAACAAAGGAGAAGGGGGTAGGTAGGGGTCTGGGACTTAAGAGGGAAGGAATGAAATCTGCATGGCAATAAGAAGAGCAGATGTTTGGTAATTAGATGCTTGCCCTACCACACAGATGGGTCACTCAGATAAAATTTATCTCTGCCAATAACCCTTATTCTGGGAAAGACCCCCAACTTAGATTTTTAGATGTAGTTAAGGGAGGGGCAAAAGTTTCTCTTGAGACTACAGGGTCTTGATTGCCTTTAGCTCAAACAATCTTCATGCCAAAGTGGCCCATCTTGGGGTAACCTGCCTGGGCCCCTACATAGCCCACTCTGCTTCGAACTAGTTCTGGTTACTCTAGTTCGAGCAGATATTCCAAGCCAAAGATTTTTTAAAAAATGTGCTCTCTCTAAGGTTCTCTTTCCCTTTCTGCCATCTGGGTATTTCAAGACTATGGAATGAGTAGGTTTACAAGATAAAGACAGTATGTGTTTCTGAATCTGTATATAGAGAAAAATCACCCATTAACCAGAAAGGCAAATAAAAAAAAATTGTGTTTGAGCTTTAACACATTTTTTAAAAAGATTTTATTTATTTATTTATTAGAGAGAGTGAGAGGGCATGGGCAGGGGGAGGGGCAGAGGGAGAGGGAGAAGCAGACTCTCCGCTGAGCAGAGAGCCAAATGCTGGGCTGGATCCCAGGGCTTGGTCCCAGGGCTCAATCCCAGGACCCAGAGATCATGACTGGAGTCAAAGTCAGATGCTTAACTGACTGAGCCACTCAGGCATCCTGAGCCTTAACACATTTTAAAGTCTATTTGTTACAGAATTTAGTCATGTTTTATTAGTACGAATTCCCAACTAAACATATGGGTATATATCTGATCAACTTATGGTGAAGCTCAGGAAACAGTAAATTCTGTACAAGGTTTCCAGTTACCATTTTAGTGCCCTACCCTTAACTATGAATAGACAATAAATATCACCAAATATTTGAGAAGAGCCTCTAAAGCTTCTAAAAGACAAATAGGCAAATGGAAAAGAAGTCATTAACACTAAGAAAAGCAAAGAATTATATAATAAAGAAAAGGTAATTGGAGTACATTACAGGATTTATGTGAACAATATCTACAAAGTCACAATAATGTAAGCAGAAAACATTGGTTTGACAAATAATTGCAATATAACTATACTGGGAGACAGAAAAAGGAGAGTGTGAGGAGATGGGGATACACAAAAGATAAATCTTCATCTTCCAACTAAAATTGTGTATTGTTTATATTTGAAAATCAAGACATAGCAAGTATTCATTTATGTATATAGGACTAATTACAAAAATTTGCAGTTAAGGAGTCAAAAATGTTAGGCACTGCAGAGTAGAAGTCTGGGGTAAGGAGAGGCACAGAGTGAATGCAGTTTTGTGGGTTTTTTTTTTTCAGTTTTGTGGTTTTAAGACTTACAACGCATTTTAATTCTTTAAATTATGCACATGTATAAATGCAAAAAATAAAAGTTAAATTAAAAATAAAAAAACCAACATGGGGTGCCTGGGTGGCTCAGTCAGTGTCAGTTAAGCATCTGACTCTTGATTTCAGGGTTGTAAGGTCGAGTCCTGCATCGGGGTCCATGCTGGGTGTAGAGGCTGCTTAAGATTCTCTCTCTCCCTCTGCCCCTTCCTGCCCCCACTCTCAATACTCTCAAAAAAATAAATAATAAATTACAATGTGAGAATTATTTTTTCCTTATTTAATTCAATCTGGTAGCATTATACTTTATTTGAATTAGATAATTCTACAGTTCTGTATGCTTTTGCCATCACATTCTACCTATCACTATATTTTGTCAATTTAAAGATGAGGGTCTATATTTCATTGGAATGCTTGTTTGTTAAAGTTGTACATAATAGGGCACATTCTGCATGGAGCACTGGGTGTTATGCACAAACAATGAATCATGGAACTCTACATCAAAAACTAATGATGTAATGTATGGTGATTCACATAACAATAAAAAAATTTAAAAAAAATTTGTACATAAGTAATCACACTGAAGATAGGCATAGAAACGAGGAATCTTCATTTATTCAATTGAGAGTATTACTTTACCATAAGTATTGTAAGTTACCTCTACAACAATGCATTTTAAAAATATTTTATTTATTTATTAGAGAGACAGAGAAAGCACAAGCAGGGGAGAGGGAGAAGCAGCCTCCCCACCAAGCAGGGAGCCCAACATGGGACTTGATCCAAGGACCCTGGGATCATGACCTGAGCTGAAGGCAGACACTTAACCAAGTGAGACACCCAGGCACCCCTACAACAATGCATTTTATTTTCTAGTTAAATTACTAAAACTTTCAAATAATGGAATTGCATTTGTTAATAAACTGTGACTTTTAAAGTAGGTAAGAGGAGATAAAAAATTAAATAAGAATAAAATCTTACCATACGAAGCCCTGAACCATGTACTCCAACAGTCTTCAAGTCACATATGCCATTTTCAACCCCAGCAAAACAAACTTCAATGGTGGGGTTCCAAATCAAAATTCAAATATAGTAATTAAACTAGGAACTATCAAGTTTAAAACACCAATGTTGTCTCCCTCAGATTCCTCTTGGAAGTCATTACTCAATTCCTTACATAATATAAACTTTTCATATAAAAATACCTACGCCAAAGCTACAAGGCAGAAATAGTTATGTAAGTGACAGGAAAGGCTGAACCAGAAGAACCCAGTTCTAAAACAGTCTATTTCCAAACTGAAAGTGAAATTTGGAGTCAGAATACTCATTGTTATAATTGACACAATTGTTATTGAATACACAAGAAATATTTTTAAAAATTCATGTGATTACTTTACATTATAACTATAGGGGCTATGGGTAGAACACCCCAAGATGAGCCACTTTGATGTGAACATTATTTTGAATTAAAAGCAATCAAAACCCAGTAGCTGCAGGAAAAGTTCTACCTCCACCTCAACTGCCTACCTATACCAGGAAGAGAGCTATTAACAGATATTCCTCTTTACCTAAGAAACTTACTTGCTTAACTCTACTTTCCAAACAATTCCTCTTGACTTCCTGCTAATAGTCTTCTTTCCCTTTGAATCCTCAGACCCCTACCCCTCTCCTTAGTTCAGGATGTTAGATAAGTCTCATGTTGCCTGCCTTTGGAATTTCATGTCTGTGTGGATTCCCTTTACATATGAAACTATATTTTATTTCTCCTGTTAATCTGTCTCATGTCAATTTGATTCTTAGTTCAGCCAGAAGGACCTTGAAGGTCAGAGAAAATTGTTCCTCCCCAACATGCCATGTTTTTTTTCACCAAAATTACTAGCAACATACAAAATGCTCCTGCTAGTGTAGAATACAAATTTCCAACAAATTTACTGACACAACGTGTTGATGTGTGTGTTATAGGGTGACTCCTGTCTTAGATCATAAAAATGAACATTATTTCTCAACTTCAGTCGGATCACAAAGGGTAAACCCAAATATGGGAGCAGAGATTGAAAGCAAACTGAGAGTGATTCACTTCACTGTTGTATTTTAAAGACTGCAGCTTCAAAAAACAAAGACCTCCTATGCAGTAATTATATTTTGTCATTTTACATAATATAGCTTGCAGTCTACTTCTGTTTTCTCAATCACCTGGAGATTGCAAATTGTTCTTGCAATTATCTGATTTTCTATCTAACTGGGACAGAGTTTTTCAAACTGTGAGGCTGATCACCCTGGGGAGACTTGAGTCTTTTATGAGGATGTGAAAGCCAGCCCAAGGAGAAGGACGGCATATTTCCCTGCTCACTAATTATTTTCACTAATGGCTGAGAAAGCAAAAGCATTCAATTAGAAATTTGGGGGTATATTTTATTTATGTTGGATTAAGTATATCATTTCTCTTCTATGTTGTGTCATCAAAAGATATTTATGTATTTCATTAGAATTAATACATTAAGGAGTAAAAGATATAACTTATTTTAGTCATCAGATTAATAATTGTCTTCTATTCACATTTCAGAGTAGGAAGAAATGCAAAAAATTTCAATAACTCTGGGGAAAAAAGAGGGCTCTACTTGCTTTATAACATACCCTATATATACTCAATGGAAATGTTTATAATTGTATCATTTATGAGATGTTATAATATTCTAATTTCTTTTTGACCTAATAAGTCATTGTCTATCCCTCTTATTATATGTCCCTTCACAAATGAGGAGTATTAAAATATTGCAGAATATTCTGCATGCCAATGATTTTAGAATGAGATTGTAGAAAAGCAGAATACACCATCCCAAAATATCCCTCTTTGGTATGAGGATTATTTTCACCTGATTATATTTAAGAAATAGACACAGGAGAAGCTCTAAAAAGTGAGTAGAAGTTACCATTTTGTAAGGAATATTTACATTTGTAAGTGTGTCTCCTCTGTACCAGGAAAAGGTGGATGACTCTATATCCCTATAGACTGTCTTATCAATGAAGAAGGTAGCAACTTAAATCTGCATCATGACTACATACCCTTGTTTACAGTGCTTTTCCTGACAACCTACTATAACTGGCCCCTCCACACAATATCTTTTATCTTTAGTTGAAAATGATACTTAATGGGATGGCTTGGGCCATTTCAGGGAGTTACTCAGTTTTCCTGGGTATCTCCCATGTATATAGGAGGTATACATGTTATTAAACTTTGGTTTTTCTCCTGTTAATCTTTTTAGTAAAGGAGGATGTCTCAGCTAAACACAGAAGAGTAGAGGGAAAATTCTTTTTCCTCTCCCACAAGATTATAGAAAAACTATTTGTTGCCTATAGTTTAGCCCCCAATGAGGTAGGGTGCAGAATCAGAAGTAATAATGCCGCTGAAGAGTGAATTTTCTCCAAACCCAGGCTCTGAAAATATAATCTATATAATCTATAATCTATATAATCCTCATAGCTCAATAGTTGACCTATTCCTTATAATAGGCATAAACAATCTTTACTATTTGCAAATGGAATAGCCATAGAAACAAGATACATGTTATGTCTTATCTCTACTTTGTTTAATCAACCAGAAGTCTAACTTATATTTTTGACAAAAGAATTCTTCTGTTGATACTACCTCCATTCTATATTTTTCTGGAATGAATACTCCTGCATTTGTTTATGCAAAATTATCTTTCTTTATTAACTCTACATGGTCTCCAAAGATCATCAGGAAAGTGTAGAAATATAACAATAATAAACTAACCACTGTTGACATTTTAATATATTTCCTACTAATAATTTTGTTTACATTTTCTAAAAAGAAATCAATTTTATCTACAATTTTATATTCTGCTTATTGTCCTGCTTAACATTATTTTCTATGAATTTCCAAATATACAATTCAAAAGCATATCAGACTTCCGGGACAAAGGGTGGAGAAAGACAATTCCCGAGAATGCACCTACATAACATCCACATCAGTGTAAATAACCCAGAAAACTACCTGAGTTCTGAGTTCCGGCAGAACAGACTCTCCACAGTTAATCATAGAAAAGAGGCCATGTTGTAAACAGTAGGAAAGTCAGAGGTGAGGTTGGGAACCACACTGACTCACAAGACTAGACATAGGAGGGAGGCCACCCAAAGCCAGGAGAAAGGAGAGGAGCAGACCCCATACCAGGCACACCAGGCACAAGGATCTGCACTGAGAAGATGAATCCCCATAATATTTGGCTTTGAAAACCATAGAGGCTTAACCTCATGAGTTTTTACAACCAGTGGGGTGAACACCAGAAACTTTAAAAATCAGTGGGCTCCACTCTGGGAGAGTAAGAGGGTGATAGGAAACTGAGTCCCTACCCTTAAAGAGACAGAACAGCAAACAACCCTGCTGAGATACAACATAGAAGCAGGAGTTTGAAAAATGCCTGGGATGCACAGGAAGATTTATTTACTAATCTTATAACATGCACTGGTGGGGCAAGGATTTTTAGGAGACTTCTCCAAGAACTAAAGAGCTGGCAGGCACCTTTCCCTCCCCTCCACCTCCAAGCCTAGATACATGGACACCTGTGGGAACCAGTGGGAACACCTAGCTTTCTAACAGCATACCCCACCCCCATGCTCCTCTGCAGACCCACCCCCTCTAATCCACCATCAGAAGTTCTCCAAAGCAGCTGCAAGTCTCTTCCCACAGAAGACCAGCCCAAATCTTGCTAAAACCAAATGTTAGCTCCTGTATTTTCCTGTGGACTTGCCCCATCCAACCTGCCCTCAGCAGGAGTCCATCCAAAGGGGCACCAGAAGCACAGCATTGTGAAAGCAGCCCTGACAGTGTCCAGGGCCACTCCAAAGTGATTCCTCCACTGGGAAGAGGGAAAGATAACCACGCACACCAGCTCCATTATGGACCCAGCAGTGGGCTGCGGGCAGGCCTCTGATCTCTCAACAGACAATACAGGGGGAGTGCCCTGTAGTTGGTGCTACTGCATCCCTAGCAAGCACCTGATCTGACCAAACTCAAGTCCAAGGTAGCCCCAGATGGTCCCTTAACAACACAGGGACCAAACCCTGCCACAAACAGACAAACAGAGCCACTGCAGACAACTGAAGTGAAGGCAAAGGCAGCTCCGCTGCAAAATAGGGCACATGCAACACAGATAAGAGATACCCCTGAACCACCAGTTTCTGATGAACAGGGGATATTGTACTACAGGGCACTGTATGGCCTCTTCTTCCTAAGTCCATTACTTTCAAGAGCAGGAGACAAAGCTGACTTTCTTAACACATAGAAGCAGACATAAAAAGTTAGACAAAATGAGGAGACAGAGGATTATGTCCCAAATGAAAGAAGAGAACAAAATCACAGCAAGAGAGCTAAATGCAATGGAAATGAGCAATATGCCTGATAGAAAATTTAAAATAATGGTCATAAAGATCCAGGACTTAAGAAAAGAGTGAAGAATCTCAATGAAACTCTCAACAAAGAGATAAAAAATATAAAAAAGAACTAATTAGAGATGAATAACTCATAACTGAAATTAAAAATACACTAGAGGAAATAGATTAGAAGAAGCAGAAGAATGGAACAGCAACCTGGAAGATAGAGTAATGGAAAGAAATCTAACTGAATAGGGAGAAAGAAAAAAGAAAAATAAAAAATGAGAATAGATTTAGGGAACTCAAAAACACTATCAAGCATAATAACATTTGCATTATAGGGATCTCAGAAGAAGAAGAAGAAGAGAGAAAAGAGGGCAGAAAATCTACTTGAAGCAATAACGGCTAAAAAATTCCCAAATCTGGTGAAGGAAATAAATATCCAGATCCAAGAGGAACAGAGAGCCCCCAACGAGATCATCCGAAGCAGGTCTACACCAAGACACATAGTAATTAAAATGCCAAAAAGTAATGATAAAGCAAGAATTTTAAAAGCAGCAAGAAAAAAGAAAACGGTTACATACCACAGATATCCCATAAGAGCATCAGCTGATTTTTCAGCAAACTGCAGGCCAGAAGGAAGGGGCATGATATAGTCAAGTGCTGAAAGGAAAAAAACCTCCCACCAAGAATACTCTATCCCATAAGAGACTACCATTCAAAATAAAAGGAGGGATAAAGTTTCCCAAACAAAGTTAAAGGAATTCATTACCACTAAACCAGCCTCACAAGAAGTGTTAACTAGCAAATGGAATCCAATAATACATTTAAAAAAAAAATTCACAACTATCAAGTGGATTTATTCCTAAGATAGAAGGATGGTTCAATATTTGCAAATCAGTCAATGTGAGACATCATATCAATAAAAGAAAGGATAAAAATCATATGATTATTTCCATAGATGCTGAAAAAACATTTGACAAAGTACAACATCCAATCATGATAAAAACCCTCAACAAAGTACTTTTAGAGGGCACATACCTCAAAATAATAAAGGCCATAGATGAAAATCCCACAGTGAATATCATACTAAATGGGGAAAGACTGAGAGCTTTTCCCCTAAGTTCAGGAACAAGACAAGGATGTCCAATCCCATCACTTTTATTCAACATAGTACTGGAAATCCTACCACAACAGTCAGACCAGAAAAAGAATGAAGGACTGCCAATTTGGTAAGGAAGAAATAAAACTTCCATTATTTATAGACGACATGATACTATATATAGAAAACCCTAAAGACTCCACCAAAAGCTCCTAGAACTGATAAATGAATTCAGTAAAGTCTCAGGAAACAAAAACAATCTATAGAAATCTGTTGCATTTCTATACACCAATAATGAAACAGCAGAAAGGGAAATTAAGAAAATAATCCCATTTACAACTGCATCAAAAATAATAAAATACCTAGGAATAAACTAAACCAAGGGGGTGAAAGACCTATACTCTGAAAACTATAAAATATTGATCAAATAAATTGATGATGACACAAACTGATAGAAAGATATTCCATGCTTGATTAGAAAAACCAATATTGTTAAAATGTCTACAGAACACAAAGTAATCTACAGATTTAATGCAATCCCTATCAAAATACCAAAATTTGTCACAGACCTAGAACAAATAATCTTAAAATTTTTATGGAGCCACAAAAGACCCCAAGTACCCAAAGCAATCTTGAAAAAGAGAGAAACTGGAGGTACCACAATTCCAGATTTCAAGATATAATACAAAGTTGTAGTAATCAAAACAATATGGTACTGGTGCAAAAATAAACACATATGTCAATGGGTCAGAATAGAGAGCCCAGAAATAAACCTACAATTTTATGATCAGTCTTCAACTAAGGAGGCAAGAATATGCAACAGGAGAAAGATTCTTCAACAAATGATGCCGGACAGCTATAGGCAAAAGAATGAAACTGGACCACTTTCTTACACCAGACACAAAAATAAACTCAAAATGGATTAAAGACCTAAATGTGAGACCTGAAACCATAAAAATCCTAGAAGAGACTACAGGCAGTTTCTCTGACATTAGCCATAGCAACATTTTTCTAGATATGTCTCCTGAGGCAAGGGAAATAAAAGCAAAAATAAACTATTGGAACTACATCAAAATAAAAAGCTTTTGCACAGCAAAGGAAGCAATCCACAAAACTAAATGATGACCTACTGAGTGGGAGAAGATATTTGCAAATGACATATCTGATAAGGGTTTAATATCAAAATATATAAAGAACTTATACAACTCAACACCAACAAAAACACAAATAATTCAACTAAAAAGGAGCAGAAGACATGAACAGGCAGTTCTCCAAAGAAGACACACAGATGGCCAACAGATATATGAAAAGATGCTCAACATCACTCATCATCAGGGAAATGTAAATGAAAACCACAATGAGGTATCACCTCACACTTGTCAGAATGGCTAAAATAAAAAACAAGCATTGTCAAGGATGTGGAGAAAAAGAAACCCTTGTGCACTGTTGATGGGAATGCCAACTTTGCATTCCCACCAACACCCTGTAAGACTAGTTTCTCCTACATAATTCTCTCAGGCTGCATATCATTTGAGTGTTATGTGCTAGGATTATTCACTGCCTACCCATGCCATTCATTTGGTTTTCACTATTAAAAGGCAATGCTATACCCCTTCGGATCCCTACATTTGTATCTTTGGGTTAAATACAGTGCACCCCAATGTTTATAGCGGCAGTGTCCACAACAGTCAAACTGTGGAAAGAGCCAAGATGTCCATCGACAGATGAATGGATAAAGAAGATGTGGTATATATATATATATATATATATATACGATGGAATAATATGCAGCCATCAAAAGGAATGAGATCTTGCCTTTTGCAATGATGTGGATGGAACTGGAGGGTGTTATGCTGAGCGAAATAAGTCAATCAGAGAAAGATATGTATCATATGACCTCACTGATATGAGGAATTCTTAATCTCAGGAAACAAACTGAGGGTTGCTGGAGTAGGGGGTGGGATGGGAGGGATGGGGTGGCTGGGTGATAGACACTGGGGAGGGTATGTGTGCTATGGAGCACTGTGAATTGTGCAAGACTGTTGAATCACAGATCTGTACCTCTGAAACAAATAATGCAATATATGTTAAGAAAAAAAAGAAGAAGAAGATAGCAGGAGGGAAAGAATGAAGGGGGGGAAATTGGAGGGGGAGACGAACCATGAGAGACGAAGGACTCTGAAAAACAAACTGAGGGTTCTAGAGGGGAGGGGGGTGGGAGGATGGGTTAGCCTGGTGATGGGTATTTAAAGAGGGCACGTTCTGCATGGAGCACTGGGTGTTATGCACAAACAATGGATCATGGAACACTACATCAAAAACTAATGATGTAATGTATGGTGATTAACATAACAATAAAATAAATAAATAAATAAAATAAAAAAGGCAATGCTATAAACTATTCTTCACCAACACCACCAAGACTTGGAAAACTATCCAATAATTATTTCAGAGGACACTATATATTTTATGGTGCAGCCACCATAAAAAACAGTATAGAAGTTCCTCAAAAAGTTAAAAATAGAATTACCCTATGATCCAGCAATCACACTACTGGTATTTACCCAAAAAAATAGAAAAACACTATTTAAAAGGGATATATGTACCCCTATGTTTATAATGGCATTATTTACAATAGCCAAGATATGGAAGCAGCCCAATGTCCATCAACTGATGAATGGATAAAGACACACACACACACACACACAAACACACACACACACACACTGGAATATTATTCAGCCATAAAGAGAGAATGAAATCTTGCCATTTTCAAAAACATAGATGGATCTACAGGGTATAAGACTAAATGAAATAAATCAGTCAGAGAAAGAAAAATACCATATGATTTTACTCATTTAAGAAAGAAAACAAAACAAATGAACAACAACAAAAAGAGACAAACCAAAAAACGTATTTTTAACTATAGCGAACAAACTGGTGGTTACCAGAGAGGAGGTAGTGGAGGGATGGATGAAATAGGTGAAGGGGATTAAGAGTGCACTTTATCATGATGAGCACTGAGTAATGTATCGAATTGTTGAATCACTATGTTGGACACATGAAACTAATATAACAATGTACATTAATTATACTGGAATTAAAAAATAAAGAAAAAAAAGTACATCATTAAGTGAATGTACCAAAATTTTTATATCCATACTGGGAAGTTATTAAACATTTAGCACAATTGTCTTATCCAGTTCAAAAATATGTTAATTGAAAAGACTACAAATTAAGAGAGAGAACTCATTCTGCTTACATTGTGCATTAGTCTAATGGAACATATTTTTTTTTATCGAAGAGTAGGGAAATCAGAGAAACTAAAATAACAGCACATTGAAATGCCAGATTACTGAACTAAGCAAAGTCAAATGAATTAATGGATGAGCTACAGAATATTAATGAACAAAGGAAACATGTCCCACTTTATACACTAGCAGTTAGTGGGAAGTATAGGAAATGAGAGAATAGTAAGCCTGTTTATAGCAAATAAAATTGAGTTTGTCATGCCAAACAATATGTTTCTGATAACCTGTTGGCAGATTATAACCTACAAATATCTAATGTAATGTCCTATTTGTACTTGAAGAGAATTGCAGAACATCAGATCTCATTGTGTGTAATTATAACACTATCAATAGCAAATAGAAAGACTTTAAATCACTTAATTTTTCATGATGTCTATAACTTTTATTTTAATAAATTTTCTTCTATGGCAGCTTCTGAGTAGAAGCTGAGTAGAAAACTTTATTTTCACATCTACTAAATAACTGTTCCTATATACTCAATTACAACCATGAACTAGAAAGTTCTATGCAACCTCAAATGTTCTGAATGCTTCTCTCCAAGCTGTGGAGCCCTGTAAGACTAGTTTCTCCTACATAATTCTCTCAGGCTGCATATCATTTGAATGCTATGTGCTAGGATTATTCACTGCCTATCCATGCCATTCATTTGTTTTTCACTATTAAAAGGCAATGCTATAAACTATTCTTCATTGACACCACCAAGACTTGGAAAACTATCCAATAATTATTTCAGAGGACACTTTATAAATTACTTGGAAATTAAACCAACAAATATGTCTCAAAGAACAGAGGAAGTAGAACTATGGATGTGTCTGCTAAGAATGACAAATGACAATTCAGAGTTTCAACTTTGTCATTTATGGATTTTTTAACCTGAAGTCCCTGGATATTTTAACTTGCTTAAGAATATGTTTTCAGGGTGCCTGGGTGGTGCAGTTGGTTGAGCAACCGATTCTTGATTTCAGCTTAGGTCATGATCTCTGGATCATGAGATCAAGCCCCGAGTAGGGTTCCATGGTTAGTTCAGAGTCTGCTGGAGACTCTCTCTCCCTCTGCCCCTTCCACCCATATTTGCGCTCGCTCTCTGTCAGATAAATAAATAAATACTGAAAAAGAATATGTTTTCCTACTAGAATTTATTAACACGAGTGTGTTTGGCAACAACTGTGAGAGAACTTCATATGTAGTACTGTATAAAAATCATGAACTCTGGTATGAAATAGACTGGTTAAAACCCAATTCAACAAGTTAAATGACCCAGAAACTCTCTGGATTCATCTATAAAATGAAGGGAAAAAATCCTACCAGAAATAATTATTTTGAGTATTTAATAAATTTGAATTCTGAATTGACAAATTCAATTTGATTGTCAGGTACAGTAGTTAAGGCTCATTTCTATATTGCCGTAAAATGGGTCCCCTATTCAGACACTGTGCTTTATAGGATTCCATGCCTGTGTATCAGGTATTCCATAAGCCCATAGATAATGGTACTGCTGTGGCAGGAAAAATAAACCCATACCCAGAATAGATATCTATCCTTGAAAGGATGAACCACTGGCCCTTCAAGGATGGAAGGGAGATTGCATAGTCAACTTACCCCCAGTGATTGGGTTAGTCACCCTAGGGAGTAGTATAATATTGGGGGATTAAGGTTGGACTGTATTACCATGAATTGTGTATTTAGAGGCAGAAGTAGGTAGATTGTTATTAATACACGGGACACCATGCTGTCAGGTTCATATATGGTCTCCATCTCTGCCATAATAGCTGTTCCATTCATATGCCCATTGTGCTGTGTCTGAAATGGTTGATGACAAAGGCTGACAACTTGGTTGTTCAGTGACTCTCCCATGGTGAATGCTTTCTGATGGGCTTAATATGGAATACCAACTCCAACCCTTATATGTCCATCTACATCATATGAATCTACTCCAGAATTCCTTATATCCAATCTCACAGTCCTTTCTTTTCCAGGTCCTTGAATAGATAGCCAGGCCACTTGCCAATAGCCAGGCCTCTGGCCAATAGCCAGGAATGCATATTTTCTTCTCCATTGTCTTTCAGGGTTAAATCTGAAAGTGTTAGTAATGCAACTGCTACCTATTTTTGGTTTGCACCTATTCATTGAGCCAATCCATCTATAAACCAGGCTCATGCTTTTTCTTCTTTCAGTTTGTCCTACAGAACCATGTATAGAAATATGCAGATGGGAAAAAGGACTGATGCAAGAGTTATGAGAGACATAAGGGTCTGAGCTATCTGCTGGGAGGCTTACTCATACCCTCTGGTCCTGTGCAGTCTTGTTCCTGGATATGCCATTTCCATCTTACAATAGACAGTTGCAAGGCCTATACAATATTTTAACTTGAAAGATCTGACAGAACCCATCTCATAATAGGCATAATGAGTTGCCATCCCATGACCAATGTTTCCATCTCTACCAGGACCCAGTAACAGACCACAAGCTATTTCAGAAAGAGTGTATAATTATCTACTGCAGATGGTGTGGTTTTGCTACAGAAGCCAAAGGGCCTATGTTGTCATTCCACTGCAGCTTGCCATATACTTTAATTTCATCTCTTCCAACCACTGACACTCCAACACCATATGTCTGCCAGGTGGTAGGACCCAAGTGGTAGGGCAGATTGCACCGTGACCTGGATCTGATACAGCAAACTTTCTGGCTCTGGTCACCACTCAAGCCTGGCAGCCCTTTATGCCACTCAATAAATGGGCTAGAACAGTATTCCTAAATACGGAATGTATTGCCTTCTGAACCAAAGTGGCCTACCACATGATGTGCTTCTTTTTTGTGTGTTCTATGGGATGCAAGATGCAGCCATCGCTTGGCTTCTGTTACTTAGGATGCCATTAGTCTCAAATACAAATAAGACCAGGTTTGCAGCTATCTTTTTTGGCCATCCTTACCAGCTGGCTTGTAGAGGACAGCCACCACTGAACTTCTTAGTTATGTTGTTACCCCTCTCACCACTATATTTATGATTACCTTGGTGGATGGTACGGCCTCTGGTAGGTATTACAGAACATAATCTTCTTGTAGGTCATTGGGTCATCTGATTGAACATAATATATGAATTCAAGAATGCTTACTTCTTTAGTCTTCCCTCTAACATCTGCCAGGGCAATTGTACATACAGACACACATGTGCGTGCGCCCCCCCCACACACACATCTTCATTGAGATGTACATATGTGTCTGTGCATGTACATATATAACACTTACTGAGATAAAATCCACACACCATAAAATTCACCTTTTAAAAGTATATCTATAAGTATATATAGATAGATATATGTTTATGTATTTTATGTGTATAGGCCTATCCAATATATGTGTGTATACATACACACACTTATATATGTCTATGTCTATCAATGGTGAATGGATATGTAGTAGTGTTGTTTCTACATTTAACTACTATGAATAAGCTAAAAGCATTTGTGTACAAATTTTTGTGTGAACATATGCTTTCATTTCTCTTGTGTATACCTAGAAGTGGAAATTCTGGGTCATATTGTAACTCTGTATTTAACATTTTGAAAAACTGCTCAACTCTTTTCCAAAGTAGCTGTACCATTTTACTTTTCTGCCAGCAAAGTATACTTTTCTGTACCATTTTACTTTTCTGCCAATTTCTCCATACCCTTGTGAATACTAGTTATTGTGTGCATTTGATCAAAGCCAACCTAATGGTTAGGTCATATCTTACTGTGGTTTTCATTTGCTTTTTCCTAATGATAAATGATGAGCATCCTTTCATGTGTTTATTGGCCATTTGAGTATCTTCCTTGGAGAAATATTTATCCAAGTCGCTTGCCCAATTTTTAAATATTTGTCTTCTTCTTAAGTTAAAAGCATTCTTTATATATTCTGGATACAGATCCCTTGTCAGATATATGAATTGTAAATATTTCCCCATCTGTGGATTGTTTTTCACTTTTTGGTGGTATCCTTTGAAGCACAAATACTTCTAATTTTGATAAATTCCAACTTATTTATTTTTGTTTTGCCATCTGTGCTTTTGGTAATACATGTTGGGAACCATTGCCTTATCCAATGTCATGAAGACTTACTCCTATGCTTTCTTCTAAGAATTCTACTGTTCTCATTTTTAAATTTAGGTCTTTGATCCATTTTGAGTTAATCTTTTTATAAGGTGTGAGATAAGAGTTCAACTGCATTTTGCATGTGAATATCCACTGCCCCAGAACCATTTATTGAAAACACTATTTATTTCTTGATGAATGGACTTGCATCCTTGGTAAAAATAAGTTAACCCGAAGATATAGGGGTTTATTTCTGGAATCATGCTTTTATTCCATTGATGTATGTTTATCCTTATCACAGTAACAAATTCTCTTGATTACTGTTGTTTTATAGTAAATTTTGAAATTGGAAAGTGTGAGTTTTCCAACTTTGTTCTTCAAGATTGTTTTGATTTTTCTGGGTCTATCAGGTTGTTTTGAGAATTCCATATGCTACTGCCCAGTGACTTGTACATGAAAATTTTTTGTTGAATAAATGTAATAGCTAAGGAATGAACAAGGTCTGTTAGCTTAGGAAAAGCATTTGGAAAACCATTAAAGATTCTCATCTTTTTGTTGAATGCTTAGATGAAATATCTTAAAATGTAACAATAAAATAATGCTGCTCTGGTCCTGAGATGTGAAGAAAATGACTTGATGCCTATAATATCTATAAAATAACATTCCTAAATCTATTATATCGTGATTAACAATAATCATATACCATAAAAATAACAGATATGCTGCTTCTCTGATTATTTTTCCTGGCATCTTTTGTTTGTAGTTATAACATCTCTACTTCTTTCATTCTATTCTACTTGGAATTACTAGCAAGCTTGTATAATATAATTTGATCTTAAGTAAGCTAGAATAATTTTTCATAATTTATCCCTCTAAAATCAGATGCAAATGGCTGCTTTCTTTTAAACAGAGTGAAATCAGTGAATTTTAGAAATTTCCCAAAGGTCAGAGAGGTAGCCACCAAGTTTCTGTCAGTCCCCAAATTTACAGTGTTTTGATTATACCACAGACTTTAACAGACTATGCTGTATGTTAATGATCTCCAGTTTTTCTCTGAAAAATAATAATTTCTGGCATCATTAATCCTTTTTGGATAAAAAAATGTATGTATACTGAAAACTCTAAACCTTGACAGAATTTTATTCTACAAGTGGACAGTATGGATCCATAAAGAAAAAAGAAATTAATTTTGAAAAATTAGTTCCATCATTTTAACACAGACTCTAGTGGTTCATGAGTAATTACAGACCAATCATGAACATTTGTTAATCATCCTCGAACTATATCCTGGGCTTTTTAAGATCATGAAGACTCAGTCTTATTAAGCAATATGTTAAAGTGGGGAAATCACATACTTTATGGTCAGATTCATCTGGTATTTAAACTAACTTGGGCAAGTCACTTAAATTCTCTGACAATCAGGCCATTTTTGTGAGGATTCCAATTAAATAATTTAAGAAAAGTACCAGTGGAGTGTGTGACACAGGATAAATGTTGAACCCTGAAGCTTCCAAATCAATGTTATTTTGAAACTATTTGATAAATAGTTTACCTCAAAGCTGTGCCTCAGGCTTTTCCCCTACAATTATCACCTTCTTGGTCAGTAATCCTTTGCTGTGTTCCCTGGCTGGGTCAGTAGAATATGTCCTTGAATCTGCCCACATCTGAATCCAAGTCCAGCATCTACCTGTTGGATCCCACCCTAACCTGAGTCCTTTTCTCTACCATAGTGCCTGGATCCTAACTTCGACATCAAGTAATTTGAAACTGAGTTATACTGCCTACACCCCAACAAGTATAGAGTGACACTGTCTTAACTCTATCTGAATAGGTTTAATATTTGAAGCCAAAGTTCATTTTATTTATAAGCCAATTCCATAGGGAAAGGCCCCCATTGTAACACTGTAATAAAAACTAAATTATGAAAAATTCTAAATGAAAATATCCGTACCTAGGACAAGAAAAGATATGTCTAATCAAGGTCCTTATGCATGTTTTTTTCAGATTATTTACTGCACAATGGTGACATATTTATAGCATAGGCTATGAGAATGATGATCACTAGAGTTTTCTAGTATGCACTCTGCACCACCGACCTAATGGCTCTGTTTTCCATCCCCTTTATATTTTTGGAGAACTGGATTAGATAATAGGGTCACAGTGTCTCTAAATGTATACACTACAGAAAGCTAATGCTTCGAAAGTGAGAATATTTTCTATCATTTATCTTTTTACCTTATGAAAATAGAGAATAATGAGTACTCTAATCACAGCATATTTACACTTTCAAATATTGCATTTAATTATACCCCTCTGCTTCAACAAAAAAGAGACAATTGAAGGTAGTTAGAAGTATTTTCCATAATGGGTTTCTATTATAAGACAATCTAACCCTCTAAGTGGTGAGCATTACTCTTTCTGAATTAAAATATTGCAAGTCTATTAATTCTGTCTCAGGGGAGGGGAGTTCATAGAACTGTTTTATAAAATCTGAATTTTTATCAGAATGATGTCAAATGGTCAATCATAAAAAGTTATCTATTGATACAGTACCTATTCATATGTGAAAATATGGATATAACTCAAGGGTATACTCAAACTTATCTCAGACCTACTATGAAGATCAAAAAATAAAATAAAATTTGATGGTAAATTGACATCTTAGCAAGCCAATGAATTGAGGTTAAGACTGTCTTAATGCAGGCTACTAAAATGATCATTTTGTTTAGCAAGTTTATTTGAACTGTCATTTCAATAAAATAGCGGTTGTCATGGATATATTCTTCACAAATTGGACAACCAGCTCAAATATCTGTTTTGGATTAGACTTAACATAAGTTAACTAAATAACAAACATAACTCAATAGGTTTACCTAGTTGTTTTTAGAAACAACTTTTTAAATTTGGAAAAGCCATTTATTCAAGAATGAGGGTTCAGTGGGGAAGTGGAAATATGAAAGATTGCAGAATATAAGTTTAAATTTTAAAAAAGGTAAAATATAGGGGCGCCTGGGTGGCTCAGTCGTTAAGCGTCTGCCTTCAGCTCAGGTCATGATCTCAGGGTCCTGGGATCGAGCCCCGCATCGAGCCCCGCATCGGGCTTCCTGCTCTGCGGGAGGCCTGCTTCTCCCTCTCCCCCTCCCCCTGCTTGTGCTCCCTCTCTCACTGTGTCTCTCTCTGTCAAACAAATAAATAAAATCTTTAAAAAAAAAAATTTAAAAAAAAAAGGTAAAATATAGACAAAATTAAGACTGTGGAAATTAGATAACTCTTCTATTTAAAAATTCCCATATCACCATAAACAGGACTCCAAAACATTAAAAACCTCAAGGAAACTAATCTCTAAAAGATAAAACAAAAACTCAAATTTTCCCTTATTCCTAAAGCATCAGAAGTCAGACCACTTTCCATATCAACAGTGCCAAGCCCTAGTAAGATAGCTACTCCAGTTTAGATATCAAGCTATGAATATAAATCTTTCCCTAAGCCTCATTTAAATGCCCCACATAATAGAACAAAGAGTAAGGGACAGAAATGTATCCCTATAATCTCTTCCTAAACTTGTCAAACATGTGCTCTTTTTCCCAGCTATGTCCAAAAGATTTTATTAACCAAATGGATTACTGGTATCCATTTTTCTTGTATGTAATTCTATATTTTATTACTAAGTCAGCTGGGGTTTAGGAAGACTCAAAAAAATTAAAATTAAACCTCAAACCACAGGTACATTAATTATGCACTTTTTAACACCTGTTCTTACATATAATTTAAAGAAAGTTTGCTTTGACATCTCATTTGCAAACATGGAATAAATTTCTGAATAAAGAGTTACTTTCATATCACACCTCTTTACCTTTTCAAGTTTTCTGTGGTTGAGACATATGGTGGGGAAAAAAAAGTAAAAAAAAAATGTTAAAAGAGGAATTTGCTCATTTAATCATAAAACCACAAGAGCATTCTTTTTTTGAGAGAGGGAGCACATGAGCAGGGAATAGTGGGGGGTGGTTGGGGGAGTAGAGGGAGAGAGAGAATCTTAAGCAGACCCCACGCCAAGCGCAGAACCAGACTGGGGCTCAATCTCACGACCCTGAGATCATGACCTGAGCCTAAATTAAGAGTCTGAGGCTTAACCGACTGAGCTACCCAGATCCCCCAAGAGTGTTTAGAAAAAAAAAAAATGCTTTCTTAGGATTTGATTCTTAGTGATAATAGAATGACATCATTTTAGGTATAGCTTATCATCTAAATTTGCTCTTTGAAAAAATAAGTGTTCTCACTTTAATTTTAATAACAGCTATATAAATAAATTATCACAAAGTGTAGCATTCTATGTGGAAAATTCTAAATCAAAACCAATAATAGTAATTGAAAGAATGTTATCATTACTGAATAGAAGTGTCTAAACTGCAGTCAGCCCTCTTCATAATCTCTTTGAGCCATAGAGCAAATGCCTTCTGACATACAGTCACAATGTTTAAGCGATAAGGTTAAAGAAGATTCAGTTCTCTTCTTTCCACAGTTCAACAGCAATCATGGACATCAGTAAGGATTTACAGTATATTAGAAGTAGAGCCAAACCTTAAAGAGGGTTTTTTTCTTTTTTTAGAGAGCATCTGGACCAAAACTTCATAATCAGATTCAACAGATTCAGGCAGCATCCGTTACATAATTTTTGGGATCCAGGACACAATGAAAATGTGGAGCCACTTGTTTAAAAATTAAGAATTTCAAGACAGTAACAGTAGAACAGTAAAGTAAATGCATGGGTCCTGTAGGACTCCATAGGTTGCACACTATTAAGCTGGTCCTGGTTCTTCTTATATGAAATTCTTCATGTATTTAATGATCTACTGTTTTCATCAGATCTACAAAGGGGGCTGTTCCAAAAAAAAAAAAAGTGAAGGGGGAATATTACAACTCAACTTACCCACCATCTCATATTACAGCTATAAACATTGAGGCCCAAGGAAAGTTAATTTGAGAATTATTACCAGTACCCAGGTCTCTTGATTCTACTGTATTGTAATATGTTTTGGTTTGTTGTTATTTGTTATTTTTTAATATACCATGCTAAATTTTTCTTTTTTTACGATGCAGGATGTAGAGTTCTCTTAAAGCAAAGATAATCTGGAAACACCATTAAAAGTTTATCCTTAAGAATGTTAACTACAGGGTGCCTGGGTGGCTCAGTTGGTTAAGTGACTGCCTTCAGCTCAGGTCATGATCCTGTAGTCCCAGGATAGAGTCCCACATCGGGCTCCCTGTTCAGCAGGGAGTCTGCTTCTCCCTCTGACCCTCCTCCCCTCGTGCTCTCTCTCTCATTCTCTCTCTCTCTCAAATAAATAAATAAACTTAAAAAAAAAAAAGAATGTTAACTACATTTTAAAAATTTGAGAATATAAAATACATAATTTCTGAAAATATTTTTGTTTGTCTTCTTAGAACTCAACTAGAGTTCTAATATTAGATTATTAGAATACTTAGTTTGTTTTATTATAACTCAGTGTAGATCCTTCCCAAGTTTGGCCTTCCTGCTAGATCATGAAGAAGAGAAATATCAATACCAGATAATTCTCTATTTTAAAACACAAAATAACAAATAAAAAAAGGACAAAGTGAAAAGAAAATCAAGATTCAACTTTAAATAAATTCTAGTTTTGCTAACTAAATAGAAAATGTGAAAATCTCTTCTAGCAACCAGAACATCATAACAATAGGTTTTTCTTCTTGTGGATCACTAGGGGCTTAAGTAATTAAGCAAAATTAATGTCCATTTCAGATGATAACATAACTTTTTTTTAAAAAGCATTTGGAGGGACACCTGGGTGGTTCAGTTGGTTAAGTGTCTGCCATGATCCCATGGTCCTGGAATTGAGCCCCATGTAGGGCTCCCTGCTTGGTGGAGAGTCTGCTTCTCCCTCTCCCTCTGCCCCTCCCCTAGCTCATGCTCTCACTCTCTCACTCTTTCTCTCAAATAAATAAAATCTTAAAAAAAAGAAAAGCATTTCGGAAACTGGGTGCATAAAGGCAATAAATCTTTTTTTTTTTTAAGATTTTATTTATTTATTTGACAGAGAGAGACAGCGAGAGAGGGCACACAAGCAGGGGGAGTGGGAGAGGGAGAAGTAGGCTTCCTGCGGAGCAGGGGGCCAATGCGGGCTGGATCCCAGGACACTGGGAGCGTGACCTGAGCCGAAGGCAGATGCTTAACTGACTGAGGCACCCAGCCGCCCCAAGGCAATAAATCTTAATAAGTTCAGAATATATAAATTGTGTGGAAATCAACATAGAGGCTTAAGATATAAAATGACACAGTTTTTTTCATGGAGCAATTTTTCTGAGGTTTGTTATTTAAAATCAAGGATATATGTTGTTTCGATTTTTAAAAAGAATTAATATTGGGGCACCTGGGTGGCTTAGTCGGTTAAGCATCCAACTCTTGGTTTGGGCTCAGGTTATGATCTCAGGGTCATGGGACAGAGCCCCAAAATGGGCTTTGAGCCCAGAGTGGAGTCTACTTGTCCCTCTGCTTCCCCCTCTGCTTCTCTTCCCACCCCCTCCAGCACTCTCTCTGTCTCTCTAAAATAAATAAAATCTTAAAAAAAAACATTAATATCAATGTCCTCAGGAAATATGAACAGAATTTTAGAAATTTAATGAGTCGGGGCACCTGGGTGGCTCAGTCGTTAAGCGTCTGCCTTCAGCTCAGGTCATGATCCCAGGGTTCTGGGATCGAGCCCCACAGTCTTCTAAAATTTTGGATCATGTGACTAAAAGGACCTTCAACAGGTTGGTGGTCATGTTCATAGTGGTGTGTTCAAGTTCACCTTGGAGACTTAGCAGAGGGGCTCTGATTCATGCAAATTTTATTTTTTTATCACATATAACATTTTAATGAAAAATAGTAATTTCCAAAACAAAAGACTTTTGAGAAGAGTGGCATTATTTTACATTTTTACAAATATTTTTAATGTCAGACTGATTAGAAGACAACTGAATTCTCATACTTGCTTTGGTATGCGGTCAGTTACAATATGTTGCTTTGGTTGAATTATATTTAGAAAATCCAGTCTCTCACTGATATGTAACCCTTCTTTACCAACTACAGTTGACCCTTGAACATTACGGCCTTGAACTGTGTGGGTCTACTTATACACAGATTTTTTTTTTTAATAGATCTAGAGTTATTCTTAATCTCAGGAAACAAACTGAGGGTTGCTGGTTGCTGGAGTGGTGGGGGGTGGGAGGGATGGGGTGGCTGGGTGATAGACATTGGGGAGGGTATGTGCTATGGTGAGTGCTGTGAATTGTGTGAGACTGTTGAATCACAGACGTGTACCTCTGAAACAAATAATACATTATATGTTAAAAAAAAAGAAGAAGAAGAAGAAGATAGCAGGAAGGGAAAAATGAAGGGGGGGGAATCGGAGGGGGAGATGAACCATGAGAGACTATGGACCCTGAGATACAAACTGAGGGTTCTAGAGGGGAGGGGTTGGGGGGATGGGTTAGCCTGGTGATGGGTATTAAAGAGGGCACGTACTGAATGGAGCACTGGGTGTTATACGCAAAGAATGAGTCATGGAACACTACATCAAAAACTAATGATGTAATGTATGGTGATTAACATAACATAATAAAATAAAAAAAAGAATGATTCATGCAAATTTTATAGTGTAAACCCTTGCTTTCCTCCCTAGGAATATGTTTTAATAAGGGAGTTCTGAAGTAACTCATTAACCAAAATATCATTCTAATGGAATTTCAGTTACAAATGGAGACTGGCAAAAGATCAGTTGGAGCAGACACTTAACAAGCCTCTCTAATATCACCAAATTCTAGTCAAGTCTGTATGAAGTGCCATATGCAAATTTTTAAACTTTATTTTATTAGTGCAATAGACAAGCAAATATTTGGGGGAAGGAACTTATCTCCCTTGTAAAACAGTTCACTTAGTCATCTTGCAGACCAAAGCTCTATTGTGAAATTTGTAGCACAGTATTTTTATGATACTACTCATATTTGTGATGCAAGTAATATAGTATTTTATGGCTAAATTAGGCAATATAGATAAGCAAAATGAAAAATCATAAGCCACCAATCAACATTTGATGTATAAATGAGTATATATGTATAAACTTGTCACATACAATACAGTGACATAATGATCAACTGCTGCTTTTCATTGACAATAAATTATGAACACTACATGCAATGCTCCTTAAACTATGGGCACAGAACTGTATGAAAACATTTTTTAAAAAGGCTACCAACCCTGTCATCCTATACCTCCCAAAATGCACGTATACTTCTACATACACACAAACTGGAAATACACTATCATGGAACTAGCAAATCCTTTGAAGCCCATCCAGGGACTTCTAGAGAAGCTAAAATAAATATCTCTGATTTACAGCATCATTTTTATTTGCTCTTTATATTCTTTACATGGATGAGTATAATATTATCTAATCCCATGTAGTTGTGCATTAGTTTGTTCCAATATTCTAATATAATACCATGGTGCACATTTTTGTACCTATATTATTTGTAGAAAGAAATAAGAATGCATATTTTACATATACTACAACATCAATGTTTTCCATGACAAAGGTCTAAAAAGAGTTTTTAATACTACTGAATATTTCTTAGCATTAAGTACTAATTGGTTCAATTTTCTTTTTTATTGTTATGTTGCTAGTAAAGCACACACTATATATGTCTTAAAAATGTTTAACTTCGTTGAGTCACTCAAAAGTATTGAACATCAAAGTTCTCAATGAATGATTAACACAAGCTAGCTGCTTATATTTTTAAAGAAAAGCTTTGCTGAGACATAATTAACATAAAAATAGGTGAATTTGAGGGCATGCCTGTTTTGGCTGTTCTTGATGATTTGCATTTTCATACACATTTGATGATTAACTTGTCAATTTCTGCATAGAAGTTGGCTAGAATTCTCATAGGGAACATGTTTAATCCATAGATCAAATTAGAGAGAATTGCCATGTTGATAATATTAAGTCTTCTGATCAATGAATATGGGGTGTCTTTCCATTAATTTGGAACTTCTTTAATTTCTTTCAACCACATTTTCTAGTTTTAAATGTATGTTTCTACTACTTTTATTTATTTTTTTTTTGTGAGCGCTGTGAATTGTGCAAGACTGTTGAATCACAGATCTGTACCTCTGAAACAACTAATGCAATATATGTTAAAAAAAAAAAAAAGGAAGAAGATAGCAGGAGGGAAAGAATGTTGGGGGGGAAATCAGAGGGGGAGTTGAGCCATGAGAGATGATGGACTTTTATTAAATTTATTCCTCAGTATATTATTCTTTTTTTAAAAAAGTTTTAAGTTCTTTTTTCCCCAAGTTTTTATTTAAATTCTAGTTAATTAACATACAGTGTAATATGAGTTCAAGAAGTACAACATAGTGATTCAACACTTATATACAACATCATGGGCTCCTCACAAGTGCACTCCTTCGTCCCCATCACCTATTTTACCCATGCCCCCACTTACCTTCCCTCTGGTAACAATTAATTTGTTCTCTACAGTTAAGGGTCTGTTTCTTGGTTTGTCTCTCTCTTTTTTCCCCCTTACTCATTTGTTTTGTTTCTTAAACTGCTCATATGAATGAAATCATATGGTATTTGCCTTTCTCTGACTGACTGACTTCACTTAGCATAATACACTCTAGCTTCATCCATGTCATTGCAAATGGCAAGATTTCATTTATTGATAGCTGAGTAATATTCCAGTGTGTGTGTGTGTGTGTGTGTGTGTGTGTGTAAGATGTGCTATAGTCCATCTTCTTTATCCATTCATCAATCAATGGACACATGGGCTGTTTCCATAGTTTTGCTATTGTAGATAATGCTGCTATAAACACCAGGGTGCATGTATCCTTTGAATTAGCATTTTTGTCTTATTTGGGTAAATACCTAACAGTGTAATTGCTGGATCATAGGGTATTTCTATTTTTAACTTTTTGAGGAAGCTCCATACTGTCTTCCAGAGTGGCTGCACCAGTTTGCATCCCCACCAACAGTGCAAGAGTGTTCCCCTTTCTCCACTTCCTCACCAACACTTGTTCCTTGTGTTGTTGATTTTAGCCATTCTGACAGGTGTGAGGTGATACCTCATTGTACTTTTGATTTACATTTCCCTGATGATCACTGATGCTGCACATCTTTTCATGTGTCTGTTGGCCATCTGGATGTCATCTTTGGAAAAATGTCTATTCATGCCTTCTGTCCATTTTTAAATTGGATTGTTCATTTTTGGGGTGTTGAGTTTTATAAGTTCTTTATATATTTTGGCTACTAACCCTTTATCAGATCTGTCATTTGCAAATATCTTCTCCCATTCTGTAGGTTGCCTTTTAGTTTTGTTGATTGCTTCCTTTGCTGTACAGAAACTTTTTATTTTGATGTAGTCCCTTTTTATTTTGATGTAGTTTATTTTTGCTTTTGTTTCTATTGCCTGGAGACATATCTGGAAAGAAGTTGCTAGGGCCAACGTCAAAGAAGTTCCTGCCTATATTCTCCTCTAGGATTTTTATGGTTTCAGTTTTCATATTTAGGTCTTTAATCCATTTTGAATTTATTTTTATTTATGGTGTAAGAAAGTGGCCTAGTTTCATTCTTCTGCATGTTGCTGTCCAGTTTTCACAATACCATTTGTTGAAGAGACTATCTTTTTCCCATTGGATATTCTTTCCTGCTTTGTTAAAGATTAATTGGCCATACAGTTGTGGTTTCATTCCTGGGTTTTCTATTCTGTTCTGTTAATCTATGTGTCTATTTTTGCACCAGTACCATACTGTTTTGATCACTACAGCTTTGTAATATAACTTGAAATCTGGAATTATATGCCTCCACCTTTGCTTTTCTTTTTCAAGGTTGCTTTGGCTTATTTAGGGTCTTTTGTGGTTCCACACAAATTTTAAGATTGTTTGTTCTAGCTCTGTGAAAAATGTTGTTGGTATTTTGATAGAGCCTGCATTAAATATGAAGATTGCTTTGGGTGGTATAGATATTTTAACAATATTTGTTCTTCCAACCCATGAACATGGAATGTCTTCCCATTTCTTTTGTGTCATCTTCAATTTCTTTCACCAGTATTTTATAGTTTTCAGAATACAGGTCTTTCACCTCTTTGGTTAGGTTTATTCCTAGGCATCTAATCATTTTTGGTGTAATTGTAAATGGGATGGATTCCTTAATTTCTCCTTCTGCTGCTTCATTATTGGTGTATAGAAATGCAACAGATTTCTCTGTGTTGATTCTGTATCCTGTGACTTTACCAAACTCATGTATCAGTTCTAGCAGTTTTTTGGTGGAGTCTTTTAGGTTTTCTATATAGAGTTTCATGTCATCTGCAAAATAGTGGAAGTTTTACTCCTTCTTTACCACTTTGGATGCCTTTTATTTCTTTTCTTGTCTGATTGCTGACGCTAGGACTTCCACTACTATGTTAAATAACAGTGGTGAGAGTGGACATCCCTGTCTTGTTTTTAAGTATAGAGGAAAAGCTCTCCAATTTTCCCCATTGATATACTAACCTGTATATCAATGATGATATTAGCTGTGGGTTTTTCAGATGGCCTTTATTATGTTGAGGTATGTTCCCTCTAAGTCTACTTTGTTATCCAGGGCCCCCTCAAACAAACAAACAAACAAAAACTACTTTGTTTAGGGTTTTTATCATGAATGGATGTTGTACTTTCTCCAATGCTTTTCTGCATCTATTGAAAGGATTATATGATTCTTATCCTTTCTTTTATTAATTGGTGTATCACATCCATTGATTTGCAAATATTAAACCACCCTTGCAACCCAGGAATAAATCCCACTTGATTATGTTGAATAATTGTTTTAAATGTATTGTTAGATTCTATTTGCTAGTGTTTTATTGAGAATTTTTGTATCCATGTTCATCAGGGATATTTGCCTGTAGTTCCCTTTTTTAGTGGAGTTTTTATCTGGTTTTGGTATCATTCTTTTTGATGTTTTTGTAAATAAAATTGTTTTCTTAATTTCATATCCTGATTGCTCATTGCCACTGTATAGAAATACAACTGATTTTTTTTTATATTGATTCTATATCTTGGAAATTTACTTAACTCACTTATTACTTCTGATGGTATGGGGGGGGGGGCGGTGTAGATTTCCATATTCAGGATCATGCTGTCAGTGAATAGGAATAATTTCTTTTTCCTTTTCAATCTTGATGCTTTTTCTTTTTCTTACTTTTCCCCCTAATTGTTCTGTCTAGAAACTTCAATACAATGTTGACTAGAAGGGGTGAAATTGGACATCCCTGTCTTGGTCTTGTTCTCAGAGGGAAAGCACCCAGTCTTTATGTATGGTAGGAGAGATTCCCAAGGCAGGCAAGGAAGCCAAGAAGTTCTTTTGGCACATATATTCTGTTAAATCTAATCTATAAAACTGAAGATCCTCTGTTAAATTTAATCTATAAAAACCATTGTCCAAACAGAGAATCCACTGAGATCATTTTAACAAAATAGAAAGCCCTCCTAGCAAGGTAGGATTTTTTTTTTTAATAAAATTTTCATTGTAATACCTATAATAGTTCAAGTATTTTGAAGGCTTTAAGCATATCAGCCATTTCGATTCAGTAAGTAGAAAGAGGAGAGTTTAAACATCCATATCATAAAAAGTTCATACAAGTGCCAACAATCTATATTCAACTTCTACATTCCCTGTCTTCCCTAAAGAAAATCATTCTTATAGTATGCTAGAGTACAATGCAAACATTCTTTCATGTTGGGTACACAACAGGAATATTGAAGAATATATTCTGGTTCAACTTTGCATTTTCTCATGGGATAAAAAAATATATATATATAACGAAATCTGCCTTAGTCAACTCTTTCTCTCCATTCACGCCTTGTCTATGATACTTTCTCATTTCTCCCGCCCCCTGCCCAAGAATCTTTCCTCTCCATAAAAGTCTGTGAAAAGATAACAATCATTAAATATAGACCCTGTTCTCAGTAATACAAATGATTCTCTAATTTATAAGTCAATTAGCAAACACAGATGGCCTCTGATCCCTCATCTTACATCAGTTCCTAAAAACTCTAGTTGAGCTTAGACTAGCACTGGCTTCCCTAACCTATTTTCAATAGCCTTGAATAAAGTCTTCCTTGTCTGTTTAACTTTGGTGCAATTTTTGCTTTGACAGTACCTCATGAAGATGATGATCAACACTTGGTTTACTGACATTTGTGTTTGGAAAACAAAGTTTACTCAGTAAACTATTATCTCTAAGAGTTCTATATCTTAAATCATTCCTAGAGTGTTTTATCAAGCTACATTTTCTCTATTTTTTCACAGGTTCATGTGCCAAAAACATATAAAAAACCCTCAGAGCATTACATAAATATAAATAACTATATGAATTAATATGATGGGTTAACTAATGTCCTCAAAACACTATATTTAAACACAAGTGTTGACCACAAAAACCAGGTGAATAATTTACAAATGAAAATGAAAAAATACCCAATCATTACAAATTATCATCTTTGAACATAATTATACCAAACTGTACTTCTATTCTTGGCATAATAAAAAGGAAGATGAGGTATCCAATGATAATACTTTTCATTCTTGCCTCTAGTTATCATAGCTCATCGATCCCCTATGATAAATGCTATCTCTATGTTCCACACAGGTATGTAGGTAGACCTAGCTTTCTGATCTCAAGCATGAATTTTCTATACATAAAATCACATTTTCAATGATGCAAGAGAAACTTTCTCTTTAAATATATGTGTTGTAATGTAAACAAATCACCACTTTCTTAAATTGTATTTTTAAATAATTGGTTTTAAAGAGGCACTAACCTGTATATCAATAGTTTAAAAGTTTTATGAATCCATTCCAATTAGCTGAGGCTCAATATCAATTTGAGGCAGTAGTACATAGTGGTTAAAATGGATTATGGACTACAACTGACTGAGTTCATGTTTCAAGCCTAGTTGTGTGAGCTTGGGCATGACTCTGTACACTCCGTTTCTCACCTTTAAAATGAAGATACTTAGTAACTACTCATAGAGTTTTGAAGACCAAATAGTTATACATAAATTTGCTTTAAAAATCCCCATGATGTTCTAAATGTTATATAAATGCTTGCAGTTTTTACTATTGAGGGAAATATTTGTTCATTGAAAAGTAATTCTTTTTCACACTGTAGACACTTAAAACGTTCATGAGAATTAGGGATGAATGTATCTCTAAAAGGCACTCCATACCTTTAAAATGTACTTTCAAAGGTCTTGTATTTGTTTCTAAAACTCTTAAGGGGGAGATAAAATGACAATGCAATAAAAAGCATTTATTCTAGCCATTCTTATATTAGTTTGGGGTGACTAATCAATCATCCATGTTTCAATCAAGAAAGGCTGATAATACTGCAATAACAAATAGTTCCCTCTTATTTCAGAGGCAGCAATCATGTGGGCTCTTAGTAATGCTGGCTGATGGAGAATCTCAACATAGAGCTCTTTGGTCAGGGAAAGAGAAAATAAAGGATCATACCTGCCTATGAGATCAGTTTCTCAGTGATACAGGTCCCTTCTACTCTCAGCTTATTGTAGTGACCTTATTCCTATGGCCCTGCCTCACAGCAAGGGTGGGGGCATTGGGTATGAGAGAAAGAAATGATTTATTCAGTGCCCATTATATCTCTGCCTTAGTCTGCCCTTCTGTCCTCCAAATATCCCTTTCACATGGAATCCCTCCTCAAGGGAGATAGCCCGAAGGTCTATCCCATCAGTGCATCCAATTCAAAGGCTTATCTCTGAATGATATTCATTAGTGAATATATCAGGTCAAGGTGTGGCTTTGCTTGGTTTGGAGCTCTCTGAACTAAAAATACAAGTTAACTCCCTTCCATATTCCAATATAATAATAAAGCTTGTACAGAATAACTGTGCAAATCACTACCCTTTAGAAGAAGGAAGAATGGGAGACAAACAGCGATAAAGTCTATTTGATTTATAGGTAGAGAATGTAATACTGTGAGAGGCAGTAATGCTTACCAACCGTTCCATTTGTTCCTTTACATTTTCCATATATACAGGGATATCTGTCACATATCCATTCTGCAACCCCATTGGGATGGCACTGTAAGGGACCCCAAGTCATGAGAGCAGAAAATGTTCCAGAATTAGTCTTTGACCATGATCTATAGAAGGAGTGACTATGATCCAGTGTTCTCTGTGGACTTTGTGTCTGTGTTTATCATCCTTGTCCATGTCTGAAGTGATCATTTGGAGATTATGCCCTTTTAGAGGCTGAGGAGGTAGGTCAACTCATTTCCTTAATTTATGTTAAGACAGTAAGAGTGATTTTGAGTCTTAGCCTTGGTATTTTTGCTCTAAGATGTGACACCTCCCCCAAAACTAACCTTGGTCTTTCCAATGTAAGTTTTAGATTCACTACAACTTTTGCTTTCTTGCCCCCACATATTTCTGTGAACTTAAATAAGGGTATTTTGAGGCTGTGTGCTTATCTGGACCCCAATCAGATTTTTGCCCTAAATCATTTTATTCAGTTGAAAGTATTTACTGGCTCCATATCCTTAGTTTGATTCCCACTCCCCCCACCCCCAAGACAATTAAGTCAATTTAAAGATTTTACTGTAATTTATTCCACAAAATTTCTTCATCTTATTTTTTACCAGTGGGAGGCCAGAAACAGTGGACTGTCTTAATCCTAAGAGACCCAGATTTTGAGCACTATCCCTATTCTCATCCATTTTTGCTTAGAGATCAGTCAACTATTACCTGAACTCATCGCTTCCTTCTAATATCTTCTCAAGTACAACCAACCATGTACAACTATTCAAAATTCTAATTTTTTCAGCCTCTCTTTCCCTAAAGCCACACGTTGTTGTTGTTGGTGGTGGTGGTGGTGGTGGTGGTGGTGATGTTTCATTTTGCTTTGTTTTTAGGTGTATGATCTGCTTCCTCAAACCTTGCAGGTAGGTGTGCATTTTGCCAAATATTTTACTATTGTAAAGATCACCATCTCTTTTAGGCTTTGACATCAGTTTCGTGCTGACCCATATTTTAGGTTTTTGTTTAGAAAGCTCTCCAATTTCAGTTCCAGTATCAGCATCTGTCAGGACAGGCTTGATTATTCTGAACGAACAACCCCCAAACTTAGTGACTAATAACAAAAGTTTATTTCCCTCTCACACAAAATTTGGTGTGCCTCCAAGCAACTCTGCAGTAAAACTGTCCTCCTGAAGTCCACTCAGGTTAGCAGAGGTTACATCATCTGAGTTGTACTATGGGATTTTGTATGACTTGCTTCACTTCTGTTCATAGCCCATTGACTATTACTACTGACAGTGTTTTGCCTAATTTCAAGGGCTGGAAAATGTAAAGGGACAAATGAAATAGTTGATGAACATAATGCCTCCGATAGTATTACTTTCTTGATTTTTCTATAAATTAGATTACATAACACAATTTTTGCCTATTCAGCAATATCTTTCATAAATGATAGTATGTTTTTCATACCTGCAGGTACAGTTGGTAGCTGAGAATTAGTGCCTTTCTCAGTGTGAAGAGACCACTTCAGCAACTGAACGTGTGACATTAGTTGCATAAGCACTATGCTTAACTGTCATTGAAATTATATTAGGGTAATAAGTATGGAATCTAGGGCTAGTCATGTTGTGTTCAGTAAAATTGAGAGAAAGAAGTTGAGAGTAATTTCCATGAGAAGGTAAATATTGTATAGCTTAACAATATACAGCCCGTAAGCTTAAAATCTATTTTATGTATATGGATCTTAACAGAAAATGATCAAAGGATAGTTGACATGAACATGGAAGAAGCCCTGTAAGAAAATCCATGAAGAAAACTCAAAGACTATTTCTGTTTTGAAAGTCAAAAATATTTAAGTTAAGTATGACTATAAATCAACAAGTGATAAGATAATAGAGTGCTGACTTAGCCTAAGGACAGACCACAAAAATGTAGTGTGCAAAAAAAAATCACGATATTAAAATATTTCCATTTGCTGCTTTTCCTTACTGACAATACACAAATCCATATGCAATTTAAGTATGCATACATCATCAAAGAAATACTTACATTTTTAACACTTATGACATTGAAAATGCTATTAAGCTACCAATAAATTAATTAGCAGATTTCTATTCTCTGTTGTGAAGGCCAGCATATAAAACACAGTTTGCAACTAGATATGGCATGCATATCAAAGAGTCTACCTTCTAGGTGCTTTAGGACTCGGAAAAAAATGAAAAATAGATTCATCAGCAATGTTACTCAGCAGTAAGCCTTAACTACCTCACATAGGTCCATCTGAAGGGAAGGAAAGGTTTTAATATTAAAATATCTTTAAAGATATGTCACCTAGTCCATTAAAATGACACTAGTTTGATAATGCACTTCTCTATTTGCAGCTAACTGCATAAAATCTTTTTTCTTAATGGCCCAGATTTTACACTCATTACCAGTAAATATCTAGCTTTTAAAAAATGAAACTTTAAGAAAAGTATGGTTTTAAATATTTGCTACTTGATATTTTACTAGCAACCTGAACACTGGAAACAATCAGTATCATCTCTGATAAAGGGAATTACACTTTTCAAAGGTAAAAATTAAAGCAAATCTGCAAAATGAATTGAGCATAATCCCTTAGTGCATGTACTGTAATTGCTGCTTTTAATGAAATTGAACATTATTTTGGTCATTAGAAGTTTGGAACTGTGCTAGGATTCTTTACAGGAAGAATACGTAATTTTACATCTAAATACATCATAGGAAAAATTAGAAGAAAAATATACTTAGAGTTTAGTAGTAGAGTAAATCTATGTTTTAAAAAAATGTATCATGAAAACACAAGGTAAAATTCTTTGGCCATAGTTAACTTGTGAAGTAGAGTAGCAAATGGACATACCACCTGGGGCTCATTACTAGCTTTGCTTTTGGCTCTGAGATGCAGTTCCAAGAGCAGAGTTTTCCATTAAATTCAGAGTCAGACAATTCAATCTCAGGAGGCTTGGGGCAAAGGAGGGAGCAGGTGCCTGGGGGATGAGAGGGAATACAGAGTTCTGATCCACATTCTATTCCTCTCTAGATACTTAATGCTGGACCAGGAAACTTGCCAACTTGTGATTCTATTGGGCAGGAACTTCAGCCAGTTCTTCTTGGGATTCCATGTCTAATGAGTGCCAGGGCTCATTAAAGGTTCATTACTAGTCCCAGTCTCCAGATTCTTTAGGTTCCCATTCAGCACAACTGAAATAGTGCCCTAGATTTGGAGAAAACTGAGCTTCTTTTCTATACGTTTGCATCATTAGCCTGAGTTTCCTCAAAGGCAGAGCCACAAAGACTTGCAAAGCAACTAATGTGATCCCAGGAAGTTGGAGGTGAGGAGAGTTTAACAGGAAAACAAGGACAACAAATCAAAAGATGTGTTATTTCATTTTTGATCAGGCTGGGATGCCAGTATTTAATCTTGCAGGACATTCTGAGAAAGTTTATGAAATGCACGTCAGAACTTGCAGCCCAGAAGGGGATAGGAGGATTATTTTTCCATTAATTTCGGTTCCTACTGATCAAGGGTAGCCCACAGACACTGATATCCCACACGCAGCTATCCATCCATGAGTGTCCCTAAAATTCCCCCAAGAGTTCTAAGCTGCATCCTCAAAACAGCCTTGGAGCAGGAAGCTAGAGGAAGCTCTTGCCCAAGGTGAAACACTGTCAAATTTCACCTGTGTGAGGCTGAGGGATATCTTCAAGGAACTGTGCACCCAGCAGTGACTATAGTAAGAGGCACACCCAAGAGACTTTGGAGTGATGTATAAGAAGTTCTCACACATTGGTTTAAACTAAAAACTAGACCAGAATTAAAGTACTAGGAATAGGAATGGGAGGGAAAGAGGTAAAGAGAGGTTATAGAATGGTTTCCTAAATACAAACTGAGTTAACTTTGTCCCCAACTCTTGAATGTTTACCCCTCTACCTGTAGTAAACAGTGTCTCAGATGGCTGACTTTGGGAGAGCATTTACATACCATTGTTAAAAATTCAATATATTCAAAGATAGCATCTTTTTTTTTTTTTAAAGATTTTATTTATTTTTCAACAGAGGCAGAGAGACAGCGAGAGAGGGAACACAAGCAGGGGGAGTGGGAGAGGGAGAAGCAGGCTCCCCACTGAGCAGGGAGCCCGATGTGGGACTCGATGACCTGAGCCAAAGGCAGACACTTAACGACTGAGCCACCCAGGCACCCGTCAAAGATAGCATCTTAAAATGATGTCCTTCCAATAAAAGTTGAAGAGTTACAAAGAAAACATTATCATTACCAAACAACATTATTAAGGAATGAAGCATTCTGGATAATTTAGTGTTCTAGTTCATTTCATAACACATGTGCTATGAAACCCTTGGAGGGTACGCATTCTCCCTCCTGCTGTCGTAGGAAGAGCACCGAAATTGGACTTAGAGACTGTAGGTCTGAACTTCAGGCCTGATACCTGCTTAATGTATAACTTTGGATAAGTGTCTTAACATCACTGGGTCTGAATGCCCTTATATGTAAAACTGAGCTAGTAAAACTTGCTTCCAAACGTTACTGGTTGAATAACAAACAAGGTGGTGCGTTAAAACGATATTGTCCACCTGGGCTCTTATTTACCTTGGTCATTATGACCTCCCACAGTTCAGAGATTTCAGAGACCATCTCTGACTGGTCCTTAGTTTAAGACTTCTCGATCCCTGCCACCTCGGAAGAGCCTGTCGGCAACTTCAGTGGTCCTCCCATGCTCATGAAATTTTTCATCTATGGTGGTCATTCCCAAGCTACACTCATGACAACTTCGTTCTTTGATTCTGTAATTGTGCCCCTCAACATAGATTGTTTTTAACATATACTTTCAGAAGGTTATGTTTATTCATATTCTTCTTTCCTGATGTAGAATCTCCCACTGTTGGAATTTTGTTCCAGTTCTTTAAAAAGAAAGTCATCGTTTTTACTCTGGGGCCTTTTTTAGACTTTGGCTGAAAATAATCCTCTTAAGACACTACATATATAAAAATCAGATTTTTGAACCAATATCTGACCCAACATTGGTTGTAATTTAGTTCCTCTCTTTCAGTTCTTGAAATATTAACTTAAGGGCACAGTATTTAGATTTAAACAAACAAACAACAACAAAACCTCACTGCAGAAACATCAACATGTTAAGTACCTCTCAGCTAACCATAGCCAGAGCATATCACACTTTGCTCTATCCTGTGTCAGATTTCTTTCCATAGGGCCAACTTAAAGACTTCTGGAAGGATTCCTTTGAGAAGTTAAAATACTAATGATTTCATTATAAGATATAAGAAACTGCCTCTGAAAATTTGTTTTAGGTAGTTAAAACTGTATATCTGATCTGTAAATTATTTAGTTTTAGAAATATAGAACTTCTGCAATCAAGCATTTATAATCTGTAACTGGTCTATCAATCTCAGTAACAACATACTTTCAAAGACACTTCATTAAAAAATGTGCAGTTAAAGTTGTTTCTAATGACTTTTTTTCAAACAGAATTAAGTCAGAGGGAAAAATGGTCTTTCCCCAAAATTTCACAAAGGCAGAAAAAGAGAAACCTTCAGAACCTCCGAGAAATGTGTTTTAGAAACAAATTTTAATTTGATATATTAAGAAGCTAGAGATGATTATAAAAGACAAAGGGTCTACCTAGTATGGAAATTGAATTTATTAAGTAGCTTGAGTCAAAAATATAAACTGAAAATTGACGTTATACTAAAAGTATAAACTAATAGGCTAGGGTAGAGAGCAGAGACTTCGCCAAGGTTTTAAGTTAAGCAGTTGTTCTACTTGTATTCACATATACTGCATACCCATCGGATTACTACACCTGCTATTATGCTAACATAATAGATTATCCATCCATCCTGAAAAAGTGATCTCTGCTCTCTTATCCCTATCTTCTTCCTCACACCTCTTCAAGAGGTGATACTGCTAATGTGATTATAGAACATTAATTGGGCTGTGTTTACGAATGAAGCCATGCTTTATTTAAAAGTAAAGTGCATGTGCCCCGGGCCCCTCTATTCTTTGGCCAACCTATAGCCACTGCACATGACAGGACATGCCACCAGCAGGCCCTGTCATCATGCTTAGCTCTATTTCTTCCCCACCACACATATAAATAGGAATAGGGGAGTAAGAATCACCATATGGATTTGATCTCATATGTAGAAAGATGCACATACTTCCAAGGTTTAGCAAAATCATGCATTATGGGGTATTTGGCACTAATCCCCAAATACAACATTTTCATTTTTATGCCATTTGGCTATTGCTTCTTGTGTTTGTAACAGGGTTATTTATCCAGTCTCATACTTTTCCTCTCGAAAAGTTTCAAACTTTTAAAAAAGTTCCAAGAATGTTATGCATTTGCATACCTTCCACTTATGTTCACCAATTAATATTTTGCCTCATTTGCTTTTGCTGGTTTCTGTTTGTCTCTAGATGGATGGATGGATGGATGGATGGATGGATGGATGGATGGATGGATGAAAGATACACACACTCACTTCTCCTGAATCGTTGCTAATATCATAATACTTTACCCTAAATGCTTCAGCATATATTTCATGAGGTAAAGACTATTGCAGTGAATGAGAATAGCAAGAGATGAATGAAATATATTTTTTCAAAGCTGAAAGCAAATCTCTTAAGTGCTCATTAAATCCAACTCGTTAATTTTGCAGATTAAAAAACTAAGGCACAGAGAAAGGTAATTTGATTTGCTTCAAGTTGCACAGTTTGTGCCAGAGTTGGATCTTTTGATTCCTGAATCAGTGCTCCAGTAACTTCACCTACTTATGACTAAGTAACAAATTGAAAAATAGTACCAATGAACTCCTTGGATATCAACAAGCTGAAACATACCACTGATTAACACATTGAGACATCCTGCTACCTTCTTGGTGATAAACTCTTATGCAACTAGCTGGCCAAATTATAGTAAATAAATTACTATTTCTTGCAATTAGAACATGACTCTAGAACTTAGATACATTACAAGTCTTCCAAACATGAAATTACATTGCTTCTGCTATTCTTTCCATGGATGGCTTTGCTTTAGAAGCTTAGAAGGTGTGTATTACTATTAAAGTTCTTCAGCTAGCACCAAGCAGCTTCATTCTAAACAAAATTTAAAAAGCAGAAAAGTTCTAAAAAAGCAGAGACTCACTACTCTTCTGTGTTTTCCATATTTTACATACATTGAATATTTTCCTAAGAAGTTTATGGTGTTGGAGAAAGGGGTATTGAGCATTTTAATACTTCATATAATAAAAATGAAAAGTACTTTTGGTTTTTACTGAGTCACTTTAACAAGGATAACAGAGACCTCTCTAGAGGCCCAGAAAGAGATAACTTTACAATTTTGATCAACTAAACTAGATCCCCCAAATCCAGCATTCACATGGTATTTAGATAAAATATTCTTCAGAAATTACATGTCATCCAAGTACAGAGAGTCCCCAACTTATGATGGTTTGACTTAGAATTTTTCAACTTTATGATAGTGCAAAAGCAATACAAGTTCAGTAGAAACTTTGAATTTTTATCTTGTCCTGGGCTAGCGATAGGTGATATGTGGTACAGTACTCTCCCCTGATGTTGGACAGTGGCAGTGAGTCATAGCTTCCGGTCATGCCATCATGAAAGTAAACAAATGCTACACCATTCTTTACGCATTCAACCATTCTGTTTTTCACTTTTTTTCTTTTAAGATTTTATTTATTTATTTGACAGAGAGAGAGAGAGAGAGACAGTGAGAAAGGGAACACAAGCAGAGGGAGTGGGAGAGGGAGAATCAGGCTTCCCGCTGAGCAGGGAGCCTGATGTGGGGCTCGATCCCAGGACCCTGGTACCATGACCTGAGCTGAAGGCAGACGCTTAACGACTGAGCCACCCAGGCACCCCTGTTTTTCACTTTCAATACAGTATTCATTAAATTATAGGAGATATTAAATACTTTATTATAAAATAGACTTTGTGTTAGGTGATTTTGCCCAACTGTAGGCTAATGTAAGTGTAGGCTAGGCAAAGCTCTGATGTTTAGTAGGTTAGGTGTAGTAAGTGCATTCTCAACTTGTGAAATTTTCAACTTATGATGCGTTTAGGGACATGAGCCCCAACATGAGTTGAGGAAGATCTGAAATATTAGGTGTGTTTGATTTTCTATACATGAGCATAAAGCAAATATAGGCTTTCAAAGAGTTTTTTTTAATTATTTTTAATTAATTATCCTTAGATAATTATTAATTATTTTTTAATTTTTTTAATTATCCTTAGATGCCCAAGGAAGGATTATCCCAGCCATGATCCCCCCACATGCAAGGCACTCTATATGGAAGGAGGATGTGACCAAGGATACCAGTTCCTCCTTCCTGGAATAGTTACAATAAAATTGAAGAGACTTTGATGCCCAACCATAGGAGGACCCAGACGACAAACAATTGGATGATGTTGTAAATATCTGCATTCAACTCTAGGCATGAATCCATATGCAGAGCAAAAGGTTCTGGTTGGAAAAGCACTAGTGGGGAAAGAGTGAACATATATTTCTCTTGCCAAAAGGCTGTCAATATTACATATATTTTTAAAATATCTTAGAGTAGAGAATGAAAAAACAATTTATCTGATTCAATCTCTTTTATAGAGAATGATGGTTACTTAATTCCTGAGGTTCATTACTCATCTAGTTACCACTGCCAAGGAGTCCTGGTCCCTCCACTTTCTCCTTGAGGCACATCCTAACTCTTTCTGAGAATGTTAGCCTCCACTTCCATTAACCTTCTAAGATTTAATAGCCACACATATTCTACATCTGTAAAAGGTGTTTCTTAAAGCTCTGTTTGTGATTATTTAAATTTGTGGATTCACGTTAAAAAAATGAAGCAGATTTAATCTCTCTTCTGAGATTTTTTTCCTCTATAGATACTTTTTGGCCTCTAAATAAAGGCAGATTTCTTAGTAATGTTCAGAATATTAACATTCAGAATGGAGGAAGATTTTTGACTCCAAATGTGCCACTAAATAAAAAATATTTTTACAGTACTCAGCCTGACCCAGTAAAAGAATTAATCTGATTTACTGAACTTGGTCTGTAAATTAAGAGTAAAGCTAATAGTAACAGCAGTAATTTTCTTCTGCCTTCTCTTCCTTCTTCCCCCCTTCCATCCTCCCCTCCTTTCTTCCTTCTTTCCTTGCCCTTCCTTTCTTATAACAAATAGCATCCACCCTTCTAGAGTTAGTGGAATGAGATTATAGCAATAAAAAAGAGACACGGCATGTCTGCACTCATGAAACTCACATCCTCCTGTGGGATACAGATAATAAGCAAGTAAACAGATATAGATATAAGTCATGTAATTATGGGCTGTGAAAAGTTTTACAAAAGAAATAAAGGTAAAATGAGGTGATAGAGAGTGAGTGATAGAGCCTTGGTTAGGGTGATCAGGGAAGGCCTCTTTGAACTGCCGGAGTCCAGCTCCAGCCTGGGTGGGTCTCTCGTAGGAAAGGACCGCGTCGGCGAATGAGGAGACACAGACATAGGATCAGGTTGCAAGCATCTCCTCCTGACAGCCTCGGAGGAACTTTATTTATATGTTAGGATATTTTTGTTTTTCCAAATCTTAGATCATTTTCTGGATTATAGCCATAGCCTTCTTTCATTTTTCCTTCGTAATGATTAACATGACCTTTATTGATTTCTGCTTATTGGTTTTCACTAAAACTAAAAAACAGTACGCAAAGAGAAAGGTGCTAGACAGAGCGTGACCGTCTTGTTATTTTGTTCTATAGAAAGTAATTCTTCGTGGAATTCGTTTCATTATGATTGCTTAGATAGGCGTAACTAAGATGAGTAGTCACTTTATCATGAAACCCCAGAAATATTCCCACAATTATAAAGATTGCCATAAACAAAATGAAAGAGAATAGCAGGAGCCAGCTGTGGAGTCTCCTGTTTTCAGGATCGTCCCCCATACTTGGACTTTGTCAAACAGCATGAGTAGCTTGGCTCGCGCCATTGAACTAATGATATTTGTTCACTATGGAAAGCCAGAAACAGCATTCACAGCAGAAGGAGCAAAAACAGATCCTGAGACAGGAAAGGGCATGTGTATTGCACAAACAGACAGCCAGTTTGTCTGGAGCATAGTGAACAAGAGGGAGAAGGTTAGAGAAAGCTGAGTGTGGAGAGATCATGTGGAGTTTGAGAAGCCATGGTCAATATTTATGGTCCTGCTTGGTGCAGTGAGAAGCCCTTAGAAAATTTTTTTGAAATATTTATTTGAGCAGGGGGAGGGAGCACAGGGAGAGAAATCTCCAGCCCGACTCCATGACTCGACACTGGGCTGGATCTCACAACCCTGAGATCTTGACCCGAGCTGAAATCAAGAGTCGAAGGCTCTGAGCCACCCAGGTGCCCTGCCCTTAAAGAATTAATTAGAGAAGTTACATGGCGGATGCCTGGGTGGCTCAGATGGTTGAGCATCTGCCTTCGGCTCGGGTCATGATCCCAGCGTCCTGGGATCGAGTCCCGCATCGGGCTCCCTGCTCAGCGGGGAGCCTGCCTCTCTCTCTCTCTGTCTCTTATGAATAAATAAATAAAATCTTAAAAAAAAAAAAAAAGCAACATTAAAAAAAAAGAAGTTACATGGCATGCTTTATGTTTTATAAAGTTCACTCTCACTGCTGTGGAGAAGGGAAGCTAAAGTAAGAAGAAAAGATGAGTGAGGACACTATTGGAATAACCAGAGAACAATGTGGTCTTAGGAAAAAAAAAAAAAGCCAGAGATGAGTGCTCCTAGCTCAAGTAAGAGCTGGGGAGAGAAGGATGAATAAGAATCTGCTTTTCCTCTCATGGACAAGAGTTAAGGTCCTATGCCAATAATAATAAATGTTTAATGAACAGCTCTCTGGAAAAAACAGTAAACATACACAGACACATGCACACATGTGCACAAACATTCATTATAAAATTTTTCCTGAAAATTGGTTAAAGTGTATATGCAGACAAGTTTAGAATATTTTTAATAGACATATAACATCATGACAGGCTCAATTTATTCATCTCTTTGGTGAGTCATCTCAAATTAGTCATATTTCATCTAGTGATAATTACAAATGTTGGAAATTGCTTAGCTATATTTTTGTGATTAACTATAGTAAGTTATAAGTATTTTGAAAATAGAAAAAACCATTAAATATGAATAAAACACCTGTTTTTCATAATTTTAAAACATTGCATTTCATACTTTAAAAAATAAAATAAAAATAAACACATAGAATGTCAATGTTTGTGTAGACAAAATGTAAGTATCTGCATCTGCTTATCTCTGTTGAATACAAAAATTTAAAAGTACAACAAGGTAAGTTTTAGTTTTTATTTTTAAATGACAATATTTTAAGGAGCAAAAATTATTTTTATGGTGGATCTTCCTATACAGTAAAAAAATTCTAAGTAATACTTCCACATGCCTTGATTAGTTAATATTAGTGGAATATGTGGTATAGAGGTGCTAGCAAAAATAGTTTCTCTATATGATAAAAAAAAATTCCCTTAAAAAAATGAGTGGGTTTAAACACCATTTAAATTTGAATGACAGGGCGCCTGGGTGGCTCAGTCATTAAGCGTCTGCCTTTGGCTCAGGTCATGATCCCAGGGTCCTGGGATTGAGCCCCACATCGGGCTCCCTGCTCAGCGGGAAGCCTGCTTCTCCCTCTCCCACTCCCCTTACTTGTGTTCCTTCTCTTGCTGTGTCTCTCTCTCTGTCAAATAAAATGTTTTAAAAAATAATAAATAAATAAATAAATAAATTTGAATGACTACACATGTATGTTTATAGCAGCCTACATCAAACATGGAAAACAAAACAAATAATGCAAACCAACTGTCTTGAAATTACTACAAAATTGCAATGTCCGTGGTCAAATAGAATTAAATGTAGAATAGCTCTTGAAATTCACTCACTATAAAAATATTGATACTACTGATGTTTGTTTGCATTTAACTTTTCATGTTTTAATAGTTATAAGTAAGAGAAATTGTAGCTAATATCCATTAAACCCATGTTTGAGAGATAAACTAGCATAAATGAAAGTGTCCTAAAATTTTAGGATGAAGAAATGGTCTGGTGATTACATTTATTTTTTAAAAAACACTGATGTCCATCGACAGATGAATGGATAAAGAAAATGTGAGATATATATATAGATGTCTATATATATCTCATTGTCATCATATATATTATATTACTCAGTCATCAAAAAGGATGAAATCTTACCATTCCCAATGATGTGGATGGAACTGGAGGGTATTATGCTAAGTGAAATAAGTCAATCAGAGAAAGACAATTATCATATGGTTTCACTCATTTGTGGAATTTAAGAAACAAAACAGAGGATCATAGGGGAATGGAGGGAAAAATAAGATGAAATCAGAGGGGGAGACAAACCATAAGAGACTCTTAACTATAGGAAACAAACTGAGGGTTGTTGGAGGGGAGGTGTGTGGAGGCATGGGGTAACTGGGTGATGGGCATTAAGGAGGGCACGTGATGTAATGAGCACTGGGTGTTATATGCAATAGATGAATAACTGAACTCTACATCTGGAACTAATGATACGCTATATGTTAACTAACTGAATTTAAATAAAATAAATTTAAAAAACAAAACAAAACAACACTGATATATGACAGAAATCATCCTTTTAGGAAAATACTGATGAAGTGCTGATAATAAATATAAAGAAGTCTACCTCTAAATATAAAAGTTGACATTTTTATTTAAATCCCTGGGAATGTCTATTTATTATAACACCATTAAAAGGCATTGCTTATCTAATTTCATTGATATAATATTGAGTTTATAAAGTTATATCTAACATTGTTGGTTACTGAGGCAGTTTAGGCTCTTAGTGAAGACCCTCAGGAGTAATTGTCCAGACCACAAAACCACTGTACCATCCAGTATGTTTCACAGTAAACTTGACTAGGATATCAATGATGCACAAAATCAGTGTTGAGATCTGTTAGGAAAACCAGTTTAGCAACTTTCCCCATAATGTGAATCTTCAGACAGCACTACCTAAGGAGCAAATATTTGCTGTTCCTTACTGATATTTAAAAACATTGGATTCTCTGATTCTATTTTGTTTTCTGGAGTACATATAAATCAGGTAAATCAATGCTAAAATGACACATGGCCAGCCATGGATAAAAATAACAAAATTAGAGTCACAACACTTTGTAACAACTTAAAAATCACCTTCCAATGCAGCAGTGATTTTCCTTGCTTGTATTTTCAAGACCTCCGTCCACTGCTGTTTTAAGCTATTTTCTTTAGGACTTCATTATGTTCCTTGGGAGACTATTTCACACTCTATTAGTTACAGTCAATTTCATCGCATTACTTGAAGTATAAACACCCACAGTTCTTTGCACCTCTTGTGAGCACATTTCTTCCTTCTTGATATTTAATAACCTGTAGCCTGGCACTTGAATTAGGGGATAATTTTACCCCTTCTGGCAATATAGTTTTAAGTAGGGAAAACTATTTGTCAGTTTCAAATTGCATTTTATATGAAGATAAGTTGCATATCTATTTTGTATCAGAAAAATTATCCAAAACCTGGATATAAGGCAAGTAAGTTAAAACACATCCTTTCAATATTATAGAAGGGCAAAAGCCACCCAAGGATTGTCTAGGAGAAGGTGCTTAGTTCATTGCATTGTTTATTATTAATTAAAGATCCCAGATTTAGTGAAGTTACATGTGAATTTGTAGATTTTCTATCCAATGAGGATGAAAATAATTTCTATCTGTTAGAACATGTAACTCCAAAGATTTATGACTTACTAGACATTAGAGAGTATTTTACCCAACTCAGAAATGTTATCCTAAATTTTCTTTGATAAACTGCTTACAAATACCCTAACTTCTTTTTTTTTTAAATACCCTACCTTTCAAAGTACTCTTTGAATCAGTCGTAACATCTTACCAGTCCCTTCACTAATTAAGGAATTAAATAAAATCTTTGACATGTTTATTTTATATTTACCTGAGGATCATGATTTTCCTTTTTTCCCTTAAGTTAGGCTTTTATCTATGCAATGATTAAAATCCCTTCAAGTAATATGAGTAATAATTTAAAGACACAGAACCTATCCAGATTATTGCTAAAAAATTCGTAAACATTGGACTAAGGCTATATTATTACTATTGCAGTGGGAAGAGCCTGGTTGAATTTGTCTATAATATACATCTTATTTTTCTTTAGTCATTGTTCTTCATGTACTTTACAGTTGGCAATATGTCAGAAGAATGAATAAAAAATTGTTTCAGGAATGTGATATAACTTCATTAAATGCATTTATATTCCTAAGACCTCATCAAGTATTATTTCCATAATAATTTATGTATATTTTATCTCTATGTGTATCACATACCAATACTAACTTGTTATTTAATAAAACCTCCAAATGCAATATTCAAAAATTTGCTAACTGCATGGCCTTGGCCGTAAATAGATATTTACAAGTATACATATTGAGACAGTTTTCATTTTCTAATTAAGAATAGTATGCCCCCTACTTCTACAAAAATGTGTTTCTAATACAGCACCAAAACATAGATTATATACTAGGTGACTGAGTGCCATTATATCTGTCTGTTCAAAAATATCACTTTTTGTGGTAAAGAAACATCAAAAGTGAAGAAAAATATAAAGTATGAATTAGCAGGTAGAACGAGTTGCATGAAATATAAAGCAACAGAAAGTGGGATATCATATTAAGTTAATAATTACTTCTGATCCTTGTCATAAATACAGCAAATATAAAATTGCACTCAGCCTTAGAAGCAAATGTAAAGTATTAAAAAAAAAAACTGAAAAATCATCACTTACCCTGAACTCAAAGTGAAATTAGAAATCTCTACTGATATCATTAGGAATGCATACCAGTATACCTTATTTTGCCTAGAAATAGTTGCTTCAGGTATTCAAAATTTATCCATATATTAATTGATGACTTAAATATCAGCTTTGGGCTCCTTCAACAAACTGTGTGCATTTGGATTGTTTACTTGAGAGGGAAAAGTTAAAGAAAGAACATTTATTTTATTTTTTGCCTGGGTGCTACTTCAGAGAAATCATTTCCAGATGCCTGGAGATATAAAATATCTTAATTCCATTTCAGGGATAGATGAATCAGAAGTAAATAAAAGACATTTCCTTCAGCCACTTTCCCAATACCAACTAGTCGGCCAAGCCCACAAGAATGGGCCTCATAATTAATAAAGCTTTTAGAAATAAGACTCTCAATTCACTCTCAAATCCCCAAGTATACTGGGTTCCTGGGACTAAAAAATCCAGCAAGCTGGTTAATTGCATTTAGGACCTCAATTATCTTCTATAGATGATTTAATAGAGAAATGATATTCTTCTCCAAGCAACATAAATACAGCTAAACAAAAATCCTCCTAGGAATTCTTGAAAATCTACTTTCTTCTCTGTGCTATAAATATCAGAGATGCCATGAATTGGCTCATAGTGGTAGATACTAGCAACAGGGTTAATTTAAAAAGGTGTGGTTATAAAAAATGTAAACAGAAATCAAAGTTAGACTGAGTTGAAAATTATATAAAACAAGAAAAGGTCATAAGCCTAAGAGTTTATGAGTAGTCTATGAAAATACTACCCAAATCCTCTTCTTTTGATAAGTCTTATGAATAAGCCAATTAAAAAATGGGCAGAAGACATGAATAGACATTTTCCCAAAGAAGACATACAAATGGTCAACAGATACATGAAAAGATGCTCAATATCACTCATCACCAGGGAAATGCAAATCAAAACTACAAGAAGCTATCACCTCACACCTGTCAGAATGGCTAAAAACAACCAGAAAGAAATAACAGGTATTGGTGAGGATATTGAGAAAGGGGAGCCCTCTTGCACTGTTGGTGGGGATGCAAACTGATACAACCACTCTGGAAAACAGTATAGAGTTTCCTCAGGAAGTTAAAAATAGAACTACCCTACAAATTCAGCAACTGCACTACTAGGTATTTACCCAAAGAATACAAAAATATGAATTCAAAGGGATACATGTGCCCTGATGTTTACTGCAGTATTATCTACAATAGTCAAATTATGTAAACGGCCCAAGTGTCCATTGACTGATGAATGGGTAAAGAAGATGTGGTGTGTATCTTGCCATTTGCAATGATGTGGATAGAAGTAGAAAGTATTATGTTAAGCAAAATAAGTCAGAGAAAGGCAAATACCATATGATTTCACTCATATATGCAATTTAAGAAACAAAACAAACAAGCAAAGGGAAAAAAATACAGAGAGGGAGGCAAACCAAGAAATGGACTCTTAAATATAGACAACAAACTGATGGTTACCAAAGAGGTGGGGGGGATGGGTGAAAGAGGTGATGGGGATTAAGGAATGCACTTGCTCTGATGAATACCAGGTGTTGTATGAAGGGTTGAATCACTCAGTATATTGTACACCTGAAACTAATGTTACACTGTATGTTCACTAATTGGAATTTAAATAAAAACTTAAAAAAATAAAAATAATTGTTTACATCGGAATTATGTCCAAATCATATGTGCAGAGTTCAAGGAGTTATCACAAAATAAACATACAAGTGCAATTACCATGAAAATCAAGAAAAACACCACTTATACTACACCAGAAGCTCCCCTCATGCCACTTTACAATTGTTACCCTTCTTTCCTTCCCAAAGATAACCACCATCCTGAATTCTAATAGTCTTGATTAACTTTTCCTATTTTTGAACTTCAAAAAATGGAAACACACAATATGTGTTTTTTGGTTGTTTCTTTCCCTCAAAAAATGTTTGTTGAATTCATCTATACTATTTCTTTACCAGTGATTATTTCATATTTATTGTTATATAATATCCTAAAATATGAATATATCACACTTTATCCATTCCACTATTGATGGGCATGTGGGAGGTTTCCATTTCGGAGCTCTCAACATTTTTGCTCATGCGTTGTGGGTATATGTGCACACATTTCTGTTGGGAATATACTTAGGAACGGAATTGTTAGATTATGGGATATACACTACTAAGTAGTATTCCAAAATGATGAAATAATTTATAGTCCCAACAGAAATGAGATTGTGCCACAGCATTTGAGATCTTGATATTATCAATTTTCAAATTTAGCCATTATGGTTAGTGTGTAGATACTATATTGAGGTTACATTTCCCTGCTGAATAATAAGGTTGAGCATCTTCTAATACATTTATTGGCCATTTATATATCTTCTTTTGTGAAGAGGGGATCTTCAATCCCCTCATACATTTTCTGTTGGACCATCTGTCCCATTTTTATTTATTTGTAGGAGGTCTTTATATATATTGGACATGAAACTTTCAACTCTTATATATGTTGCAAATATATTCCCCTACTCAGTGGCTTGACTTTTTTCTCTATTAATAGTGTCTTTTGATAAATAGAATTTTTAAAATTTTAATGAAATAATATTACTAATAGCTTATTTTTAATGTTCATATACTATTTTATAAACTTTCCTTAAGATTCTCTATTTTTATCTTCAAGAAGTTTTATTGTTTACCATTCATATGTAGACATATAATACACCTGGAATTGAACTTCATCTACTGTGTCAAGTAGTGGATTGAGAATTCCACCCCCCCACCTTTTTTGCATATAGGCTTGGCTCAGCACTATTCCCTGATATAAACCACTCTCACTATTTTGCAATTACATCTTTATCATAAATCAAGAGTCGCTGTGTGTATATCTATTCCTGGACTCTATTCTATTCTATTAGTCTATCATTGTTCCAGTTTTATGTTTATCCTGAAAATAAATATTGGTATCTGAGTTTGTTCTATTTTAGGATGAGCCTAGCTACTATTTTAAAATTTTCATAAATATAGTCAATGTGTAAATTTTCATAAACATAACTAATAGAATTTTGGTTGATATCACACTGAATCTTTATGATTTCCCACAAACCAGTGTGTAGCAGGAAAGGCAAGAAAGACTACACCCAAATTTATTGAAAAAGAGCCAGGGATAACTTATTCCCACTTATACTACACCAGAAGCTCCCCTCATGCCACTTTACAATTGCTACCCTTCCTTTATATTCAAAGGGTGAGTTCCAATGACAGACAGTAAGGAAGAGATAACACCTCAGACCCTTTGGTTCCCTTAGTCTCTGAGAAAAACATTCCTATCATCTTTATCTGCTCCCCATCCCTCCTTAGTGAACAATAAAACTTGGACATAGTCCAAAGACTATCATTAGATGGAGTAGATCCAGATTCTGTCCCAAATTTGTCATTCTGAGGTATATAAGTTGACTTCATTGACTCGCTGGATTTCATTTCTTTCAATTGTAAAATTACCAAGGTCAATTTCATATTTCCTAAGACCATTTACTTCTACAAACAAAACTATTCTTTAAAAATAATTTTTAACTTTGCTTTAAAGATTTTATGTTTAAAAGGTATTGAATAGGGTGTTCTACTTCTCCTTAGGACACAGAAACACACAGAAAAGCCAATGTTTTCAGTCTATTGAAAAATTTAAAAGATAGATAAATTAAAACATATAGAAATTCAATAGATTTGTGACCTCTGTTGGGAAATAGGCTCAAATCACTGAAACAAGACACCAAAATGACTTACCAGTCCAAAAGATGGTTGATGATGGTTAGTGATATAATGCTATCATTTACTCTTGCCTCTTCACAACTTTTTAACTTGCTAATTAGAAACCATATCCAATTAATCTCAGCTGAAGACATCCATATCTGAAAAACAAAGATACGAGGTGGCAGTCTCCTAAAGGCATATAGAAACACATATGTGTAAAAAAAAAAAAAATCCTAGACTATTTGAGGAAAAGAAATTAATATCTAAATATGTTTTTATGAAATATGTTTAATATATATTAAGTAATTGAAGGATATGTACAAAATTTGAAAATTAAATGGTTTTAGAAATATATATTTCATTTATTTCTATGATTGAGAGTGATCTTATCTTTCTGAGGGCATCATTTTAATGAGACTATATGAAAATAAAGGTACAAACATTTTTTAAAAATCACATGTAGAATACTTATTCATTGAAATTATTGATCATATTTGTTGTAGTTTTAATGTTCTTTTTGTACATCTATATTGGTTACTATCTCTGAGACTATACACAAGGCTTTGATGAAGTGCATACTAAATATGCCGTAAAAATTGTATGAAGGTTCTGCCAAATATCACTGTGCTTACTAAATCATGCATCACCAATGTTATGATTTGCAGTAATAAAGTTATGCTATGGTAACTTTTTTGGAACATTGCAGCATATGGTGCCAGATGCCAAGGGCATACTAATTAATAAGAAAATAAGCACATAGGTATTAGACCACTGTAATGCGTGTGCAACCAAAGCTTAAGATGTAGCTCAGAAAGCAATTTTAAATTTTAAGGTTAATGTTACACAAAATTTAATATCCTTAATAACAATATACAAACAAAATATTCATGGTTCTTTTGAACAATAAGAATATAGAAAGTATGCTATTTATCTAATCATTCTATCTTTTCCCTTTCAGGTAATAACTAAGCTGAGAAAAAAACAGTACTTCATATGCTTTGATCGAACATACTGATCAAAAGTATTTTGTACATCCCACTGGATACTCTCTCAAGAATAAGAGCAGATTTCAGGGTGAAGTCATCTATAGGTAGAACAGACACTAATCCAATCTTTTTGCCTCAGGCCTCCTAAGTGAAGAATAGAAACTGGCTGAACAGCCAAAAGGCCTCCCAGTTGATGGTCTTCCTGCCAATATCAAGCAGTCTCCATTACTAACCAATTTACACTTACACAGTTCAAGTTTTTATAATAAAAATGCCACCACTTTACATTGCTATGGGCTTTAAATCTTTACAAATTACATCATGATATAGAAGTTAAAAGTGTGAGTTCTGGAAACAGATTGGACAAATTCCCAGGGATAAATTCCAACTCCAGCACTTGAAATCTTTAGGATTTGAGGGAAGTTGCCCAAATGCTTGTTGGTTGCAGTCTTCTTCACTTGCAATGGAAATTATTACAGTGTCTACTTCAAAGGGCAGTTAAGAGAATTGAATAATCCATGTAATGTAGACAATGCCTGGCACATAGAAAGTACCTGATAAATGTGATTATAATTATTCGATCTTATTTCAGTTGAAGAAATTTGAACACCGGACTTTAAATGGCTTTCCAAAGGTTATAGAAGTGGTGAGTTGCAGAGTTGGGGAACTTGAATCCAGGACCCAAAGCTCCAAATCTAGAGCTTCTCACTGCTCTCCCACTACTTGATACAGAGATGGACAAAAACAACTTGGGTTTATTCGATGGAATGTATCAGATTCAAGGGACTATTTTACACTTAGTGATTATTTTCAGGCTTGATTTGACTCTATGGAAGCATAAAACACATCGTCTTAAGGATAAATACCTCAGAACGCTCTCTGATTTGTCCCCAGATTGTAAACTCAGATGTGCATCTGACAAGCTGCATTGCTGATAACAGATGTTGAAAAATTGCTACTCAAGAATCCAGGGAAAGGGAGCTTAAGCTTCATGCCTCTCTCTGTGGGTCAGTGTTCAAGTCATGGCACAATAGTTGAGAAAACTTGAGTTAACAAGTTTGGAGTATATCCTCTATGTTGCAAAATGCAAACCATTAAGAATAAAACTAAACACCACAACTATGTACTTTAACCTATAAGTCTTCTGTCTTGTAGGCCAATTCTTTGCAACTAAAATACACAAAACTTCCCACTTTGAAAAGTAGAAACAAAAAACAAGCTGCAAGAGAAAATAAGTCTATCTATATTAGCTCTCTAGGTGGACCCTTCCCTGTAGTTTTCAGGAAGATTTGAACTCCCACCCCCAATTTTCCCAGCTGTCAACTCAACTCTTATTTTATATGTTTTATTTCCTTCCAAAGATCTTAAGCTTGCAATTTCAGGAAAATAAAAGACACTTCAGTTGGAATGCAGAAATCATCAACACTGCCCACCAGAGAACAAAAAAAGTTCTCAGAAAATTGCTTGCTGAGGCAGGTTCAGAAAGAATATTTGAGAACTGTCTTGCAAATTGAAAGAATGAAGCCCAAGTGACCTACATCAAGTGGGATATTAAAATATGTTTAATATACAAATCTGAAAGCATGACCACTAATAGAAATAGAACCATGTCATCCTTGTTAAAAACATGAAAATCATTAGCAGATTTCATTGACTCCTCAATGACCCTATAAAAGTAGTTTGAACCTATAGGAGCAAATCTAATTTTGAACAGCCATTACCACTGACAAAACAGACTCTTTTCTAAATGTGTATTTATTATCTCAAATGCAAAAAGATTTTTTGCTTTCTCTCTCCTTCCTCTACATTTTATTTTCTCGGTCATGCTTTGTGTGTAAAATCTAATAGTTTATTTTCTAAAACATCTTAAATGCCAACTAATCCATGAGCTGGCTAGTCTGAGTTAATGAAAAAACCCTGAATTATGTATTTTCAGAATGCAGTTTTATTACTTTTCAGTACAGAAAAAAAAAAGTAACTTCAGAGTACAACAACAACAAAATCTACACATGCAAAAATCTTTCTGAATGCTCAGTGAGGAGAGATATTTAGGAACATCTGCCTCCAATTCTGGTCTCCTCAATTAAAAGGAAATAATGTGAGATTTGTAACCATGAGCCAAACTCATGTTGCTTCCATTCAGTCTCCAAGACTCAATATATGTTTATTGAAATTGCATACTTTGATGCCATTACCTTAAAAAATGCTGTATTAGTTTTTCTCTTAATCTTTAAAGGTTGCACAATGTATCTGGTATTCCTGGGTAGAAAATAACATAACTATCCATACCATGATAATTAAAGAAACTCTCATCATATAGTTTTATTCAATTTTTCCTATATTAGAGACTTAAGATATTTTTATGTCACTGTACAGTCAAAACAAGAAATTCAAATAGGTTCTGAGAGCAGTCTTTGAAATGCTGATTGCCAGTAAATTAGTCATAAAGTTAAGGTTTAAATAACAGAAATAAATCATTCGAAGGAAAATAGGATTGATTTAGAATATCTTTAAAATACAGTAGGTGGGGGGCGCCTGGGTGGCTCAGTTGGTTAAGCAACTGCCTTCGGCTCAGGTCATGATCCTGGAGTCCCGGGATCGAGTCCCGCATCGGGCTCCCTGCTCAGCAAGGAGCCTGCTTCTCCCTCTGACCCTCCCCCCTCTCATGTACTCTCTCTCATTCTCGCTCTCTCAAATAAATAAATAAATCTTTAAAAATAAATAAATAAATAAATAAATAAAATACAGTAGGTGTTTCTCTTCAACAAATGGTGTTGGAAAAATTGGACAGCCACATGCAGAAGAATGAAACTGGACCATTTCCTTACACCACACACAAAAATAGACTCAAAATTGTTGAGAGACCTAAATGTGAGACAGGACTCCATCAAAATCCTAAAGGAGAACACAGGCAGCAACCTCTTCGATCTCAGCCGAAGCAACTTCTTCCTAGAAACATCGCCAAAGGCAAGGGAAGCAAGGGCAAAAATGAACTATTGGGACTTCATCAAGATAAAAAGCTTTTGCAAAAGAAACAGTCAACAAAACCAAAACACAACTGACAGAATGGGAGAAGATATTTGCAAATGACATATCAGATAAAGGGCTAGTATCCAAAATCTATAAAGAACTTATCAAACTCAACACCCAAAGAACAACTAATCCAATCAAGAAATGGGCAGAAGACATGAACAGACATTTTTCCAAAGAAGACATCCAAATGCCCAACAGACACATGAAAAAGTGCTCAACATCGCTCGGCATCAGGGAAATCCAAATCAAAACCTCAATGAGATACCACCTCACACCAGTCAGAATGGCTAAAATTAACAAGTCAGGAAACGACAGATGTTGGTGGGGATGTGGAGAAAGGGGAACCCTCCTACACTGTTGGTGGGAATGCAAGCTGGGCAGCCACTCTGGAAAACAGTATGGAGATTCCTCAAAAAGTTGAAAATAGAGCTATCATACGACCCAGCAATTGCACTACTGGATATTTACCCCAAAGATACAAACGTACTAATCCAAAGGGGTACATGCACCCCAATGTTTATAGCAGCAATGTCCACAATAGCCAAACTATGGAAAGAGCCAAGATATCCATCAACAGATGAATGGATAAAGAAGATGTGAGATATGTATATATATAGATATATAGATATAGATAAATATATATAATGGAATATTATGCAGCCATCAAAAGGAATGGAATCTTGCCATTTGCAGTGACGTGGATGAAACTGGAGGGTATTATGGTGAGGGAAATAAGTCAATCAGAGAAAGATATGTATCATATGATCTCACTGATATGAGGAATTCTTAATCTCAGGAAACAAACTGAGTGTTGCTGGAGTGGTGGGGAGTGAGAGGGATGGGGTGACTGGGTGATAGACATTGGGGAGGGTATGTGCTATGGTAAGTGCTGTGAATTGTGTAAGACTGTTGAATCACAGACCTGTACCTCTGAAACGAATAATACATTATATGTTAAAAAAAACAGAAGAAGATAGCAGGGAGGGAAAAATGAAGGGGGGGAAATCAGAGGGGGAGATGAACCATGAGAGACTATGGACTCTGAGAAACAAACTGAGGGTTCTAGAGGGGAGGGGGGTGGGGGGATGGGTTAGCCCGGTGATGGGTATTAAAGAGGGCACGTACTGAATGGAGCACTGGGTGTTATACGCAAACAATGAGTCATGGAACACTACATCAAAAACGAATGATGTAATGTATGGTGATTAACATAACATAATAAAAAAAATTGAAAAAAAAATACAGTAGGTGTATTAGCCAGAAATGACATTCCACTGATAGTGAAAGAGACGGCTCAACACAGTGGCTTACACATGATAGTGTTTCTTTTTCTCTTACATAAGATAATCCTCCAGCCTTTGTGGTTGGCTTCTATCTGCAAGTTTACCTCACAGTTATAAGATGGTTTTAAAGCTCTAACCATCACACCCACAGCCCAAGCAGAAGGAAGAATAAAATGGCCTTTTTTAGATGCTCCATTAAACATTTTTTCCAGCTTTATTCATATATAATTGACAAAAAATTAGTTTTAGGTGTACAATATAATGATTTGATATATGTATATATCAGGAAATGATTACAATGTTCAGTTAACACACTCATCACCTCACATAGCTACAATTCTCTTGTGATGAGACTTTCCAAGACTTACTCAGCAACTTTCAAATGCACAATACAGTATTAACTATAGTCACTGTGTTGAACAGTGTATCCCCCAAATTTAATTTATCTTCTAACTGGAAACCATCAGAATTTTATTTATATCTCATGCAAATCTTATTGATAGCAGAGAAACTGAAACTTGCTGTTGTTATTCATTGGGCACATCACCATTCCAAACAACAGAGCTTCTGTTACTCGGGAAAGGAATAGTGATGGTTAGTAGGCAACTAGCAGGCTCCTTCCCAGGCCCTTACTCAACAGTCACCAACTGTCATCAAGCTTCCTTATGAATAAGAGTAGATAATCAGAAGCATTAGATACTTCATTTACTTTAAGAGAATCTGTAAAATTTCCTTACTGGAGACCTTGAAATTAGGAGAACTCTTAGTAAACATAAAATTTCTACAATTTATTTCCTCGGACATCTGGTACAGTGTTAAATGACTATATTACATATACAAAAGAATTAATCCCCACTCAGTAAGATAGTAAATAACATGTGTATGAGGCAAAATGGAATGAGGCCAATTATCTTTGATGGATCAAAGGAAAAAGATCTGTGCTACCTGAGGAAGTTTAAAAAAAAAGTTTCACAATGAAAATGGACTTGGAGGGTGCCTGGGTGGCTCAGTCAGTTAAACATCAGCCTTTGGCTCAGGTCATGATCCGATCCTGGAGTCCCAGGATCGAGTCCTGTATTGGGCTCCCTGCTTGGCAGGGAGTCTACTTCTCTCTCTGCCTTTGACCCCACTTGTGTGCTAGCTCTCTCTCAAATAAATAATTAAATCTTTTTTAAAAAAGAAAAGAAAATGGACTTGGAGCTGGATATTTATATATAAATTTAATATATTTATAGAAACAAATTTAATCTAATCTATAGACAATATTCTTGGTTAAGAAGTTGACCCATTAAGTTATTTTAGCCTATTTTGTTTTTATTTATATTTTTTTAAGTAGGCTCCACACCCAACATGGGGCTTGAACTCACAATCCTGAGATCAAGAGTCTCATGCTCTACCAACTGAACCAGCCAGTCACCCTGATTTTAGCCAATTTTGAATGTCTCTTCTTAACCCCTGATCATTCCTCAATCCAATGTGATTAGCTCTCCACTCTCACCATCCTACTTATTGTGACCTTGGTAGTTCAGTTCATTTCAACAGGTATTTATTCAGCCACTTGAGGCTGATCTAAATAAAAAGTCCAATGGATATTTCTATTTATATACACTCTCTCTTCAACCAATGGTTGGAAAAAAACTTCATCTATCATTTTTTTTTGTACTTTTATCCTTTCATTCTACATTCATTGACTGTCTGAAAATTGTTGGTTCTCAGTGATGAGAATCCATTGCATTCCTCAAAACCACCTTCTTCCTTGTCCCAAAATAAATAACCAAATACAGCATTTCTGTCATCTCGAATTTTTATAACTACCCTTTTTGGAACTTACTGAAACTATTTCTTCAGTTGGCTTCCATTGTCTTTCAGTGCTTAGTCAGTGGGACTGCCTGGGTAAACTCTTAGATAATACTTCATATTTCAAGGTTCAATAAAGAAAAGGAGCTATAAGTTAGAATGAACAGAGTTTCTTACTAAAATTGAGATTCTTCCAAGAAGCAAAGGATGTTCAGAACTGACTAGATTGATTATTGTGAAGAAGTAGTTAAGTTTGGCATATGTGATGCCCTTTGTGATTGTTGAAATAGCAAGGGCAAAGACAATTTCAAAAATTAAGATCAGGTCTCTATGGATGATAAACTAGAGACAAGAACTACAGAATGCAAAACGTGTCAGTGCTAAAAGTCAAGGAAATGCAATGAATAAAGTCAAGTATCTGTTGGACAGTTCACTTAGATAGCAACATATAATAGTGTAATTTATTACCAGCTACCATTTTGCTTTGATGGTGCTCAGTGATTCACTGACTAGAATTCATATCTGATTTTAGGAATACAGTGACACAGCCTTTTTCTTTCTTTATATCTTTGCTGTGGGACTTTCAACACACCAGGAAGTTGTATAAAGTTGTATAAATTACCACAAATTATCCATTAACCATGCTTCAATAATTAGCAGCTAATGGCCAATCTGGTTTCACCTCAATCCAATGTCATACTGACCAGATTAATCCCAAATATGGTATCTGTAATTATTTCAGTATTTTTCTATAAAACATAAGAACTCTTTCAAAAATATAATCAAAATACCATTTGAATTAAAAGTTTGACAGAATTCCCTAATATGAGCAAATATGCAGTGTTCATATTTCCTGATTGTCCTGAGTCTCACAGAATTTTAACAAATATTTGTTCAAATCAGAATCCAATTAAAGTTCATACAGTGCAATTAATAGGAATGCCTGTTACGTCTATTTTAATTTATAGATTCTTCCTACCTCTACTTAATCCTTACAATTTATATGTGGAAGAAATGGAATTGTTTTTTCCAGAAACTGAATTTTGGTGATAGCATTCCTGCAGGGCCATCTAACATGTTCCTCTGTTATCTGTATTTTTTTTTAAATTATAGTTAGATACAGAAGTGACATGGACCTAGGTTTATTATTTTTTGTCAAGGATACTTCATATGTAGCAGTACACATATCCACTAAAAGACACGTAATGTCTAGCTGTCTTCTGTTTTGCTTGTATACAATATTAGCAGTTGCTGATGCTCCATTCTGCAAGGGTTGCAAAAATGGTAATTGTTTTTTCTAATTCCATAACTTGGTCTTCAGTTTCTTTCCAGAATATTTCTAAAAAAGGAGCTTCCTCTTATCAACTATTTGGTGCAAATGGGATGGAAAATGCAGAATAAATGTTTTTCTTTTGTTCACAAGCATTCACAAGTTTATTCCCTAGCATTCTCCAAGTCATGAGCAAGATCATTTTTGGTATTATAAACTTAAACATGTTCGATGTGTTTCCAAGTCATTGTGGTTATTATCCTCAGTGCCCATTTTTGCCTAACAAGAAGGCTCTACCATAATGGCACTTGAGTTTTTCTGACATGACACACTAGAGTTTTATTTTGCTCGCTTAAGAATTTCACTTAGGGGCCCCTGGGTGACTCAGTGGGTTAAATGTCTGACTTTGGCTCAGGTCATGATCTCAGGGTCCTGGGAACAAGCCCCACGTAAGACTCCATGCTCAGCAGACTCCCTGCTTCTCCCTCTCCCTCTGCCCCTCCCCCTGCTTGTGTTCTCTCGCTCCCTGGTAAATAAGTAAAATCTTTTTAAAAAAAAAAAAAGAATTTCAGGGCACCTTGGTGGCTCAGTTAAGCATCTGCCTTTGGCTCAGGTCATGATCCTGGGGTCCTGGAATCGAATCTTCCGCCATGTATTTTGAAACTGTTGTTAGTGTACAAGCATTTTAGATTACTAGGTCTCTTTGATAAGTTGAATCCTTTATCATTATGCAACATTCTTCTTTATGTTTGGTAGTACACCTGTTTTGTAGCATACTTCATCTGATACTAGAATATCAGTTTTCTAATGTTTAGTGTTTCATGGTATATCTATTTGACCCTTTTATGTTTGTCATATTCAGTCTTATATTTCTTTGTGATTTGTTTTATTTGCTGTCTTTTTTTGGAGGGGTGGATATATTTTTTCTTATTTAGAAAGGTACCTATTTTTCTTCCAATTGTTATGTAGTGGTGACTTTATATAGTATCCTTAGTCCCTTCTATTTTAGGTATTCTGTATTGGTTCCCTACTCTAAGCAATATGAAAATTAACTGCTAACCCTCTCTCTTGCAGGCATTTAATCTGTAGCAATATCCTTTTACTCTGTTAATTTCTATGAGGTGATAAACGAGCCTAGTCTACTTTCCGTATATTGTCTGTTACTATTCTCACTTTTAGTAGTTGACTATATTTTTACTGCATGTACCCTTTATATTCTGTACTGTCTTCCTTAGATCCATAATTTAGTTCACAAGTTAACATATACTCAATTCTCACTACAATTTATGTAAATGCTTTCCAGTCAATTTGGGGGACTGAAGTTCACTCTCTAGATTTTATTTATTTATTTATTTATTTTAAAGATTTTATTTATTTATTTGAGACAGAGAGAATGAGAAAGAGAGAGCACATGAGAGGGGGGAGGGTCAGAGGCAGAAGCAGGCTCCCTGCCGAGCAGGGAGCCCGATGCGGAACTCGATCCAGGGACTCCAGGATCATGACCTGAGCCGAAGGCAGTCGCTTAACCAACTGAGCCACCCAGGCGCCCCACTCTCTAGATTTTATGTAATCAACATTTATTTCCTGAAGGCCAGTTTGGCCAGATATAAAATTCTTAGCTTCCATTTTCCTTTCTTTGATTATCTTAGAAATGGTTTGCCATTTTCTTCCATCACACATGATATCAAAAAGTCTGATAAATGTTTATGTTTTGCTTATAAAATATTTGGACATTTTGTTTGACTGCCAATGTATTTTTTTAGATTATATCTCAAATTGTCTATGGCCATACCACCCTGAACATGCCCAATATCATCAGATTATATCTCAAATTATGTTGTTACTGCTTTCCCTAAGTACACTGTACATCTTTTCAATATATAGGCTTAATATGCTTTTTTTTATATTTTTTTATTTTATTTATTTTTTTTGGTTGGGCTTAATATTCTTTATTGAATTATGAGTTTTAGTTATTTTTGTCCAGTGCTTGGGTTCTTATAAGGAAGAATCATTTTATGCATGTTTTATGTTCTAACCAATCTTCTATATCTATCATTGACTCATTAATACCTTTTCTCCATTTCTTCTAATTCTCTTGCATATTCCATTTTGTATTTTTTTTTAAAGATTTTTATTTATTTATTTGACAGAGAGAGAGAGTGAGAGCAGGAACACAAGCAGGGGGAGTGGGAGAGGGAGAAGCAGGCTTCCCGCCGAGCAGGGAGCCCGATGTGGGACTCGATCCCAGGACCCCGGGATCATGACCTGAGCCGAAGGCAGACGCTTAACGACTGAGCCACCCAGGCGCCCTCCATTTTGTATTTAAGGTATTATCCAAGGTATTTGCTCTTTTTTGAATTCTAGTTTGAACTTATTTCCTAAATGATTTTATGTTTTGAATTCTTTCATGAGTTATGTCAAATTACTTTAGAAACCTTCCTTTTCTTCAAACATCTCTTATCTCTGCATTTATTTAAATCTGGTTGATTTACTCTTTTATAGCTTTCATTGTCTTAAATTATTTTAGCTCCTATCACAAGACTATTGCAATATTTATATGAATCTTATTCTGATCATTGTTATCTTTTTAAATGTGGGATGGGATTTTATTATAATTCTTTTATGTTGCTTATATTTTACCAAGATAGGTTTCCTAACTAATAGGGAAGGTGGACAAGAACAGCTTTCCAATACTTACGATTTTGTACTCTTAGTATAGTAAAAGATTCAAAAATATGGTCTTGAGCATTTTTGAGATCTGCTTCCTTTGCTCCCTTACCCCATCTTTTCTGGATATTTTCTTTCCTTTGTGCCTATCCTGCTCAGGTCATATTCCAGTTTCAGAAGCAGTTCTATATTATAGGGCTTGGTACTGGAAAACAGTATCAGTTGGTTAGTTTAAGAGCTTACTTGTCCAGGGGCACCTGGGTGGCTCAGTAGTTAAGCGTCTGCCTTCGGCTCAGGTCATGATCCCAGGGTCCTGGGATTGAGCCCCACATCGAGCCCCACATTGGGCTCCCTGCTCTGCGGGAAGCCTGCTTCTCCCTCTCCCACTCCCCTTGCTTGTGTTCTCTCTCTCGGTCTCTCTGTCAAAATAAATAAATAAAATCTTAAAAAAAAAAAAAAGTTTACTTGTCCAGTCTGACCCATAACAACTAACCCTTTTGTAGTCCTTCTACAGTCATTCCTGAACTGAAGCCTGGGAACTCTGCATCCTTAGTTTAGGCTACTTTCCTGAATTTGGCCCACTGACCTTCTCATGATAACTGCAATTCTGGGCTGCATTTCATGTTGTTGATTAAATGCATAGGTTTTCCTGCTTTAAAAGTCATCAGAAGTTACTTTTATTTCCTCTCTTCCTTCTACATGGCTGCTAATACCAAATGTGACTTACCGCTCTTGGTGAGTTGGCTGACATATATTTTGGATTCTTGGGATTTATTTGTGGATAATGTATGCTTTTAAAATTGTTAACCTAGTCCTGTTTTTTTTGTTTGTTTGTTTTGATTTTTAATGGTGGGGGGTGATTTCCCAAAACTGTACCATTGCTGAGGTATCTTACCAAAAATGCCCTGTTTTTTTTCTTTTGTCTGTGTATCTGTATATATTTTAATGTTGCCACATCAACATGCCCATTTTATACTTCTCTTTATTTCCTTCATAATTTTCTTCTTACAATATCTGAGTATATGTTAAGGGGGAGGCTTATTAGTATTGGAGAAAGGTAAGCAAGATTAATAAAGGAAGTCATCACTTTGGTATTATATTCACATCTTAGCCATTTCTTCCACAGTATATATACTGTATTAAAAAAAAAAGTATACAGGTGTACTTTCCCCCTTAAAGACAGAAAATATGGCACTTAGAAGGATATGCTATTTTTACTCAACATCCAGGAGCACATCAGATAAACTATTAAGGATACACACTAGTCTTCTGATCCCCACTGTCCCTCAATGCTTTTTTTGAGGTAATTGGCAAGCAGACCAATTTAAACCAAACAAATTACAAACTGAGGGTTCTAGAGGGGAGGGGGTGGGAGGATGGGTTAGCCTGGTGACAGGTATTAAAGAGGGCACATTCTGCATGGAGCACTGGGTGTTATATGCAAACAATGAATCATGGAACACTACATCAAAAACTAATGATGTAATGTATGGTGATTAACATAACAATAAAAAATTTATTAAAAAAACAAATTACACTCTTAAAATGTCCATTATAATGCAGTATTCATTTTAAAATAGAGTATACGTTTGCATTTTATTTAATGTTAAAACTTCATCTGATGGAACCAGCCACAAAATACTAAATATTTCATTGTATTTTAAAAAATAACCCAGTTGCTACTAATAACCTCCCTAACATTTCACAATGTCATGTTGCATTCATAGTCTCCAAAGCCAAGTGAGAGAGAAGCAAATTCTTTGATTTAAAAAGCATGGGAAAAAACTCCACTAAACATGGCTCATAAGCAGATGTGACATTTCTATTGTTGAAGATATTTTCTTGATTTACAGAATCATCACGAATTAGGTTGCAAAAACACTATTTTTACAGACACCTTCGTGGGAAAGGTTAAGGCTTATATAAAACAATTTAGAATGCCCTTAGTCTGAGGAAAGGAAAATGTGTTTTACACAGTGATACCTTTGTCATCTCTTTCAACTGTGTTTCTCCCCTGCTCATTATTTTTGTTCTAAATGTTCTACAACCTGGGCTCATCTCCTTTACTCACTCTTCACAGGCAGTGGGACATCTCTGAGGATCTAAGGCTTGGCATCAAATCAGATTAACAAGTATGATGTTAGTGGGTTCTACTTGCATTATTAGGACAAATGATTGAGAAATCTATTACATTTAGGGATCAAACTATGAGCAGTTGGGGTCAGAACTCTAGCAATAGTTCATCTAAATCAGATGAGAAGGAAACACATCTGAGAAGTTCTATAGCCCATAATATTTTGGTGTTTCTATTTGTGGCTTCCCACATTGGTTTAGAAATAAGAGGAGATGCACAATAAAGTCTTTTCTGGTGTCTCCAATCATCCCTAATGGAAGTAGGACGTAGTATCTTGGAATTTTCATGAAAGATATAAATACCTCATTAGACTCCATTAGATATTGACTCCATTAGATATTGCCCTGCAGTTTTTTAATCAGTATCATCCTAGAATAAGAAGTACAATAACGACCATATTTAATAACCTCCAACATAGCTAGATCTGAGTTAAAAATCATACGACGTGGATGGAACTGGAGGGTATTATGTTGAGTGAAATAAGTCAAACAGAGAAAGACATGTATCATATGATCTCACTGATATGAGGAATTCTTAATTGCAGGAAACAAACTGAGGGTTGCTGGAGTGGGGGGTGGGGTGGGAGGGATGGGGTGACTGGGTGATAGACACTGGGGAGGGTATGTGCTCTGGTAAGCGCTGTGAATTGTGCAAGACTGTTGAATCTCAGATCTGTACCTCTGAAACAAATAATGCAATATATGTTAAGGAAAAAAAAGAAGAAGAAGAAGAAGGTAGCGGGAGGGGAAGAATGAAGCGGGGGGAAATCGGAGGGGTAGACGAACCATGAGAGACGATGGACTCTGAAAAACAAACTGAGGGTTCTAGAGGGGAGGGGGGTGGGAGGATGGGTTAGCCTGGTGGTGGGTATTGAGGAGGGCACATTCTGCATGGAGCACTGGGTGTTATGCACAAACAATGAATCATGGAACACTTCATCTAAAACTAATGATGTAATGTATGGGGATTAACATAAGAATAAAAAAAAATTTAAAAAAAAATCATAGTCAGAACTTATGAGTTAGATAATAATTTTATATTCATATAAAAACACTTCCCCAACAATTACTGCATCAAAATAAACTTGCAAGGTAATGAAAAGAATTATTACTCATACCACACAGATGTGGAAACTGAGTCCCTGCAGAGTCAAGTTGTGATCCTCAGCAATAATCAACGTAGTGAAAACGCAGCCCCAGTTTGTCCCCTCCACCATGTTGCTAACAGAAGTAATCGCTGTGATCCACACATTGAGGAACAAAGACACAAATACTGGGCTTTTAGGACTCAGCAAGGGTCTGTGCCCTTCTGGCCATCTAAATGAAATCTCCTTTTGTCTCTTTATAATATTACCTATAAATCCCTCCTGTTTTCTGATTGCATCATGATGGATCACTAAATAAGATAATCCATTCTCCTTCTCTTTTCCTCAGAAGAACATTTTATGAGTCTAGAGAATTAGAAAACATTTTGCAACTAAATGTTTTGGCAGACAGAAGAGTGGAAATAGAGTAAATTGCCTAATCAGGGGAACAGAGGCTTCCAGGCCCAACACTATAGTTTTAATGACAGGGTCTCACGGGGGTCACTGATCTGATTACAGGCTGTTTTCCTAATCCACTGCCCAACTTACTTTTAATTCTGAGTAAGTGAAACTTAGAATCATGTTCTGATGGATTCTTTTGTTAGCTTCCTTTCCAGCTGCCCAAATTGCAAGCCCTGAAATAGAAGACATTCTTGTACTACTCTGCTCAGAAATCTGTAAAAGACAAGAGTCCCAGGCCAATCACATACTCAAAGGGCATAAGCATAGACTTTTCAGGAGATCACCACGCCTGTCTTTTCATTTAGATATTTATCAAAACTATACCTATGTCAAAGCACATAAATGGAAGTAACAACATTTCTCTGTTACCTTGATTTTTTCATTTGCATGGGATTCAGAAAAGAGTCAGCTTTGGAAAAAAATTTGGGAGAAAAGGTTAGGTGATATGACGATAAGTGACATATGAATACCATCTCTGTTTGCTGCTTCTGGAGAAGTTAAGGGTTTTTTTGTGTTTTGTTTGTTTGTTTTAAGAAAAGGTTTTATGTAATGAAAAAGCAGGATAGTTCTCTTGTTCCAGTCACATACTGAACAAGATGAAGACATGCTTTCTTTTTTCAATTCTTTAAATTAGAGGCCAAGCAGCATCAAGCATAACAGTCTGCACATAATACAGGGCAGACACTTTGTAACTGTAGCAGATTGATCAGCCCTGGAGGTAATACCAGGAGTGTAGGGTGGAGAGGGGGTGATTCAGCCAATTTTAAGAGCAGAAAGTTGATCAAAATAAAATTTTTAAACTAATAAAGATGAAATTTTACACATTTCCTTAGTTGTATTTTCTTTCACTTTTTTTGTGAATACATTTACATTATAATTAAAATGTAACTAAGAGACTTCACTCAGTTTTGCATGGGCTAGAAAATTTGGGACCTGGTGTTACATGTACACTATACAGTAAGTTAGGACCTAAAATTTTCTAGTTCAGTACATTTGTCTTGGTTTCCAAGGTCCCACTGTGGATTCCATGTAATCCTCCTCCTTCAAACTGTGCCCCTCTGATATTCCCTATTACCAAGGCCTGATTGTATAATAATCATGAGTCACCTCCCTCCCAACTACCACCTCTGCTCCTTCTATCAAAATGTACCCACCATCCCTCAGAATCGGTCTCTCCAAAGTGATGAAAGCCTACTCTGAGAACCAGTTTTGCCTTAATAGACTAAAGAGAAAAGGCTGTGGCTGACATCTTACTTGGTCTCAGGCATTATTTCTTCAATGATGTTCAGTCTAGATCATGCACAGTCCTGGAAACGCATGAAGACTTGTACCTAGGCATGGGGAATTTTAACTGATTCAAATTCAGATGCTATTTCTGAAAATTAATGTGTCTGAGAAAGAACTTGAAGTTAGGCTTAATGCCATGTCTATTTTTTAAACTCTTCTTTTACAATGATCCTTCCCCCACTTTACAAAAAAGGCATAGAGCGGGGGAGGTCGGGGGGCGGGGGAAGAGGAGAGAGAAAATTATCTCCTAATTTTACATACTAAATTTTTCTACAGACACCATTCATTTCCTTCTATGAGATCATAAAACATAACATATAGCAGAATAGTTAAGTTCTTGAACTTCAGGGTTAGACCTGGGTTCTAACGGCAACTCATTTACTTATAAGTTGTGTGACTTTATGCAAATCATTTAACCTAGAAGTATGCAAACAAGATTATATGAAAACTCTCCAAGGAGTAAAGGGTAACAAGTTTTAAGATAAGTAATCTTCAAATTTCCAAGTTCATATTCTTTTTTTAAAAATCGAGGGGTGCCTGGGTGGCTCAGTCATTAAGCATCTGCCTTCAGCCCAGGTCATGATCCCAGGGTCCTGGGATCCAGTCCCACCCAGGCTCCTGGCTCAGGGGGGAGCCTGCTTCTCCTTCTCCCTCTGCCTCTCTCCATGCTCATGCTCTCTCTGTATCTCTGTGTCTCAAATGAATAAATAAAATCTTAAAAAGAAAAATCAACCTGCCTGGAAAAAAAAACTAAAATAGGGTTGTCATTTAAATTTCCCCTTTCTAATCTTTCACATGCATTTCTCCTAAGGGAGAATTAGGTCTATGAAAACAAAAGGAGGCCTGGTAAAACATATTAAGAGCAATGGGGCCTTATATCATCTGGGGTACAACCTACTCAAGACAAAATTTGGGCCTTATCCATCTATTTATCTTAGAATTCAGAAGCAAGATGGTTGTCACAAGTAAATGTATTAATGTATTTATTTGAATTGAGAAATGAAGTCAGACTTTTTCTATAAGAAATAATTCTTATTTGATTAATTTGACATGAGAATTGGCTTTCACCATTAGGATTTGTTACGGGTATTTTCCATAAATTGAATGAACTAAGTCAGCAATTCCAAGGTTTCAAAAACAATTTATTCAAAAATTGTAAGATAAAATAGCTTTACCAAATGTATTACATTACCAAAATTACGCTGAAATTAACAATATTTGGATTTTCCCAAACTTTCCTGACAATGATAGGTTAAAAAAGGCACCCTTAGGTTAAGAAGTAAAATGTAAATTAAGGTGCTGATAATTTTTGATGAAGTCTTTTGATATACTTTTCAAAAATTGAGGAAGTGGATGATTCTATTTACAGGGTGTCATTTGAAAGTCAAATGGCTAGTCGCTGCTTTCATCAAATATGCAAGACTTAATTGAATCATCAGCTGATATAGCATCAAAAATAATGATAAAGCACAATGATCTTTAGCTTAAAATTTAGAAGTTCAAGAAAATATGTGACATATCTATGAAGAAAATATCTCTTAATGTTAACAACAAAAATAGAAATAAAATTGATTTTTTGAACACCATATTATAACAATAAAAACAATCAATTTTGGACGAATGAACTATGAAAAATATAGTCCTTTTTATTAAGAGCATTTACAATAAAATTTTTCTTTATACACTTAGTAATAACTTGTCAAATGTTTTATATATTTTTGTTGCTTTGATCAATTGTGTACTAATGGTAATTATAAATATAACTCATTACAAGAGAAAAATTTTACCACTTAAAATCTTAGTAGTGGAAAATAAAAATACATGTTTAATTTATAAACAGTTTTCTTATAGAGAAGTATGAAATACTTTAGTACTTAATTAGTAAAAGATAGGTGTTTATAAATGTATTACTTTAAGATAAAATTTTCTAGGGGAAATGAAATGTAAATAAGGTTAAAGAATAAAAGATAGGATATCAAATTTCCAAGGATTAAAGAAAAGCTTGCTAATGTAATTATTAAATGGTTGGTTGTAGATATTAAAGTGCTATGGCATTTAGATTCTACTGAAATCTAAAATGTAAAAGATTTATATAGTGTTTTTAAATTTTAAAATGACAATATTTAAGATAAGCCAGAAATTATACTCTTTATTTCTTTTTAAACATATATTGCAATTTTTTATAGTGATTTTAAAATGTGTAAAGGGACCCACACTTTTTTCAAAATAGTCATTGGGAGTGAGTACATCAGCAAAAATTTGAAGACCTCTGGCCTAAGTAACATGTATTTTCATAAAGGCCTTCTGACCTTCCTAAGAATTAATTCTCTTAATTAGCCTATTCTATTTATCTTCAATCTTTAGCATCTAACAGAATGCCTAACAAAAATATTTTCTAAGAGAATGGATAATATTACAAATATGAGATAGTTCTAAGCAAAACTAGAATTTCAGCAAATTACTTTTTGAAGCATCTTTATACCATTTATACATAACTTTCTTCTCCAACATTGCCTTCTGGGATATTGCCTGAAAATATACAGTTTTAGTATAACATGGCTTAGTGTGTTGCTCATTTCAAGGACAGTTGCCTTTTACAAAAGGAATACCGAATTTCAATTCAATTCAATTCATTAAATACTTCTTAAGCTCTTACTATATACTTTGTCATTTCGCTAGGGACTAATGATATGACAGTGAGCAAGATGGTCATGGCCTTGCTTTCATGGAAATGACATTTTTGCAGAGGACAGATGTTAAACTAGTAAGGATATGTGTATGAGGTCACAAAGGGAACGCAGAAAAAGTACGGAAGCATAGAGCCAAAGGGTATAACCTGGTCTATGAGATCAGAGATATACATACTAGTGGAAAAACTGTCACAACATTCTATGTTGATTACTTAGAGGGCAGAAATATATACATCTATGTACATTTTATATATATATACACAAACACACACATTAAATAAATTATTGAAATAACATAAGCAAATGTGTACCGCCCTACCCCCCACCCAAAAAAAATCCAGCACTTACAATGTTTAACACCATGAACTAGACCCTTCTCGGAACAAAAGTCAAAATATGTTTGGAACCAACTTTTGTGTAACAAAGTGCACTAAAACCTGAGAAAGTTTACAAACTGGTAATTCATTAATGGAACACAAACCCATAGTTTCTGAGACTCTAAAATACTCCCCCATTTGCCTATAATATATAAACATAGCTTTAGTGAATATAAACATTTATTTAAAATTATGAAGCATACTAAGCATACCTTTAATTCAGCAATTTTCTCCTTTCCCTTCCAAGAGCTGTTCCTGATTATCTAACTATGCTCCACAGGGCAAGAGGCCTAGGATCTAGAGGCATTTTAGTCAGAGGGACCCAGATTTGATTTCTTGTTTCATCAATTCTGACTTTCTAGGATCTTAGAAAAGTTACTTAACCTCTCATCTTTATATGCTCAGAGAAAATAAGGCAATACTAATTCACAGAGTTATTTTGTATCTTAAGAGAGAGAATGAATGTTGACATGTCCATCATATAGCTGCCATTAAACATGTGAAATCCGTTACCATTTAGATCTCTTTTGATATTAATACTCTTTTATATGCTTACTCGAACCTAAGTCAATATGGTTTCACATTTTAATCCTGAAGTCTAAGAGCAGAATTAAAAGCCTTGTCACATGTTACAAAGGTATCAGGACTCAGGGTGTAGGTAGGTAGAGGAGATTTAGCAAAAGGACAGGAAGGTCTTACCTAGAACTTCTAAATTCAATCATAGAGATCGCTGCTTATTCTGCCATTTGGGGAGACTAGATTTATTAATAGGATAGAAGTATTCATATTGCTTCCTTAATAATACACATACATCCTCACATACACAATATTGAGAGTGGACCGTGTTCAAACATTTGTTTTCAATCCCACTGACTGATTTTCCAAGATTTCCCCTAATTTCTTTAGAGCCTTGAGCTACTGAGGTAGTTTTATTTCCTTTCCTAGCTTATTAGTTATTTTTGATCACCTGAAATAGCTCTGGGGAAAAAAAATGGTAGGGAGAACCTTATTTCTGGTAGTATAGTTTCCTTCTAACTAAAATGAAACCTACTGCTCAAATCCCAGAGATAGCACAAATATAGAAACTAAATTTCCTGAGGAGACGCAATGCGGCCACTAATTCATTTTCAGACCTGTGGCAGTACAACGTGAAGAAGCTCTCCAGAAACTTAAAGTGACCCTCAACAAAGTCAGCATATTTGATCTGGACAAAGTATTGCCCTTCTTATGAGATTTCAGTTACTTCCACTTTATGCTTTTTATTTATACAATTACTTGGAGGACAGAAATAGTAGGACAACTTTTAATCATGGCAAAAAGTAGCAGTAGCATTAAAAAACAGAGGGATTTTTGTGTGTGTGAAACAGTAAGGTGGCTAGATTTATGGGGAAATAGCTAGAGGATGAAGATATTATTTTTCTGAAGTATCAGCTGAAGCCCATCCGTGCACCCCTGTCTGGCAAGGTCTTAATTCTCAACCTTATGATCAAAGGCGCTCAACAAAGGTCAAACAAACAAAGCCATTTGTTAGAGAGAAAGATTAAAAAATATATATGTATGAGTCACAGCATTGCACTCTGTCCAGAGGAGTGGAATATATAAATTATTCTAAAAATGATTGTGTATAAAAGCAATAAAGTCACTCATCCCAGAAAATGTTTTACTTCCTTTTCCCAATTTCTATTAAGCTTTTTCATCTCTTACCGAGTATTTCATGCTCAAAGTAAAAAAAGGCTCTGCATGGGGCGCCTGGGTGGCTCAGTTGGTTAAGCGACTGCCTTCGGCTCAGGTCATGATTCTGGAGTCCCGGGATCGAGTCCCACATCAGGCTCCCTGCTCTGCTTCTCCCTCTGACCCTCCTCCCTCTCATGCTCTCTGTCTCTCATTCTCTCTCTCTCGCAAATAAATAAAAAATCTTTAAAAAAAAAAAAAAAAAGGCTCTGCAAAGAAATGGCAAAATGATAAAGATCTATTTTTTTTTATGAAAAAGGAGAAAACCATTCAGATTTCTTGTTTTCATTTTTCAAGCACTGTTGTTTTTTTAGTAAATACTGGATGAAAATCACATAGAGAGAGAAGCCTTAAAAAGAGAAGCTTTAATTGTGGGCCCACAGATTCTTAGGTAAACAGCGTTCCTTTGTTTGGAGTGATTTAACACTCTTTCAATGCACAATTCAGGAATTAGTCTCCTGAGGAGAATCAAGGTTCTTATGCCTGTTACAGAGCATCTCCCTTCGGGTTGTATTGACAAATGGTCCCTGCTGGTAAGGAGCTAAGAGATAAGATTCCCTGAGATTTCTAATGTCAGAAAACCGGTGATATCCCAACCCTAAAATTAAAGAAGACACAAAGAAGGAAAATACTTCTTTTCAAATTTTTGCAGGTTACTGAGAACCTGATGAAGTAGTCCTGCCACAATTAATATTGCACATATAAGTGAGAAACAATTATTTTAAAGAAGTTTCAAAAACTTGAAACCCCCAAATACAACCCACAGAACCATATAGGTTAAAATAATCCTTTTCTGCAAAGGATAATGACATTTATACATTCATTCAAACTTTCATTTATTCATCAATTCATTGATCTACTGAGTACCAGGTATGTGTCCAGCACTATTTAAGGTATTTAAGTGAAAAAAGCAGGCAAACTTCTTGCCCTCAATGTACCTCATATATTCTTGAAGGGGAAGGAAGACACAATAGGTAATATATATTGATAACTATGTGAACAAGATAATTTCACATAGCTATAAGCCTTGTGAAGACTATAAAAAATAAAAAAAAAAAGAGAGAATGAGTTTGGAAGTAGTTTCTGAGAAGGTGAAATTTGAGCCTGAAACATGAAACATGAATTCTCACAAGAAGCCTCACACAGGGAGATGGTGAATGAAAGAAATTCAGGCACAGAAAATAGTAGCTGAGTGTGCTTGAGAAAGAGTCTGTATGGCTGGAGTATAGAGGGTAAAGGGATTATATCGGAGATGAAGCTGGAGAGGCAAGTAGGAAGCAAATGGTCAGAGGCCAGAAAATCCTAAGGACATTACATTTTAAATCCAGTAGGACATAATTGTAGAATCATAAGAGACTGGCATGATTTGATTTATACTTTAAACAAGGGTAGTCTGGCTATAGAATAAAAGAATGGATTATAAGCCAGTAAAAGGAACAATGAGAGCTGTTTAAAGGAACCATACCAACCCAGGTGAGAAATGATGGTAGCTGTAATAAAGTGATAATAGCAGATGTGGTCAGAAGTGTGGGATTCTTGCAAACCTGGACTGTGAAATGATGTGGGGAAGGAAAAAACTTAGTGACCCCTAAGTTAATGGTTTGAGTAAAGGAGTGGGTATGGAGCCATTGCTTGAGATAGGAAAAACTAAAAGCAGCAGATTGTGAAGATAGGAATCAGAGATTTCCTCTGCAATATTAACTTTGTGATGTCTATTAGACATCCAAGTAGAGATCTCAAGTAAGAAGTTGACTGTATCAGTCTAGGGCTCAAAAAAGGTATAAATTAGAGATACAAAATATATAAATGTAAATGTCATAGACATATAGCTGCTATTTAAAACCATGAGACTGGATAATGATATAAGGAGAGATAACAGAGGACTAAGCCCTGGGATGCTGCAACACTAACAGGTCATCATGAAAGGAAGGAATGGCAAAGGAAGCTGAGAAGGAATATCAGTGAGAGAGGAGAAACACTAGAGAAGTATGGTGTCATGAACATCAAGAGAAAAATGGTTCAAGGAAGGAGTAGATAACTGTGTTGAATCCTGATAAGTCAAGAGAGATGAAGACAGAAGCACAATGAAAGGCAGTGGTGATTTATGGCAAGATTTTATCAGTGGGTTCATGAGGATGTGTATTAGTGAAGGACACTTAGGATACGGTGTGGTAACAAACTCTCAAATATTAGTGGCTTAGCCCAGTAAAGGCTTATTTGTTAAATATGCAACATCCAGGAGTCAATCATTGATTGAACCCTTTTCCAGTTTGGCAGCCTTCATTCATCTTACATAATGCCATTTTATACAAATGGCTTGCAAAGTTGTCACAGCAAAAGAACAGAGTAAGAGATGACATGGTATACTTAAAGACCTGGCCTGGGTATCGTTTTCATAACTTCCATACACATTAGCATAATCTAATTGCATTGCCAAGGAAGTTGAAAAATATAAGAGAACATGAATATTTGGTGAACACAAGGAGTGTCTACCACAGGATAAAAACTTGATTTACTGGACTAAAGAGAGGATGAGGGGGGACCAGTTAGAATAAATAAGGCGATACAAATACCCTTCATCTCCTAAAAGCCCTCCCTGATCCTAGGTCCTCCTCAAGCTACCAGTCCATTTCTTGGTCTCCTTTGTACAAAATTCAAGGTACCAAACAACATCAGTCTTGACAAAAAGTTTGCTGTGTCATATGCCAATGACATAATATTTGAACAAAACTGGCAAAAATATCTACATACTGTGTAAATTACTTTCAATTAACTTTTAAAATAAAGTGTTTAATATTGATACTGTTAAAATTATATAGTTTGGGATTTTCACATAATGAACATTCATAGGCCAAGAACAGTCAATAAATTTTCCACCCTTGCCTTTGTCTGAAACTATAATTAATGGCCAAAAAAACTGGAACTGCATCAAAGAAAACATAAAAGCATAGCACAAATTTTGAGTATGGCATTTACTTTCAGTACAAATTTAAGGTTAATAAATGGAGAATCAATATTTATAAGTTCTTTCTAGGTGTAAGGCATTTTAATACATTGTTAACTTTAAAACATTATTACTTAGTATTAGAATGCCATTTAACAGGTGAAATTTAGGCTCTAAGATGAATTTAGGCTGGTAAGAGTCATGCTTGGGGTCTAAATAAAAGTTGATTCTGACTCCAAAATCCATGATCTTTCCACCCCATGATGGGTTCTGTTCAAAGTTCCAATAAATCATAGTGTAGATCTGTTCTACTTTAAAATTCTTAGACCAAGAGCCTCTACAAAATTGCCTTTTAGGGAAACAAAAAATCTTTTATTAAAACTATACTTTAATTCTAATAATTATATCTAACTTAAATTTCAGTCTTTTTTCAAGTAACTGCTTTCAGAGTATCTCCACTTAGATATCTCACAGGACACCAAATTCAACATATCCAAAACTTGATTTCTCTCTCAAAGGCTACTCTTTTACCATAATTCTTTTCTTCCCCATGGCACCACTTTTCCTTTTTTTCTTTCACTTCACAATTTGATCTATTGTCCTATCACCAAGTTGTCCATTATTCTTACATACATATTTTCTCTACTAGTTTAAAATTCTTTGAAAAAAAGGACTCCCTGTCTTCTTTTCACGTCCATTATCTCTATCATTACCCTGGTCATAATAGATGTATGCCATTAATGATAAAATATTACTTGAGTTCACTTTTTCCCCCCACTTTACCACCTCCACTATCCTAATCTAAGGCTTCATGAACTGGTTACTCTAACAGCTCTTTAATTGGCCTCCTGGCCTCCTATTGGGGCCCCTTATAATTAGTCCTATAGACTAAATATGGCAGCCAAGAAAAAAATTACAAAATACTACTTGGTCACATCAGTTCTCTTTTCCAAATTCTACAGTGGGTTCTATTATCTTTTAAATTTATTTGAGACTTCCTGACATAAAAATCTCCCCCCTCACCTAGCTCATTTTTGCCTAGCAACTAATGATCATGTAGCATTTTAAATATAGCTGGGGAGTTAATTCTATTTATAGGAGAAGATTGAGTAGATGTACATTTCCTTATTCCTCCGACTAAGTAGGATATATAAAACAAACAGAAGAGGACCCTGAAAGGTGGATACCTAGGGACCTCATGACTCAAGGAACAACATGGTGGTGAGATCCCCTGATTTCGTTTTGCCTCATAAAGCCCAGACTTACAGCTAAATAAACCAGAAACCTGAGAACACCTACAGTCATGGGGGGGGGGAATCCCCAAGAAAAGCCCTGTTGAAAAGGTCAACTTACCAAGGCAGAAATTTCAGACAATAACTGCATTATCCCGCCAAATACCACAGAAAAAATTGTGGATTCACCCTTTTCCATGCCAAGAAAGGCTGAATGGAAAGCTTATACTTCCAACTTCATGAGGCTGTAATAAGATACCTTGGCACTCCTGCCAGAATGAGGTCAAAGTTGAAAGCCAGGCCACATACCACAATGATGTGGTATGTTAGTTTCGACACAGACCTTATACCTTTCACAAAAATTAACTCAAAATGGATTACAGACCAAAATGTAAAATGCAAAACTATAAATTCCTAGGAAATAGAAAACCTAAATGACCTTGGGTTTCATCGTGAGTTTTTTTTAGGCAAAGGCACAATCCATGAAAGAAATAATTGATAAGCTGGACTTTATTAAAATTAAAAACCCTGCTCTGCAAAAGACACAGTTAAAAGGATGAAAAGACAAACCACACATTGTGAGAAATCTTTTGCAAAACCAGTATCTTATTAAAAAAAAAAAACAAAAAACTACCTTCCAAAGTATACAAAGAACTCTTAAACTCAACAACAACAACAAAAAAAAAACCCAATGAAGAAAATGGTCAAAAGATCTGAACATCTCACAAAAGAGAACCAGATGACAAAAAAGCATATAAAAAGATGCCCAATATCATAGGTCATTTGGAATTGCAAATTAAAACAAGATACTACTATATATCTACTAGAATGCCTAAATAAAAATATTGACATTACCAAATGTTTGTGAAGATTGGAGGAACAGAAATGCTCTTTCATTGTTGATGAGAATACAAAATGTCAGCCTCTGTGGAAGGCAGTTTACAAAACTGAACATATTCTTACCACGTGATCCAGCAATTGCACTCTTTGGTATTTACCTGAATGAGCTGAAAAATTATGTCCACACAACACTCTGTACACAAATGTCTATAGCAGCTTTATTCATAATTGCCAAAATTTGAAAGCAACCAAAACGTCCTTCAATAGATGAATGGGTAAACTATAGTACATCCAGATAATGAAATATTATTCAGAGACAAAGAGAAATGAGCTACCAAGTCACAAAAAGACATGGAGGAAACTTAAATGCATATTGCAAAGAGAAAGAAGCCAATCTTAAAAGGTTACATACTACATGATTCCAACTATACGACATTCTGGAAAAGACAAAACTATGGAGACAGTAAAAAGCTCAGTCATTACCAGGGTTTCTAGGTTGGGAGGGAGAGATCGATAAGTTCAGCACATAGAATTGTTAGGGCAGTCAAAATATTCTTCATGGTACTATAATGGGGGATAGATGTCATTACATATTTGCCAACCATATAAATAAAAGGAGTGAATCCTAATGTAAACTAAGGACTTCATTAATAATAATATATTAATACTGGCTCACCATGCGTAGCAAGTACACCATGCTAATGCAAGGTATTAATAATAGGGAAAACTAGGTAGGGGAAAGAGGATTATCTGTGTACTTTATTTTTATGTAAATCTAAAACTGCCCTAAAAAATAAAATAGAAAGTTTAAATAAGATCCAAAATCTCATATCAGAATAGAAAAACATTAAAAATGATAAATGGGGGGCGCCTGGGTGGCTCAGTCGGTTAAGCAGCTGCCTTCGGCTCGGGTCATGATCCTGGAGTCCTGGGATCGAGCCCCACGTCGGGCTCCCTGCTCGGCGGGGAGTCTGCTTCTCCCTCTCCCTCTGCCTGCCTCTCTGCCTACTTGTGCTCTCTATCTACCTGTCAAATAAATAAATAAAATCTTAAAAAAAAATGATAAATGGGTTAATTCACCAAGAACACATAGCAATCCTAAATGTGTATGTGCCAAACCCAGAGCTGCAAAATGTGTGAAGCAAAAACTGATAGAACTGAAAAAATAAATAAATCCACAATTATGGCTGGGGAGTTCAACACCCTTCTCTCAACAATTGATAGAACGAGACAGAAAATCAACAGGATATAGAACCCAATAATTCTGCCAAATACAAGGATTCATTCAACATTTATGGAATAGTCCACCCAAACAACAGAATATACATTTTCTTCAAGCACCCACAGAACGTATATTAATATAGACCATATCCTGGACCAAAAAGCAAAATCTCAACAAATTTTACAAAACTTGAAATCATACACAGTGGAATCAAAGTAGAAACAATAACAGGAAGGTAGCAAGAAAATCTTTCAATGCTTAAAAATTAAACACTCTAAAAATCCATAGGTAAAAGAGTAAGTCTTAAAGGAAATAAAAAATACATTAAACTGAATGAAAATAAAAATAACATATCATAATGTGTGTGCTACAGTTATTTAGAGGACATTGATAGCATTAAAATGGACATAAAATGCCTTTTAAACAATGGTCCTAGAGCAACTGGGAATTGGACATTCATATGAAAAAATAACACTAAACAAAACTTACAGAAAAAAAAAAAAACATTTAAAAACCTTCAAGAATTAGGGCTAGACAAAGAGTCCTTAAACTTGAAATCAAAGTATTATCCATAAAAGGAGATATTAACAAATTATACTTCAATAAAATAAGTGGTTTTTACTCTGTGAAAGACCATGTTAAGGATGAAAACACAAGCTGCAGAGAAAAACATATTTGCATATCACAAACAACTAATATCTAGAATTTATAAGAATTCTCAAAACTTGGGCGCCTGGGTGGCTCAGTTGGTTAAACGACTGCCTTCGGCTCAGGTCATGATCCTGGAGTCCCGGGATCGAGTCCCGCATCGGGCTCCCTGCTCGGCAGGGGGTCTGCTTCTCCCTCTGCCCTCTTCCTTCTCGTGCTCTCTGTCTCTCATTCTCTCTCTCTCAAATAAATAAATAAAATCTTTAAAAAAAAAAAAAGAATTCTCAAAACTCAACAGGAAAAGAAAACAATAATCTAATTAGAAAATAGGTAAGAAGATGTGAAGAGACACTTCATCAGAGGATATACAGATGTCAAAAAACCACATGAAAAGATGTCCAAAATATTTTCATAAAATATCACTATATAACTATTAGAATGGCTAAAGGAAAAAATAGTAAGACCAAATGCTGGCAAGGATATGGAAGAAATGCATCACAAATACATTGTTACTGAAAATGTAAAATGGTAAGCCACCCTGAAAAACCATATGGCCATTTCTTTAAAAAAGTAAACCTGCAACTACCATATGACCCAGCAATTACACTCCTGAGGATTTATCCCAGAGAAATGAAGGCTTAAAATAAAGACATAAACCCTTGGGCGCCTGGGTGGCTCAGTTGGTTGAGCAACTGCCTTCGGCTCAGGTCATGATCCTGGAGTCCCTGGATCGAGTCCCGCATCGGGGTCCCTGCTCGGTGAGGAGCCTGCTTCTCCCTCTAACCCTCCCCCCTCTCATGTACTCTCTCTCTCGCATTCTCTCATTCTCGCTCTCTCAAATAAATAAATAAATCTTTAAAAAAAAAAAAGACATAAACCCTGTACATAAATGTTTATGGTGCTTCATTCATAATAGTCCCAAACTGGAAATGATCCAGATGTCCTTCAATGAATGAATGCTTAACTAAACTATGTTACACTGATACCACATTGTATTTATAAATGCAACAACCTGGATAATTATGCCAAATAAAAAATCCATACATACTCTGATTTCATAACATTGATTAATGACAAATTATAAAAATAGAAAACAGATTAGTGGTTGTCAGGGGTTAAGGTGGAGTGGGGGTAGGGATAGAAGGGAAGTGGGTCTAGCTATAAATGGGCAACATAAAGACACCTGTGGTGATAAAAGTGTTCTCTGTCTTGACTGTATCAACTTCAGTATCATGGCTGTGATGTCCTACTACACCTTTGCAAGATGTTACCATTGGGGAAAACCAGGTAAAGAGTACAGGAGATCTCTGTATTATTTTTTCTTATTGCATTTAAATCTATAATTATTTCAAAATAAGAAGTTTAATTTAAAAATTTAACATAAGAGGGAACAGATGCTATTTTCATTTAGGTCTCAAACGCAGGATTCAAACTAAGGAAGATGAATTACTTAGAGTCATCTATAAAGCCACCTGCTTTCTTCCTAAACCCCCTCTTTTAGAATTTATTAGGAGTATGCCAACACTCTTTCTGACCTTTGCTATCAAATTTACAAAATTACTGTTGATGCTAAAAGGGCCTCCATGGTATAGGAGTGAGGCAAAAATAACCCTTGTGTGGCCTGCACTCCTATTGTTTATGACTCTTTCTTGATTCTCTAGCTTCATGATATATTTACCTGAGGGACCCTGTGATACACCTGTTTCTGTCACTCCCTAGGAATAAATGGTAATGTCACTTGGAGACTAGCAGTGAAGTATTTCATGGTATTCTTGTCATCTATTTTGGTCAGCTCAATTGCATGCAGTTGCCGGTCTGTGCTTTGCCATGTCAATAGCTTTCAGACTACCCTTCTGTCTTAAGTGGATCTTTTCTATTTGATTTTTCATATGTTCAGCTTGGCAGAACTAAGTCACTCTGAATACAGTTTCAGTGCCCCGTGATCCCACTTCAAAACTTTAATGGAACATGTGACATAGTCAACCTGGAAAAATCAAACAACAGGAGAATTAAACCTTACGTTCCAAGTTGGGTTGTGTATGTAAGTGAAGTGGCTCCCTAAACTCTGGCTGTGTCAAGGCGCTCAAACCCATTTTAAAAAGTAAAAATGCAAGTATTTGTAGAGTACTATATATGTGCCCATCCCTGTATGTTATGGTAAAGAACCCCAAAGAAAATCCTGACATTGAGAGATCAGCTTGATTGGGGCAGAGGTACATGGCATCAAGCAGTGGGGAATATAATTAGTATAAGTAGAAGAAATATAGAACATGATTTCTAACCTATCTTAGAAACATTTTAATTAGTAACTAGCTTTTTCAAAGATAAATGATAAATATTATATTTACATAATTCTACAAATTTTCATGGAATCTTTACTGTATGAGTTTAATGCTTCTCTAAGCACGGTGGATAATATGGGAGATTCCAACAACAGGGACCCCAACTTTGAGTAGCTTTGCAATTTAGTTGTTAAAAAAATGCATTTTGTCACAGGAAAATTTACAAGTAATAGATAAAAATATAATAAAGAAAGTGTACTTCACTAAGAAAAACACTCTTGACAGGCCAGCAATCAAAAAGGACCACAATAGAATGGAGACACTTTTATGGAAGTTGTGTGATTGGAGATAAGACTATAAATATGAGATTTGGAGGAGTAGAGAGAAATAGATAAACAACTTAAAGCAAGGTTAACAGCAGAGATATTGGAATGAGTGTGACAAAACTGGCAGACAGTGACATGAATGTCTTTTTGAAAGAGTACTTTTCCATCCAGATTTCCATAGCTTTGATTCCTTTCCTTAGGCATCTTCCCATAAACAGGACTTTGAGCTTAGAACCCTCCTCTCTTCTTAAGTCTTCACCTGTTTCCCCCACTGACAGCCTTTCTCTGTAACTCCAGTCCCTGGTTAGGTTTCTCGTGTGCACTCATTGATATCCTCAGTCTTGGCCGCCTGCCTAACTTCCTAAATCTCCACCTCCCTTCCTGCTGAAAGGAATCTCTTCTCTGGACAGTCTGTCAACTGACACTCAAATCACCTGCCTGACTGGATTACCTGCATCTAGGATTTTCCTCAAGTGTGTTCCCCACCTCAGCTATTCCTAGGTAGCATCTTCTGGTATGTGCCTTCCAAGTTCTTCATGTTCTGTGAATCCATGACACTAATGACTAAATGTAAGACCACTGAAACAAATAGATTTGCTCTGTTAAAATGTCAAAATGACTGCTTTGTTCACTATTTTGTTTCTTTGAAATGGCCATCTATTCTTCTAAAGAATGTACCCAGGAGCCTTATAGGGCACATTAAATGCAATCTCACTACAGATATTGAAATTTGGAATTTAATTAAGGATTGCACAATTGGTCTTAAAAGGGAGGGACTGTAAGTCATGTTAATGGAATAACAAGTAACAAAGGCGTTCAATACAAAAAGATAATGACATACATAATGCAAGATAAGCTATATAGAATATTTGTAATCACTGAAAACACTGTAACAGGACAAATACTAAGAAATTAATGCAAACAATGATCCTGGCAATGTTGGTATAAAAAAAAGGTTTGGTTACTTATTATATAGGAAAAATTAAACTGGGAAAGAGGCTGCATAAATTTTTAATATTTAAGTATGAATAAAGATAATATTACTATATAGGTCTTAGCCAGAAACACTGAAAAAACTAGCATTTTTGAGAATTAAGAATATAATTCTAATCACTAAAAGAAATAACAAATGATTTCCATTTTGATTAAAACCTATGGAAAATTTGGGGTCTAGGGTGCCTGGGTGGCTCAGTTGGTTAAGCGACTGCCTTCGGCTCAAGTCATGATCCTGGAGTCCCTGGATCGAGTCCCTCATCGGGTTCCCTGCTTGGCAGGGAGTCTGCTTCACCCTCTGACCCTCCCCCCTCTCATGTGGTTTCTCTCTCTCTCAAAATAAATAAATAAAATTAAAAAAAAATTGGGGGTCTATGGCAGACTAAGGTCACGTAGTATAAAATTCCAAATCTAAAATTGTTAGCATAGTTATCCACCACACTGCTGCCTTTTGTCCTAACTCATTTCCTGTTCCACACACCTTTAGCTTTTTGAAAATGGTGTGGTATTTCAGGTTTAGCACTCTGGGAGTTAGTAGGGGGATCATGTCAGATCATGATTTATGTCCTCCCAAATCACCTTAGATCACCATTTTAGTGTTGTGGTAACACTGTAAGTGAGTGAAAGCTAAACTAACCTAAACAAATTCTGCTGGACATCTTCCATTTGCCCCTGAGGATACACTCTCCACCCTTCCCACATTACTCTGGGCCCTGAATGTCTGCATTCCAGACTCCTATATATTCTGGCTTCTGGTTAGCAAAAATTAGAAGGAAGGAGCAAAGTATGTTTGGAGTTTATTTCCTGAGCCTCCACCCTGGGAAGTCCTCTTAAGCTGGTGGTCCCAGTGGCTCCCGTGAGGTAGCCCCTTCCTAGGGTTTCTCTCCATGAATTGTTAATCACCCTCCCTCCTCAACACTTCAGGCATGGGGTTGGCATCCTTTTCCCACTATCCCCTGGGTACCAAACTATTCCTGTGTTTTCCCTGTATCCTGTCCAAACGTTTGTAACAGCCCTTCATTACATTCATCTCAACTCTCTCCAATTTGATTGTGCTATTATTTCCTGCTGAGATCTGATACCCAAACAAAAATCAAACGTTATTTTCTATCATCAGTTCAGGGAATTTGTGTGAAATTAATAAGAAAAGATTTTCAAATCTAGCCAAGCTTCTAATATGCTGTTTGCTACAGATTTCTTGAACTAGCAGCAATGGGAAACTTGTAAAGATAGAAATGTGGGATGTGGACGTGGACAGATTTTAGAAATATTCCTTGCTGGAGGTGATGACAGCTGTGGAAACACTAAGGCTGACCTTCATTATGGACAGTTCTTTGCTAATTAAATTTCAGAAATTGTATCAAGTATGAATCACTTTGTGTATGTGTTCAGCATATTTGGTATAGCTGGTGAGGGACAAATAAGGGATGTCAGGAAAGCCCACCATTGGATAAAGGCTTTGAGAAAAGTCAAGCCCCTTTGACCCATTCTTGATGTTATTACACCCTATTTAACATTGCTTTTTCAGAATTAGTTTCTCTATAAGACTGGCTGGACGGAATCTACCTTTCCAGTGGTGTGTTTTCCCACTCCACATGACCCAATTCTAAGTTTCAGACATACCGGCTCACATTGGTCGTTCTCTGGAAGTGCCTGCTTTTGAGTTCACCTCCACATTGTCTATCCCCATGCAAATACACTTAATGACATACCCTCTCCTCTTTCCCTGCCTACTAAATCCTAGTCAGTGTCCAACATCCAGAACAAATGAGAGCTCCTCTAGGAGGTCTACCCAGATTCCTCCAGAAAGGGCTATTTCTTCCTCTACATTTTCAAACTGTTAGCTGTACCTCCACATTAGCATCTCTTTATATATTGAAACTAGAACTCTTACTCTATTGTGAGTTTCTGGATGGCAGAGACCTTTCTCCTGCCCTAGGGCCTCGCTCAGTGCATAATAGCATACAATAGCATTTAATGGATGAATGAATTTATTAGCTATCCAGAAAGCAAACTCCTATATAGCATCTAGATTCTGTTCTTATAAAGTCCCCGGATGTGTATTCCCTAATGTCAATGGGAGATAATTTTCTGATCAAATGTAATTAAACCTATCTATTAAATTAACATTTATTGAGCACTTGCTACTTCAAGTAAGCTGGGATATTTTATTTCTTGCCCATATAACACAAACTTTACTTGTGTCTGTTAAAACATATATCATTAAGTATTTTCCATTTAAACCCATTGAGACAGAATTCATGAAACAAGGGAAAAAAAAAAAAAAAAAAAACACGCCCACCTACCAAATCCCGCCTGTAACTGTAAAATGTTACATGGTTGAAAAAAGTTACTTGGGAAATCTATCTGAATCTTTCTTATACACTATCTATTTTAACAGTGAACTGCTTTTTGAAATCTTTATAAAGACTGGGAAGTAGTATAATGAATAACTACACAGGAAATCAGCAGATGGCATTCCTCAGAGCTATAATACAACTGGACATGAGGACTAAAGATACTATTGTAAAACTGGCCCACAATTTTAACAATGAATGCTGTAAATTTCATAGGTCTGAAGGCTGACCAAACCAGCAGTATTCCTCTTACTGTAAGTATGTAAATATAACGACTTATTTTATTGGGCTCTTCAATCCTGCTATCTCACTATTTGCAGTTGCTAAGCAACCTTAGTACTAATACTGTGGCATGCTACTTAAAGACAGAGGCACCAAAAGGTGTTTGTTAATTTATTTATTTGAATGGAAATAATCTAGGGCAAAAATAAAATCTTTTCAGTGTGACACCTGGCACTGACTAGGTAACAACTTGCAAATTCACCACAATCAACCCCCCCCACCCCAAAAAGGTGAACAGATGTCTAGATACTTCTTTACCCCAAATGAGTATTTGGTTAATACTGTTTGGTGGGGACTGCTTATGAATATCTGAAGATAGATTTTGGCCTTGGAAGTTCATAGGAAGAAGTATGTGTAAAATGGAGCCCAAGGCCAGGACGTTTGTAGGACAATATGAAGTATAAATTATTGCAACTGTATTACCCAGTGAGCAAACTAACCCATCAAGCTATATAAGTTGTCACAAAATGTACTGAGGCATTCCGTTCCACTCAGGTGAGATAGGACAAAGGGCAGAAAGAAGGAGTCTGAATCATAAAAATCCTTGCGGCCTCAGGGTAATAGTAACTTATTCCACTATATTTATAGGTCACTAATGGTAACTGATCCAAAAGAAATGGTGGTATCGAATTGTCCTTGGCCTTTTGTCAAAAAGAAAGAAATCATCCATGATTACAGTCATGGACCAAAAAGAAAAAAAAAAAAAGAATCCACAATAAATAACTATTAGCATAAATATAGGAATAATACGTAATTTATTCAGCTTATTTTCAATGTTTTTCCCCAATGGTATTGTTCAAGTTCTAGTGAATGCAGAAAATATATTACATAGAGAAAAATAAAGTATACTAGTATACTATTCAAAATTACAAGGGACTAAAATTGCTATTTTCATTTTTGACTGTTGGGAGTGAACAGACTATTACAATAAATCATCCCCCTCATCTCCCTCAATTTCTCCTCTCCAGGTTAGATGGTTTTGTCAGGTGAAGCTAAGAAACTGGAAAATAATTGCAGCTTTTTCCTGTACTCTGTATCTCAGAGCAGCATACATACGTTTTTCCAGTTCTTAATTTTTATCCTTCCATTCTATAACCGAGCTGACCTTCCCCATGATAACTTCTGTTAAGGAAAATTACATTATTTAGCAACTGCTCATGGCTACCATTTATTGAGGACTTGATGTGTGACTGGAGTTGATATTCTAGATTATTCTTTGCTTGTTTCATCAATCTAGTAAAATCCATTAAATAAGAATCTTTGTTTCAGGGAAGAGTGGACACAAAACTCACCAAAACCCAAGTTCTTCCTGCGATAAGCACCACAGGGAAGCAATATAATGCAATGGAGTAATGGTTTTATTCCTAAAACATAATTTATGATTCCATTCACTCCTTTGTTACTCTGCTGAAATATTTTGAAACTCAGGCATAATCTCTGCTGAAAATCCTCTGACATGTGTATATTATAAAGCAGTCACATATTTCCTGTTTTCATAATCTCTATGGCTAAGCTTTTAATAAAAACCTGTATCATTTTATTCTCTATTAATTGTCACAAACATGGTGATAGGTAAGAAATAGTCTTATCAATTTAAGATTTGAAAATTTATATGGAAATTCTGGGATAATATATGGTAACAGACTTCATTAATAAATTATAGTTTTGTATGATGCATGTTTAAAAGTATGCTTATGACTAAATTTGTATCTGACAAGGAGTTGGTTTGATTTACTGATAATTTTTTGACTGAGTATGTGAACCTGCCATGTATAAACAAGAAATTCAAAAAGTTGAAAAATGATTTAAGTTGATGGTCTGCATTATATTAGTTGGCTACTTTGCTTAATATATTAGTTGAATTCCTGAAAGGTAATATTCAACTTGAATTTCAGTAAATTATATTACCTTAGACATTAATAGGAAAATAAGTTATTTGAAGGCAAACCATTCTTAATGCTAAAAAAGTAAATGATCATCTCCATTATTTTTTTCATTTTATGACCTATTTCTCTTTAAAAGATTTAGCTTATACTATAAAAAGTATTTGGAACTCTATTAAGCAAACCATATAATAAACTGAAATTTAGGGGGGGCCGGGATGGCTCAGTTGGTTAAGCATCTGCCTTCTGCTTAGGTCATGATCTCTGGGTCTTGGGATCAAGCCCCATGTTGGGCTCCCTGCTAAGCAGGGAGTCTGCTTCTCTCTCTCTCTCTTTCTGCCCCTCCCCCCTGCTTGTTCTCTCTCTGTCTCAAATAAATAAAATTTTCAAAAACAAAAACCCTGAAATCTAAGGATAGAAACAAACATTACCTATTTAAAAAATAAAGATTAAAAAATTAGACTCCTCTACCCAAACACTTGATTCAGTTTTAGACACATTTGTTACCCCATGTAGCTTCGAATTTTGTTTATGATGCACAAATATTTTCACCTGACTGAGAGTGTCTTGTTTTGCATTCACAAGACAGTAAACACTTCTATGGTATAAAACTATTTAACTTAAATGAATAGTACCCACACATGGGCTCGTGAAGTTGCACTTACACATCTCACATTATAGTACACTTACATAAATCTCCCCTTTCTGGAAAGCACAATTCCCTGGAGAGGTTTACTGAAATGCCAGCTCAACCAGAACATGAAGCTCTAGCCTAGTGAACAATCCACCAGCCAGAAATATTCAGGTGCTAAGTTAAAACTAACACTTTCTTTTCTTGTTTACAAGAAGTATAAAGCAAAGCCTGCTTATTAGCACCTATCTAGGTGTTATTTTAAGCTTTTAAACATAAATCAATCCATGTTTTGTGTTTTCATCAAAAAGGAAAAAAAAAGCATAAAAAAAATCACATGTTTAGGATTCAAATTATTCTGAAATAAAGTAATTTTATGGTCAAGAATTGCTAATATTCAAGTGTTTAAAATAAATAGTTGACTTAAATATCTGAAACACAGCATGCCTGTAATGTGATCACTTAATCATAGTTTATTGTCAACTTCACATCTGAAAAGAATCTAAATTTACAAGTTCTTAAATGTGCTATTTCTCTGCTTTATAAATAAGGATCATTGAGAAGTAAAATTATTTTTTACAGGTTAAAATCTTTGATTTATGGAAATACTTAACAAGTTATATAAAACCAACTCACTTCTAAATACTTCAATATACTTTTAGGCAATAGGTAGTAAACTATACAGGTTAATTATCCTGTGTGCTAATTTTCTAACATCCTTTTTAAAACCCTCTCTAAGCTTTGCTGCTCTGGATAACAACAGATAAATATGTCCTCTCATCTACCTTGCATCCTGCAGTGTTGACAGAATAAAATAAGGCTACAAGAGACACTATGTGGCAGAGTTGTTTCCTAAGAACGCTTGGGAATGATTTAAGGATATAAACATGCAATAGTCATAAAAAAAATCCTAGACTGATAAAACAAAATAGAAAAACACAGACTTTCAGAGTTGTACTTGATGCTGTTCTTCTGAAAGTAGAATCCTTGCTTTTAGTCATCATCGTTGACTTCCTCCAAATTCCTAATCTAAGGATGATCTGAGATGACTGAATGTCACAGAGTAACAAAAAGAAACATGGTCTGTGTACTGTGTAGTTTGCAATAAATTATCCATTAGAACTTTCCTCCAAATTAAATTCCATATCATTAATAGGCAAAATTCTTTATACTGGTCATATTGCTTTTAGTAGTGAAGCACAATGTTGTTCTTTTAATTAAGATTTCTACTTTGTTGGACTATTTAATAAAATATATCTTTATTGAATATAAAAATGTTCTATATATTCAAGTGTATTCAACATTTTTTTAGACTTTTGAATACATGAAATGTTTATACTGAGAAAAAAATTCCCCCCCCCAGGATATCATTTTCATTATATCTTTCAGGGAATTTCCCATCATAGATTCACTGTTAGTGATTTAGGAACAAATATTTGGATTGTGAAAATAAAGGTCAAATAGTTAATGAGAGAGTAATGAAATAGATTTATTTATAGGTTTTCTGATCTGGTCTTAAACATGCATTTTGTATATGAATGTATACAAAATTTCTCTTGAGATATTTCTTTAAAAAGTCATACTTTAAAAAATTGGTTTCCTGTCTTCCTCCAAAGGAGACCAATACTTTTTCAAAATATTTTTTTTAGTTATCAAATATTTATTCTGCCATTCTTACATGAGAGGGGTTTCCCTTTAAGTATTACACTAACACATATCCTTAATGAGGTAAAGGTCATAGACCTTGAGCATCTATGCCTAATACATCCCAAAGAGAGAGACAACAAAAGACTTTATGCCTCCTGAAAAAAGAATACAATAGACCTATGAAGATGTCTTGGCAAATAAATTTGACATGAGTAGAGTCAGCCTCTAGATTATAGGGGAGCATGTTAAAATATCCCATAGAGATGCAATAAGCACAAGCAGACTGGAAAATCCTCAGGTCAAAATCTATTGGGTTTCTTCAATAAATAGATTTTAAGAAAAAAAGAGAAGTGGAGGCAATCTGTACATTAAAAGAGATGCCAAAGATTTAAATACCCCCTGTAAATTAACAGGATATTTGTCTTGATTAGATATGCACACTCATTTACTCCCTCCCCATTCCTTTTTCATTATTTCCTTCAGCTTGTTTCCCTCCCCGCCACCCCATTCTCAAGTGGATGAATAAAGGCCAGACAACACATAAGAATCACAGTTGTGGCTTCAGGGTGAGGGGGAAGATGACAGCAGAGTAGGACCCTACGCTCACCTTGTCCCATGAATCTAACTATTAATCTTAAATACCCCAGAAATCAATCTGAAGACTGGCAGAACAAACCCCACAACTAAAAGTAGAGAAGAGGCCACACTGAAGGAGGTAGGAAGGACAGAGACACAGTTTGGGAGAGAAACTGATTGTGAACGCTCTGGTGGGGAGGCAACCAGGGTCACAGAGAAGGGTGAGAGACTAGTACACAGAGAAGCACACAAGGAAGACAAATCCCCATAGCAATTGGCTTGGGAAGTGAGAAGGCCAGAATTTCATAAGTTCTTGCAAACAGCAGGGCTTAAAGCCTGGAGTTTTAAGTTAGGATGCTTGACTCTGGGAGAGCTCAGAGGACATTGGGGCTGCTCTTGGAGAAAAGGCAGAGCAAATAGCCTGTGGACATAAAGCATGGGAACAGTGATCTGAAGAGCACCTGGGGCACACAGTGGAGAGGTCAGTTGCTCATCTCAGAGCCTATCCCCCAAAGGCATGTTCACAGAGACACACCTTCAGGAACAAAGAAACTAGCCAGTACCATTTCCCTCTCCCAACCCTCAGTATAAGCACAGGGCTAACTGTGGGAACCAGGGCAATACCCACACTTGCTACTGAGGCTGCTTACACCAAGCCCTAATTTCCCATGCTCCAGAGGAAATGTCCTTCCCCATCATGCTTGCCTCAGTTCTACTACTATGGGCCCCTGCACCCAGAAGATCAGCACAAACCCCTGCCCACACCACCTCACCCAACTTGGGAGTTTTGTGAGGCCTCAGGTCTCATTTCACAAGCAGACCAGAGCACACATAGTTAATATGTGCCACCTTCAGTCCAGCAACAAAACACTGCCTACAACAGGCAAAGAGAGCCTCTGCAGATGACTGGCCTAAAGGATAAAGTGGCTGGGACAAAATAGCAGAGTCCATACAGCACACATTGGAGACACTCCCAGAAGTGCCAGGCCATAGGGAATAGGATACACCAAATGGTAGGGCACTATAGGAACTCTTAAGGCCATTAACCTCAAGAACAGGAGATGTAGCTGACTTTAACATACAGAAACAGGCACAGACACTTAAAATGAGAAGACAGGAATTTGTCCCAAATGAAAGAATAGGACAAGGCTATGGCTGGAGATCTAAACAAAACAGATAGAAGTCACAAGCCTGATGGAGAATTTAAAGCAATGATCATAAGGATACTCACTAGACTTGAGAAAAGAGTGGAGGACATCAGTGAGAACAGTAACACAGAGATAAGAAATAACAGAGATAAAGGGCTCAATAAATGAAATGAGAAACATGTTTGATGTAATGAACAGCAGGCTGGAAGAAGCAGAGGAATGAATTTCTGACTGAGAAGACAGAGTAATAGAAAGTAATCAAGCTGAACAAAAGAGAAAAAAGAATTATGCAACATGAGAATAGACTTAGGGAACTCAGTGACTGAGTAATAATACTTGTGTTATAGGAGTCCCAGAAAAAGAAGAGAGAGAAAAAGGGGGCAAAGGATTTATTTGAAGAAATAATATCTGAAAGCTTCCTTACTCTGGGGAAGCAAATGGATATCCAGATCCAGGAGGCACAAAGAACCCTCAACAAAATCCACAAAAGCAGATCCAAACCAAGATATATTGTCATTAAAAAGGCAAAATACAGTGATACAGAAAAAATATTAAAAACATCAAGACAAAAGACAGTTACATGCAAAAGAAACACCACAAGGCAATGAGGGGATTTTTTAGCAGAAACTTTCCAAGCCAGAAAGGAATGGCATGATGTATTCAAAGTGCTGAATAGGAAAAACCTACAGCCAAGAACACTCAATCCAGCAAGGCTATCATTCAGAATAGACAAAGAGTTACCCAAACAAAAACTAAAGGAGTTCACCACTAAACCAGCTCTGCAAGAAATATTAAAGGGAACTCTTTGAATGAAAAGGAGAGACCAAAAATGACAGTATGAAGGCAGGAAGCACAAAAGCAGAAAAAAATGAATATTTCTGTGGAAAAAAATCAGTCAAGGAACTCACAACATAGAAGGGTGTAAAATATGACACCATACCTAAAACATGGGGAGGGGAAGAGTAAAGAATGGGTTCAAACTTAAATGACCATTAATTTAGTATATAGACTGCTATATGCAGATGTTATATGCAAACCTAATGGTAACCACAAATCAAAAACCACCAGTAATATCCAAGGAGTAAAGACAAAGAAATCCAAATATATCACTAAAGAAAACCAGCAAGATGAAATGAGAAGAAGGACAATGAAAGAGAGAAGGGCAAGAAAGGATCAGAGAAAATCTTCTAAAACAACCATAAAACAGTAAAATGGCAATAAGTACATATCTACCAACAATTACTTTGAATATAAATGGACTAAATGCTCCAATCAAAAGGCATAGGGTGTCAGAATGGATAAAAAAAAAAAAAGCAAGATTCGGGACACCTGGGTGGCTCAGTGGTTAAGCGTCTGCCTTCGGCTCAGGTCATGATACCCGGGTCCTGGGATGGAGCCCTGCATTGGGCTCCCTGCTCCACAGAAGCCTGCTTCTCCCTTTCCCTCTGCCTGCTGCTCCGCCTACTTGTGCTCTCTCTGTCAAATAAATAAATAAAATCTTAAAAAAAAAAAAAAAGAGGAAGACTCATCTATATGCATTTTAGACTTAAACACACCTGCAGATTGAGAGTGAGGGGATGGAGAAACATCAAGCAAATGGATGTCAAAAGAAAGCTGGAGTAGCACCATTTATATGAGACAGAATACACTTAAACAGTGTAACAAAGAAGGACATTATATAACTACAAAGGGCACAATCAAAGAAGAAAATATAACAATTGTAAAGATTTTTGCATCCAATATGGGAGCACCCAAATACACAAAACAGTTAACAAACAAAAAAGAGCTAATCAATAGCAATATAATAATAGTAGGGGATTTTAACACCCCACTGACATCAGTGGATAGATCATTTAAATAGAAAATCAGCAGCTTGGAATGACATACTGGACAAGATGTATTTAACAGATATCTTCAGAACATTCTATCCTAAAACAGCAGAATACGCATTCCAGGTGCACATGGAACATTTGCCAGAATAGATCACATATTAGGTCATAGAACAGCCTCAACATATTCCAAAACATTGCAGTCATAACATGCATCTTTTCTGACCACAATGCTATGAAACTAGAAGTCACCAATAACAAAAATTCTGGAAAGACCAAAAATACATGGAGACTAAATAACATGCTACTAAACAATGGGGTGGTCATTGTTTAGTTGACCCAATGAATGGGTCAACCAGGAAATAAAATAAAGTACATGGAAACAAATGAAAATGAAAACACAAAGGTTCAAAACCTATAGGATGCAGCAAAAGCAGTTCTAAGAGGGAAGTTTTTAGCAATGCAGGCCTACCTCAAGAAGAGAAAAATCTCAAAAACCTTACACCTAAAGGAGCTAGAAAAAGAATAAGAACAAAACCTAAAACCAGCAGAAGGAAGGAAATAATTGGAGCAGAAATAAATGATACAGAAACTTAAAAAACAGAACAGACCAATGAAACCAGGAGCTGGTTCTAAAAACAAACAAAACAAAACCATAAAATTGATAAACCTCTAGACAGACTTATCAAGAAAAAAAAAAGAGAAAAGACTCAAAAATCACAAATGAGAAATAAACACCACAGAAATAGAAACAATTATAAGAGAATATTATGAAAAACTGTATGTCAACAAATTGGACAACCTAGAAGAAACAGGTAAATTCCTAAAAACATAGAAACTATTAAAACTGAACCAGGAATAGAAAATTTGAAGAGACTGATAACCAGCAAAGAAACTGACTCAGTAATCAAAAAACTGCCAACAAACAAAAGTCCAGGACCAGATGGCTCTACAGGTAAATTCTACCAAACATTTAAAGAAGAGTTAATACCTATTCTTCTCAAACTATTCCAAAAAATAGAAAAAAACTTCCAAATTCATTCTATGAGGCCAGCATTACCCTGATATCAAAACCAGATAAAGATACCACAAAAAAAAAAAAAGAGAGAGAGAGAGAGAGAACTACAGGTCATTTTTTTAAAGATTTACTTATTTGAGAGAGAGAGAGGGAATGTGGGTGGTGGGGGTGGAGAAGAAGAGAGAGAATCCTCAAGCAGATTTCCTGCTGAGCATGGAGCCTGACTTGGGGCTCAGTCCCACGACCCTGAAGATCATGACCTGAGCCGAAATCAAGAGTCAGATGCTTAATGGACTGAGCCTCCCAGGTACCCCTACAATTCAGTATCTCTGATGAACAGAGATGCAAAAATTGTCAACAAAACACTAGCAAACTGAATCCAACAATACATCAAAAGTCATCCACCACGATCAAGTAGGATTTATTCCTGGGTTGCAAGGGTGGTTCAATATTCACAAGTCAATGTGATACAGTACATCAATAAGAGAAGGGATAAGAACCATACAAACATTTCAACAGATGCAGATAAAGGCATTTGACAAAGTACAACATCCATTCATGATAAAAGCCCTCAACAAAGTAGATTTAGAGGAAACATACTGCAACATAATGAAGGCCTTAAATGAAAAACCTACAGATAACACCATACTCCATGGGGAAAAATTGAGAGATTTTCCCTTAAGGTCAGGAACAAGACAAAGATTTCCACTCTCACTACTTTTATTCAACATAGTACGGGAAGTCCCAGCCATAGCAATCAGAAAACAAAAACAAAAGGCATCCAAGTTAGTAAGGAAGAAGTAAAACTTTCACTATTTGCAGATGACATGATACTATATATAGAAACCCTAAAGACTCCACCAAAAATCTACTAGAACTAATAAATGAATTCAGTAAGGTCACAGGACATAAAATCAACGTACAGAAATCTATTGTATTTGTATACACTAATAATGAAACAGCAGAAAGAGAAATTAAGAAAACAATTCCATATATAAATGCACCAAAAAGAATAAGATACCTAGGAATAAACTTAACCAAAGAAGTGAAAGACCTGTAATCTTAAAACTACAAAACACTGATGAAAGACATTGAAGACAATGCAAAGAAATGGAAAGACATTCCATGTTCATGGATTGGAAGAACAAATATCATTAAAATATCTGTACTACCCAAAGCAATCTACACATTTAATGCAAACTCTATCAAAATATCAACAGCATTTTTCACAGAACTTGAACAAACAGTTCTAAAATTTGCATGGAACCAGAGAAGACCCCAAATGGCCAAAGCAATCTTGAAAAAGAAAAGCAAAGCTGGGGACATCACAATTCCAGACTTCAAGTCATATTACAAAGCAGTAGTAATGAAAACAGTATGGTAGTGGCACAAAAATAAACCCATAGATCAATGGAACAGAATAGAAAATCCAGAAAGAGCCCACAATTGTATGGTCAATTAATCTTCTACAAAGGGGGCAAGAACTTGCAATGGGAATAAAATAGACTTTTCAACAAATGGTGCTGGGAAATCTGGATAGCTACATGCAAAAGAATGAAATTGGACCACTTTCTTACACCTTACACAAAAATAAATTCAAAATGGATTAAAGACCTAACTGTGAGACCTGAAACCATAAATATGCTAGGAAAGAGCACAGGCAGTAATTTTTCTGACCTGAACTACAGCAACTTTTTTCTAGATAAGTCTCCTGAGGCAATGGAAACAAAAAATAGACTATTGGGATTACATCATAATAAAAAGCTTCTGTACAGCAAAGGAAAGAGTCAACAAAACTAAAAGGCAACATAATGAATGGGAGAAGATATTTGCAAATGACATATCCAATAAAGGGTTAGTATCCAAAAGATATAAAGAATTTACACAACTCAATACCCCAAAAAAATTTTTTTTAAATAATCACATTTAAAAATAGGCAGAGGACTTGAGAATTTTTTCCAAAGAAGACATACAGATGGCCAACAGAAAGATACTCCTCATTTATCATTTATCAGGGAAATGCAAATCAAAACTAAAATGAGCTATCACCTCACAACTGTTATAAAATCAACTCAAGGGGTGCCTGGGTGGCTCAGTTGTTAAGCGTCTGCCTTTGGCTCAGGTCATGATCCCAGGGTCCTGGGATCGAGCCCCACATCAGGCTCCGTGCTCTGCAGGAACCCTGCTTCGCCCTTTCCCACTCTCCCTGCTTGTGTTCCCTCTCTCGCTGTCTCTCTTTCTGTCAAATTAAAAAAAAAAAAATCAACAACTCAAGAAACAACAAATGTTGGCAAGGATGTGAAGAAAGGGGAACCCTCTTGCAGTCTTTGTGGGAATGCAAACTGGTGCAGCCAGTGTAGAAAATGGAGGTTCCTCAAAAAGTTAAAATAGAACTACCCTATGATCCAGCAATTGCACTGCTAGGTATTTACCCCAAAATACAAAAACACTACTTCAAAAGGATACATGCAACCCTATGTTTATTGCAACATTATTTACAATAGCCAAGATATTAAAGTATTCCAATGTCCATTGACTGGTGACTGGATAAAGAAGATGTATGAAGTAAGTGAAATCTTGCCATTTGCAATTACATGATTGGGGCTAGAGAGTGTAATGCTAACTGAAGTAAGTCAGAGAAAGACAAATACCATATGATTTCACTCATATGAAATTTAACAAAACAAATGAGCAAAGGGGGATAAAAAAGATAATGAGACAAACCAAGAAACAGACTCTTAACTATACAGAAAAAACTGATGGTTACCAGAGGGGAGATGGATGAGGGGATGGGTAAAATAAGTGAGGAGGATTCAGGAATGCACTTCTGATGAGCATTTGGTGATTAAAATAAAAACTTCAAAAAATGTTTTAAAAAGATTAAATAAAAGAATCAGTTGTGCTGGATTCTGTTGTCAATTTTACATTACCACTACCTTTTTATAAGGACTCTGCGATCACAGAAAAAAAAAGGAAATACATTTTCAAGAATCCCTTTGCTGTATATTAAGAGTTGTAATTTGTCAATAGGGAGACACACACAAATTTGGAAGGTGTAAGAGAAGACGCACATGAACAGAGTAAGACACCTTGGCATCCTGGTTTGCCACTCCACTGCAGCCATCTGTAGCAATTGGAGTGAAATTCCCAGAATCTCCGTAATTACAGCAGCTTCCAGGTAAGCTGCAGAGCCATAGCTGAGAAAGTCAGTGGTGGTTCTCTGACTTTTAAATCTTTAGCTCTTCCAACAGGTGTAAGCTCCTAATTCTCTATATTAAAACCCTTAACACCAGGAATATATAAAATGCATTGTTTCTTTGACTAAATCCTGTTATAATATCCCTATGGTTTTATAATCAGAGAAAAAAATCTTACCAACTGGTTCTAGTTTTAAAATCTTGAATAAGGATTCTGACCCAACTTGGGCTAAATGCCCACTCCCATACCAATCACTGTAACCAGAAAGATGGCTTTTCATGATTAGCTCAACCTGTGTAATTGCCTGGTGACTGGCCTGGGGAAGTCCGATGTAATAAAGTCATTCTTTGGAGAAGCCATACTTAAATTGAAAGGACAGCATGTCCCTGAAGGGGACATGAGCATTAAAAAAAAAACTAGGTACTAGGTAGATTCACAAATAAATTGTCACTATGCACCCTATCATTAGAGTCCCAACTTCTTCCATTTAGAAGTATGGTGTCCTAACGACAGCTCAAACTAGATGTGATGGTGGCTTCTCCTAGAGCTTAAGGCTAAATAGCCAGAAGAGAGTCAAAAGAAAGCAGTAACAAAGGGCCAAAATCATGTGACTGATCATCTAATAAGGCAGGAAAGGCAAGACATTAAATGGGAAGATAAATCTATTTTTTTAAGATTTTATTTATTTGACAGAGAGAGAGACAGCGAGAGAGGGAACACAAGCAGGGGGAGTGGGAGAGGGAGAAGCAGGCTTTGCGCTGAGCAGGGAGCCTGACACAGTGCTGGATCCCAGGACCCCGGGATCACGACCTGGGCTGAAGGCAAACACCCAATGACTGAGCCACCCAGGTGCCCCAAGATAAATCTATTTTTAAAAAAGCAAGTATTCTAAAAATGATCATTCAACCTTATTTGACTATCCAACTAAAATATCACCTTCATCACAATCTATGTTCCTATCCTGCTTTATGTTTATTCTTGTACTCATATTATTATATCTTTATATATGCTTTATATATCCTAGTAGAATTCAAGTGCCATGAGGTCAGGACCATGACTAATTTTGTTCACAAATCTATTTCCAGTTCCTGGAAAAGTGCTTGACCCAAGTAGATGCTCAATAAATACTTAATGAATTATCTGGTTGGCACAAGTTGGGCTGGGGTAAGTTAATTTGTGAAAAGTCCACTGATACTCAGCTATTGTGTGCTGTAACCTTCATACCAGAAGAATTCTAACCTTAGCTGAAAGGTGCTGGGAGAGACTTCACCTTCATTTGGTAATGTTTAAAGACGTTGAAGATACAATCATAAATAAGTAGGTACTATTCTCCATGAGCTCACAGCCTAGTAAGACTGACAGACAGAGGCAGATAATACACTGGAGTGAGATTAGTGCTCTAAGAGAGGTGTAGAATGGCCATGGAAGCATCTGAGCAACACCTTGCAGCAGGGAGAGGAGTTCCCAATTAAGGGAAAAGAGAGAAGCAGTAGAACCAATTACGGAGAACTTTAGTCCACTTAACTTTGGGCCATGGTTATATAGCAGAAAGCACTAACACATAGCAGTTCAATAAAATGTTAATTCAACACTAAAATGAGCAAAGAAAAAGTGTAAAATAAGAGATCAATAACCAGTTTTGGTTCTATATGTAAGGAGCTTGAAGTCCTCATTCTGTCCTAACAACAAGTGAAAAGCTTAACAGACTAAAAAATTAACAACTCATCCAGGATCCATGAGAGGTGAGGATACAGGGCAAACCACTGTCCCCAAGACTGAAGAGTCCAGCAGGTGAAACAGGCAGTCCTGGCTTACCAGAGCAGAGACTCAGGAGTGGATCCCCAAGACCCAGTGCTGGGTAGGAAAGTCTGAACTGCAATTCAGGAGCTGCTGGAGACTCAGTGTAGATAAATCTGAGACTTAAAAACTACAGGAGGACCCAATCATAGAGAAACACACAATTTTGTGACTTACCTCCAGGAGCTTGACTAGGTTCTCACAGTAAATACCGGGGATAATCTTGGGATCCTGGCAGGGAGAGGGAGAAAGGAACCACATTGAAATACACCAGAGCCCTCTGTTATTCTTAATAAGGACTGGCCTCAGGGGAAACTAGTTAACCAAGCCTAACCAGCCGATTATTATTATCAGAGCCTAACTGCTCTGGGGGAAAAAGAAACACCAAACTGCAGCCCCCTCTAGCCTTCCATGTGGGAGAAGGGAAACACCCAACACCAGCCCACTACAGCCATCCTCTCCCACCTAAGGGAGAAGGAAAAAATACTGAGAACACTTGTGAAGCTCACAGATCAGAGGCATAAGCGCACTAAGGACTAAGACCTAATCACAGGACTATAGAACCCCTGCCCTACCCCACACCTTATCACCATACTAACTAAAGGCCTATTTACAGCAGTTCCTTTTAGCCAGTACATCATTTCTGACTATCCAGAAACCATTAAAAGGCATTCCCAATGGCAAAACAAAACAAAACTACCCAATAATTTGAAGAGATACTGTAAGCATCAGAATGAGATGTGACAGGAATGTTGGAATTACCAGTCTAGGAATTTAAAACAACTATGATAAATACTCTAAGGGCTCTAATGGATGAAATAGACAGCATATAAGAACAAATGGACCATGTAAGTAGAGAGATGAAAATCCTAATGAAAACAAAACCATACAAACAAAAAAACAAAAAAAAAACTAGAGATCAAAAACACTGTAACAGAAATAAGGAATGACTTTCATTCTACTAATACTACTAATAAATAGATCAGACACAGTTGAGGAAAGAATCTCTGAGATATTGAGAATATCTCAATAGAAACCACCAAAACTGGAAAGCAAACAGAAATCAAAGACTGAAAAAAAATCAGAACAGAATATTCAAGGACTCTGGGACAACTACAAAAAGTATAACATATGCCTAAGGGGAATACCAGAAGGAGAAGAAAGAAAGAAGGGAACAGAAGAAATATTTAAAACAATAATGACTGAGAATTTCCCTCAAATTAATGTGAGACACCAAATCACAGATCTAGGAAGCTCAGAGAACACCAAGCAGTTATAAATGCCCCCAAAGCTCCACCTTGGCATATTGTTTTCAAACCACAGAAAATCAAAGATTAAAAAAAAAAAAAAGCCTTGAAAGAAGCCAGAGGGGAAAACATCTCATCTATACAGGAACAAAGTTTATATCCAACTTCTCAGAAACAATGCAAGCAAGGAGAAAGCAAAGTGGAATATTTAAAATATTGAGAGAAAAAAACCACCAACCTACAATTCTGAATTCTATGAAATCATCCTTCAAAAGTGAAGGAGAAATAAAGTCTTTCTCAGATAAACTAAAATTGAGATAATTTGTTGCTTGTAGTCCTGCCTTGCAAGAAATGTTAAGAGTTCTTTAAAGAGAAGAAAAACAATGTAGGTCAGAAATGCAGATCTATGTAAAGAAAGGAAGAGTATGAAAGAATAAATGAAGATAAAATAATAGAACAATTCCCTGAGTTCATAGTCTGATGTCTTCTCAAGATTTTATTTTAGGAATAGCTGGTTCTGCTTTCTTTGATCTTCCTCTGGGCATGCCTGCAAAACCCAAGAACAAAAACTTGAGAAGTAAAAAATTCAAACATTCATTAGACTTTTGTTTTATTTATTATTTTTATTATTCTTTTCTAAACAGATTTGGCTGAGTATAAACCAAGTTATTTGACATTCTTGACCCACAATCTTTCTCTCCCCTTCTTCCTCTCTCCCTTTCTGCCTTTCTTCCCCCTCCCCTCCCTGCTCCACTCCTCTTTTTCTCTCTCATCTCTTCTCCATTATTACTTTTAAATTTCTAATTGTTGGGCGCCTGGGTGGCTCAGTCGTTAAGCGTCTGCCTTCGGCTCAGGTCATGATCCCGGGGTCCTGGGATCGAGTCCCACATCGGGCTCCCTGCTCAGCGGGAAGCCTGCTTCTCCCTCTCCCACTCCCCCTGCTTGTGTTCCTGCTCTCGCTGTCTTTCTCTCTGTCAAATAAATAAAATCTTTAAAAAAAAATAAAAAATAAAAAAAATAAATAAATTTCTAATTGTTTCTAATAATAAAATTCATTGAATTACTAATAGACATTAAATAATGAATATTGACCAGGTGTATATGGATATGTAATTTTGTCCAACTCTACAAACATCTGAAGTAATTTCTTGATTCTTGAGTCATCTCATTCAGATGGTTTTCAGTTTTAACACTGATTTGTACTCAGGGCACCTGGGTGGCTCAGTCACTTAAGGGTCTGCCTTCGGCTCAGGTCATGATCTCAGGGTCCTGGGATTGAGCCCAGCATAGGGCTCTCTGCTTGCAAGGAACCTCTTTCTTCCTCTCCTCCCTACTTGTGCTCGCTCTTGCTCTCTCTCTCTCAAATAAATAAAATCTTTTTAAAAAACTAAAAAATTTTAAAAACACTGATTTGTACTCATTTTAGGTTACTCTTTATTACACTTCATTTGCTGTGAATATTTTTATCCTATAAGTTTTTTTTATTTCACAGCCATATTTTTTACTTTCAATAACACCAAATGCAGATTTTTCACAACTATTTTTTATATTCTTCATTTAAGCAAATATACTTATTTTAATGTTATTATGATATTTTAATCATTAAAAATAATAATAATAAACTGGGTACTATTCAAAGCATGTAGCATTCTACTGTTCCATACCCCAGGACTGGTTTAACCGTTTCATGACATAAATTTTTAAAATACTGAAATAACAAAATTGTATGTTTATCTATAAGGAGAAAATAAAACTATCCAGAGTATGTTGTAACTGCTTGAGATCTTTGGGGATATGGCTGAAATGTATATAAATTTAATGAAATAAAATCAGGAGTTATTTGAAGGTCTGTTGCTTGTTAGGGAATGAATGTATTCTTCATAGTGCCACAAGGGTCTGCAGGTTGTAGGCAATAATTGCAAAGATGATGAAGTTGTGTGTGTTGGGGGGAGGATGGGCACCAATAATCTAAGAACTAGACCAGTTAATCTTTGATTATCTCCAACTCTGGGCTCTAGCAGTTTTGAGCTCAAAGTTTCCCAAGAACACAAGGCTGGTTCCCTACAAAAATGTCCTTGACAAAACACAATCATAATGCCCCTAAAATTTTACACCCCTATCTGTCAATTTTGACTGGGAAAATAGAGAAAAAGCTAAAAAATAATAAAAATAATAAAAAGCAATACAGTTGCTTAGTGTGAAAAGAGGGGATGATGGTTAGGATGTATTTATGTATATATTTAAAAGATCTTTTCATCGGGGCACCTGGGTGGCTCAGTCAGTTAAATGTCCATCTCCTGATTTCTGCTCAGGTCATGATCTCAGGGTTGTGAGATCGAGCTCCGAGGTGGGCTCCACACTGGGCATGGGACCTGCCTAAGATTCTCTCTCTCCCTTTCCCTCTGCCCCCTCCCCTCCTCCCATGCTCATGCGGTGTGCTCTCTCTCTCTCTCTCAAAAAAAAGATCTTTTCACAATTGCATGCCACTTGCTTGCTCTGGTGATCATCCAAGGCTAACTCTAAGAAATTCTTATATGTGTTACAGATTTAAAGAGCTACAGAATCACTGATGTAGTCAATGTTAAAAGGTCAATTTGACTAAAATATTTGTTATTTTATTGGTTGATTTGATATCATAATATTAGATCTGGACATGGCCAAATATGTTGATGTAGTCTGTCCAGAAAAGGAATCTGTGAGAATCAATACAATGGCTATTCATCACCAAGACAGGTTACTGCGGCTGTATTTACAGACTTAGTGATGAATGAGGAAGAATAAAGGGCTTCAGTGACAAGTATTCATGCAGAATTCTTAGTTTGCTCAGTACAGATACAAACTGTGGCTACTAACACTCATCTTCTGGCCTTGCTATTTAATCTGTCCTTTTCCCTTTAATTTTCCTTGGTCCTATCTAAGGGTACTCAGTTACCTCCTTTTCTAGTTCTAGTTCTACCTCCTTATTTCTAGTTCTGCCACCCAGACTTATTTCTTTATTCTGGCTCACCTGTTCACAGCTGCAGGATCCAATAGGCAACATTTTACAACTGGATCCTGCTGGGGCCAATGAATCTCCTTCATAGCAAATTGCCTAAGTATTTGCGTAGGGATTTTTTTTTTAAACCCGTTTCTTTTAACAATATCTCTAGCTTTTCCATGTTGTCCCATTGCAAAGAGGATTATACAACCAACCTCTAGCTTCCAGACTCTCCATATACCTGGCTTTATCTGTGGCTATTTCTTAGGCTACAATCCTAACATTACCTTAAGGACTTTCAAAAAGAAATAATACTCTTTTGTTATTGTCTAAAAATGATTTCAATATTAAGCTGTTCAAGATATATTGTCCATTTAGTTAGAAATATTTGAGGTACTAACCCCTAGAAGTAATTCAGCAATGTATATATAGATAAATTCTATGCAAATAAGCAACAGTTTGGTATGAGAAATGTTTCAATGATAATCTTCCTAATGGCTGCACACATATTTGGCCAAGGTAAACTTACCTTCTTTACATGTATTTAAATGAATATATTAGAATGAGCATATTTAAATGAAAATGTTTTTAATGAAAGAGGACTAACCCTAGCAAAAGCTTTTATAGGAAAAGAATCTCTTTGCAATGGCAGCTACTTAAGGACCAATCCAGGATTTCTAGAAAGAGAGCATTTTCACATATTTGAAGTCCTACAGTATGTCTTGCCCCAGCTCCAATAGTCGCAGCAGATCCTCTTTCCAGACTTACTCTACAACCCTGCCACCTTCTCTCATTTTGATTCAATTCTGACTTTTTCCTAGCTATTCCTAACTATGCCCGCACAATCACATTCAGAAGTGGTTTTTCCTGAACAGGTCTCCCTGATATGCAATGTAAAACCTATTTGGCATTATGCTAGTACATAATTTCTATTTTCAGCAGTAACCATTCCTTCATATTTTTGGAGTATATTGGATGTATGCATATGCCTCCTATATTGTTTAATAGGTGGCAGAATTACTAATCATATGTACAAGATTACAGCTCATTATAGGGTAGAGAATATTTGTATTCATGTCAGCTCTAAGAAATAAGTGAAAATCTTTTTCTCAGTAGGAAGTGAGTTTAGTTCATTTTTTCTGGCAAGAAAACTTAATCTGAGAACTATATTACAAAAGAGAGGCCAGTGATTAACTCTTGCAATAATATTCTATTGCCTCTGGCAGCACGTGAGAATTAAGGGGAGAATGGATTCCTCAAATATCGAATGCATTGAGAAAGAAGGAAATGGTGTGAAAGGCGGTGGGAAGAACAAAGCACTCTTTCTTTAACGATTATTTCTTACAAAAAGAGGCAGGAAGTAGTCACAGTAACAAGAGCTATTTCCTCTCATTTGGGGATCAAAAACCATGCAGTCTACATTCAAAGATATATGAGGCCAAACCTTCCCATTGAAAGCAATGGCAGTGGGGGAGTGAGGCAGAATTTTGACAGGGTGGAAAAATATTCTAGGAAGGAAAGGGGATGTTGAGTTCTCTGCATAACCTACAGAATAAGACCAGACCCTATCCTAGGAGCTCCCACTTCACCCAAAGTTCCCAAGTCATGCTCCAAAAGAACCCAGTTTGAACTGATGATCAAGGGATCTCCCTGCTACTTTGTTTATTTCATAAAACCATAAGATTAGGGTTTGGTTTAAAGTTAGAATTTGATTTAAGATTGAGATAGAAGAGAATATTGGAACTGAAGTTAGATATTTGGAAATATTATTATTCTTAGAAATCTGACTTTATGGAGTCCATCACACTTCTTTTGGAATTGATTTTAGGGTGCCTGGGTGGCGTTAAGTGTCTGCTTTCAGCTCAGGTCATGATCCCAGAGTCCTGGGATGGAGTCCCGCATCGGGCTCCCTGCTCAGCAGGAAGTCTGCTTCTTCCTCTACCCCTCCCCCCCTGATTTTAACAATATCTCTAGCTTTTCCATGTTGTCCCATTGCAAAGAGGATCATACAACCAACCTCTAGCTTCCAGACTCTCCATGTACCTGGCTTTATCTGTGGCTATTTCTTAGGCTACAGTCCTAACATTACCTTAAGGACTTTCAAAAAGAAATAATACTCTTTCTCTCTCAAGCTCTCTCTCTCTCTCTCAAATAAACAAAATCTTAAAAAAAAAAACTGTTCAACAGTCTACACTTTACTGTGGCTTAGGAAAGAATCAAGAATTTAATCAGAATTTTATATGGCTTTCATTACTGTTCATATACATAAGAATAAGAGAAGGTGAGTACAAATGTCAAAGAACAAATTGTGTGTCTTGTATTCTTTCCCTAAAAGGAAATTTGCTTTTAGAACTAATTGTGAATATCAGAGTTCACTTTAATGAATGAGTTTACCTTAACCTATTAAAGCTGGCTTATGGGAAAACTGCTCTCTCTGCTATATCTAACACTCTACACACACATCTCTACACACACACACCATCGAGTGATGGCTTGCTCAAACTTCAGTTATTGGATGCTTGAAATTAGAACAAATTGTGGGATTTGGCAAAATGACCAAACCTACATAAATGTTAGCAAAGGTCAAAATTTGTTTTCCTTTGCTTACCAATCTTTTATGATGATCGATTAGCACTTAGGGCTACTTTATGTATCCACAGAATTTTAAAGCTCAGAAATGTAAATAGAGACCCCAAAATATTAAATTGCTTTCCTCAATATTACATTTTCCCTTAAAAAAATGCCCCATTCTCACTTTAACTTACCATAAAATATTTCTTATCAATGTTTTCCACTGTCTTACAAAAAAAGTTTCATATTTTAATATCATTGTTTGTTTGCTTAAATAAATTTTAGTAAAATTTAATAACAATGCAAGCCCAAATTCTATGCTTAAATCCACAGAACTAAGTGTCTTTCAAAAAGAAACAAAGTTTTGTTCTGAATGACCATGTATTTAGAATTTTTTCACTAATTTAGTGGTTACTCCAATTTTATTATAATATTAATTTTACAAGTTTCTTCCAGAACAATATTCCGTTCCATTTACTTCTCAAAAACTTCTTATTAATATTAAATTTTTAAGCATTAGAAAACCTGTTGCAATACCACATGGAAAGTTTTCATTCAAAATAATTTAAGTTTTAAAGATGATCAGATTGATATATGAGTTAATAATTGGAAAATAATTCTTTTCTTCTAAACTATTATTTTAAGCCCAATAAAAAACACCTTTTCCTTATTTACGGACTATTAGAACTTTTTTAAAATAGCAAAGAAAAATCAGAAAATCTTCACTGGTCTATTAATGACCTTTTCAATAATCACTTTTTAATCTTTTATATTTCTGATATCTGGAAAAATAATCAGAATTATAAAAATTCAAGCTATAAAAATTTAAGCCTGATTATCTGTGTTTTCAGATTCTTTGAAATTTGTTCTCAGTTATATGAAGTTCTCTAACATAGCACCTGAGGTTTAATACAGTTTTATTTAATTCTGTGGCCTTAAATTCCTAGTGATTGACTATGAGAATTGATAATATGGAGTGGGTGATATATAAAATAAAAATATTCATGTCATTTTAAGAACAACAAACAAATAAGCTTACCTCCCAGTTTGATATCCGAAATGTATTAAAAAGTCACCATTAACTTCAGTCTACAGTGAAGATATTAATCACCCATCTCCCAAAGTATTTACTCATTACTCCCAAATCTCAAATCTTCTGTTGCTTTCTCCATAACTTTCTGCCCATTCACATACTCTTACTCTTCCATGTCCATGCATATACTGTCACTCCACTCCCACCCACTATACTCACCATGCAGAGACTCTCTTTTCTTAATATCCACCAGTGGAGTCTTTTTTGGCTTAGAATCTGTGCCAACATGTCTTCACACTCCTTAAAAGGTGCTTATCAATACTGCTCCAGATCTAATCATGTTGTATCTTCATCCATCACCTAGGCCAACAACAAAACTCCAGGAGTCAAGGAAACAAATACAAAAACCTTCCTGAGTGAGGAGGATGGAAGTTTTAAATAGTTATATATAATATTTGCCCCCCCCACACACAAATATAAATCACTACTTAACACAGTAGGTCATTTTCTATAAGATCATTAACAGTATATTACTAAATATTTGGCTCTTTTAAAAACTGTTCCATTTACACTCTTCAGAACAAAGCTTACTTCTACTTTACATTTTTCCCTTGAGATATCAAACATGCAGTTTAGTGGATTTTTTCCCCTGTTAGCATTTGTTTATGATTTTTATATAATACCTCTTCCATTCTGGCATAAAGCCAGTAGCATCTTCTGCCTGTCCTCTTTTCTTCAGAAGACCTCAGGCACTGGGAGTGTAGAGGAAAAAAATGAAGTATAAATTGTGCCCTCACTGACTAAATTATAAACTGTGTTCCCTTGACAGGTTTCAGTTTGAGTTCCTCCTGCTTCTAGGACTGCAGTGGCTGACTCACCTTGCTTGGGAAAGTCAAGTCTCCCATGATGAATAATAATCACAAGTAAAAGAGACCATCATTAAGATAGCATTTCCACTGGTGAAGAATTGTCTGAACCTCTGGCCAGAAGGCTGGTTTGGAACTGACTCAAAGATAGTCCTATTGCTGAATTATTACTTAAAATAGCTATTCTACAGAAGGTGTTCCTCAGAGACATCACCAAATACTGACCCAGCCTACTCCTGCTTAGCTTAGCCCGACAGGTTCAGTATTTCAGTTGTATTGCCTTAGCTGGGAAGAAAATCATCCTTACCTTCTCTTAACGTATTAACAGTATGGAAACACACTCCTGTCACCTCTTCTCAGCAGTTCAAGATGAAGTTATTCTTTCAAAAGCCACTGTTGACTGGTTGACCCTTGTCCGTTTTAGCTGCCAATCGTGACAAGAAAACTTTTCAAATGGTATGTGATAAAGTTGTCCTAATAGAGCATTGTGCAGAGATGAGCATTAATAAAATGTTTGATAATAGTGTTTCCTAAGACTGCTGCAGGCCATGGCTACTGGCAAAAGATATTTTAAGTTATTTGGAAGAAATTGACTTAGCATTGAAATTTCAGCAGAGCCAGTAATGACGGTATAGGAAGATTTGTGGTCTGACAGAAAAAAGATAGGGCACTGAAGGGGAAGATAAGGGGAAGATCTGAATCAGATATGAGAGACTAAGTTGAGTTTCCCCAATGTAGTCATGTAAAAACTAGAATCTGAAGGGTGAACAGGATTTAGCCGAGTAGAGAGGTAAGGGAAATACTTTTATTGATGATCCCTCCCTCTGTTCTCAAGTAAAAAGTTATGAGAGGGCAGAAAAGTGACCAAATCAATTGGCTCTTAGAAATATCCAGGTAGCCTATATCAGAACTGTGACAACAGAAATCACTACAGGTCACTGTATGTACATTGGTTACAAATTCTGAGAGATACCCAGTGTCAGAAATAGAAACCCACTAGCATCACCAGGCCATTGGGACTACAAGGAATAAATAATAAATACCTAAGTCAAAGGGCCAAACTCATCAGCTTTGAAATTGAACTATAAAACTCATCCCCATAGAAAGAGCCACCTAATTAAAGGTTGCTTTGCTACCAGTTGCTCCCATCAAGCTGACCACAAGAGAAAGAACTGTTTACCTTCCCCACAACGTAAACACAAGCTACATTGTCAGTCATGAACTAAACTCTTTTAGAGCCAACTGCATACCATCCTGGTGCAGATTTTAAGGACTAGCCCTGTTTACCTCATTCTAGAACCAAAGGTTGTACCTCCTATCTATTATCTCTCAACATATTACCCTCCTGTTTTGCCCAGTCATATGACCGATGAAGCTTTCATAACTTACCCCAATGACACAGCTTTTCCTGTAGCATTTTCACATGGGTATTTATTCCCTTTCACCTCATATCAGGTGATGGAGTCAATGTTCTTGCTTTCTATTTAATTGTGCAGACCATTGCATATAAAGCCTCTCCTACTTCGTATTTCATTTCTTCTGGAAGTTTCCTTCTCATCTTCCTTCCTTATGTTTCTCTATCATAGCCTGCCCTCACTCATTTATCTCTATATCTCACACATGAAACATTCAACAACCTGGCCGCTCAGCTGCTTTGTTTTCTTTAATTTGGAAAAAAATCATATAAACAAAAGAATATTTAGACTATTTCTGTTCATCTCAAAAAGAATATGATGATACTTAAGTAATAATCTCCTGGTGAACAGTAATTGAAAGCTCCTCGTGTACCTATTCCTGCCTTATTCCCTCAGAAGTAGCCACCACCACCCTTGTACCTATGATTCCTATCCAGTTTTTAATTATACCACTTATGAATAATTATCAAACTAATCTACTGTTCAACTTTTGTTCCTTCTTGAAATTTATACACATGAAATTATACTGTATGCTTTCTTCTGTGAATATGTCTTTTATACAACAAATTTATGGGATAGGTCCAGGTTATTAAATCTCCAAGTCTTCACATGATAGCTATGTTGGCTACTGTTTACTCATTCTATTATTACATAGTACTCACCTGTATGGATATATCACAATTTAATGATTTGTTCTATTTTTGTTGTAGGAATGGTCAAAAGAAAATACCTAAAACAAATTAAAACAAAAAGACTTTTTTAGAAATACAGTATCTCTGACTAAATCTAAAAGTCATGATTAAAGAAAAATGATATTTAGGAGATATAGTTTGGGAAATCTTTGAGAAATTGGGGGGAAAAGAAAGATGGCAAACAGAATGGCAAGTGGGTCAGTTCAGGACATGCAACATCTGATTAAGTGCAGTTTTAGAAAGAGGGAACAGAAAAAATAATAGTATATTATCAAGAAAATAGTTCCAAGAAGATTCTAGAAGGATATCTGAAGGACATGAGATTTCTGATTATAAAATTCACCAAATGTTCAGGAAAAGAGATGGAAAAATGATCCACTGCAAAGCACGTTGTTCTGAAAGTTCAAGAAAGAAATGGCATTGAATTCTTTGGCAGCCATACTAGAAGCAAGACAATGGAGGACCCTCTCAATCACTGAAAGAAAATAACTTTCAATTTAGAATTCTATGCTGAACCGTGCTCTCAAAATAGCATAGAGTAGGATATATACATCTTTAAACATATAGTTCTCATACTTTCAAAAGATTTACTGCCCTTGTGCCTTTTCTCAGGATCGCTCAAGGAATATGTTTCGGTGAAATGAAGAAATGAAATGAGAAGATATAGAAAACTAAAGATGCCACAAGGGAGGGTAAAAAACCCAAATTCCAGGATGATGAGAAAGGGAGGCTCCAAGGACATAAGCTGAAAGTTAAAGCACGTTTAGAAGAAATTATAGTCCTGGAGAAAAGTTTAGAGGCAGTTAAGTAATATTTACATTGAAAATTATGCAAAGAAAAAACAATTATTGAACTCAAGGCAAAAAAAAAAAGCGCTATACAAGAATGTAACAATTTCAGGAGCTCTGATGTGACTTATTCCTATATATATACAAATTCTACCTACTTACTGTCCTCGTCCAGCTGATTTCCTTATTACACCTGTGTTTCTGACCTGTTATGGCTTCTCCAAAAGAGAAGGAATAAAAAGAGAGTGCAAATCTTAAACTCCAAATGGCATCTTATTCTATCAAGACTCTCCTTTCAAGATAAACTCTCACAAACTCTATTTTCCCACACAGTTCAAATAAGCTGCATCTATCTGGCTTGGGTATCAGATGTCAATAGCAGAATCTTTCTGTCCTGATTATATTTATTTAACAATGATGGGAAAAACTAAAAAAAAAAAAAAAAAAAAAAAGTTGACAGTGAAATAGAAGAGGTTCAGTCAATTCTATACAATTTATCCTTTGCTAAACTAATTATTATCTTCAAACTTATCAAGTTGTTTTTCTTTCCTCTTTGACCTACTTCATAAATTTTCACATAAAGTGAAATTGATATCATTCTATAAATAAATATGTTGTTTTAATATGCTCTGAATGAAGTACAAAAAGAAAAATCCCTTTTGATGTCTTTGAGTATTAAAAATCGACAATTACAGGTAGGTAATCATTGCTGGTACCAATCTGTAATATGTAACACAGGTAAAACTTGATTCTACACATTGAGATGGTAGACAAATTGCTGAGAACTAGAGAAAAAAATATTATTACAATAAGCAATTAATATGACATGGATGTCAAGGGAGAATTGTGCACAACAGAAAGTTTTATCTGTACAAAATGACCTACTTCATATAAAATAAAATTAATTTACTGCAAGAGAGAATGTCAGGCGATATGAAATACCTATTCATCCTATGCAACCTACTTTTGCTGTGAAACTAGAGCATGTAGTCACACTAGTTTTAGTACATGTGCTATAGAAGAATATGTGCAATTTTTATTGTGATATTTAAGTACTGCCTTTTTGCATTGAAGATTATATTTAATAGGCAGGATGTAAAAGAATAATTTCTAAACAGTTTGTCATGTTTTAGCAATTGTGAACGATGCAAATCACTTAAATTATACGTAGTGATTGGAGTATGTCTATTTCATGCCTCTATCACTCTGTTCATGGTCTTTCCACCATCAGAAATGCCTCATACTACATCTCTGTGGTTCCAAATCTTAGCGACCTATCCCTAGATCCCTTAACTACTTATCTCTGTGAGTTTCTCCATAAAAATACCCCTGATCCCTCAGCTGGAAGGAATTCCCCCATCCCTAAACTCCCACAGCACTGCATCTCCATCACCCTGAAAACAGCACTCACCAGTTTTCATCCTGTACTGTAGTCACTTGTCTGTCTCAGAATCTTTCTTCAAAGAAGGAGCTTTAGTTATTTGTATATTTAAACAAAACGTATTTATTGCAGGGACAAATGAATGACATTTGCTTAAGATAATCTCTAGGAAAATATGAACCTGAAACGCCTATACATTTTTATCCTGGCCATGAAAAGCAACAGACAAAAATAAATAAGAAAGATTTCTTTCAACATAATTTTTGAATTAAGCAGTCAATCATCAAACCTTAGATGGTCTAAACAAACCTGAGCAGTTCCAGACATCTGCCACCAGGTGAAGCCACACAAATACCACAAAATCTCCTTTATAGATTCCTGGATATGCAATGAGAATAAAAGCATGGAGGTGGCAGGCATGCAATCAATACAATGACTTTAGAGACCCACTTACACTCATTTTTCTCAAATCTACCCAACTCTCATAACACAAGCAATTAATTATACAACTTCCAAGAAACTAAATGTAGCCCCTGCTAACAAAATGGCTAGGGACTTGAATTTTTAGGTCATTCTTAAAGAAAGGCAAGAGACAGAGGTAGAGATTCTAAAAGTTTCCAAAGTTTTATTGTTTTAGATTTCATATTAAATTTACACTCTATCTTGAGCTGATTCTGTATGAGGTATAAAGTAGAAATCACAGTTTATTTTTATTTCAGATTTTTAACTAACCCAGAACAATGTGTTGAATGACCATCCTTCTCCCTCTGCATTATCATGTCGCCTTTGTCATGAATCAGCAGATAATATAAGTGTGGTTACTTTCTGAAAACTATTCTGCTTCATCCCTGTATTTGTCTATCTTTCTGTTAATACCTCAGTCTTAACTGCTATTGTTAAATAATAAAATTTGCATCTGGTTTATAAATCCTCCAGCTTTGTTCTTATCCAAGATTGCCTTGTTTATTCATGGCCCTTGATTTTCCATGAAAACAGAAATAGCTTGTTGATTTTCACCAGAAAAACCTGCCAGAAATTTGATTGGAGTCTATTGGGGAAATTTACTTCTTTAAGATATTGATACTTCAATTCCATTGACATATGTCATTCCATGATCAAATTATTAGTTAGGCATGGATTGTGGCCAATACTCTCTCCCAACATCCTTGTTTGACTATAACTGTAAAGGTTTGGAAATACAAGTATTCAATTTCCAAGTGTCCTTTACAGCTGAGAATGCCATGTGACATAGTTCTGGCTTATGGGACACAAAAGGAAGACTAAAGAGGCTTGTATATTCTTAATAAAAGGAGGGAAATGTGACTGGTACATTTTCTTCTTTCTTTTACCTTAAATACATCACTATCCAAAGAAATTACCAACTAAAATGAACTTAAGCCAGTTGCTACCTACTTTCAAGCTATTTGCCTGGAAAAAAGAACTCATTTACTTAAGTTACTATTAGTTTTCTGTTTCTCATAGCAGAAACCACTGCTAAGAAATATTAATGTATTTTTTACAAAGGAAAAAGCACCAGATTAGAATACTGTGCCTTCTTTCCATGTAGGAAGTCAGTAATAACTAAAAATGCTTATCAAAAATTAATTAGGAAGCTTTCAGTCTACTATAAATTATAAATATTAAAGATGTCATCTAAGCAATAATATTATTTTTCTTGATTATGTGTAAAATCTGTATGCATTAAAACTTTTAAAAATGTCAATTCTTAAGGTAGAATAATGTTTTGCTTGTCCCCCAAAAAGGAGCTATAATACCTTCTTCTCCTCACTAAAAGTTACAGGGGTTATTCCCAATGGCTGTTTGATTAAGACAACTAAAGCAAAAAGCTAATGGTTGGTAAACAATGGTTTTACTTTAAATATTTGCTCATTGAGTTAATGGTTTTCCAACTATAAATGACTACGTTTGCCTTCAAATGATTTGAAAGTATTAACATTTTGAAACATTCCAAACTATCTTTTATTTGCTTACATTTCATAACTAGATGCAAATAACAAGGTATTTTTGAAGTAATTTCAAATAGCACCTTATTTGGCTTTCTTTTCTGAAGCAGGACAGGCATCTGCTAAATCAAAAGTAAAATATGTCCAAGGATGATTAATATGTAGTTTATAGATAAGAACTTATATTTATTTTAAAAGTTACACCAGAGTCACCACTCCTGGACAAAGAATTCTTTTCTCAGAATTCTTGGATCCATTTTTAAAATTTCTCTAAGTACCATTTCATGCTTATATGGAACCACCCTGTCTCAACTTGAGTCAATAAAAGATCATTGTTTATTATGACTCAGAAGGCAGTTTTTCAGAGTAGTACTAAGAAATTGAACTCTAAACTTCTCTATCTACTCTACACTCAGCTCAATACCAACACCTGTGATTAGTTTCAAAAGAGTCCTAGAGAGAGTATATTATTTAAGCTCAATTTTCCACAATTGCCATATAAAATAAAAAAATAAATAAAATAAAAGCAGATAACCTATTGCTGGTGGTGATTTATACCATATTCTTTACTAGTTAGAGAATACACATTCATGGTATAAATCTTCATTATTAATTTTTCAGAGAGAAATAGTTCCCTTGAGTGATGTGAAAGTATTGGCCCATAGTTTCTTTTTATTTGACAAAGATAAAGACCTCTAAAATGTGACTCTTGCCCATGGCTTATTCATCTGATCTTTTCAGTATTATGATTGCAGCCCACTGTATACTGTTTTGGTTATTCTACCACAAGTTTAAAAATAAAGAGTTATTGAAAAGCCCAAAAGAGGGGTGCCTGGGTGGCTCAGTTGGTTAAGTGTCTGCCTTTGGCTCAGGTCATGATCAGAGTCCTGGGATCAAGCCCTACATTAGCTCCCTGCTCAGTGGGGAGCCTGCTTCCCCCTCTCCCTCTGCCTGCCACTCCCCCCCCACCAACTTGTACGTACGCTCTCCCTCTCTCTAATGAATAAATAAGATCTTAAAAAAAAAAAAAAGCTCAAAAGATTTCCTAATAAGCTAATATGCTAGAGAGCTATAATAATACTTAATGCCCAGGTACATTACATTGAAGAAAATAAGAAATCATCCCTTTCTTCTCCTCTCACCAAGAGCCCTTCTCCACTAATGCTTCTCCTTTTCTTCCTAATTTTTGGACTTATAATTCATTCCTTAAAGTTAATTTGGCTTTTGATTAAAGACTAGATTACAAATGATTATAGGGACTATGTAGATAATGTATTGTGAATTAAAATTTGTGATAAAATAGAGGGCACATGTCGTATCCAAAGAAGACAACATCCAGAGAATTATATTTAGGGGAATTAAGGATAATTTCCTAGAACTTCTGATTTTTCAGAAGTCATAATCGAGGTATTTTAGCGAAATAATTTCAATTTTAAATTCTAGCAACTAATTCCAATTCAACAAGAAACAAACAACTATAGTATACAGGATCATATCTGTTGAATTAAATAATATGCATTTGTTGATGCAGTCAGTGTTCAAATTCTTCTGTGCTATACAGACATAAGCAGTGAAATGTATGCAATCATGTCATTCTTTGTCTCTTCCTATCTATTAAGATGTTTGTTTTTCTGATAAAGCAGAAAAACCCCTCAGTTTCTACCTGTTGACAAGAAAATTTTAAATCCTGTATCATGTTACTTTATAGCCTTGGTTCCCAACTAGGAGTCATTTTGCCTGTTAGGGGACATTTGGCAATGTCTTGGGACATTTTTGGTTGTCACAATGGGGAATAGATGTGCTACTGATGTCTAGTGAGTAGAAGAATCTAGGGATGCCATTAATCATCTTAAGATGCCACATAAATAAACAAAATCTTTAAAAAAAAAAAAGGCGCCTGGGTGGTTCAGTTGGTTAAGCAACTGCCTTCAGCTCAGGTCATGATCCTGGACATGATCCTGGAGTCCCAGGATCAAGTCCCATATCGGGCTCCCTGCTCAGCAGGGAGTATGCTTCTCCCTCTGACCCTCTCCCCTCTCATGCTCTCTCTCTGTCTTTCTCTCTCTCTCTCACATAAGTAAATAAAATCTTAAAAAAAAAAATCATCTTAAGATGCACAGGACAGTTCCACAGCAAAGACTTATCTGGCCCTAAATGTCAATAGGACTGAGTTTAAGAAATTCAGGCTTACAATATCACCGATATTCTTAATACTTCCTAAAATTCTCATGGAAGCTTAATGTATGAGAAAAACCTTTTAAAAATATTCATAAAGAGGTATGAGAGGACTTAAGAGGTGTAGGATAAGAGAGGAATGGATCCCAGTGTCGAGTGTTTTAATTTTATTCCACTTCTCCATCGGTCAAAACCAATCTGGAATAGAGTGTTTTATCTCAATTTTATTATTCTCATTACCCCTCATGGTAGAAATATTTTAGAAAAAGAAGAACAGGAAGAAGGAAAAATCATTCCTATTATTTATTTTTCTCTTCCTTAAGCTGAGGTGTTTTAAAGTCTTTGATTCTTCCACCATGTTTAGAGCTCATGCTGTTCTATTTAGATGTTCAGTTTACTATAATTACTAAGAATGGATGGCCAAAATAACAATCTATATTTTCAGTGATTTTTTAATGGTAAATCAGTCTTTATTTTTATCTTCCTTAGACTTTTCCATTTTTACTTACTTTCATATCCTTTAACTGAAGAGTTGGAGATTAATTCCAAAAGGGTTAAGCACGCTAAAATAAACAGTCTACATACTCAACCTGGAATGTTATTGTAGCAGGCTAAATTAATCCATTTTTATGTATTTCCCATCTTCTGGGTTACCATGTAATGATTAGGGAACTTAAGTTTTACTAATAAAAATATATTTGGAAAATTTCCTGATGAATTAGCTCTCTGGATATATAACCAACAGGTGCGGGTCCAGGAGTGTTGCTCCTTTCTTGAGCTCAGTAATTATTTAATGGGATAATTCCTTTACGTGAAAAGTTTCTTGCATTTTCTAATTCATAATCACTGCCAGTTATTTGCTTACATTTTCTATAGACATTTATATTGCATATCTCAGGGGTACTGGGTAGAGTTTTTGTAATATTTTTTAAGGTTTCAAGAGACCACTAGAGTGAGTCAGATTTTCTCAACAACTTCTGACAAGCATCAAATTCATTTAGACTGAGGAGTTAGTCACCTTGAAAATTTCAGTTCATCTTAATCTATGGCCAAATACACCCCCAATTTCACTCAGTTTATCCTCTTCAAGCAGGGCTGAGGAGGTTTAACATTTAAAATATCTATCGGTGCCTAGATATATTTTTGTTTGTCTTGTGTCAGTTTGGGTCTGTTAGCAGTATTTAATTGGATTTGCTGAACTTTTCACTTTTGCCAGTTCTTTTAGTGGAATTTTACAGATGCAGGATTTATGTGACTTCAGATTATTTGAATGTTAACTACAAACCCAAGAAACCCTGTATTTCAAAGTTAACTAAAGATTTCAGACTCCTCCATTTTTCTAAAATTGAAAGACTTCAAATTAGAAAAGTTGTATACTTTAGTCATATTGTAAATTATGAGAAGTTTTCTTACTTTGCAGCATGCAATCTCTAATATTAAAGAAATGATTAAAAATCAAGAGTTTTGTAAAATTGTTTTAGTAACATTAACAAATAATTATGCCAGTATATAGAGACAAATGGACATTGTAAGGAGTTATGAATGGTTCTGGATGACTGAAACTCCTTGAAACTTCTGAAAATATAGGGCTCACATGGATAATATAACTACATTATTTGTTGCACAAATTTAGGAATACTAGAACTTTTTTCTTATTTCTTCAATCTCAAGGGCATTTACTTAGGATGAATACATGAATGTTATGTGTCATGCCATACAACTTTTGCAGGTAATATTATGGAGGGAAAACATGTCTTCACACATAATATCCCTTGGTGTTCTTTCTTTCCTTCCCTTCAGGAGACAATGTCACAAATTTACAAAGCTTCAGGTAAAAGGGACAATTTGTATGTTCATATATACAGCTTAATTAATTCTTAAATTATTGTGAATACCTAAGTATCTGACATTGAATACTCAAAAATTACCATTCACACTTAATTCAGCTTGGCTTATCTCCATTTAACAAAATTATTCTATTCAACCACTTTGAAAGTTTGATGTCCTGGGTATTTTTAACTCAAGGGCTGACCCAGTACTGCCTTTAGACCTAGACAAGTGGGGCCTCTGCCCTAGGCTGTCCACCTCAGAGGATGCATGCCTCTAAGAGCTTTCTTCAAAATGTTCTAAGTCATCCTGTCCCTGGGATGGTCCATGGCCTATAATGCCATCTGGGCAAAGTCCCATAGGCCAGACAGGGGGCCAGATGAGCCCTGGTGCCCATTTCTCTACTTGGGGCATTCTCTGACACTCTATCTGGTACATGGGCTAAACTGGATGCCCCAAGGAGCAGACTCACTCAACCTACGTAGTCTTCCCAGTTCTTCGCGGTTGAGCTCCAGGTCTGGGAAGACAGTCTAGCAAGAAGATTGCTCCAGTTGCTCAGCAAGGTATTGCTTTTGCAGGATCTCAGAAAACTGAACCACCACACTGACTTGAGTGACTTTCACTCGTATTGGACATAGAGTGAGTTCAGGGTTCTGGCTACTGATGGAAAACCACTGACCCTTGCCATTGAGTCATATGTATGGGCCCATGCATTAACCCTTTCCCTTGTTCCAACCATAGTGCTACCTCTAGTCTATAGCACAAAATGGTGCCAGGGTTGGTGGTAGGTGACTTTTACTATGTGTGCCCTTGCTGCTGATAGCCAGGGAGATCAACTGAATGATAAGTGGCAGATGGCTGGTTTATACAGGCACACTCTGAATGCCCCTGTTAATCATTATCTGGAGAATGTACAGATCTCATTCTCTCTCTGTTATTTCCTGCAAACAAGATATGTAGAAAAGCATGTTGTTCAATGTTTCAAGTCAGGGGCTTCAGGGGTGGCCAACCTGGGGCGTCTCATTGGTAACACAGAATGTTTAGGTAGTGGGCTTTGATCTTGGAATGTTGGCTGTGAAAGGAGGGGGAAAGCTACGGAGAGTTGCTAGGCTAGTAGCTATCCTATAAAGCTTGCTGCATGTAGATTCCAGCAGCAGATGCTTCATCCAGTCTGCCTTTCCCAGACACCCTGTACATTAGTTCCTGCATTAATCCGACGTCCCCTTCTCTGTCTCTGGGTCTTTTCTTCAGTCTCACTGGGTCGTTGCTCAACCTTGGCTTAGAGTCTGCAGCAGTGTGGCTACATGACACTCCACCCCCTTAGCAGGCTTTGTGGTATATGTCAGGCACTATCTCCCGTGAAAGCTTTAGAAGACTCTTGCTTACAACACCAATCTTTCTGAATGGTCCTCTCTTTTCTGATCAGTGTAATAGTAGTAATATTATAATTTCCTGGGCCAGTTTTAAGCTATGCCAGACAGGGATAGATATTCTTCGAACTAATGAAACTAATCTTGCTCTGTCTGTGAGTCTCTTGCCTATCCTGCCCATGGGTCACTGCTCCTATCTAGGAGACAGTATGTGGAAGGAGGAGAAGCAGTTAACACTGAAAGATCACCTTCTAGAAATGCAGTGAATGCAATGATTACAGCCAAAGAATAACATAGTTGAAAGATGTGTTATTCTACTTTTAGGCTACAAAATTTTGAATGATAAATTTAACAGGAAATGATTATTCTGATTTAACTTGCATACTCTGGGTAAGACTAACACTTATCATGGTCATCAATGAAATACAGCAACCACTTCTGAGGGAGTCATTGGAAGCCAATGTTCAGAGGCAACACAGCAAATGATGGCACATAATGAATGTTTTCAAACAATCATTTTCAAACAAACAGGTTTCAAAGAGCCATAGCATGGTGAGATAGAACAGCACCGTTAACTTTTTTATCATGGTATGGTAGGAAGAAGTTAAGTGCATATTTTATTAGACGGGGAATACAAGAGTAAGAGCAGATTCAAGAAGATGATTAGCTCCACTGTTGATTTATTGAGTGTTAGTTCTCCATGTAATGGACAAGTTGAAATGATCAGCAAGGATCTGGAGCCCGAGAAGGAGGTCTGGCTTAAGGAGAGTGCTTGGTAAAGCATCAGCACGTGGATCTCTTTTTGTTGTGAAATATTGGGTAAATATCTCTTTAGGCATAAAATCTTTTGAGCCTACAGGAAATTCATTATTAAATGTTAGATAGGGTCATGATCTCTCATGAAATCTATTTTCCAAATAAATAGATTAAAATTCATTAGTGAGAAATTAAAAAACACAGATGAACCACTAAAAATAGTAAACATCTATTCCAGTTTCTTTGGAAAAAAATATCCTTATATTTTCTTTGCTATTTTGATCTCCTAACTTCAACCAAATTTTATTTTATGAATGTTAATAGTCCTGGTTATGAAATGAGAAAAATGTCTGTAGGGCAATATTCAAGGGGTTGATGCTCTATTTAGCCAAGTTGTATCACAGTTCTTGACAAGCTCTATGTTAGTAGTATGTGATATGGAGTTTTCTCCAACTGTAGGATCTCTTCAAAGATTTTTAATAGGCCTGGGTGGTTCAGTCGGTTAAGCGTCTGCCTTTGGCTCAGGTCATGATCTTGGGGTCCTGGGATGGAGCCCTGCATCGGGCTCCCTGCTCAGTGGGAAGCCTGCCTCTCCCTCTCCCTCTGCCGCTCCCCCTGCTTGTGCTCTCTCTCACACTCTCTCTCTCTCAAATAAATAAAATCTTTAAAAAAAAAAAGATTTTTAATAGGCCATTTGGTCCTATCCAAAAAAGCAAAGGAAGAATAATGTAAATCTAATACATGTGAGATTCTTGATGACATTAAATGTTTCCAGCCAAAATAGGTGCAAATCTCTAACATATGAGCATTATGAGGTTCAGCAAAACCTTTCAGATAAAAATGTTAATAAAAGCCAAGATGTAAATTGGTAGAGAAAGCAATTATTCACCCACCCTACCATCAGAGAGTAGTAACCTGGCAGGATGTGCATGTGCATGTGTATATATATATATGAAACACCGGTAGAAAATTGGGAAGAAAGCAGTAGAAAGAAACTGAGAAAAGGTGGTCAGTGTTTCAGAATTGTTCTCAACTACTTACTGATAGGATCAAAGTAGAACCCTCCAGAGAAGCGAAACATCCTTTTTGCCTCTTGTGCTGGCCATTTAGGTAGACTTTAAATCCATGTTTTCTGATTTGGCTTCTGGTAAAACAAGCAAACAAACAAACAAAAACTTTTGGCTTTTAGAAACTTTGGCCTGGCATGACCTATCCATTCTTTCTGTGGTCAGCATAGTCATTTTTATGCTGTCTGAAATAATTATAACCATTCTGTCAACATTACTCATGGAAATATAAACTTATTGTGAATAAAATAATATTCCTCGCCTCAGGTCATGATCCCAGGGTCCTAGGATGGAGCCCCATGTCTGGCTCCTTGCTCAGCGGGGAGCCTGCTTCTCCCTCTGCCTGCCCCCTGCCTGTGCACTCTTTCTCTCTCTCTCTCTGACAAATAAATAAATAAAATCTTTAAAAAAAAAAAACATTAAAAAAAAAGGATATTCCCTGACTTGCCACATTTTTAAACTTCTTTTAAATTAGGAATTAAGACTATAAGTACTAAAAAATAAATGTTACAACTGTTAGCCATCTGAATACATTGTAAATTTACTTACAGTACACACTACAAAGATATTTTTTCAAATAATATGCCCTATGACAATGACTAATTAGGTTAGTTGGACTTCCAGGAGTAGAAAGGAATTCTGAATGCAGTGAATGCAATGATTACAGCCATTATTCTTGAAAGATTGAAAACAATGGCCTTGGTGGATTACTTAAAGAAAATAAAATGCCCCTTTATTAAATTTAAGTGAACATTATCCAAGAAATCACTGTTCCAAGGAGAGCAATCTGAGGTTTCTTCACTGACATTTAAACAATGCCTTACAACATAACCAGAGTTGAGAAAATAATAGATTATGCCATATGTTCTTATTTAGTTCATGCCCCCAAAGGCCTAGAGAATGGGCATGATTTTATAAATTTAAACAAATGAAATAAATGTCTTGTACTTATAACTCTGTTACCTTTTAGAAAAAAAAAGAAAAGAAAAAAAAAAAAAGACTCAGTGCCAGGAGAGCCAGAGAATTAAGAGACCCTGTAAATGAAAGAACAGAAGGCTGTCTGCATCTTCACATTAAACAAACAGAACACAAGACAAGCAACAACAGATTGTTTGCAGTTTAGTAAAACAGTTAAGTTATTGCAGTTTATCTGGGCGGACTGTATATAAAAATATTTGTAAGTCTCATCTTATTTTGATTATTAATGGGAAAATATGACAAAAACTTCCTCAATTTTCTCAAGAAATTGAATATATTTTTAAGAGCAAGATGTACAAATCTTGAAGATTTCCCTAAAATCTAATCTTATTTCAGCTTCTGCATGTATCCACAAATGCAAATACTTATGCCTTTTCTCCCTATAATCATCTGACTCTACACCAGCATGTGTATCTGAGCCCTGGCTATGAGTCCCACACCTCTGGGAATCATAATTATGTTCTTCACAAGCTCTACCAGTTTTGTTTTTTAATTTTTTCACATACAGAGTCAGTCAAGTTTTCTAATTTACATACCATGAAAAAATCAATACAAAATTATATATATAGATTTCTTTTTCCTATTGACTTGCTAATCTTGTTCTTTTTTTTTTTTTTTTTCTACTTCCTCTGAGGAATTCGTATACTAAGTAGATTATAATTCTTGGGAGAGCTATCATCCCCAAGTTGGGACCAATATTGTATTGAACCAATTATGTTTCTTTCTTACTTAAATCCCATACAGTCAAGTGAAATTATTTACTTCTGGCCACCCAGTATAAGTCATTCAGGGAATCTCATGCTCTCCTTCACTGATTGTGGGCCTTGAAGGAAGTTTATTTCTAGAGCTAGTGACATCAATGTGCACTTAACTTTTTTAATGTTCATAATTTTCACCCAAATTACTTCATAGAGCAGAGAAAACATTTCCGGGGAAAAAAAGACCCAGAAATTTCTACTTTAAAATAATTAACTTGCTTTTGGATCCTCAATAGTTCTATGATTTCATTTAATCACACTTTTAAATTACCCAGAAATAAAAAGCCATACTCAACAAGATGAGGCTCAAATCCATGTTAATAGAATCAAACCAAAGATTCAGGACACTCCCAATCAGAATGTTTAAGCTACTCTACTCATTAAAGTCATTCAATTCATTCAACAGATTTCTAAAGCAGATATTATCCCAAGCCTGTGGGCTAGCTGCTTTCATACATTATCTACAACTCTCAATTCTCTGCTTCCAGTGGCACAGGACTGTATATATCAATACCCAACATCCGGAAGGAAGGAGAAATTCTGTTGTCTGATCCTGAAATAGAGGCAGCTGGAGAGGGAAACAAGAACAAGAAACCAGATTGTCTCAGCTCTCCATAAATTCATACAGTGCTCTTTCTCCCTTAAAAAAAAAATACAATATTCAAGCCAAAACCTAAGTGTAGAAGAATCGTAACTCAATTTTTTTTTAAAGATTTTATTTATTTATTTGAGACAGAGAGAATGAGAGAGAGAGAGCACATGAGAGGGGGGAGGGTCAGAGGCAGAAGCAGGCTCCCTGCTGAGCAGGGAGCCCGATGCGGGACTCGATCCCGGGACTCCAGGATCATGACCTGAGCCGAAGGCAGTCGCTTAACCAACTGAGCCACCCAGGTGCCCGTAACTCAATTTTTTAAACTCCCTAATGCATAGGCACCAATGTCTGTGTTCTCCTCTTTACTCTACCAGTTTTCCTGGTGGGTGTACCACAGCACACGTGCGCCGTAAATGGGTTCCGGGCATGATGAGGTTTGATCCTCTCCTTTCTTAGGATAGCTGGCTATGGCCTGGTATGAGATGCCCACAGTTAGCTGCCTCTACAAATATTATAAATTTTTATGAATTCCATGACTTATAAAAGGAAGCACGGGGGGCGCCTGGGTGGCTCAGTCGTTAAGCGTCTGCCTTCGGCTCAGGTCATGATCCCAGGATCCTGGGATCGAGCCCCACGTCAGGCTCCCTGCTCTGCGGGAAGCCTGCTTCTCCCTCTCCCTCTCCCCCTGCTTGTGTTCCTGCTCTCACTATGTCTCTCTCTGTCAAATAAATAAATAAAATCTTTAAAAAAAAAAAAAAGGAAGCACAGTTATACCCAACTGTCTCCATCTTCCTGAGCCAGTGAAAATAAACACACTGACACTAACTGATCTCATGTTCTTCAAAATTATCTTCTAATGGCATAAACGTCATTCTCTGTGTCCCTCAGGGCTTTATTTAGTAGTCCTAATACTAAAAATTTATCTCTTTTGTCATCTGCTTTTATGAGACAATGACTGTTGCTGACAGAATGGGAAAAGCCTTTGGAGAAACTCCCAGGATCAAAAAGATGTTGGTTAGTATATCACAATAATACCTTTCTATATTTACACAGGGTTTTCATCAAGAATCAATGATGGAGCACTGGGTGTTATACGCAAACAATGAATCATGGAACACTACATCAAAAACTAATGATGTACTGTATGGTGACTAATATTACATAATAATAAAAAAAGAATCAATGATAGTTAAAAAATAACTATAATGTTTTCAAACTTGCTTCAGCAACACAAAACAATACAAAAAAACAAACAAACAAACAAACAAATGGCTGGGAGGAGAGATGGGTTTATGGAAAAGAGACATGCCCAGGGGCAAGAGGAATAGCTGAGCTTTTTGTGAGACTAGACTCAAAACCACTCTCTCTGTTTCCATTTTACCATTTGGTCTTCTGTCCAGATTTCAGATTCATTTTCCCTTCACTCTTCTTTCATGCACAAAATATTTCCCTAATTAACTCACTCTTACATACTTTGAAGGATAATTTTGCACCTCTTCTCTCTCAAAATCTCCAACACCCCTTCGCACATATTACGCTCGACGGAGAACCTTACCTCGTAGTCACTGAAAAGTAGAAGCAACCAGAAAAGCACTTACACGTTCTCCCTACCATCATACCTACCAAATGACCTATGTCTATCTTCAGACACTCTGCTTTCATCCTTCTTATAATAGAGAAATTGTTCCCTGTCTATGGCCAACACCTTCATTAGTGGACTAGAACACTGCCCCCTCACAGCTGCTCAAAGATGTCAGTTCTATAATTACCCTCTCTTTTGTGTCATTTTTTCCACTCTCTGCTAGATCATTCCATAGTCATACATACCTTTAAGTTATAATATTTTAAAATATCCATCTTAATAAAAAAAAACTTTGATCTACAATCCCCTTATAGTTTGTACTCTATTTCTCCACTCTTTTTTTTTAAAAAAAAACCTCATTGTAGCAATTGTCTACATCTGTTGTCTTTATACTTCCTTGCTTCTTATTCACTCTTGAGTTCACCTTGCACATCTTCTTGTCCCCACTAATCCAGTAAAACTGCCCTTGTCAATCACTGTGCTGAACTCTAGACATATAACCTGAAGTCCACTGAGTGTATTCACTTCCATGTCTAATAGGAATCCCAAATTTCAGATGCTTACAACCACACTCTTGATTCTGTTGCCACTATAACCCGAAACTAACTTGCTTCCCCCACGAGTGTTCCTATTTCCATAAAGGTCACCACATTCACTTAGGAGATTCACCCAGTAAATCTGCTCTTTATTTAATACCTCATATCCAAACCAACAGTAAATCCTCTAAGCTTACTTTCAAAACATTTTAAATCTAACCATCAGCCCATCCACTACCACCTTATTGCTTGACCAGCACCTTAAATGGTTTCCCTGTTTCCACTCTTTGTCACCCAAGATGATCTTTTGACAACATAAATCACTCCCCTACTTAAAACTCTTAAGAAGTTTTAACAGTGTCATTAGAAAAAATTCATAGAGCTTATCCTGACAAAGGATTTGGCTCCTGACTCTATCTCTAGTTTCATCTCTTATCTCACTCACATTAGTCCAACCAAACTGGTCTTCTTGCTTTTGAGCTTTCCTGCTTGCTGTTTTCCCTGCTTGGGTCATTATTCTCCAAGATAGCCAAAAGATTTGCTCCTTACTTAATGCCAGTCTTTGATCAAATGGCACCAGGTTAGAGTCAGTCCCTGACAATTTAATCTATCACCTTGCTCTGCTTTAATTTTCTTCACAACACTAATTTCTTAACATTATTTATGGGTTTTTTTTAGATTATTTATTTATTTGAGAGAAAAGATGCATGCACAAGGGAGATATATAGATAGAGAGCCTGAGCAGGGGGAGGGGTAGAGGGAGAAGCAGACTCCCTTCTGAGCAAGGAGCCTGATGTGGGACTGGATCCTAGGACCCTGAGATCATGACTGAGCTAAAGGCAGATGCTTAACTGACTGAGCCACCCAGGTGCCCCAATTTATGTAATTATTTTAACAATCTACACATCCCAATAAATTAAGCATGTTTATTGACTGAAGTATTCTTGTCATCCTAGGGATAGTAGGTAGACAGTCATTACTTGCCCATTGAAAGATTCACAGAAAATAGCCAACTTAGTACCACCCAGTTCAAATGCCAAATACAGTTTCATGAAGTCTCCGTGTCCCAATTCGATATCTCCAGGACAAAGAAGAAAATGGCCAGATTCATTCTGATCTCACAGTTATACAGTCCATCAGCCATGGTGAAAGGGTGGTAATTAGGCCCCACAGTACACAGAGTTTGAGTTATGGAAGAATAATTTCAGAAATAAAGGATGTGAGTAGGCAGGAAAATTAAAATACTTTGTCTTCACTTTCATCTATTCAACAAATATTTACTGAGTACCAACAGTGTGCCAAGAATCTGGAAAATAGGATACAACAGAAACTTGGCAAACAAGAACCTCTCTCTTAATAAATTTTTCATTTAGTGAAGGGAGCTCCAAGTATATATGGCACTCTAACCAATGATCCATGGATAGAAGAATCAGAGTAAATAAAATCGAGTTATTTTGTTTTGCCACATGCTGCACATATTTAAGTGTATTAATTATAATAAGAATACTTAAGAATTCTCACACCACTCCTTCATGAAGCAAATATTGAATCATTCTCACACTGGTCTTGATTATACATTTATAGATGTATTCTCACTGAAAATTTTTGTTTCCTACATGTTATATATTAATAATTTATAAACATGAATATTTATTTCAAAAAGAATTCAGCTTTCTCAGTGTGTGGTATACCTGCATTTGACTCTTCCTCACACCCATTACTATAACATAACCACTCCTACATCTATTCTTTCTTAAATGGGTGTACCATGGGTTAAATTCTTCACTCCTATATGGTGTTTATACTTTGTTTTGGTCAGCTCTGTTTGTTGACCTTGGATTTGAATGCTTTAGGACTTTCATTTTCAAAATTCACTATAGCCCACAACTCCCCATTATTCTACAGTGGTTTTCTCAAACTTGAGCATGAGTCAGAATTACCTGCAGAGCTTGTTAAAACACATTCTGCTGGCCTCACCTCAAGTTTTTGATCTGCTAGGTCTTCAGTGAAACCCAAGTATTTGTATTAGGTACGAGTTCCCTATTTGATGCTTATGCTCCTGATCCCAGGACTGCATTTTGACAACCATTGTCCTACACTACTTCTGCATTTACATTATTTGCCGAGCCCTACAGACACCTAAATTTGTGACCCATTGTAGCATATATGTCAAAAAACTATTTACTATAATTCTAACACATTTTTAACCTTTAATGAGAATCCCCACCTGGCCTGGGCTGTGATTACCACACATGGTGTTCTTTAAGGCTGGTTGGCCAGGACTTTTATGGGACTGTCTCATTAGGAACACAGAACTAAACCACAAAAACTAGTTGTCTAATGTGAGGTTTCTTCTAAAAGGAATAGATAGTCTCATAGTCTTGGAGAAATATATACTGGGGTGCAAAAACTTGTGTTTATCACTTTTATCTTGATAATAAGTTCATCTTCAAGTAATGATAACATAGGTAGTATTGACAATCTTCCATGTTATTTCTCACTGTAATTATATATATACATATACATATATACACACACATATAATTGTACATGTATGTGTGTTTATCTCTCTAGTGGACAGATACACACACACACACACACAGTGGTAGATAGACAGAAGTGAATGTATATATATTCACCAGAGAGATTCTCCATCTCTCTATCCACCAGAGTGATTTCCATAGTAGACATGTTATTTTATTTTTTCTTATTTCTTTCCCTTACCTTCTTTATCTTACCTAAAGAATCACTACTGATTCCTCTTTTTTCAGCACCTACCTATTCTTCAAGACTCTGAAACACACTGCTTCCTGACTTGAACTCAGAGAGAATTTCACCTGTAGTTGTGATATGGAGCTGTTGCAGGTATGACATGAAAGGGTAACCACTATTATTTGTTTGGGATGTAGTATTATTTCAAAAGGGAAAATGAATTTGACAGTTATAAAGCAAACTATGTTGCCAGAGAATTAATAAATTTCTGTGACTAAAGACCTAGAACCTTTTTTCTTTATGCTCTCTCTATAACTCGTTTGTTTATTCAAAAAAAATTGATATGTGAAAAATGTCAAAGCAGTAAGTATCCAAATAGATTTATGCTAATCATGATATTATTGATAAATATCTAACTTCCATATAGGTTGAATGGATCTTTGCTTCATAAGTTTAAAAGTCTTTTATGGAGCATCATTTAATTGATTTACTGTTAAATCATCAGAAATAATCAGCATCAGATTACAGAGATTTAAACTGTTAAAGATCTTTACCTAAAGAAGCTAGCAAATTGTGTTTTTAGTTCCCTGTCTTAGTTACTTCACAAATAATTTGGCTGATTTTGTTTGTTTTGTTTTTTCCATTGTGTCCCTCAGTCTTACAGCACAGACTTGGGAACTGAGCTGAGAGTTGGTGCCATTGTTGGAAAAACTGGGGGATGGAAAGGACAGCCACCTTGGTCTCTGCCTTTAAGTCTCAGACAGCAAGAAGTGGAGGTGATTCATTAAGACACACATTCCTCAAGGAAACTCCACCCTTTCTGTTGCCTTTGCCTGGAGCATGTTCACCCCGCTCCTTTCTTTGCCTGGTTAATATCGATACCTTCTTTTTCTCTGGGTTCAGTCATCACAACTAATTAGGTCCAATCCCCAATTATATCCTCTCATAACACCACTAAGCTGTTTTTTATTGCGCTTATCCCACTTGTATATATTATTATATTATCAAATAAATGCCTCCGTGCCCCCAGAGAGTGAATTTCCTACAGGCAATAGTGTGTTTTTGTTCACCAACACATTTCTGATAGTCACACCATGCCTGACAATCCAGTGGGTACTAAATCTGTGTATCTATGTTAATATCTATATATGTGTGTATGTGTTAAATGGATGAATATATGAAAATATCTTGCCTCATAGTCTACCATTTGGGTTGAAATTTCCAAAATTATAATCATTAATGATTATGCAAATGAAATAAAGATTTTGTCATTTGCTCCCAGCTAACATATGAAATATTATCTAGAAGCTTTTCCTGTCTATATAGGCAACTTATTAGGCCCTATCAGTCCAGGTGGCTCATTCGATTACATTTTAATTGAATGATAGGTGACAGAGTATGGCAATGCCCCTCAAAGCATATTGAAATGTGGCATGCACTGAGAGCCCAGGAGAGCAGCACAGACAGTGCAGGGCAAAGCTGACCATCTGATTTGGTAGAGCAAGCTCTGAAATAACGGAGAGGGCTGCCGGCCATAGAGGCTCTACTGGATGCATACTCATCTCACAAATTTTTGCTCTTGTTAGCAGGACACTAACTAGTAAAGACTATTATAACATAATAGCTTAAAAGGGAAAATGAATGTGAGAGGACTTCTGACCCCCATTATAAAATCTTTAGCAATTTGTATTATTTGATTAGATCCACTGCAATTTTTGACTCCATTAAATAGCCACTACACCAGATAAAGAAGAAACTGGAAGTTCATGATTTCCTTCTTCAACAAGTAATAGAATAGCTTGATCTTGAGAAGTTTGGGAAGGACTGCTGGATCTTACCTTGTGGGTAAGAACAAACATGGTATTTTTTGTTAGCTTTCTAATACTGCGCAAGTAAAGACTTACTTGAATATCATGGTATAATGTCTTCAGTGGGTCAGATATCTAGAGAAGTTTGTTCATTTATAATATAATGTAAAAATATGTATTTTAACCATAAAATCTGTTTAAATACCCATAATTATTTCCCTATTTATTACATTTCAATGATGGAGTTTTCAAAAAAAATTCCAGAAAAATTAATATGTACCTTGATATATTCAGAATAGAACATATTTTTATTTTCTTTCATCTGTGTTTTAGCATTGAAAAATAACAAATAAGTGAACTTGCCCGGCATTGTATATATTTAGCATAATTATATGTTTGAATGCTTTATTGTGATAAGTTAACCAGGGATGATAAGATACTATCAAAAGTTAATAAAGCCTTCTTAAGTACCAAGTTAGGATTTTGACTTCAATTTGATAATAATGTTCAGTTATACTTTGGTTTAACCTGTTTTGGAGTTTACTTCTATTAATTTGACCTCTCTATTTTTAAAATATTTTGATATCAAGGTACCATCAATAGCTGTGGCTTCTATGGCTTTGCATATCTGATAGTTATCCTGAAACTTTCTTAACTGGCTCTTAACTGTCAGTAATGCTTTTTTTTTTTTTTAAGATTTTTATTTATTTATTTGAGAGAGAGAATGAGATAGAGAGCATGAGAGGGGGGAGGGTCAGAGAGAGAGGCAGACTCCCTGCTGAGCAGGGAGCCGGACGCGGGACTCGACCCCGGGACTCCAGGATCATGACCCGAGCCAAAGGCAGTCGCCCAACCAACTGAGCCACCCAGGCGCCCAACTGTCAGTAATGTTTAACAGCATTCTCAGCTACTGTGCTATCTCTCGCTGCTTCCAAATCTCACATTCTGACCTCCAGATTCCTCTTATAAACCCCCAAAAGCAGTGCTGCAAGCAAATGTGCATTCTCTGCAAGGTCAGATTGGACCTTGTTTCAAAGCCTGATACACCCACAGATGAAACTATAATCACAACCTGATAAAATTACCTTGCTATTGTTTCTTGGTAGATAAAGCTTCTCTAGAGGCATAGAAGATGTCACTTGAATGGAATGTTCTGCAAAGGACTGCAAGTATTTCAGATACTTTACCTGTATGAATACTTTAATAGCATAAACAGAGGTGTGAAATAACCTCTCTTTCATTAAATTAATAAACATCAAACATTTTTACCTAGTTTTTGAGTTGTAAGTTTACCCATATATTTTTGCAAAATTTCACATATCACCACCTCAATAAACTTATCCTGATAGAGTAATCCCCCCAAACCTCAAACTCATCCAGTTTAAAGCTAGCCTTAGCTTTAAGACTGGGAAGAAATCTGAGAGAAGAAAATTGATTTTTCAGATATTGATGGGAGACTTGGGAGGTTAGCTTAAGAAGCCCTCGGCCGAGTGATTATGACTCCCTTTGTAGCCTCTCTTTCTTTGCCTTTCCTTGCCATATCTTTGTTGTTCCGTGAAGAATTCCCAATATAATGTTACTATTTAAGTAAGTGTTATGTGCTAATGCTGCTAAAATGTATTGTGTTAATAGTGACACTTCATTCACTTAAGTACTAGCAACATATAGATATATTTTAAACTAATATGGACCTCATAGAAATCATCCCTAGATAAGCACCAACAAAAAGGAAAAAAAATGCATATTTCAATAATAAGAGCAAATATAAAACATATTAGTCAACACTTTTAAAAAAATAAAATGTATAGGTTTTATTCTGATTGCAAAATAAACATTAAAGAATGTCTTAAAGTATAAGAACACAAAGAAAACAAATAACCTTAGTAATCTCACCCTCAATGATAATCACTAAGAGCATTTTTGTTTATAGCCTAACAGGATTCTTCATGTATATACATACACATTTGAATTTCTACAAAAACACAGTTGTTTAATGTGCTATTACATTCATAATAAAACACCATGATTATTTTGCCCATGTTATTAAATATTCTATAGCATAAGTTTTAATGGGTGTCTGCTGCATCAGCGGACCAGCATTTGCTTAGCCAACTCCATATGGCTGTATATTTAAGCTATTTCCCAAAATTTATAAAATTTTGTCCAAGATGCTTATTTGTACATATTTGGAAACATCTTCAATGATTTTGGTAGGAAAAATTATTAGAAGTAGATTGATAGGTCAAACAATGTAGATATTTTTAAGCTTCAAATATATATCACCAAACCAAATTCTAACATTTTGCACCAAAGTCATCACCAATACTACAGCCTCGGCTCCCCAAAATTTCAAAGGATAGTTAGGAATTCTCTTCAAAACTCACAGGAAATCTATACCTGCATCCATTCTTAGCAACATCGAGTATATTTTCATATTTGTCAATTTTATCAATAAAAATTTACCTCATTTCAAATTATAGTTCTTTGTTTATTATTAAGCTTGAGCATTTTTCACATATAATGATCATTTAAATAACTTCTTCGCATCATGTTTTTTCCTCTGCTTTCTGTCATTTTCTATGAAGTTAAGCCCAATGGGGCTCAGCCCAATAAGAATGGGAAAGAAATTCCACATACAATTCACTTCAACTGAAATCAGAGAGGAAGAATCTGTGAGTGAACCATCCTAAGAAGCCAGTGATAAATGGAGACCTGCTCACACAACAGCACAGTACCATCCAGCATCATTTAGCACCAGCTCCCTACACCTTTCCTGTGATCTTTAGAGAGATTCTCAACTCTTCATTGTGGTTTTGGGAAGCTCAGCTTTAGTACTGACCGCCTAGTGCCTCTCTAGTTGACCCATCCCAGACCATTGCATGATTCCTGCATAGAACTACATTTTCTGGTACTTGCCTTCCAAATGTTAACCTATTTCCCTACATTTAGTCTCCAGCTTCCCTAATCTACAGTAGTCATCTGATCCCTTCATCAATACCCTGTACACCTGATCAAAATTGTAAGCAGCAGTCAATACCCTGTACCGATGATTAGAGTGACACGTCAGGCCATTCTTCCCTTTCCTAGCTCTACATCCCCAGCCCTGTCCAATTGTCACCCAGCAATGATTGGCATGAGATGAGATTTTTCCATCAGACATACAGATCTCTCCAAGACATCCAATAATCTGAAAGACAATTCTACAGAGGTGAGGGTAATCAATAACAAGAGTACTTAAGGCCATGTTAAAATAAAGAATTTTGGGATATTTATCTTGAAATGTTAACTGGAATCGATGTGGATGAAAGAGACATGAACGGTAAGAAAATATATTAGAAGGCTGTTCTGCATTCCAAAAGAAAGATGATGAGTCAGGACCAGGGCAGGGGCAGGGACCATGGAGAGAAGAGGAAAATGGAAAAGATTTCATCTACAGATTTGCAAGCATATACTGGAAAATTGGCAGGGGGAGGGGGCAGAAGTGGGAATGACGGAAGCAGAAGGAAGAGAGAAACCAAGGATGATGTTGAGGTTTGTGAGAGACCTAGGTTAACAGTTATCCTGTCAATTTGTATAGTTCATATGCATCCAAGCCAATTAGTTTTATTCTGTGTGAAGGTTATTTCATGTAGTAGAAAACTTTCCAAAAAATGTCTCAGTGACTCAGGTGATATTAGACATCAGAACATCTGATAAAACTACGCAAATACTGAGAACATGTTATAATTTCTGGCATAGAGATCATTTCAATCTTCTAATTAGGAATACAGCCTAGGGTGTCTTGTTTTAAATGGACCCCATTTATTATTGTACGCCTTTTAAATGAATCCTGTTTTATCTTGACATTTTAGCAAGAAGCTGGATGGAAACTTAGTTAATTGGTTCATTCTGCTATGGGAACATGGCCACCAATTAGAATATAGGCTCTGAAAGTGTTAAGTTCTGCTACACTGCAGGTGGAAAAGGAACCTCTGAGGTATTCTCTAGCTTGCCTCTTGTAGTAATAATTATATATAAAAGAGCTATGTCTCAAAACCATAGCTTCTGGCATGAATTAATTCATCTGTATTTAATACGAAGTAAAAACCACCTAAGTGGTCAGTGTTTGTTTCTTTATTTTGGCTAACGCATTCCAGAATCAATAAACAGGATTGATGGAAGAGGGGAGAAAGGCAGTATTGCAATACAAATTCTATACTCCAACCAGCCTGAATTCAGATTCTGGCTCTGCTGCTTATTAGCATCCTGACCATGAATAAATTATTTCTCTAAAGTTCTCTATCCTCCAAGATAGAGATGATAATAATAAAATAATAATAGTATCTTCCTTGAAGGGTAATTATGAAATTTAAATAAGAAAGGGAATGCAAAATACCAATATGCCTGGCACTTAGTATATAGTCAATAATGGCCAGCTATTATTATTATTTGTATAAAAGAGTATTTTGCACTGGTATCAGCTATGAACGTAAAAATCATGAGAAGTGGAAAGCAACAGATATAAAAATGGCCAAAAACAGATTAGCAGGTTTTTGAAGTCTCTTTTTCTCTTAGCCAGCTTGTCTTTATGATAGGTTAATTGTAAAAAAAAGACAAAAACAGAACAAAAAAACATTCTCCACCTTTTCCTATATCCACATCTTTTGCCGTATAACTCTGTAGCTCCTTCCTTTAGAAGGTAGACACTTTGGCCAGAAGAATAAAGCAGAGGTGACTGTGTGCCAGTTCCAAGAGAACTTGGAACTGTTAATAATCTTACATACCTCCTCATGCTGTTTCTTGAAAAAGAACCAGCCCAAACTGGTCTGCTGGAGGATGAGAGATCATGTGGACCAGACAGTAGATAACCCAGCTGCGAAAATCCTAGACAAGCTAGCCACCAGCTGATTTGCTGATGACCACAGACACAGTGGAAACTGGCACAGCCCAGCCCAGATCAGCAAAAACACTAAACCGTGGACTTGTAAACAAAAACAAGTGCTTATTGTTGTATGCCAACAGGATTTTACTTGCTTGTTATACAGCATTATTGTGGCAATAGATTATTGGTCATTCTCTTTGAAATTAAGAAACTGAACGCATCTTTGGCAAAAGGAGTGGGGAAAAAAAAATGTCTGGTTTGTGTATAAAGGCTTAAAAACCATGAAAGAGAAAAGCAAGACATAGTAATTTAAATTACCACTTAAGGACTTACTAAGGGCCAGAGAGCATGCTAAATACCATAAGCATATAGGGGCACCTGGGTGGCTCAGTCAGTTAAGCCTCTGCCTTTGGCTGAGGTCATGATCCTGCAGTCCTGGGATGCAGCCTGGGATGGATCCTATGAGTCACTTTTCTTTCATCTCAGCTGAGTCAGCTTCTCCCTCCCCCCTTTACCCCTCTCCCTGCTCATGCTCTCTCTCTCTCTCTTGCTCATCTCTCTTTTTCTCAAATAAATAAAATCTTTAAAAATAAATAAATATATGTATATATAAACATATAATACACACACATATGTGACTTCATTTAATTCTTATGAGAAGCTTTTGAAGAAACAAGTCAGAAGAAATCAAAGCTGAGGGAATTTAGGTAACTTATCCAAGCTTTCACTGCAATTCCTGCTCAGGTTTGTCTGACTCCAAGGGCATATTTCAATGCCTCTGTGATACTGTCTTCCAGTATAGATTTATTTATAACTCACAAAGCCTCTGCATTGTTGACTAGAGCTTGATTAATAAATAGTTTTATCAATGACTTAGAGATGAAATTTCTAGGGTAATCATGAATTATTACCCCAGACTGTTTTGGGCTCCATTTACTAAAAACCAGGAATCAAAATCAGTAATCTAAGTACAAATAAGGCAAAACACTTTCTAGGATAGATGTATCCTTTTTTAAAAAAAGATTTTATTTATTTATTTGAGAGAGAGAGAGAGCACAATAGGGACAGCATGAGAGGGGAGAGGTGGGGAGAGGCAGAGGGAGAGGATGACTCCCCCCTGCTAAGCAGCCCCCCACCCCCACCCCGGGATCATGACCTGAGCAGAAGGTGGGTACTTAACCGACTGAGCCACCCAGGCATCCCTCTTTTTTTTTTTATAGTTAGCAAAGTAATAAATTCTAAAGAGTTTCAAAGCACATAGACAATCTGAGGACAATTTAGAATAAACCGATCAAAGCAGTAGGTTGAGAGGGAATGGGGCAAATTGCATGAAGGAATATTTAACTGTTCTGCTTTTGGAGCTTTCAGAAAGCAACTTCTCTTTTCTAAAGGCCTAAATACATAAGATAATTTTGTGAAAATTATTAGAAGTACACAGTGTAAACAGTTGTGAAAAGAGAATGAACTTGAAACTTTATGGACACAGGAATATTACTGTACAGTGATCCTGGGAGAAATAGGGTATCCAATTTAAAGCAAAATTTCATCAGCTTGACTGAGTGAAATGTCCTTGTGCTGCTTACCCCCAAAGGAAAGGAAAAGTTTGTTTTTCTGTTCTAGAAGCTGCCTGTCATGCAGCAGTGAACATGAGCCATCCTATGAGTCACTTTTCTTTCATCTCTAATCTCTTTTCACAGTGACAAATGAATCACAGAAATCAATCTCAACTTTGACGCCGAAAAATCTTCTGTGGGATTTTTATTTGAAGAGAGTAAAGACAGGTGACCTAAAATGTCACATTAGGAGGCAGACAAAATGAGTGTGGGGCTAAGCTGGGTGCTAGGCGTGCACTGAAAGGGTCTGGCATGTTGGAGAGAGCTCAAGCTCCGGACATAGAGCAGATGAGTCCGCATCCTGTCCCATGGCCTCTTAGCTGTGTGAGTGGGAAAATCAGTCAGCCTCTGGATGACTTAGTGTCCTCATTTATCAAAAAGGGGAGATAAAAATATCTACATAGTAGGACTGTGATGAGTATGAAACACATATTTAGATTTTTTCTTCAGAGTCTAATAAAAGCATTAATCAAAAATCAAGGTAGGCACTAATTAATCCCACAATCATTTTACACTATATTACCTAGTGCTATAAACTATTTTGCTATTTTCTGCATGAATATGGTTTTCTATCTCCCTAATTAAATGACTGTTACCAAAAAGCATTGCTTTCTTTTTCTTTTTTAATGTGCCCTTCAGTTCTGAATATTTGGAAGACACTCTGCCCATAGAAGGAACTCAATAAAGGTAGTGATAACTATTGAGCTACATATTATAAAAAAAGGAGTGAGACACTGCTGATCTATGTATTTATGTGGATTCGGAAAGCACATACCAAAGACACAACAAAATAACACATTTACTGATGATATTTGTGCTCATTAATAAAGTTTTACATTATCTCCATGGTTCTTTCTTCTGAACCAGGGCTTCATGGACAATCTTAATGCATACAATTTGTTTCCCAGTTCTTAGTATGAATTAGCTAGGTAATACTGAATACCTCAATGGAACTTCTGCTGAATACTCTGGTCTACTTATTAGACACAATTACTGTCAAGTTAAGAAATCACATAGTGGTTGCTGAGCTCCCGTTACTACTCATTAGAAAATTCTGGAGCCAGGAGCAATACAGAAAGAAAGGGGATTATTAAGGTTCACTTTTTATGCTAAACAAAGGTTCCATTATTAGCACATATTGAGGCATTTCAGCTTACACTAAATTAGCTGCCTTTTAAAAGACACCTATATTTAAAGGCATTAAATAAAAGCAGTGGTTAAAGGAATCCTTGCTCTGTTACAGAACCTCTGATGAATGACTGAGTCCTGATGTAAGTAAAATACAGTGTAAACATTCCCCTAAGCTAAATTTTAGTGGACTGTTGTTAAATGTAATAACTATAAATACAAAAGCTACTATTTTGTGATTAGTCCCATGGAATCATCACAATGTTAAGCTTTGGCTTTGGTTTCTTTCGGTCAATGTTTTCAGTCTCAGCACAGAAGCAGTTGTGCCTGTGAGTGTGAGTGTAACTTTAAAATCCACTAATTAGCTGCCTTTTTATACCCAAATTTATCTTATAACTTGAAAAGGAAGAAGAATGAAAATGTAAGAAAAAAAAAATTATACTGAGTAAAATATGCTAAGGCCTTCCCTACAAATACATTGAAAACTTATCATTTTAAGATAAGGTGAGCATATCATTAGAGATTTATTTGTCAAGCCCTCGGAATTGTTTTGATTTTAATACTTGGACAAAATTTATCCGCAATTCCTAAAATATAGAGAGATCTTAGTTTATTAATATAGCGCCATCTTCTGGCAAATATTAAGAAGGGCAGTTGGTTTTGTACCAAGACAGTATTGAAATCGTTTAAAGAATTTAATGAAAAATTGACCCATTGTAACAAACATCTAGAATTGCATTCTACAGGACATTCTTAACATTTTAGTGTTATGTTAATATGCTACTTGTTAATCCTGACTTCTAACCTTTACCAAGTTTAAAGTTATTGTCAAATTGCTACAACATGGCATAAATTCCATTAAGCCAAATTGTAAGATGAAGTTATACATGCTATATGCCTTTTACATATAATATGTAACTTTATATATAACATATTTTGTATGTAATATAAAATACATACAAATATAAAATGCAAAACATACTCAGATCATCACTTTTAAAAAGTAGAGTTATTGGTCGCCTGGGTGGCTCAGTTGGTTAAGCGACTGCCTTCGGCTCAGGTCATGATCCTGGAGTCCCGGGATCGAGTCCCGCATCGGGCTCCCTGCTCAGCGGGGAGTCTGCTTCTCCCTCTGACCCTCCCCCCTCTCATGTGCTCTCTCTCATTCTCTCTGTCTCAAATAAATAAATAAAATCTTTAAAAAAAAAATCTGCTGGATGAAGTTCAAGAGGGCAGCATAGGAAGATCCTGAACTTACTCCTCCCACAGACACAACAAATCTACAGCTACATATGGAACAATTCCCTCTGAAAAAGACCTAAAAACTAGCTGAACAACTCTTCCAGAACAAAGGATAAAAGGGCCACATCAGGGGGCACCTGGGTGGCTCTGTCGGTTAAGTAACCAGCTTTTGATTTCAGTTCAGGTCATGATTTCAGGGTTGTGAGATCAAGCCCCACACCAGGTTCCACAGAGCCTACCTAAGATTCTTTCTCCCTCTCCCTCTGCTCCTCCCCCCTCTCGTGCATGTGCAAGTGCTCTCTCGCGCGCGCATGCAAAGAAAGAAAGAAAGAAAGAAAGAAAGAAAGAAAGAAAGAAAGAGAAAAAGAAAGAAAAGAAAGGGCCACATCAAGATGGGTAGAAGAGTCAGAGAAACAGTCTCATCAAAATCCTCACCCTTAGTATGGCAACCCATAATTAGAAGAGATCTCACAAATATGAAGCTGCTCCCTGAGGAGCAAGGGGTTTGTGCCCCTCATCACATACTCCAGCCCTTGAGATCTGCACAGGAGAGATGAGCCTCCAAAATATCTGGCTTTGAAAACCAGTGGAGCTTATATCCAGAAGAACCATAAGGCTATGGAGAACAGAGAGTCCATTCTTAAAGAGCTTGCACAGAGACTCACTCACCCTGGGACCCATTGTAAAAGCAGCAGTTTGAAATGCACCTACACCATATGTGAAGGACATTCATTTGCTAACTTAAAGCATCTGCCAAAGGTACAGGAGCCTGTTGGGACTCTCTGCAGGGTTAGGGGTGCTGACAGGCACCATTTTTGCACTCTCCCTCTGACTTCCTAGTGCTGGTGGTCACACCCTGCTCTCACAGCAATCCCACAGTCCCACCAAAGCTAACAGGCAAGTGCCCTTGCTGCCATGGCTCCCAGGGCCCTGCCAAAGCTGGCAAGTTTGCACAGCCCACACATTGAGCACTTGGCTCTGGTGGCTGGGGGATTACATTTCTGGGCCCAGAGGTCTGAAACAATTGGAGAGACAGTTCTTGGCAGGCTACCACCCCCAGAGCACTGCAAAGACTGAAACACACCACCAGTTTTCCTGTGAAAAAGTCTATTGTCTGAGAGCTTCAGCTTGGGGGAAGGCTTCAGGTTTACTATCTAGAGGCCACAGAAGTACTCTCAGGGAACATATCCTTGGCCTTCCTACAGCCCACTGATACCTCCCAGAAAGGAGCTTGTCTGGAACCCCAATTTTTTGCAACTGTTATGAAGGGAACAGCAGATTCAGCTCCAGATTGCCTGGTCTGGCAGCCAGCTCCAGATTGCCTGGGCTGGCAGCCAGCAGATTATACACCTGTGGTCCCACAGGACTATATATATTTGCATAACTTAAAAGCTGCTGCCTGAGGGACTAACTTCCAATGAACCTGAAACTAGGCATTGACTAGATCTCTCCGTCTGGAACACTCGCAGGTCTTAACACACCTTCAACAATTAGGACCTATCAAATCTAGATCAAGTTGCTTAGACAATCACAAAGGTTTAAGAGACAACCAAGAGTGAGGGCAGAGGTCAAAATAAGTCTCATTTACACGAGTCCACTCTTTCAAGCTGGAGGAGATAGCTATTTTGCTTAATAAATAGAAACAAATACAGAGAGTCAAGAAAATGAGGAAACCAGGGAATATGTTCTAAATGAAAGAACAAAATAAAACCTCAGGAAAAAAACCTTAATGAAATGGATATAAGTAATTTACCTGACAAAGAGTTCAAAGTGATGGTCATTAAGATGTTCACCAAACTTGGGAGAAGAATGGATAAACACAGTGAGAACTTCAATAAAGAGAAGGAAAATATAAGAAAATAAGTCACAAAGCTGAAGAATGTAATAGCTTAACTGAAAAATACACTAGAGGGGTTAACAGGAAACTAGATGAAACAGAGGGGAAAAAAATCAGTGATGTGGAGGATATGGCAGTAAAACTCATCTAAACAGAGCAACAACAACAGGAAAAGTCTTAAAGAGAAAATAGCTTAAGGGACCTATAAAACAACATCAAACAGAGTAATAGATTATAGAGGAGAAAATAGAGAGAAAAGAACAGAAAACTTATTCAAAGAAAAAATACCTGAAAACTTCCCTAACTTGGGGAAGGAAACAGAAATCCAGATCCAGAAAGCTCAAAGAGTTCTAAACAAGATGAATCCAAAGATACCCACACTAAGATACATTATAATTAAAATGTCAGAAGTTAAAGATAAAGGGAGAGTCTTAAAAGCAGCAAGAGTAAAACAACTTGTTACATACACGGTAACCTCCATAAGACTATCAACAGATTTCTCAGCAGAAACTTTGCAGGCCAGAAGAGAGTGGCATGATATATTCAAAGTGCTGAAAGAAAAAACTTCCAACCAAGAATACTCCACCTGGCAAGATCATTACTCAGAATTGAAAGAGAGATGAAGAAGTTTCCAGACAAGCAAAAGCTAAAGTAGTTCATCACTACTATCCTGAAGTTACAAGAAATATTAAAAGTACTTCTTTAAGCTGAAAAAAGGGACACTGATTAGTAACAAGGAAACATTTGAAAGTAAAAATCTCACTGGTGAAGGTAAATATATAGTAACAGTAGTGGATCACCTATAAAGCTAGTATGAAGGTTAAAAGACGAAAGTAGTAAAAATAACTATAACTATAATAATTTCTTAGGGAGACATAAAATAAAAAGATGTAAAAAGTAACATCAAACTCATAAAACATAGGACTTACGATGAGTAAAAATGTAAAGTTTTAAAATACATTCAAACTTAACTTGGTATCAACTTAAAATAGACTGTTTTACATATGTATGCTGCTATATGTGAGACTTATGGCAACAAGTAACAAATAATTAACAAAATGGCAATAAGTACATATGTATCAATAATTACTTTAAATGTAAATGGACTAAATTCTTAAATTAAAAGACATAGACTAGCAGAATGGATTAAAAAAGAAACAGATCCATCTATCAGCTGCCTAAGGAGACTCACTTCAGATGTAAGGACACACACAGACTGAAAGTGAAAGGACGGAAAAAGATGTTCTGTGCAATGAAAATCAAAAGCTGTGGTAGCTAAACATATCAGACAAAATAGACATTGAAACAAAGACTGTAATAAAATACAAACATTTGCATTACATAATGATAAAGGTGACAATCCAACAAGGAGATATAATATTTGTAAATATTTACACATCCACCATAAGAGCAGTTAAATGTATAAATCAAATATTAACAGACTTAAAGGGAGAAATACTTTGAAAGGATCATACCACATGATCAAGTGGGATTTACTCCAGGAATACAAGGATGGTTCAACATCCACAAATCAATTAACGGGATACACCACATTAACAAAATGAAAGATAAAATCATATGATCACCATAATAGATAACAGAAATAGCATTGACAAAATTCAACATCTATTTATAAAAACTCTCAACAAACTGGTTGTAGAAGGAACATACCTGAACATAATAAAGGCCATATGGGATAAACAAAATAAAAAGCTAATAATAGAAACCCACAACTAATATCAAAGGAAATGGTGAAAAACTTAAAGCTTTTCCTCTAAGATCAGGAACGAGACAAGGATGCCCACTCTCACCACTTTCATCCAACACAGCATTGGAAGTTCTAGCCAGAGCAATTATGTAGGGAAAAAAAAGACATCCCAATTAGAAAGGAAGAAGTAAAACCATCACTATTCACAGACAGCATGCATTTATATATATAAAACCCTAAAGACTCCTTCAAAAAACTGTTAGAAAATTTCAGTACAGTTGCAGGGTACAAAATCAATATACAAAAATCTGTCACATTTTTACATACTAACGACTACAGAGAAATTGAGAAAACAATTTCATTTATAATTGCATCAAAAAGAATAAAGTACCTAAGAATAAATTTAACCAAATATGTGAAACACCTATACACTGAAAATCATAAGATAAACTAATGAAACAAATAAGTGGAAAGATATTTTCTATTCATGGATTGGAAGAATTAATGTTGTTAAAATATCCATATTACCCAAAGCAATCTACAGATTCGATACAATCTCTATCAAAATTCCAACAGCATTTTTCACAGAAATAGAAAAGAAAAATTCTAAAATTCATGCGGTACCACAAAAAATCCTGAATAGCTAAAGCAATATTGAGACAGAAGAACAAAGCTGGAAGCATCACACATCCTGATTTCAAACTATATTACAAAACTATAGTAATTAAAACAATATGGTATTGGCATAAAAACATAGACATAGATCAATGGAACAGAATAGGGATCCCAGAAGTAAATTTATGCCTATAGGATCAATTAATTTATGACAAAGGAGACAAAAATATATGACGGTGTCTCTTCACTAAGGGGTGTTGGAAAAACTGGAGCTACATTCAAAAGAATGAAACTGGACCACTACTTTATGCCATACACAAAAATTAAAATGGATTAAAGACTTGAATGTAAGACCTGAAGCCATAAAACTCTTAGAAGAAAACATAGGCAGTAAGTTCTTTGACATCAGTCTTGGCAATAATTTTTTGAACCTGACTCCAAAGGCAAGGGCAACAAAAGCAAAAATAAAGGAATGGCACTATATCAAACTTAAAGCTTCTGTACAGCAAATGAAACCATCAATGAAATGAAAAGCTACCTACTTAATGGGAGAAGATATTTACAATATATGTCATATATGCAATAATGGGTATAGAACTAATACAACTCAATAACAAAAATAATCAAATTTTAACATGGGCAGAAGATCTAAATAGATATTTTTCCAAAAAAGACATACAAGTAGTCAACAGGCACATGAAAAGAGGCTCAACATCACTAACCATCAGGGAATGCAAATCAAAACCACAAGGCACATGAAAAGAGGCTCAATATCACTAACCATCAGGGAATGCAAATCAAAACCACAATGAGATATTACTTTATGCCTGTCAGAATGACTAGTATCAAAAGAAATTGGGTGCCTGGGTGGCTCAGTCATTAAGCGACTGCCTTCGGCTCAGGTCATGATCCCAGGGTCCTGGGATCGAGCCCCGCATTGGGCTCCCTGCTCGGCGGGAAGGCTGCTTCTCCCTCTCCTGCTCCCCCTGCTTGTGTTCCCTCTCTCGCTGTCTCTCTCTGTCAAATAAATAAATAAAATCTTTAAAAAAAAAAAAAAGAAATAACAAGTGTTGGCAAGTACATTGAGAAAAGGGACACACTGTTGGTGAGAATGTAAATTGGTGTAGCCACTATAAAAAACAGTATGGCGGTTCTTCAAAACATTGAACATATGATCCAGTAATTCCACTGCTGGGTATTTATCCAAAGAAAACAAAAACCAATTTGAAAAGATATATGTATCCCTATATTCATTGCAGCATTACTTACAATAGCTTGGATATGAAAATAACCTAAGTATTTATTGGTGGATAAATGGATAAAGAAGGTATGATATATATGTGATATATGGAATACTACTCAGCCATAAAAGAAAATGAAATCTTGCCATTTGTGACAACATGGATGTACCTTGGGGATATTATGCTAAGTGAAATAAGTCATATTGTAAAAGACAAACACCATATGATTTCACTTATATGTGGAATCTAAAAAACAAAACAAATGAACAAACAAAAGAAAAAACCCATAGATACAAGGAACAGATTGGTGGTTTCCAGAAGGGAGGGGGATAGGAGTTGGGCAAAATGGGTGAAGAGGATCAAGAGGTACAAACTTCCAACTATAAAACAAATAAATTCTGGGGTGCTAATGTATAGTATGATGATTATAGCCAACAATATTCTATATTTGAAAGTTGCTAAGAGAGTAGATCTTGAAAATTCTCATCATAAAAAAATTTGTAACTCTGTATGGTGATGGATGGCAACTAGACTTATTATGGTGTCATTTTGCAATGTATGCAAATACTAAATTATTATGTTGTAACCTAAAACCAATATGTCACATGCCAATTATACTTTAATAAAAAATAAAATGAAAGTCATAAAAATACTAATTAATTAAATAAAATAAAAATCATTAAAAAAATCTGCTACATAACAGCAGGTTCTATACCACTCTTCTGTAATGTCAGTATAATATTGCCAAGTATGAGAATGAAACATGAATGTTGACAATTATGGATATTAAATTCAGTCTCCCATTTCAGATATATGTCAGATGTCACCACCTTCAAGAATTCATAAATGAGCAGTTCAATATGAATTATAGGGTAAGAAATATTATGTTAAACTACTCTTTTTTGGTTACACACCTGTAAAATATTCTTTTGCATCCCAGAAACTCTGGGATCACAGAAATTTTCCAAATACTTCATCCATCACTATAATGTAGTTACCTCTAGGGTGTAATTTCAACAATCAAAGGTGAAATGGAGCATAACAGATCATCACTTCTTACTAATTAATGATTTAAGTTATTATGCCTGGTAAGCTTAAGCATCTTCCGAATTAGAATTGCCATGGCCTGTTTTTAGGAGCAGTACAGTCTAAATTACAAAACTATGCAGTAGCACCCCCTAAACTGCAGTTTCACTTCCCTTAGTTTTAGTGACCCATGCCCAACCACGGTCCAGAAGCAGATGATTCTCCTGCTGATGTATCATTAGAAGGTCAATAGCAGCCTCATGCTAAGTCTCAGTGCCTACGCCATCCACCCTGCTTCGTCTCTTCACGTGGGCTTTTATCATCTCAAATCATCACAAGAAAGATAAATACACTACAATCAGGTATTTTGAGAGAGAGAAAGAGACCACATTCACATAACTTCTATTACAGTACACTTTACAACTGTTCTATTTTATTATTAGCTATTATTGTTCATCTCTTACTGTACCTAATTAATAAATTAAACTTTATCATAGGTAGGTATGAATAGGAAAAAAATGTATGTAGGGTTCAGTACTATCTCCTGATATATAAGGGGGACTATACTATATATCTGTATGTGTGATTTCACAAAATAAAATATGAAAGGTACCAGTGATAATAGGGATGTTTAAGGTCACCTTAAACCCATGTTTATTTGCAGGAACTAAAAAATAAGGCTGTATATTTAGCATTCTTTGACCACTCAGGTTGTGTGCTGAAAAGTTAAAAGTTATATCAAAAGTTAAAGTTCTGTAATCAATCTGTCTTAAACTCTAACCTTACAGTTCAGCTGTTGCAAACATTTTGTAGTTTCTCTGGAGGTTTAATGTTCATGGCATTCATGCTGTGAAATCGTATTATAGCTGAGGTATTTGTACAAATTTCTATAATAAATGCCTTCAGAGAATGGCCCTGGATCTCAAGAAGATTTCAGTACAGAGAATTCTACAGTGGTTTACTGTATAGTGAGGGCCAAGAAAATCAAGCAAACATGGTCCACTTTGAAGTGAGAGTTAAACATTTGAGTCCCTAAATCAAATTTCATCTGCTTTTACCAGTCATGATTACATTTAATAACCAGTAGGCTATAAAACATTTTAAGAAATGTATGTATCACACATTGGTGACTTATATTGCCAATTCATTATTCCTAACTCTTTTAGTGCCATTTTATCATTCCTGACTAATTGCATGTTCTGACAGTTTCTATGAAATGTGTGATACCGAATAATAATTATTGACTATTCATCCAGCAGTGGTAGGAAGCACAGCCAGGAGAAAATGTGTCCCAGATGATACATTGGCAAATGCTATTTAGACTTTAATAATTTCATGTTAATTTGGATTTCAGCAGTAATTAGGGAATTTATGCCTTAAAAATTTTCACTTTCATTGACATCCTTAAATACTTGCAGTGGTTAATAAAAAAAAGTTTCTTATTGATTATTTTAACAGACCCAGTTTATCAGTATTATAAATTTAAAAGCTTTGATTTTTAAGGAAAATTTTCTACCCAGAAATAATGGTTTGAGATTTGTCATAGGTAGTTTTGTTTTATTAGCAATTAGTTTCCTTCTTCAAAACAAGTTAATCTTATTTCCTAGCTTAATTTTTCACTTGAGGGTGATATATATGAATAGAGAGTCTTCATATGGACAAAGAGCAAAACAAAACTGTAACCCCCAAATGTCCTACCAGCAACTTGTGTGTCTTCACTGATGTTTTTCAACAGAGTTGCTATTCAATCACATGCAACCACTTCAGTGGTTACACCTGAAACCCCAAAAGTCCAGTTTTACCTATGGCTGTTCAGTGAAACTGCAAATACAATTCACTAGGCTTTTATATACATTCTAGCTCTTTAACTCAGTCATGCAAAGAACCCAAAGGCATCTGACCTGCTAATTTGCCTGAAAAATATGGAACTGTCCTTCTGAATAGTTTTTCTCTGAAATAACTCAAGTATGGCCATAGATTTATTACAGATTTTACTTGGAGGCAGTAAAGAAAAATAAAATGCTTCACAGGCTCTCCTTGCTAATCTAGCAACACCTAGTCTGGGGTTAAGGAAAGAGTGGACACTTAGGAAATACTTGTTAACTGGAACAGCATTTCCATAGTAAAGTAGCTTCAGTGATAGAGAAGTATCTCTGCAACTCTAAATGCTGCAATGTCTACATAAATAGGTATTTTCTTACCTTAACCCAGCACAAAATTAAACAAGATGGAAAGTGATGGTATTAAATATTTGCTCACAATCAGTTTATTTGGCAAATATCTAATGAAAATCTGTGATGTGTTAGGTACTAGAGATACTAAAAGGTAAAATTAGGTCCTGATATCAATGGTTGTCCAGTTTTATAAGAGGAATACTTATATTTTAAATGTTACCTAGAAGACAACTTCAATTAATATGTTATAGTAACATTTCAACTTCTGCTGTTAGATACTTGGAAAGCACGAATATAGAGGGTGGCCTATGTGAGCCTTATAGTGCATCAGAAAGGCATAAATAATAAGCAATAAGATATAAAGATATAAATGAGGGAAAGGGAGCAAAACCACTCTATTTTTTTTTAACAGAGGCAGCTATTCATGCTCAGGCACATTTCTATAGATGTAAAGTAAAAATGATAGACAATGTCAGACTCTAGCATAAACAACAATAAAATGGGAATTAAGGTATGAAAGATCTCTGAGCCTCAGTTTCCTCATCTGTAAAGTGAAAATGGCATGATTTCTTCGATTTGTGTGTGTACTGAAAACTGTTAAGGACAGGGAAAAGTGATTTTATACCCATGAGTATTGAGAGCTACAGAGTTACAACCATAAAGTAAAGAGAAAAAAATAATCTCTAAAAACCAGACAATAAAATCTATCTCATGTATTTATTGCCACATCCTATCATAAGACTATTCATTCTGCAAATTATATACATTTACATTACATAGGATGAAATCTTTTCATCATATTCTATTTCCTTCCTAAGAATCATAAATTTGGTTTTAAGTTCTCTGTTTATCTGAAAATGAGCTAGAAAATCACCCCACTAATTAAGGCCCAGAGTCTTTCTTAACTTTGGATAATGGAAAAATGTCAGTACCTTAGCAAATATGTACTGTGCATAAAACCACCCATACAACACCTTCCTGAAGCCTTGTAAATATGGAAGCAGTATCCCCCAAGAGAGGGAAATAAGCAGTCTTATTTCTGAACCAATTGGAATTTTTCTAAAACACACCCTCCTGAAACAGTCAGCAAAACTAAAAGACAACCTACGGAACAGTAGGAGATATTTGAAAATGACATATCCAATAAAGGGTTAGTATCTAAAATATATAAAGAATAGATACAACTCAACACCAAAAAAATGAATAATCCAATTAAAAATGGGCAAAAGACATGAACAAACATTTCTCCAAGGAAGACATACAGGTAGCCAATAGATACATGAAAAGATACTCAACATACTAATCATCAGGGAAATGCAAATCAAAAGCACAATGAGATATCATCTCACATCTGTCAGAATGGCTAAAATTAAAAACACAAGAAACAACAAGTGCTGGTGAGGAGGTGGAGAAAAATGAATCCTTGTGCACTGTGGGTGGGAATGCAAACTGGTGCCACCACTGTGAAAAACAGTATGGAGTTTCCTCAAAAAGTTAAAAATAGAATTATCCTACAATCCAATAATTGCACTACTGAGTATTTACCCAAAGGATACAGAAACACTAATTTGAGAGGACATATGCACTCCCATGTTTATTGCAGCATTGTTTACAATAGCCAAATTATGGAAGCAGCCCAAGTGTCCTTCAAAAGATGAATGAATAAAGAAGATGTTGTACGTATACACAATGGAATGTTATTCAGCCATAAAAAAGAATAAAATCTTGCCATTTACAACAACATGGTTGGACCTAGAGAGTATAATGCTAAGTGAAATAAGTCAAACAGAGCAAGACAAATTCCATATGATGTCACTCATATGTGGAATTTAAGAAACAAACAAGGGGAAAAAAAGGAGACTCTTAACTAGAGAGAGAAAACTCATGTTTACACAGAGGAGGTGGGTGGGGGGATGGGTGAAATAGGTGAGGGGGATTAAGAGTACACTTATCATGATGAGCACTGAGCAATGTATAGAATGGTTGAATCACTACACTGTACATCTGAAACTAATATAACACTGTGTGTTAACTATACTGGAATTAAAATTAAAAACATAATAAAATTAAAAAACAATCCTCTCACCTTGGAATTATGTCTTTGAAATCAGAATGGGTTGTGAGTGGGGCATTGTAATTTGAAAAAGACAGCAAAAACATACATCATATGCAAATCTCCCCTGTTGGGCTCCCCCGTGGGAGGTTCATCACAATCACCCAGGAATTTTTGCAAAATTCTCAAATTGCTGAGTCATTCTGATATATACCTAACCTATACTCTACCTTCCAATCATTCCACTTTAGTTGAAAAACATTCATTTAAGGGCATCCAAAAAAAAATCAATGACTAATCATGCATGACTGCAACTTCCACAAGCACCAGTCTTGATCCTTGATTTTCAGAGAAGCTATGCTCAAATTTGGTGCGCATATATATCCAATGTTTGTAAACTTTGGGAATAATGAATTTGGAATAGTGAGATAAATTCCTCTCAGCAAGCTAGATCAGACAAAACTATCCTGCTCATACTGGATTCGTAAATGGATATGTTCATTTATCTCTCTCCCCACCCCACCCCACCCCCGACTATGTCTCATCTGTAATTGAAGAAACCTTCTAAACTATCACCATCAGAATTGACACAACTTCCCTAGAGGAAAAAGAATATTGGCTCCAAAATTACCTCATATCAAAATATTAGCACTGAAATCATTATAGAAATATCAAATTTCTTATGTCTCAATTTCATTTCTCATTAATATTTAGACAAAAAAAGTAAAGTGTTGAAAAATAAAAAAGGTTTGTACAGGCTACAAAATATGAAGGATAAAGAATGTTGGATTTTCAATGCCATTATATCTGTCTACAATGTTTATAACCTGCCAAAAATACTCTATTATAAGTTTACTCATTCAACAAACATATATTGATCACTGTTAATTGACACTTTTCTAGACATTGGAGTTATCACTTCCATTTTTGCCTATCTTTAAAATATTATTTAAAATCCAGAACCTTACATAAGTTTATGTTCTCAATAAGTGTGATAATATCAAATTTTTCCATATTATATTTTGCAATGTCAGTCATACCCCACATATCCTATAAAAAGGTAATGTCTACCCTTGTTCCCTAAATTTGCAAAGATCAAGGATCATCTATTATAATATTGTGAATATCTTTGCTACAACAATGACAATCTTAGTTCCCTGATGTAATTAATAACTGAGCAATTTTCTTCTTAAAAAAAAAAACTCCGGCGCCTGGGTGGCTCAGTCGGTTAAGTGGCTGCCTTCAGCTCAGGTCATGATCCCAGGGTTCTGGGATCGAGCCCCACGTCGGGCTCCCTGCTCAGTGGAGAGCCTGCTTCTCCCTCTCCCTCTGCCTGCCTCTCTACCTACTTGTGCTCTCTCTCTCTGTCAAATAAATAAAATCTTAAAAAAAAAAAAAAACTCAACTATTAGCAGTTTTTAGATAACACTGTTGCTCTTACCACTTAATTTTTCCTGGCTTTTGTAGAATAGAAAACAAGAGCCAGTTAGTATGGGTTGTAGTCAATATTCTAAAGGAGTCAGTTTTGTTGACTGACTTTGCCAAAAAGGTCTTTGTTCTGTGATAATTTTTATTTATTTATTTATTTATTTATTTATTTATTTATTTATTTATTTATTTATTTGAGACAGAGAGCATAAGCAGGGGAGGGCAGAGGGAGAAGCAGACTCCCCGCTGAGCAGGGAGCCAAGGACCCTGGAATCATGACCTGAGGCAAAGGCAGATGCTTAATCAACTGACCCACCCAGGCGCCCCTGTTCTCTGGTAATTTGAAAAGCACTATTTCTCAGTCATGTAACATTTTCTTCCTGTATAACAACTTGGAAGAGGAAAGTCTGAGAATTTTTAACTAAGAGGACATAACTAGGTTAAAGGGAAGTTTGTTAACCCAGATTTCCCAGTTAGACCTGCACCAATTCACTCTGGCTTCTAAATTTTGAACCTCTTCTCACTATTTCTTCCCTTAAATTCATTGGATACATTTCAAATGAATTTGGAAACAAGATAATGAAAGCAGAAGCAATCTCCTTGAGAAGGCTCAATAACAATTAATATGGGGTTAACTGCCATTTCCAAAGATTTTCAGATCGCAAGTAAATATTTGTAAATATTAAGAGATTGAGAATTCTCCACTGGCATGAGAATGGAAGGTAATGGGTTAAATCAATATGGGTGGTATGGTGGAAACTTTTGAAGCAGGGGTACCTTTCCCAGATTCTGAGTAGCCCCACCCTGATAGAATTCAAAGTCTCAAAATAGGGGTGAATATAAGGTATTTGTAAATTCAAAGACCGTAACCAACTAGTACATTCCAATTTCTCTACCCCTCACCCCTTTCCCTTATGGAACTAAATCAGAAAATTCAGGAAGGGTACACATCTTGAGAAAACTGTACAGATTCACTTTTATTTTATCAATATTTCATTCTAATTTTTCATCTTCGTTTACATGAAAAATTGGCATCTCCTAGGCAGAATGATATTTTAAAATACACAGATGCTGCAAATAAAATATCCCATGGCTGTTCAACAGAAACATAAGGCCACTGAAATATATTAATTTGTCAGTACACATGTAAATGTGGCTAAGCAAAAATCTGGCAGAAGAACAAGCATCCTCACAAAGAAAATACAACACAGTAAAACATAAACACAATTAAATGAACCAAATTATAACCCATCAATAGATGAGAGAGGCGTGCCATTGACCAGGCCTGCATGGTAAGTATACAATCAATTTTCTGGCTTATTAGACAAAATATGCACTAAGCTTTTGGACAATTAACTGTATATATTAGAATCCCATTTATTTAGCCTACTGAATACCTATCATATTTCATGCATTATGATAAACACTGGGATTACAAAGATGAAAAAACTCATGGTCCACACACACAAGATCCTGCCATCTTAATTAAGTCATTTCTTTACTGCATAAGTTTAGATGTTTTATAGATCATCTTACATTTCTTAAAAATCAACAAAAGCCTGATCCAACATGATTTGTCTATGCTCTGTGATGTTCTTGCCTCACACAAGCACATAAAGATGTAATTCACTTTAGACTCTGTGATATTTTAGCAATATACAGACAGTAAAAGTATATTTCATTTAAAAATGTCTCATTCATTCATTCACTCATTCTTTTATTCAACAAATATTTATTCAGGGCTTATTCCTTGCCACATTCTATGCCAGTAACTGGAGAGAGCAGTGAGATATCAGTGTATTTCTATAGTTTTCTCAAAACTATAATTTTTATGTTTATTCTTTTCCCAATAACAAAGCTCCTAAAGCCTCCCATCTGGACAGATTATTCACTTTGTTTTCCTGCTGTTAGTCTGCCATTCTCCTGAGAATATCTAAAATTCTCTCATCTTCATCAAACTTATTTGGCTTGATTTCTATTTCCTTCCCTATCTAACCTGACATACTACTATATGCCAATGAATCAAAATCTCTCTCCCCTTCTGTGTGATAGTTGTGCATGTATACAATGTCCTTCTAGAGATCATGTAGTTAAACCAAAGTAACTCTAATGATAGGGATTTCAAACTCTGAGATAGACAGTTTGAGGAGATGATTGGACTGAATTCATAAGTAGTTACCTATATACCCATGCAGGGATTATGCTTATAGCCACCTGGTGTAAAATGTGAAAAGTATTTTGTTATTTAATTGCATCGCTCATCTCACAGTAAGATGCTCCCAATATGATGCTCACACCTTCTGTTTTAGAAACTTAGGTGTAGACCTTTGATTGATGAGTATAATCACTTCATAACAGGAGTTTTTTTCTTCCCATCCTTCATCCTGTTGTGTCCTGCTAATCATGTACTAAAAAGAGCAGAGGATATTCAATCTCAAGATTCTGCTTTAACAGGGTCTAGTTCAAACACACTGTCATTCCAGTCTGCAGTCAGACTAAGCCAGCAATCAGGAATACTTTCTACCACCTGTGACAAATTTCAATTTTCAAAATGGAGTTTATTTCAAGGCCCATTCTTTAAGAAAAATAATTAATATTTATGTGCTAGGAATTGTGCTACTTATTTACATCTGCCATCTCCTGTAGTTTATGGTTCTGGGAGTTAGATTTTATATTCCCATTTGTTGAGATTAAAAGAGGGTAAGTCTTTGGCTCTGGTCACATGATTTGCGAGGATAAAAAGCTAAGATTGGAGCAACTGGAACAGATATCAGTGGTGCCAGAAATAGACTGTGACCAGATACATATCTGCCAGCACCTGGCACCATGATTCAAAGTCCACTCTTAGCAAATCATCCTTTGGAGTCCTAAAGTTATTCTACTTGACTTTATTTTTTTTCACTTTAGAAGATTTTTAAACATATGTGTGGCCCTAAAAGAAGTAATGCCTAAAGATTTTCATCTAAATATTATTGGACATTCAGAAATCTCTACAGGAATACATTGCCTGTATGCCTTTATTGCCTTATGTTTAATTTCACTAAATCTAAGATGCCATTAATTGTAAAATGCACCATTTTTTGGTGTACCTACCACTAAGAAAAAATGCCAATTCTCCATGACAGTGATAATGCTTTTTTTTAATCACATTAACTTAAAGTTACATCTTAATTTCAGAGATGTTAAAATGTGAAAAATGCACCACTTAAAATTGACAGAATAGTGTAGACACTTTGAATATGAAGAAAGTAAAATAATATAGATTTTCGAGTATCACTAAACACTAACTTCAGCTGCTTCACCATTTAATGAAGATTATTAAAATTGCTAGATGATTGCTTAAACTGGTGTGGAAAGCTATAATTTAAATACTTGTGCTATTGAAGAATTAGACTATGCACAGTCATTAAATTCAGAAGAATGTAGTTGCTATAGTTATGAGTGTAATTAAGAAAATACTAATTTAATATCTATTGCTTATTATTACTTTGTCCTCTATGATGTAAGACACAATGTTCCATGCTTCTCGGAATTTTAACTGAGGGGGAAATGAGGAACTGTGTTTGAGCTTAAGTGGGTAAATAGAACATATCTGCATTCTAATCTCACTTATAAAGTGCTTCTGAGAACATTTCTGTATTCAGCTCAGACACAACTGTCACTGCCAACCTTGTCCCAAGAAAACTCATCACTGCTTGAATAACTTGCAACATTCTCTGTGTGTCCTCTCTTACAATTATAGCCTTACTCTGTTAACCATCTGAGCAAGGTTCATGTAAGTTACTTAGTGCAGAAATTTATTTCTTGTTTTTAAATATTATCCACTTACCTTTAACAACTAAGCAAAGATCAGAGTAGACAGTAATAAAAATATCATAAACCTTGCAGTTGAATTTGGCTCACCTTTTCTCAAATTTGATTTTTTTTAGTTGTAAAGTGTAAGAATTAAAAGAGATAGCACTAGAATTAAAATAAAATCTGAAAAAAAAAGAGACAGCACAAATGCATAGTATTTAATGGGTACTCAATATATATTCATTTCCTACATACCCATACTTTGTGAAGAGGTAGTTTGGTTGATCTCTTGTAGGAGACCCTACAATGTGACAGTTCAGAGCACCAGCAGTGAATAAGAGGACTCAATAATGGTGGCTGAAGTTGAAGAGAATATAAGTAACACATAAATCCTGTGGGAACCTGAAGCTATATTTCATGTTTCTGAGAAGGTGTAAAAGCTACTTATTAATATACACAATCTGCTTCAAAGGGCTCCTATTTAATGCTCACTGTTTTTCATTTGTTCATCTTTCCCTCTCATTTTTCTTTCCCTACTACTGCTCTTTTTAAAATCATTTCTTTTCTTTTAAATTGAAGTACAGTTGACACACAATGTTACATTCGTTTCGGGTGTACAACATAGTGATCAGAGGAGTCTATACGTTATGCTGTGTTCCCCACAAGTGTTGCCACCATCTGTCACGATACAACATTATTACAACACCATTGACTCTATTTCCCTGTGTTGTATCCCCTACCACTTCTCTTACCCTTACTTTTTCTTTTTCTTCTACTTTTTTTCTATTGTGCTCAAAGTCCCTATCACTGAATAGCTGTTTTGTTAACCAATGCATAGAAGACCTCCCAATTATTTTGTCCTCTCACCTCAAGCTTTGCAAGAAAATCCAGTATGCAGGGCGCCTGGGTGGCTCAGTTGGTTAAGCGACTGCCTTCGGCTCAGGTCATGATCCTGGAGTCCCTGGATCGAGTCCCGTGTCGGGCTCCCTGCTCGGCAGGGAGTCTGCTTCTCCCTCTGACCCTCCCCCCTCTCATGTGCTCTCTCTCATTCTCTCTCTCTCAAATAAATAAATAAATAAATAATCTTTAAAAAAAAAAAAAAAGAAAATCCAGTATGCAGACAATAAACCCCAATTTGGCCTTTAAGTTCTTACCCCTATATTGGGAAAAACTAGAACGTGTTTCTCTTAAATCTCCACTCACCTAAGCTTTTCTATTAATATATAACACAGTTAGCTTTCATTCAACGAGTTACAAAATTCTAGACGTTTCAGTGTCTGTTTAAAATTAGTTTAGATGAGCAAAAATTCTTATTTGTCATTTATGGGTCCCTGAATTAGTTTTTCAAAGAGCTACCACTTTAAATCTTCTACAGTAATCAGGATCTCAGGTACAAGTTAGACACTGTTTGGTGACAATTTTAAGCAACATGTTAGTTAAGGATTTCCTCCCTTCCCCCCAGCCCCATCTACACACATCATACGGGAAATGGATCTGCAAACAGCTCATCTCAACTTCACATTGAAATTTTTGACTTCTTTTTTGGGTTTTGTACTACTTCTTATACGTTGGTAAATAAATGTCTGCATTTTCTTTATCCCTATTTTAAATTCCCCATTTTCCATATTTTAACTCTATATTGAGAATGTAGAAAAAAAGATTTGTGAAAATTTATAGTTACAATTTTTTTTAAAAAAAAAATCTGCATTTTTTTGTTTTATTTTCAGTATTTCAAAACAGGCAGAATTTTGTCTAATAATTAGTTTTAGGAAAGAAATTTCAATAAGTAGACTGAAAAATGAAATACCTCAAATGCATTTTTCTGATGTGCATGATTACTAGAGTTCCTACAATTATTTTTGTGTGATTAATTTCTCAGTACAAAACATCTACTTTCAGAAAGATTAGTGAAAATTTTCTTTATATTAGCTCTTTTCAAGATTCTCCAAAATTGTCTCATAAAGAGGTTATATTGTATATTCACCTAGCCCCATGGTTCCTGCTCTACTTTCTCCATATTTATATTCTCAGCAGGGAGCTGCTAATGTTTCCGAAAATACATAATAAACTGTTGTTAGCTGGCAGTCAAGTTAGTTATATACCTGAAGCTGTTATATTTGAAGGAACTTTGCAATTAATACTAAATTACACTGATAGGTTTTATTAAATATATTTATTCATCATGAATCCTTCTGGATCAATTAATTGCTGTATAACAGAACTTTTAACTTTAAGGAAGTCCCATACCAAGAAGACAGCAATATTTTGTTTCAAATGCATATCTTTTTCTTTTAAACGATAATAGCACATTTCGTATGGTCAGATTTACAATGGCACACTCTCAGGTAAGCTTAATCTGCTAAATTCTTAGCAGATTCCTCACACTGGCGAGGTGGGCTGGCTGTGAGGAATCCATTTCTACATTCCTATCCCTGAGCACTGTACCTATGACGCTACAATGGGGAAAGCTGATCTCATAGAAATATTTTCAAAGCAAAACAAAGTACTTTAGAAGCATTGACTCCTTCAATCACCTGTTTTACAGATGAGGAACTGAAGATCACTGCCGTGACTTCTGTTCTATTGCTTTCTCTTCAACTAAGGAAAAACATTTTAAACAAGATCTGTTCATGTACAATGTCTCTTTTCTCAGAGGAATATTTTTCAACCTTGCACACCTTGGGAAAGTTTGAGAATTTTGACCTAGCTTAAGATTAAAATTAATACGTTTTGCTAATTATGAAACTGACCATTTTCAGGTAATAAAGGAATTTCTAATCTATGCCAGGCATTTTATTAGACATTGAGGATCCAAAGATGAATAAATATGGTTCTCTGATCTGAAAGATCTTGTAGTATAGTGGGGAAGGCAAAATGACAAATAACCATACCTTACTATACTGATGTTGTAATAGAGGTGCGTGTGATATGCCAGAAAGCTCAGAAGCTGGACAGACTACACCAAACAAACTTAGAGTAACTTTATATCTGATCATTCTTCCTTCTGACCCTGCTTGCCTTTTAAATAAATACCATTTCAGTCCTGGTATTTTAAAATTGATGTTTTTGGTACAGTGCTATGTGACATTTCATCAAACAATTTATTGAATCTATAATATATAGCTCATTGATCCCCAGTATTCCCTTATCTAATAAATCCATCATTGCATTAAAGAAGAAGATAAGAGTAGTTTTTTATAAGCTTTCTTTAATAAATTTGTGTTACTGACCACTTTTTAGTGTTTATATAGCAATAGTATTTCTTGGGTCATAAATTTAAATCAGTCTGTAAATCATGTAACTCAACTTTGTAAAAACTTTCTAGACTTTTGAACCATACTCTTTCCAGAGTGGAAAAAGCTTCAGTCTAAACTATGCAGGGAATTGAACCAAAAAGGAAGTTGAGTAATTGTTTTTATTAAAAGTGTAATAACACAACTCTTAGGTAAGCATTTCTCTAAGCTCTTATCTTAGTAGATCTCCTATAAACTCATTGGCCTTTTGATTTTAAATGCATAATAATAAAAATCATGATAAAAAATATAACATCAGTTAAGAAACTAATTAAGACATGGAGTTTTCCTTAAAATTTCACAGGCATGTAAGTCATCTAGTCCTCAGAAAAATTCTATGAAGTAGTTAATATCCCCACATTTAAATATGTAGAGACTGATGTTCTGAAAGCTTAGGAGATTTGCATAAGAACACACAATAAGGAGGGGTGCCTGGGTGGCTCAGTCATTAAGCATCTGGCTTTGGCTCAGGTCATGATCCCAGGGGTCTGGGATCAAGCCCCGCATCAGGCTCCCTGCTCAGCAGAGCCTGCTTCTCCCTCTGCTTGCCCTCCCCCTGCTTGTGTTCCCCCTCTCGCTGTCTCTCTCTCTGTCAAATAAATAAAAATCTTAAAAAAAAAATAGAAGGGGTGCCTGGGTGGCTCAGCCGTTAAGCGTCTGCCTTTGGCTCAGGTCATGATCCCAGGGTCCTGGAATCGAGCCCCGCATCAGGCTCCCTGCTCGGCAGGAAGCCTGCTTCTCCCTCTCCCACTCCCCCTGCTTGTGTTCCCTCTCTCGCTGTGTCTCTCTCTGTCAAATAAATAAATAAATAAAATCTTTAAAAAAAGAAAAAAGAAAAAAAAAGAACACACAATAAGGACACTGCCTAAGGAGGACTTCAAAATCTATTTCTTTGAAATTTCATAGTAACATTTCCTAATCTAAAATATAACATTTAAAAATTTTTTCCAAAGATCTCCATTTATACTTAAATATATAACACACAATTATGATTATAAGTTTTATTATACTGAAATACTTATAAAATAAATTAGAAATGATTAAAAATTGTTATAGTTAATTAGCAAAATCACATGAAGAAAGGAAACAGACCATAGAATTAGAATCAAAACTTAGTTCTGTTGGTCCCCTGGATGGCTTAGTCAGTTAAGTGTTTGACTCTTGATTTCAGCTCAGGTCATGCATGATATCAGGGTCTTGAGATCAAGCCCCACATCAGGCTCCATGCCAGGTGTAGAGCCTGCTTAAGGTTCTCTCTCTCCCTCTCCCTCAGTCCCTCCCCTCCCTCTCTCTCTAAAAAACAAAACAAAACAAACAAACAAGAAACTTAGTTCTGTCACTTCCTGTGTGACTTTGAGCAAATGACTTAAATTCTCTGAGCCTCTCTTCCTCTTACGTAAAATATGGATAATAATACATTGCACATAATACTTGTGTGGCAGATAAACTCCAAGAAAAATATGTATGGCCATGGGGGCATAGAGTAGGCACTTAGTAGCTAATATTAATTTTATTTTAAGAAAAACTATCCTAGGTAATTTATATTAAAGTTGTTACTACTGTTTTTGGTAGAGTAAAATAACCCCAAAGTTCAGTTTTAGGACATTATGTGTTTATTTTGTCCATGAATAGCTAGCTATCAGTCTTTTCCTTCTAAATATAATAATTTCTTAAAGAGAGCTTACCTGGTGCCTTGCCTATAGTGTTTCCTGTGTGGTAGCTGGAATTAAAAATTTACGTGAATCTTCTCACATTTATAGTCAATTGGGAAGCTATCTGGTAACAGGATTATAAGGCAGCCATTGCTTGAAAGACCAAGATCTAGGAAACTGGGAACCACAAAGAAGCAAGTCTAACGTACTTCTTCCCTACATTTGTCCCTTGAAACATTTGCTTAGAACTAATCTGAGCAGGCAGAAGAGAAAAATCAAGAAAATAAGAAAAAGCTTTTGTTAAAAGGCTCGAAAGCTATGCAGGAACCATGGCAGTCTCACTTCTGAGGTTATAAAAATTGGGAGTTCAAGATTCTCCAAGGAGGACAGTCTATGAGAAATATTTAAGGCTTTCGGCTGGAATTCCCAAAGGGCTACAGTTTGTAAAGAGAAACTGGAACCAGAACAGCACTCAGAAATTCTGAAATTGTTTCAATCCATGTATGGATAAAGGTGATTTCTTGGCCTTTTCCTTCCAATAGGAAGGAAATTATATCCTCTCTGGAGGAAGAAAACATCACCTAGTACCTCTAACTTTTCCTACAAAATGGTGGCATTAACCAAATCTCTCTCTCTCTCTCTCATGCACACACATGCACACATCAAAAGCCAGATGATAGAAAAAAGGTAGTCCATTTAGATACTGCAAGAATCAGACAAGGACTTTAAAATAACTACAATTAATGTGTCCAGGAAAATAGATAATATGGGGAATTTTACTAGCAAACTGAATTTATTAAAAACAATCTATTGAAAATTCTAGAAAGTATACAATAAATTAAATTATAAACTTAACAGATATTTTAACAAATGATTAGATACCACATAAAAGAAGATTAATAACTAGGAAACAGATCAGTAAAAAAATTAATGGTTTGAAATACACAGCTGGAAAAAAAATTTAAATATGTAACAGAGAATGAGTCATATGAGAACACTGAAAATATTTAACATGCATGAAATTGGAATCCAACAAGGAATGGAAAGAAAGTATACTTGAAGATATATTAGGGAATTTTCCAAGATGGATAAAAACTAGCCAGCAACATCAAACATAAAAGACATCAAAAAGCCCCGAGGTCAAAGAGGATAAAGAAAAAACATCCTAGGCATGTGAGCTGTCTACCTGCTGAAAAAGAAAAAGAGAAAAACTTAAAAGAAGATAGAAGGACAAAAAGGACATTTTACCTTCAAAGGAGCGACAGACAATAAGACTGACAGCTCACTGAGCAGACATGATGCAAGTCAGTAGACAAGGAAGTGACAGATTCAAAGTACTGAAAAAAATAAATGCCAACCTAGATTCCTTCAGCCAGTGAAGACATCCTTAAAATGATGGTGTGATGAATAAATTTTCAAATAAATAACATCTGAGAAAAGTCATTCCAAGGACAACTGTGCTAAAAGATATAACAAAGTAGTCCTTTGGAAGTAGAAGCATAATAATGCAAAAGGATGAATAATTTTGGAAAGTGTAAAAATGAAGGTAAATCTAAATGAAGACTGACTGACTGTCCTGAGCTTGATGTGTGTCTGTGTGTGTGTATGTATCTATGTATGTATATGTATTTGTGTGTGTGTATGTATACACACATATTCATATCCTACATATGTATATGTATTTGCATATATATACAAATATACATATATAATATGCATGTCTATGTTTATATATACAACACGACAACAATAGCACAAAGCTCAGGACATAGAAAAATGAACTTAAAATGTGTAAGCTTAGTGTATTGTCCAGGAAATGGTAAAAACATTAATAAGAAGTAGACTGCTGAAACCTCTAGAGATTTCACTTAAAGAATAATAAATATAAGTATATAATGAAAAAGATAAAAAAAAGGATAAAAAATATTTTAAAAATTATATGATTACTCCAAAAGAGAATAAGAATGGAGAAAAAAATAAACAAAACCAAATAGAAAAAAGAGGGGGAAAAAAGTAAGCTAACAGATTTAAATTCCACATGCATCAGTACATTAATTATATGAAATTGAAATCAATTAAATACTCCAAATTTCTTTAAAAGATTGTCAGGCTGGATAGAAAAACAAAACCAAACTGAATACTGCTTAAAATGGATATACATTACATATGAAAAGACACAGGAAGTTTGAAAGAAAGGATGAAAATATATGCTACACAACTACCAAAAAAACAAAAACTGTTAATACTAATATCAGACAATATACACATCAAGGTAAGGAGGAAAATGACATATACCTCCTAATGATTCAGGGTTCTCCAGAGAAACAGGGATCTCCAGGGAAACAGAACCAATAGGATCGATCTATCTATCTACAGACTTATTATAAGGAAATTAGCTCATTTAATTATGAAGGGTAACAAGTCTCCAGATCTACAGTTGACAGTGGTGTAGTTCCATTCTGAAAGCCAATAGCAGGAAAACAAAACAAACAAAAAAACAAAATAAAACAAAAAACCCTCATCTTCCAGGTCCAAGACAATTAGGCAGAAGCTGTTCCCTATTGCTCCCAGGGGGTCAGCTTTCTGGTCTACTCAGACCTTCAGCTGACTGGATGAGAACCACCCACATTGAGGAAAAGCATGTGCTTTACTCAGTCTGTCAACTGAAATGCTAGTCTCATCCGAAACACCTTCACAGACACACTTAGAATAATGTTTGACCAAATAACTGGGCACCTATGGCCCAGTCAAGTTGACAGGTAAAATTCATCACCACAATAATGAAAAGATTAATTCACCTGATAGATATAACAATCCTAACAATATGTGTCTCCTGAGGTTGGATGGGGACACAGTTGACTAGAAAGTCTAAAAGGCGGAGACACCAGATAACTGTGCCAAAGGTGCAAAATTAGCAATGAAGAACTTGCTGCATGTAGGGAGGGCATCATTTAAGTCTTCAGAGGTTGTCCATGGTAAAAGGCATGAGCCTTCCCTGTGGGTCAGTAGACAAACATTTTCTCACAGGGAAAATGATGATAATGGTAATGAATATTACATCCATCTGTGGTATGGATGGATGGATGGATGGATGGATGGATGGATGGATGGTAGATAAATACAATTTCCTCTTAGCAACTCTATGAAGTTAGTTCTATTTATTATCATCCCACTTTCAGATGAGGATACTGAAGCAAAAAATATTAAGTAACCTGCCTAAAGTTACACAACAGTAAGTGGTAGAACCAGGATTTGAACTCAGGTAGTCAAGTTCCAGAGTTCCTTTAGCACCACACTATGTAACATAAACAGTAAAACCTAGATAAAGTAGACTTCCAGAAAACTGGGGACAAGTAGGAGGAAGGGTAGGAGCTAGTCAGAGAACATTATGTCCCTATATCATAGGAACCTAAGAGAGAAATAACTTTAACACCTACCAGGCTCAAAACCAGAAAGCGAACTTAGCAATATCAAAAGAGTAAAGTTAATTGGACCCCTTGTATCTCTTCATTTTCCCATTTTGACCGCAGAGAGATTTGGAACTTACATTTCTGGGAATAAAATATTACCTTCTTTAGGTTTCCATTGTTCACCCACACATTTTTTTTTTTTTTTACAGAATCACAGTTTTAAAAAACAGCTTAACTCGTATTTGTCAGATTATTCTCTTACTCTGACTTCACTCTAAGAAGAATTCACACTATTACTTGCAGTTCATTATAATTTGCAAATTTCTAGTCTCGCTGGGTATGTGTCCTCACAAAAAGGACCAAATGCTTCTATTTGGAAACACAGGATAAATTGAGAAGAGACCAGAGATTAGTTGTTCTGTTTTTCTCCTAACAGTTTTTTTTCCTTGCCAAATCAATTAAGTAAACAAGCTGTAGTTTCCATCCTAAAAATAGAAAACATGCATTTACAATTGCCCAAATATGTTTTCATTTTCATACATAAAAGGAAATACTCAGAGGATTTAATTGTAACAAGACTTTGACATTTGTGACATCAGTAGGCTAGGTTAGTTAATGTTTGTGTGCTTTCTCTAAACACAAAAACAAACGGAAGGATCCAGCAAGCCAGCCTGGATGCTCTATCACAGCTGACAGGCTGGAAATTTGCCATATGGATACTATTATAGTTGCAATTAGCTGACAGCTCTTGGACAAAAAATGCTGTTATTCCTTATAGAATTCTGCTGTGCAGAGTAGAAATATTGGAAAAATTCATATAGTCTTATGGAGGTGATAACTGTTAAAGAAAAAAAAAGGTCAAGAGCAGTCTGTCATGAAGCTGCAGGAATCCACAGATAAGGCCTAAAATATCGCTTTCAAAGGGAGAATCCTGAAGACTCCCCAAAGCTGCTTCACAGTAGTCTAGATCACATTAGATATAGGGGCCCCCCCGCTATCTGAAGGTAGGTTCCTATGAAATCTTTTGTAAACTGAAGTGGCCCTAATGTGAGGAAGCAACTATCATTAATTTACAGTTGACCTTTGAACAAGGATTTGAACTGTGCACGGCCACTTGTAGGCAGATTTTGCTTTTCAATAAATATAGTACAGTAGTGTAAATATATTTTCTATTATGATTTTCTTAACATTTTTTCTCAAGCTCACTTTATTGTGAGAAGACAGGATATAATACATACAACATACAAAAAGTACGTTATCAGCAAGGCTATCCGTCAATAGCCGCCTATTATTTAAGTTTTGGGGAAGTCAACCCTTACATGCAAATTTTCGCCTGCATGGGGCTCAGTACCCCTAGCCCCCGTGTTATTCAAGGATCAACTGTATATGGAAAAAATCTTAAGCATTCCCAGGCCCACAAAATAACTTCTTATAGGTTTTGTTGATACCTTGGATACATCTTGCTAACAGATGAAGAAAATAAATTGAGGTAAACACAGAGGTTCACCGACGTGGTTCAAAGCCATAGCAGCTTGATGCTGAGACGCTGTGTGTAGTTCCTGGGAAAGGCGCTGGGTGGCGCCACTCTTGCTGCTGGGGTGCACGCGGCCTCTATAACTAACTGCTCACTGCAAAACAAACGGTGAACGCCATTTTCGCTTTTTCCCGCAAAAGCAAAAGTCCTCTTCGGATTTCCATTGGGTAGCAAAAACAGGTACTGATGTAGGTCTTTCATAAAAGCAAAGTGGTGTAATACAAACTTTGGAAGCGCAGGGAATACCTGTATTTTTTTTTTTAGGTATTTATTTATTTATTTATTTGAGAGAGGGAGACACAGCGAGAGAGGGAACACGAGCAGGGGGAGTGGGAGAGGGAGAAGCAGGCTTCCTGCAGAGCAGGGAGCCCGATGCGGGGCTCGATCCCGGGATCCTGAGATCATGACCCAAGCCAAAGGCAGATGCTTAATGACTGAGCCACCCAGGCACCCGGAATACCTGTATTTTAAACTTCAAAGTCCGGCTGGGGGAAGGTGCTAGAAAGACAAAGAGTAGAAGGATCTTGGGAAATGATTCACAATGGGATAGTTACTAAGAATAACAGCAGCGACATTAACCAACAAGGATTTTCCAAAGAAAGAATATTCCAAATCCTCATTGGAACATCAGCCAAAGGATTATATTTTACTCGAAATCTGCTATCTCTGAGTATTAACTCTTTAATCTAAGGTTTCTCACAGAGAGAGGGAATAATTTTTTTTAATGCCCTTCTCAGTTTTTCCTATTTCTGAAGACAGTCCTACAGGGGGCTAGTAAATCCTATTTAAAATCCAAATTGTTGGGGCGCCTGGGAGGTTCAGTCAGTTAAGCGTGGGACTCTTGGTTTCTGCTCAGGTCATGATCTCAGAGTCAGGGGATCAACTCCATGTGAGGCTCCTTGCTCAGTGCAAAGTCTGCTTGAGTTTCTCTGCCTCTCCCTTTCTATCTGCCCCTCTCCCTGCTCCCTCTCTCTCTTTCTATCTCTCTCAAATAAATAAATAATCTTTATAAATAAATAAAATCCAAATTGTGTTTCTAAAATGAGGAGTTTCAGAGATTTCCTCTATTGATAGATTCATAAAATGAAAACAAAGCAATGAAATTCCTTCATCTGCCGTGTTATGTTCTTTTGCTCTTTCTCTGATCTCTATATATTATTATGAACAGGGAGACTAGCTTAGACCACTCTGAGTCAGATATGAATCTCAGTTTAAATCTTCCTTCCTCTAGGAATCATTTCATGACTCTTTTCAAATGTTAAACACTTACGGGAGAATCTTTGACTCTCCCCAAAATACAGGACTTATGCAAGACACATTAGAAGAATAAAAACGTTTAATGTTATCAAAATGTGTTTCCATAGTATCCTATATTTCTTCTCTTACAGTACTTAGCATGCACCGTATTGAATCTGCTTATTTAATTTTTTTCCTCTACTAACCTTATAAGCCCTATGAAAACAGAAAACCTGCCTTTACCGTTCACTGTTCTATCCCCAGAGCTTAGTGCAAAGCCTGACACACAATGCGAACCCCATAAATACGGGAGAGGAAATGATAAATTCAAATAAAGCCTACACAGAATTTCACATAGTGAAGTTTTGACTCAGGACAAATATTGGAGTTTTGGACAGCATGTAAAATAAGAATAAGCCAACAAAATCGCCAGAAATCAGGGAGGGATTGTAGGTATATTTAATCAAGTATTTAGAGGATACTATAAAACGTGTGAGACATAGCAGCAAAACCTACCAATAGACAAAGAATATTCACCATAAACAAGATGAAAATGGTACCAGTTATTTTGTCACAATTAAAAAAAAAAAAACTTAATGAAGCCATCTCTTTTGTGAAGGAAGTCACCCAAGGAGAAATATAAGAACTCAGGGCAAGATGGTGACACAGCAGGGAAACTAATGTGCGAGCTGTTAGAACTTGGGAAAGAAGTAGAAGGAATAGAAACAATCAAGAAATGACAGATTTTGAAGAAATACAAAGGAGAAGAGAAACTGGTGAAAATATAGTGACATAAAGAGTACAAATGTAAGTATCCAACATAAAGAAGGGAGTTAAAGTTGAGGAGAATTAGATGTAATAAGTACAGAAGACAAGCAAAATGAGCCAATATGTACATAACTGGAGCCTCCAAAGCAAAACATGGAAAGAAAAAACCTATAATATTTAAGTATGCAATTCCAAAGACTGTTTGCTGAATACACATACTAGAAAAGCACAGGGTCACCTAGTAAAAGTGACCCAGAATGATCAACACTGAGCAATATCCTGGTCAAGTTATTGTTTCCATGAACTTCCTTGAGGATCTACTTTGGAAATTGCTGGAGAAATCATGAAAAAAAAAAGTCAGTCAGACTGAAATCATCTATTATAGAACTTTGGCTAAAGTAAAAATGGAGATTAAAGGGGTTTGACCATATAGTTTCTATTTCCGTTGCTCTTTATTTCCTCATGCATTTTTGAGTTTCCATCAGAAAAAGGTTTTCCTTTGCCTGAATAAAACCCTTTTAGCATTTTTTGGGGGCCAGGTTACTGATGGCAAACGTGCAGTTATTGTTCATTCAAAATTTATTTACTTCATTTTCATTCTCAATGAAATTTTTCTCTCAATAAAGGACACTTGTTGGCATTTTGAAGTTTCTATTTCAATATCTTTCAGATCACATAATTTTCTAGCGAAGAGTCACATGCCTGTGATCATCGCTGCTTTCATCTTTTTTTTGTCAGCTAGACACTTAACATTTTCTTACATTTTTCTTAATATTATATTCCCTCTTTTCTCTTTCTCTCAATAATCTTATTTACATTAGAATGCCCCACTTATGTACCTTACACTCTCTTATTTCAGTCAAATGCTGTCTTCATCTGTACCTAATATGCTGTTAAATCTTTACCATTTATTTATAAATTTGGTTATTATATTTGTTAGTCTTAAAATTTCAATTTTGTATAGTGTCCAATTCTCTCCAATTTTTTTAAAGATTTTATTTATTTATTTTGAGAGAGAAAGAGAGCACCCGTGGTTGGGGGGGGAGGGGCAGAGGGAAAGGAAGAGGGAGAGAAGCAGACTCCTCGCTGAGCATGGAGCCCAACGCAGGGCTCCATCTCATGACCCTGAGATCACGACCTGAGCTGAAATCAAGAGTTGGATGCTCAACAGACTGAGGCACCCAGGCGCCCCAATTCTCTGCCAAATGTTTAAGTTCATATTTTATCTCCTTTAGCCCAATAAACTTGTTATTTCAGGGTCTTTGATGAGTCTTTTTTATTGCGTGTTTCTTTGGGTTTCTTTCAAATCAGTCTTTTCTCTTCATGTGCCTTGATATCTTGGAGATTTTTAATTTTGTTCCAGACATTGTATTTGCAAAATTGATTGTATAAATAATTTCAGTTGGGGCCTAAAATGACATCAGCTTCTTCCAGAAGTGATTTATTTTTTGTTTCTGCTGGGGGCACTATGAACATGGGATTATCTTCATCCACTCCCAGAAATGGAAATGTTTCAGAGCTAACTTCAGTCTCTTTGAAGGCCTCTTTATATACACTTCACCCTCACTCTGGGGTTGTATCCTCTGGGTCTTTCTTCAAAGCTACAGGCATCTACCAGAGCCCAATTTACTTCATAGAACTTGGACTCCAATTTCTGCTCCTCCAGAAGTCTGGAGTAAAATTAGGGTGGATTCTTTTCTGACATATTTCGTAAGTAATAATTATAAGCAAAAATTTAACTGTAAAAAAAAAAGAAGAAGAAACTATAAAAGTAGTGGAGGAAGCTACGGAGTTTCATATATAAACTTCACATATAAACCTGGAATAGGAAAGGATGTTCTAACCATCCCTCAGAATCCAGAGTTCTCAAAGAAAACTTTCACTACATTAAAAAAACAAACAAACAAACATTCTACAAGTCAAGAAATACCATAAATAAACCCAAAAGGCAACCCGGGAAAAATATTTGTAATTTTATCACAGACAAAGATCTACTCTTACTAGAATATATTAGTGACTAAAAATAAATTTAAAAAATGAAAAATAGGCGAAGGTCATGAAAAGGAAATGCAAGTAACTTTTAAACACATAAACAGATGCTCAAAATCATCTATAATGAAAAATATAATTAAACTACTTTGAGATGCCACTTTATCTTATCATATTTGTAAAGACTGGAAAGTTTGAGAAAACACTCCATTAGTAAGATGATGGGAAAACAGGCATCTTCACACATTGCTGATTGGAATATATATTAGTGCAATTACTATGAACAAAAATTTGGTAATAACTGGGGCACCTGGGTGGCTCAGTCAGTTAAGCGACTGCCTTCGGCTCAGGTCATGACCCTGGAGTCCCTGGATCGAGTCCCGCATCGGGCTCCCTGCTCTGCGGGGAGCCTGCTTCTCCCTCTCCCACTCCCCCTGCTTTTGTTCCCTCTCTCGCTGTGTCTTTCTCTGTCAAAAAAATAAATAAAATCTTTAAAATAAATAAATAAATAAACAAGCAAGCAAAGGCTCAGATGCATCATCTAAGCCACAGATCAAGTTAATGACAGAACAGCATCTCTACACTTCTGACATGAGCATCCTGACGCCCACAGAGGTATTTTTTTTCCACCATCCTATATTGCATCCTATCCATGTGCTAATATAAATAGGGTTTATAGTGTGAATTTTGTTACAAGGCAATATTATGTATTATTTATAAATCGCATACTGTATTAGAGTATCCTACAATACTGAATAATATCTAAAATTAGGAAAACTGGGCGCCTGGGTGGCTCAGTTGGTTAAGCGACTGCCTTCGGCTCAGGTCATGATCCTGGAGTCCCGGGATTGAGTCCCGCATTGGGCTCCCTGCTCGGCGGGGAGTCTGCTTCTCCCTCTGACCCTCCCCCCTCTCAGACTCTCTCTCTCAAATAAATAAAATCTTTAAAAAAAAATTTGGCAGTAACTAACAATTACAGAAACCTCTGATACAACTATCCCACATATAACATTTTTCAGATACATTTGCACAGGTGAAAAATTATATAGATGCACACATTTATTCATTGCAGCATATTGTCTAACAGAAAGAGTTTACATTTATAATATCAAAATAAGTAACAATAGGAGAAAGAGCAAATAAATTATGGTATGAGGACTATAATCATTGTTTTTATTTTCATAGAAATACTAGAAGCCCAATAAAATTAAAATAATTATTAATAATACACACTAAAACTAAAAGCACAGTGGCATAAACTAACACAAATTCTAATTCATAAGAAATCGGGTAAAGTTAATAGAAATTTGTTTAAGTATTCCACATTGAATTTGCAGATTTCTATATGGACAGGAAGAAGAAGGGCTTTGTCAAGAAAAAGAGAGAATGAGAAAGAGAGCCTGTTGGAATATATCATCTAACAATATGTTTTAGGGAAGTATATGAGAGTTATATTTTATAATCCTTTCAATAACAGAAAATAACTCTCAGTTGCCTTCAGAATTGAATGACAAACTGAAACTGGCTTGAAATAATTATTAGATCAAAACCTTTTTCCTTCAAAATTCCACCGAAAGGGCCTCCTTCACACCCTATACAGGACTAGGTTATACCCCCACACACAAATACATCTTGTATTTCACATTTTGTTACTAATATTATATACATAATTATTTCACTGATAAACTTCATCCCCACCACCCTGGAAACCCCACAGTAATAGGGACTGTGATTATTTTATTTGCCTTTGAGTCACCTAGGTTTGTGTAGATACAGAGTAAGTATACAGGACATATATTTTTAAATGAATAAATGAACAAACGAGTAAAGACAAAGAAAGTCCTTATCTATATTACTTCATCTTCCTCCGACATTTAGCATTAAAACAAAGGCATCTAAAGAAAGGTAAACTTTGCTCTGTAGTAAATAAACTGCATATTCTAAGCTCATGCTTAAACGATTTTTAATCCTCTTTTGAATTTGGTAAGAATTTGTCTATGTGTGAAGCTTCTTATAGTCTGTACCATGGAACTTTTTTTTTTTTTGAGATGAAATCGTTTGGATTCAAAATTTAAATACCCTTATTAAGATGTAATTATGTCAATCAGTGATGCAAGATCTTGGGCAAAATGTGAATATAATACCAGCTAACGCAGAATGGCTCCCTTGTGCCAGAACTCTTCCAGGGGCTTCATGAAGAATAACCAGTTAATCCCAAATTAACTCTCTGAAGTTGGGTTAATTATATAGATGAGGCATCTGAGATCAACAAAGGTTAAGACAGTTTCCAAAGGAGAGAACCACCTGGGGGACAAGAGATTCTTCATAATACTTAAGATAAATATCATTTACATGTATATAAAATATATATGCATATGCACAGAACAGATACATAAAAAGAAACTCAGCAGAGGTTACTTCCAGGGGGAATGAAGAATCTATAGTGAGAGGAGGGTTGATATTTTACTATAAACACATTTGTACTTTCTGAAAAGTTTGTTATGTACATATTGTTACACTTCCTGTTAAAAAAAAAAAAGAGGAAAAATATTACCTATCCTGAATGTGTGTTACTTATGCTCCACTTGGCAAGGAATACCAACTGAAAGGAGAAAAGCCAAGGCCCAAACTGTCAATACCACAGTCTTGCCCATGGTCAGTCCCGTTTGAACAGAATATTTAGGGTAATTTATAAACACACAAAAAAATATGTATTTTATAAGTGTTATGAATATGCTTTTGGGAAAAATATATTACAAAAATATAGTTTGTTTCCTTTTTTTTGAATTATTTTACATATTCATTTTAAAAGGCCCTTGTGAAATGTATTCTCACTGTAATATATAACTGTTCACTAGTCACTTTATTAATAGAAAGCTGCATTGTGCTCTATCTACAACTACTGATATTCAGTATTTCTTTGAAAACAGCACCAGCTTTTTGATCCCCATAATTCCAGTTTTACAATCATTCAACATCAAATCAGGAGCAAGTCTCATCACTTTCAAACTACACTGAGGTGGGATGATGAGATATCAGTTCAAGATATTATTTCAGTTGAAAGGGGGAAAACACCTATAACAAAAAAAAATGAATCTACTTGTCTGTTTCAAAATGTTTTTTTTTAAAAAAAGCTGTAATCTGATGGACAAGAAATACATGAGAGTAGACTTACAATAAGATGAGCCACAACTGCTCATTTTGCCTTCAGCTCAATCAGACTCACCAAAGAAATAATAATTCACGGATGCAGAAGGGGATAGGATGGGATTGGCAGTGCTTTTTTCACTTTTGAGATAAGAAGTATAGGCAATGCTGAACTGTAAGGAAAGCACTTAATCCCTATCAAAAACACATTTTAAATAAGTATATATCTGATATAAAAAGCATCACCTCATTTGGAGAGAGAAAGGCGAACAATAAGAGCTGACATTTCCCAACACCTTCCAGCTGACCTTGCATTCTTCCATTATCACATTTAATATCCCATTTTTTTTTAATGTTCAAGATGGTGAAACAAATGCCGCCAGAGTAAGTGACTTAGTCAAAACAAAACACTCTCGAAACAGAAGAGGAGACCCGCCAATCCAGGATCCGAACATTCTAAGTTCAGAGATGAGCATATAGCATTTATTCACCAAATATGTATTTAGCTCCTCTCTGCTGGGTGTTCCTCAAAGACGCTGGAATGCCATCCTCCCGAGGAACTTACTTGTTACTGGGAGAGGCTGATAGTATCATGTGGACTACCTTATTTTTTTAAATAACATTTTGTGATAAATTATATGATGTAAATGAAGAGTGTGCTGTTTTTAAGACTCAGGTTGGGCCTCTCTGAGTGGAGGGATGAGCCCAGCACTAAAGGATCAGAAGAAGCAGCTTGTGTAGAGCAGAAGGAAGAACTTAGAAATAGAAAAAAAAAACCATAGTCCCTGAGGTTTTAAGAAAGAACTGCTGCTGTTTGTGGAGCAAAAAGGAGGCCTGTGCACTGGACGGTAGAAGCAGAGGGAGAATGGCATGAGTGAAATCTACAAAGGTGGGAATGGGGACAGATTATATAAAACCTTATAGAGGCTGGAAGAGTTTGCATTTTATTCTAAATAACATTGGAATTCACTTAAGGAGTTTAAACCAGAAAGAAACTATCTAATTTATGTTTTTCAGTGTAAAATTTGCCTGGCAAGTAAGTAGTTGATGGTACTACTTGCTTAAGCAGACTTTATAACTTTTACTCAAACAAAGATAGTTTTGAGAATAAAAGGAGGCATTACTGATGGTTACTGTATGACAACCGGTCTACACCAGGACTGTCCCAGGTGTATTAGCTGGCTTTTGCTATAACATACTACTCATTGGATTTAAACAACATTTATTTAACTGAGTGAGTTAGGTAGAAGCATTTTGTGGTCTGATCCTGTTTGGAGGATTTCCTCTGGGCTCACAGGCAGACTGGAGAAGGCCAGTCTGAAGGTGGCTACAGAATCTAAGATGGTCTTTGAATCACTATGGACTCATATGTCTGGTTGTTGTCAACCAGGGATATTGGAAGAAAATGTGCCTCTGGTCTCTCATCATCGATCAGGCTGGCTCACTCACAGGGTCGCAACAGGGTTTTACAAGCAACAAAATTTGAAGCTACAAGACCTCTCGAGGCCTAGGCTCATAAATCACATGACTTGCAACTCATCATTTCTACTACATTCAGTGTGTCAAAGAAGGGCACAAAGTCAATCCTCAGTTCTCGTAAGGAGTGGGGAACCAGACTCCACCTTTTGGTGAGAGCTATTGCTAAGTATTGTGGCCACTTTGCACACTCTAACACCAGGCACAGTGGGATGTATGCTCACGCTGCATTTACTGAAATGAGGAGAACTGAAGGAAGTACAGCTTCTTTCCAAGTACCACAAAACAAAGGCGATTCTACTGCCCTGAGACTTCAGGAAGTCTTAGAATTATGAAGACATCTCCTTTGGAAGGATATCAGGACTTCAAAACACCAAAGAGAGTTAAGTGTCTGGAGGGTGTACAGATGGGTCCTCTGTGCTAGAATAATCCTTTAAACCCTCCCTAACACATCCACATTCTCAGAATTAAGTTGATATCTTTAAAGTAGATGCTTACATCAGGTACATTCGCTGAGTACGGTGGTCAAACATAGAAGATGTCTGCCTAGTTCTTGGTCCTATGCCTCCTGGTCTCTCATGTGGCCTCTTGGGCAAAATACATTCACAGCCTAAGGATTCTTACCCTTTGGGAGACATGGTGATGGCAGTTGCAAAATTAATGACCACAACTGCGCCACTAACTGTTTATAGCTTTGCCTTTTTAAATTTTTTGCCAAATTTTCTTTCTAAGGGAATTCAAAGAAGTCAGGATGAAATTCAGAGTGTCAGAGCAATAGGAAGGATGTGCCATAATCTGAAATGTTCTTAGCTTTAGTCCTTGTCTGGTACTCCCATGCCCTCTCGCCACTAGTCTATACTTCAACCACATCCCCACCTCCTCCTGTACCTGATCAGCAACCAATGGATCCAGATTTTACAGAAGTCTTAAAAAAAAAAAAAAAAATTCCCAGAGGGTCTTGATGAGCTACCAGTTTTAGGAATCACTGATACTATCAAGTTTATAGATGAACCTAGATTCATCATTTAATCTTGCTGCAAATAGCATTTGTGTTTTCTTGGAACCTAAAGAAATCATAATGTATAAATTATTTCCTAAGAAGAGAAATTATTCTTTTGTTTTCTTTGAAATACTTTTACTAGACAAAGAGAATTTTGTGTCACTAAATACAAGGATATGTCATTTTCTTGTGCTTGTCTTTACTGTGTTTGACAGATATTCCATTTTTCACAAATGGAAGGTGTGTGACGACCCTGTGTTGAGCAAGACTACCGGAACCATTTTTCCAAGCATTTGCTTGGTTCATGTCTCTGTAATACATTTTGATAATTCTCACAACATTTCAAACTTTTTCATGATTACTATATTTTTATGATGATCTCTGTGGTCAGTAGATTATGACTCGCTGAAAGCTAAGATGATGGTTAGCAATTTTCAGCAATAAAGTAGTTTTTAATTAAGGTATGTACATTGTTTTTTAAACCTAGTGCTAGTGCACACTTAACAGACTACAGTATAGTATAAATGTAACTTTTATACCTACTGGGAAACCAAAAAATTCATTTGACTCACTTTATTGCAATGTTCACTTTATTGTGGTGGTCCGGAACCAAACCCGCAATATCTCTGAGGTATGCCTGTAAAGAAATTCCTATAGTAGTGGTATACTTCTCAGATTTCTGACACCTGGCTCCTGTAAATTATATTTAGCTTCTTTGGGATATGGCTGGCAGATGCCACTTATATGTATTGAATCTTCAAGATGGGTACATTATTCTCCTGAAAAGAATGCTAAAATGTATAAGAATGAAAAGTAGCAACCACAGAGCACACAGAAAAGAAAATTCCTGCTCAATAACACATACACTAGTGGAAAACAGAATCAGTGCAAAGAGCAAGTTTGCTATTTCTTTCCTTTGTGTATACCAAACACCGTTAAGATAATAGCAATAATAGCTATAGTCATTGAGTCCTACACCATAGCCTCCACAAGACCTTTCACTAAGCTTGTTACTAGCATTAGTCTATTAATCTGCACAAAATCATGAGGCAGGAGTACTATTCCTACTTTAAAGATAAAAAATCCAGAACATAAGAATGTTAAGCAACTTGTCCATCTCACATGCTGGTAAGTGATAGAGCTGGGATGGGACCAGGTAATCATAACCCAAAACCCATATATTCAACCACTCCTATAGGCTGAGCTAGAAGAAGAGTAGGGGCAGAGCAAAGGCAGAGAAGGTGATCAGATCTGAAAACGTGGTCATGATTTCTCAACATATGTTTAGTAATGACTATGAATTTGACTTTCAAACTTGAGATGCTCCCAAACCCGGCAATCAATGCCTAATTCAGGTAAATATGCAACCACTCTCAGAGGGAAATGAAGGGAACCTCATGATCTATTACTCTCTACATCTTCTAATCCTTTACACATAGAGAATATTAAGCTAAAATGGAGGTGTTTTTTCCTTTATTTAGGGGGAGGATTGTTTGTTTTTGTTTCTATATAATCATATCTGTCAATGAGATAAAATTTCTCTGGTGCTTGATCAATGAAAAGTCATAGTATTCAAGGACTGCCCACCAAATGGACAGAGTTCACCGGTGGGAATTGAGTGATAAGTCCAATTGAGTGGGTCCTTTTCCAAAGGGCAGAGAAGAATCAGTGTAAGTCCTCCTCTTCCACATACCATTATATGGATCTTCCCACAAGGAAAAGGACATTTCACCAATTTGGCAAGTAGTTCAGGAATTTTTACAACTAGTAAAGCAAAAGTTAGCCAAATATGGATTATTCCTAGGACTAATTTTATTTGAAAGTGATCTGGGGGCACCTGGGTGGCTTAGTCGGTTAAGCGTCTGCCTTCAGCTCAGGTCATGGTCCCAGGGTCCTGGGATCAAGCCCCGCATCATGCTCCCTGCTCAACGGGGAGCCTGCTTCTCCCTCTCCCGCCGCCCCTCTGCAGCTCCCCCTGCTTGTGCTCACTCTCTCTCTGACAAATAAATAAAATCTTCAAAAAAAAAAAAAAAGAAAGTGATCTGTATCTTGACTGATAGTAAATAGTACAGATCATCTGCACATAGTCTACACTAGGATTTTTTGCTGAAAAGGCTTTCCAAATGATTAGTAAAGACAGTTATATCATACATTTATATATCTCTTCTTTTTGCATATTATTTATCTTCTAAATGGGGATTTGTCTTTTTAAATTTCCTCAGAAAATGCTTTATTAGATGTATTCCAAAGAGACATCATTTCTAGTAAATGGAATATTTAAATATCTATAACATAACTTTATCTTCTCCTGAATTTTATACACAGAGTTTCTCTGCTATTATTATTATGGAAGATTTTGTTTGAATTATATTATTAGGAACTGCCTATGTTCATTTTAGGTACAGTTAACAAATCAAATTTGATTATTTTGTAAGTACCATAAAATCCCCCTTTCAATGCCACATGCTGGGTCCAGTTATTTGAATGCATCTAGATGAAAGCCAAAAGAAGGGGACCATGTATTTTCTGGAAATATGCTCTTATTTCATAACCCAATCATCACCTCCTGTTTGCAAGACCAAAGGAGAGCTATGGAAGGAGGTAATGGAGGCAGACCATTTGGTCCAAATATCAAGTGTTTAGAGACCTGTGCATATGCTTTAGCAAGGTAAGGTACGGTGGTGTTTTATTATAAATACAGACCTCCTGAAATCCATTAGTGCTAGCTAAACATGAGTGAGAGGGCAGGTCCAGGGGCGAGGATTCTCATGATAGGAAAATTGCATGGGTCTTAACAAAACTCATAGAGTTTATTTTCTTCTTCCTTTTTTAATAAAAAATTATTTTTCTTTCAAATGCTCCACTTAAATTGTTTTCTCATAATTGCTGATAGAGAAAAAATATATATCTTTTTTCTTCAAACAACTTGATAAAATCTTCTCTCTGTAGCTAACCAGAATTTTAAGGTGTGTCACGAACCCCACTTAAAAGAAGTACATAAGAAACAGATCTACACTCAGCCTATCTGGGAAACAAAAGCTTTAAATTCACTTTGTGGGGCTGAATGACTAAGATGAGCTTTCTGCATTAATCAAATTAAATAAGAAATGGCCAAATATCTATTATGTGCTGCATGGAGACAGACACTGACAATCAAAGCTAGAAAGTTTTAATGAGGAGACTTAATTAAAAACACACATCATCTTCAGAAATAGGAGTCCTTAATTCTGAGAAAAATCACCACCAAACTTAGCTCAGCTGTACTAATTAGCAGAGATCGGGAATTCAGAAAGCCATTCTGTTAGAAAAAGGTATGCTAAGGAGTGACTTTACAGAATCCTGCCCAGAGAGTGTATTGTTGGGGCTCTGATCCTATGACTGAGACTCTTGTAGATTTGGGCAGGAACAGGACTTTAAATGATACCCCAGAAGACCCCCTCATGAAGTACAGAGTTCTCATCTAAACATCCTGATATCCAGGAACCTGGAGGAGAGGAGGATTCACTACGTTCTTTGGTTAATTTTTGAATATCTCAATTTAACTGAAAGTATTGTCTTCAACTGAGCTGAATCTATCTCTTTGAGGTTTTCATTTATTGTTTAATTCTTGCTTTCTAAAATTATCCAGATGAAGTCTAACCCTACTTCTCCATACCTGTATCTGTTAGCCTTTTTTTTTCTTTCCTAACACGACAGGATTCCCTGATGTTTCTACTATGCCTCATAACGCTCTTTCAGACCTTACCACCATCACCATCTTCCCTTCTGGAAGAAATGCAGTTGCAGTTCTTCTTAAACTGTTGATACCTCAAAGTCTAATCTGTTCAGTGTGTCATATAATAGGACTATGGCCTCCAGTGCTTTGGACTCTTGAATTTTGTAATTGCTACCTAATTTTGCATTAACACTTCGGCAGTTACAGAGCACTTTTGGCTGATTTTGAACTTGTAATCAACTAAAACTCCTGTCTTTTTCTAAGAACAGCTATTGAGCCAGGTTCATCCATATTTTGTATTTCATCAGTTGATTAATTTAAGTCCAAATTTGTTTCATCCTTATTGAACAAATGATCAATGTCCACTTTAAGAAAAATTAGAAAATACAGCAAGTAAGCAAAATGAGCAAGAATAAAAATTAAGTATAAATCATCCCTTTATTCCAAACATTTGAAGATAACCAGCATTTCCATTTTGGTAAATATTTTGTCAACCTCTTTTTCTATGCATACATGTGCTGGCTGTTTGATATTTATGTGCATTTTTTGTGCACACATACAATATGTAATTATATATATTCTATGATCTTATGAACATTTTCCAAGCTGTAACTTTGTAAATGTCTTTAAATTTTTAAGATACATATTTATTCATCTATATTTTTGTGTGAAATGGCTTCACAATATTCCGGTTTTAGATATAACAACAATGTTCAAGGTACTATGGCCATGTAAGAAACCACTTCAAAATGTAGTGACTTAAAACAACAGTCTTTCTTTTGGTCTCAAATCTACGGTTTGGAAGAACTCAACAGACTTGTCTCTGCTCTACTTAGAATCAGCTATAGTGGCTCAAAGGCTGGAGGCTAGTTTTATCTGAAATCTCAATCACTTACATGAATACTAGATTCTGACTTTCTATTAGAACCCCTACAGGTGACCTTGCCATGTAGTCTGGGCTTCCTCACAACATGGAAACACAACAAACAGGGTTTTGAGGGAGAAAAATTCTAAGAGACAGAACCAGATGGAAAGTCATATTGCCTTTAAACATCACTTTCAGCATATTCTATTCAATGAGAAAGCCACAAAGTCCTCCCAGGTCCAGGGGGAGGACTCCAACTGCAAACAGGGGAGGGACAAGGTTAAGGAAAAGCATGTGGGACTGGAAATATTTTTATGATGATTTGGGGAAATTACTATGGCCATAATTCATTCAACCTACTTGATACTGTTTAAAATTTCCCCCATTATAAAAAATCCTGCAGAAATATTTTTCAAATAGTCATTTGTGGGCATTTACATGATGATTTCCCTAGGGTATATTCTGAGAACAGTGATTACTGGGTCAAAATTTACCCACATTTCTAAGGCTTTTGATAGATACTAGCAAATTGTCATTCAGAAACATGATGGCAATTTAGACCCTGATCACCAGTCTATGAATGGAAAAGTCTGTTCCTAACTCCAGCTTAAAAACTGGGTATTATCAGACTTCTTAATATTAGCCAATATATTATTGTTATTTAAATTCAAATTTCTTCAATTACTAGTACATTTGAACATTTTATATGTCTACTGGTTATTTGTATTCTTAGAAATTGCTTTTTCTTGGCCTTTGATCATTTTTCTTTTGATCTCTCTCTTTGAAGTGTTTTAGAGAGTATTCTGTATTGAGGACATTAAACCTTGTCATATATATTGCAGTGCTTTTCCAATTTGGTTTTTTTTTTTGCCTTTTATACCCTATGTAAAGTTCCTGTATTTTCCTGTATTCAAAAGAATATTCATTTCTTAATAATGGCTGGAGGCCTTCTTCAAGACATACATTACATATAAATTAACCTATATTTTCTTCCAATACTTTTTTAAGATTTAATTTTTATAGAAACTCTTAAATAAATCTGAAATTTGGTGTATAGAAGAAATAGAAAATACATTTATTTTTTTCTAAATAATTTTCTTGGAAATCATTTAACAATTCATTTTTTCTACTATTTGAGATGTCACCTTTATCACAAACCAAATACTTAAATATACTAGTTCCTGAGTTTTTGATTTTCTATATGCTTCCACTTATCTGTCTATTGCCACTTGTTTATCTATCAACCTCTTTCTCAATGTATTCTTATTAAGCTATTATAGACACTGCTGCTTACTGGACAGGGTTATGTAAACTTTCTTGTTTCTTAAAGCCATTTATAAATCAGATAGAAGTTTTGGATTCTCTACCTAAAAAATATTTTCTCTACCTAGAAAAATTCTGTACCAATTCTGTACCAAAAATTCTGTAACAACTTCTGATTGAAATTGTTTTCAATCAATTTCCTACAATTATCCATCTCTGAGACCCATATAAGGGTTTCATCTTTGCACATATCTTATGAATTTAACTCCTGAGTATTTTATTATTTAGACAGTTATTGTGAATGAGCTCTCTTTTCCATTTGATATTCTGTTATGCTGGTTTGTTTATAACATATAGGAAAGCTGTTGATTTTTTTAAAAAACAATTCTTTTTCTATCCGTCCACCTTTTTGAATTCTTTCAATTTCAAATTTAAATGTTTTCATTTTGAACGAATAAGTGTTGGGGATGAAAGCTGCAACATAAGGGATATAGTCAACGGTATTGTAATAGTGTTGCAAGGTGACAAATGGTAGCTACACTTCTGGTGAGCATAGCATAATGTACAGACTTGTCAAATCACTATGTTGTACCCCTGAAACTAATGTAACATTGTGTGTCAACTATGCCTAAATAAAATAAAATAAAAATAAATGTTTTCATTTTAAATCCTTTGTGTGTTCTCTGCAGATAATCAAATCATCTGCACTAAATATAGCATTGCCTTCTCTTTTCCAGTATTTAAATATGATATATATCATGTTAGAATATTTAAAACATATGTCCTGGTTAGAATATCTAAAACAATGCCAAACAATAATGGAGATAATAACTACTTTTATTTTTATTCATTTTTTCAGTCATAAGTTACTTTAAATGCAACTAGTCTTACCTGGTTACCTGTGCAAGATAAAAACTCTTTACTGTGTTCAGTTTCCTTCTGTTTTTCATAAGTTTTTGTTCTATTCCTAGTTTATTAGCCATAAATGTCTTTTTAAACTTTTTATTGAGATATAATTCACTTACCATAAAATTCACCCTTTTAAGGTGTACATTTAGTAGGTTTTAGAATATTCACAAAATTATGCAACCATTACCCTTAACTAATTCCAGAACATGTCATCACTCCAAATAGAAACTATTCATTAGTAATCACCCTCCATTGCCCACTTCCCCCAGGCCCTAGTAACCATTAATCTACTTTCTGTCTCTATGAATTTGTCTATTCTAGACATTTGATATACTTTCTTATCAAATTGAGCCCATTATTTCCAACTCTTAGAGATATTTCTGAATTCTGATTCTACTCCAGATTACATTAGCTATTAATTTAGCACTGCTAGATGAATGTTAATTAGTTTTATGTATGCCTCTGTGTTCTAAGCCATTACTAAATTTCAAACAGAATTGTGTCAATTATTTGTGCAACTGCTATGTAGGAATCTTCAGTTACATTTTTGTAACAACTAAAAGTTTGCTCATCTTTAGAATCATCTTGTCTGCATGTCTCTATTTTGCCCTCAAGCATGTCTTAAAAAACTGTTAAGTGATTAGTTAAGAACACATTAGTTAAGTTACATTGTTTCTGGTATACCAGCCAAAACCTTCCAAATCCTGAAATTAAGGGTTTTTTTTTTTTTGGCAAAATTTATTCTAAATCACCACATAGTAACTCCTACTAATCAATACACCCTTTTCTTTATGTGAATAAACTGTCCCTTTCATAACAAAATTCAAACTCTTTTCTAGTATTAACTACAAATTTAAAACCCCACAATTTTTAGAATAAAAACTTCTTTAAAAAACCCAAATTGTTAGTGTTTCCCTACTTTAAATTCTGTAACCTTTCCTTTTTCCAACATATCTCAAATCACATAATGTGGCAGTTGCTAAATCACCACTTTAGTGTCTGCTTTCTATACACTACAGCCTATAGGAGAAAGAGTGAAAGGGACAGCAGTATAATTCACATCACTCTGCCAAGTTGCTATTAATTATTTATAATAAATGATTCAATTTCTCATTCCTCTCCCCCAAACATTTGATTAATATAAATTATGAAAGATGAAGAGTCATGGACTCTGACAAGTATGGCATGGTGAAGAGCCCAAGGAGTGGTCCCATGGAGCCCTTGGAGTCTTCAGGCCCAGTCCCCACAGAGCCCAGTGACCTACGTCAGGGGCAGGGCTAGACCTGGCCACCCAGTCCACGAGCGGGTGGGAGGCATGGAGGCTGCTATGTCCACCTGAGCTCCTCTCACCACCTAGTTACCCCCACTCCCACCCAACCCCCAGTGCTTTATCCAGTCATGCAGACAGAGCTGGCTTCCCACCAGGGTAGGGGTACAGCCACCCATCTGTTAGAATCAGCCTCTTTCCAATACCCTCATTTACAAAAGAGCTAGAGCTCCTCAACTCGTCAGAGCTCTGGCCTCCTGCGGATGTGTATACACACGTGTGTATACTGTAGAACTAAAACAAAAGTGGAGTCACATATATTAAGGACAAGATGAAGTTGGCCAGTACAGTCCCATTAAAGAAAAACAAAACAAACTTACCTAAGTTACAGAAATTTACAGATCTTCTCAAAAATCAGCGAAGGACGCCAGCCAATCCCCAAACACCAAGTCTGTTTTGTCATCTTGGGACTTCCTTGTTCCACTGATTGGGCTACCCTGATCCAAATAAGGAAGAAGACCACTAGGCAGTCAGCTGAAAAAGTCAAATATATTCTGCATTTGCCTTATTAAAACCCGTTAGTCTGGGGGCGCCTGGGTGGCTCAGTCAGTTAAGCGACCAATTCTTGATTTCGCCTCAGCTCATGACCTCAGGGTCCTGGGATGGAGCCCACACCGCCTCCCTGCTCCTCCAGGAGTCTCTCTCTCTTTCTCTACCCCTCCCCCCAGTCACGTGCTCTCTCGCTCTCTCAAATAAATACATTTTTTTTTAAAACCCCTTTAGTATGTGAGCAACTGGGAACTCACAGCTCCCACAGCCTTGAGTTTCCCAGTTTGCAGGTCAAAACCCTTGCAATAAACTCATCTTTCTGCTTTGTTTTATTCAGTGTGCAGAGTTCAGCAATACAAATCTGTGTGCACATAGGGGCGAGGACCAAGCTCCATAGTGAATGATGCATCCCCTTCCCCAATAAAGAAATGACAAAAAAAACAAAAAACAATTAAAAAAAAATGGGGAGTTGGCTGGGGGGAGGGGGGAGGAGAATGCTCCACACCATGTGTCTCCGTGAGCGTCACAGGTGGAACTCTCACTAGAAGGAGAAAGTACCTCGTCTGTGCATTGCATTAGCACCTGATGGAACTGGCTAATCTGCATCAGGTGTGTGACAGAAGACGGTGTAGAGACCACTGCACCCCCTGGGATTTGCCACCAGGAGTGGCACTTTAACTAAGAGCACAGAGATTGAAGCTGAGATGGCTCAGACTCAAGAAAAACAAGGCCACTGCACACCACATAAGCCTGATTAAGGCTTGCCTTTCTAAGCTTTGCAGAGAACTCATTACTCCAGAAGGTGGTGGTAGTGGGCTAGGAGATTTTGATGTGGCCAAGCAGGTGATGCTCAAATACTGGGTTTGTGGATTTTCCATCTGTAGAGAAGTCAACACTGCTCAGTAACCTGGCAGTGGTGTATTTCAACATGACAGCCTGAGTTCACTACTCTCACCAGAGTTCCTGGTGTAATCAGATACAAAGGTGCCAAGACCCAGCTTCTGGATCTCCCAGTTATCAATGAAGGTGCCAAGAATGGAAAAAGTAAAGGAAGTCATTGCAGTGGCCTGAGTGTGTAACTTGATCCTGATTGTTCTGGATGTCCTGAAACCATTGGGACATGAGAAGATCATTGAAAACAAGCTGAAAGTCTTTAGCATTCACTTGAACAGCAAACCCCCTAACATTGGCTTTAAGAAGAAGGATAAGGGAGTCATCAATCTCACTGTCACTTGCCGTCAAAGTGAGCTGGAGGCTGAAATTGTGAAGAGCATTCTGGCTGAATATAAAATTAGTAATGCCGGCGTGGCTCTGCATAGTGATGCCACAGTAGATGACCTTATTGACATGGTGGAAGGAAACAGAATCTATATCCTTTGTATCTATGTGTTAAATAAGATTGATCAGATTTCCACTGAAGAACTGGATATCATCTATAAGGTTCCTCCCTGTGCATCCATCTCTGCCCATCACTGCTGGAATTTTGGTGACCTATTGGAAAATATCTGGTACTAACAAAAACTAGTGAAGATTTCACCAAGCCCAAAGGCCAGGTGACAGATTACACACCTCCAGTGGTGCAGCCTTATCCCAGGATCACATGGAGGATTTCCACACGAATATTCACAAAAACCTTATCAAAGAATTAAATATCTTTCGGTCTTGGGGGGGGGGGGTCTCTCTGTGAAACACAATTCTCAAACAGTGGGTTAAGACCATACATGAGAGAATGAGAATGTCATTCACTGTGAAAACTTGAAGCCTTCTTTCCCCAACTGCCAGGCCAACCATAACAGCCTTCCCCATGACCAAGCATTTTACCCCAGGTCTCTTCTGGCTTTGGCAGCCATGAGATCAGGAATCACAGGAGGAAGATGGAAGCACCCACACTGAAACTTCACTTGTCTTATCTTAGTGTCACCTTGTATACTGAACTGCTTAAAAACCTGGTAGAGGGGGGAAAGCCACACTGGGTAAGGATTTCACAAATATCTACCTGGGGATTCATAATTAAGGTGGTCATAGGGTCATAAACATTTTTAAAATCTTGTTCAGGGCATGTGTATGCAAATCTAAAATATGTAAACAAGGACACCTATACCTGAGGTGAGGCTAATGAATGTTTAATGAATTCATGAGTGACATAACCTTTCAGCAACTGTGCTCACTCTGAGTTTAATGCATATAGGATACATCAATAATTACTTATTTAAAGCTTTGCCTTTCATTATTTAGTTAGTGGGAAATAAAGACAAACCTAAATATGTTCTATTACTGAAGAAAGTGGCAAAATATTGTACTACCAAAAAAGAAAAAAATTTGTGAAAGCTCTTCTAAGACCTACTTTGTTGTTTTTAACTCTATTTACAGAAATATATTAAGATAAATATAAGCTTTATGGCAACCCAAACATTTCATGTTTGATTTATGAATGTGATGGATAGAACTGTTACAAAACAGAAGGTAATCCTTAAAATATTCAATTCTAGAATGTGTTTCTGACCTTTTGTGCTTTGTGCCACATAATGAATTATTCATAGAGCATTGATAACAATGTGACATACAGTCTTAGACACACTGGATCAAATCACTGAACTGGGAGATGGAAGATTGTAAGTCTCATTTTGGCTGTCATTACCCGTGTGACCCTGGCCAATTCGTTCATTCATTCACTCAACATTTTAGAAAACTTCTGCCATCTGCTATGAACTCTACTACGCAACAGGATATAGCAGTTAACAAAATATCCCTCACTTCATAGAGCTTACAGTCCAGTCATTTAACCTTTAGTCAAGACACATAATTTCTTTAGTCTCAAGTGTTCTCATTATGAAATAAAAGAATTGGGTATTTACAATATCCTATCAAATGCTCCTGAACATTCATCAATAAAATATGTGCTTTCAGTCATGTTCTCTGTAATGATTGTAAGTTGTCCTGAGTTTTGTATACCATGTTGCAAGATCCCTACGTGACCGCTAGCAACTGTTCCTTGAGCCAGGTGGCATTGGTACTATATGATATGTCAAATGCTATCAGAATACTCACTGAACAATGCAGGTGTGCATCCCATAGTCATGAGCACTTTAAGTTCTATTCCATAACCCAGAGCATTCCAACCAGTGTGAATGGGCTATGGGGTTGTGGGCAGATAGCAATTCCCTCCAGTGTCGAGTGGTCTGATAAGGTACGGTAGGCTAGAGCATCTGGCTTGTGGTCTCCTAAAGCAAGCAGCCTTATCTGTTGCCTTTCATGTACTATATACATATACCATTTTTTAGGTATCTCATGATGTAAAAGAAATTGAGAAGTATTACTCTAACCAACCAAGTTATAAAATCAAAAATGCAAATTACAATGAAGGTAAAGAAATAAAGAGCAGAAGAAATTTAGGAAAAGGTCACAGTCACGGTCATGAAAACTAATTTAATATTATCTGTGTAAAATTGGAACCAACAGATATTAGACTATTTCAGGGAGTATAAAGCTATACATCAGGGCGCATGGGTGACTCAGCTGGTTAAGCATCCAACTCTTGATTTCGGCTCAGGTCATGAACTCAGTGTCATGAGATTGAGCCCTGCATAGGGCTCCACACTCAGCAGGGGAGTCTGCTTGAGATTCTCTCTCCCTCTCTCTCTGCCCCTCCCTCTCCTGCTATTAATTAATTAATTAATTAATTAATTTAAAAAATCTATACATGAGTATGACATTGAATCTAAAGTGAAGGAGTAAGCGCGCATCTTTTCTCAAAAGTCTCAAAGACAGCTATAAATTCATTATTTCAGTTCATGAGGCAGTAACCCCTTCCCCTTTATGTAATACATTTATAAATATCATTCTCTAAAGGGGCTATAAATAGGCTCCATATTTGTAAAGTTAAATCACATATATTATCAGATCTAAAGTCGACTGGTTATGTCCATGAAACCCTAAGGGGTAATTATTTTTAAAGCTTCCTTCTTCTCACTAAAATATCAGTAAATAAGTTAGTTAAAGCCCTGACTTACAGAATTCCTTTGATCCTATCACCCCTCAAATTCTTCAGCTCTATCTACCTCCCCATTCACAGCCCACTCCTGAAATCTACCTTTTCAAGTCTATTATCTGATCCATCTCCCATTGTTTTTAGAATGCCTCTGTCCTCCGCAAGACATTTTAAAGGATCCCCCTTGTCTATATAAATAATTCCCACAGAAGGAGGGAGATATAAGATACTATAATCTCAATTATTTAGGAGGGATTTTTATGTTTTTCAAGTGGATTTCTTTTCAAAGTAAGTAGCTCTGGTCAGCTGAATAATGTTGAAGTTCCTTGATATGGCAAACACAGTCTTTCTTTCTTTTTTTTTTAAGATTTTATTTATTTATTTGCCAGAGATAGAGCGAGAGAGAGCACACAAGCAGGATGAGCAGCAGGCAGACGGAGAGGGAGAAGCAGGCTCCCCGCTGAGCAGGGAGCCCGATGTGGGGCTTGATCCCAGGACCTTGGGATCATGACCTGAGCCCAAGGCAGACACTTAACTGACTGAGCCACCCAAGCATCCCTAAACACGGTCTTTCTTGAGTATGGAGATTGTGGAGTGTATCTTATTCAAGCCAAGGTAAGGCCCAGCCTATATTAGGTACACAATAAATATTAAATTAAAGGGACATTTTTCTATAAGGTTTTTCATAATATTCTTGGAAGCTTTAGAAGTCAAAATACAATTGAGGATTCTTGTAGGATAATAGGATGTCAACTTTGAAAAAATGTTTTTGACTCCTTACAAAATTAACAACATAATAGTTCATTGTAGCCAAAGACGGATTTGAAGTTGTAGTACCTATATTCAAAACTCCTGCTTCATTTCAGCAATGACTCTGAAGTAGGCAGTGTGCTAGGTACTGAGAATTGAAAGAGAAAAAAAAAAGGGTTGCTAGAACCTTCAATTCAAAACATACCTGGATTTGATATTCATGAAGCCTACCCAAACTTTACTCAAAAACTCATGAAAATAGAGCGGGAAATAATGTTTTCAATATCATCAATTACAGAGATGAGTAAAAATCAGTATCTAGAAGGAAATGAATGAGAACTGGTAAATTTCCAAGTTTTAGTTAATGTTCTACCTTACCTTTGTTTCACAAAATAGACTTGGACTTCAGTAACATAAGCATATGCTTCAACATTCTAAGCCAAGTTATTTTAGACCTAAATTCTATACCTGGCTATAACAGAGAAGTCATCTCTAAAGGGAACTCCTGGCAATGCTAGCCTATACTACCTTTTTAAAAAGAAAATAAGGTAAAGAGAGCTTCTTGTTCCCAATATTGCCAGAAAAAAAAAAAAAACAAGTGTTGAGATTTCTTCTGAATGCACCAACATGAGTCATATTCCAATTTCTGAATCAATCACTGGCCAAAAGAATTAAATGAGTTAATTGGCCAAACTTAGGTTATCTCTCCTTACCTTACTCAGAGAGAGAACAGTAAGGGCAGGCGGTCATCCACACCTAAACTCCATGGACTAAGAGTGGGTTCTTCCACGTATAATCACATCACTGGCATAAGAAGAAAGAGACAAATGAGCTAAAAAATCAGGAACTGCTAAGTCCACTACAAAGTAAAGAGGGAGAAAAACTCCCTCTGCCTTATTTCTCACTAAGAATATGAAGACTCTAGTAGCTGGTACTGTAGATAGGGAAAATCATGTCTTATCATTATGAAATCAGTTTGACTTCCCAGACTCTTCAGAAAGGCCTTGGAAGTCCTCGGGAACCCACAAAACACATCTAGAGAGCCACGGCTATAGAAATACTTCTGAAATTTTGATGTCTGCTAATCACTCGGAGATTCTGATAAAATACAGATTGTGATTTTGTTGGTCTAGGATAGGGCCTTAGAGTCTTCACTTCTAACAAGCTCCCAAACGATAGTAAGGCTGCTGGTCCATGGACCACTCTGAGTGGCAAAACTTAAAACAGTAAGGACGTAAACGGAAATCCAGAGACAGGAAAGAATTTGTGATTGGTTTCCTCTGTTTTCTCCGCTGCCTCCTCTGCCCCTCACAATGTCAGTTTTGCTCTAAGACTGATTTCACCTTGATCATGGGAGGTCTGCAAGAGGTATTTGAGCTTTATATTTCCTCTTGTATGTCTAGCTGGGGAGAACACTTCCCACCTTAATTAACCAAAAGCTTGAGCTCATGTTCCCTGAACCTACTAAAGCAGTTCCTGTAGCTAGCAAAATGCCATCTGCTGATTGACTCAAAACTGGGATACATGAGTCATTCACTGTCATTACTATATATATATATGTGTATATATATATAGTCATAAACACATATATGTGTAGATGTGTATGTGTGTGTATAATATAATGAGTGGGATGAAGTTGCAGGGATGTTGTGCTTCCAAGCTAAAGCAGAAAGCGAGAGTAGGAAACCTAAATCCTATAGAGTAATGGGAAAGTGAAAACGTTCCACAATATCTAGTAGCTAGAGTTAACTAAAAAGGAAGATGAGGGGAAAGCCTGCTGGAGCCTGAGCCTGGAGCTTTAAAACAGGGACACGAAATTTTCCTACAAAGAGCTAAATAGTAAATATCTTAGGCTTTGAGGGTCTCTATCACATATTCTTCTTTTATTTTTGAGCAATCCTTTGAAAAAATGTAAAATCCTGCCAGCAGGAGTTACCAATCCTCCTTTATACGAAGCTATAGGTCCAGGGGCACCTGCGTGGCTCAGTAGGTTAAGCGTCTGCCTTCAGCTCCGGTCATGATCTCAGGGTCCTGGGATCTAGCCCCGTGTCCAGCCCCATGTCCAGCCCCATGTCAGGCTCCCAGCTCAGCAGGGAGTCTGCTTGTCCCTCTCCCTTTGCCCTTTCCCCCGCTGGTGCTCACTCACTCTCACTCACTCTCCCCCTTAAATAAATAAATAAATTTAAAATAAATAAATAAATAAAAGTAGAAGAAGCTGTAGGCCTGGAAGAGGTGAGAGGATGGGGACATAGCCAAGTGAGCAGAGACACCTAGCCAGCTGCCCCTGGCCTGGAGGATGAATCCGCAGTAACCCCAACATCTCTGTCAAATCACTGCTAGCTTCCCACCCAATGTTCCCTCTCCCCTTCTTCCTTACTAAGATGTTCCTGATTTTTCTCAGCTAAAAAATATGTCCAATTAAAAATATTTGCCTCCTCAGAATCCCGTGGAGATGAAGTTGTCACACACACATAATGGGGTCAAGAAGATAAACGGAAAATACTTAGTGGAATTTCCAGCAATTTTTGTACAAGTATAAGTATAGCTGGTATGCTCTATTGACCTTTTCACTTCCCTTTCCCCCTCAGGAGGCATGGAAGCATAAGAGCTCTCTGGAGTCTTTGAGGATGAAAATCACGTCCTAACAATGGGGAAGCAGAAGGTTGGAAAAAGCTTGGACATCTATGATTTCACGGATAGCCTGTGTCCAGAATTTCTCTTATGTGAGAAAAATTAATCTCTTTTTGATGAAATCATTGTAGTTGGCATGCTCCATTGGCCTTTGCTCTAGGGATTCTGTCAAAAGGCCCAAAGCAATAATAACCGATACCTCCTTGTTGGGTGGTGGGTGGGTTGAAATGTTGTTAGGAGGCACAACAGGATCTGGTCTGAAGCAAAGATCCAGGTAAAAGCAATGGCAATTTTCTGAATCCTCTAAAGGGAAGAGAGAGATAAAAGGAGAGGAAAGGGGATGGGCTGACAGGTAGGGGAAGGGAGGAGAAGAGAGAAAAAGTATAAAAATGCAATCAAATAATTCAGCAGACAAAACAGAATGCTCATGAGGAAAGCCAGCCGTGAAAATAAAAATCAGATCATGAATTTACTATATAAGTTATTAGAAAGGTCAGATAATAACTTTAAAAATAACAACACTTAGCTATTCACAGACATAAATGAAAACATATTACCCCTTAAATGCAGATACATCTTCTGAAATGAAAAGAAGCAGAAATGACACAGAGGTTACAAATGACACATATAGTATGATGTCACATAAAAACTGTGGAAACACAAAACATAAGATATTCATTGTGAATAAGTACATGTAAAGTAATGGTATGAATTATGCATAGGATTGATAAACAACAAATTCAAGTAAGTTACTATTTCTGGGAGCAGAGGAGGAAGGAAAATGTGATTGACAAATGGTCTGTAGAACGTTTCAGTAGTATATAATGTGTTTTTTTATATTCTAAATTTTAAGTCAAAAATAGAGGAATGTTAGAGTTGATAGAGCTGGCTCATGCATACTTGGGAATAAATTATGTGTTCTATATATTTAAAATAAATAGTAAGATGCTATTATTGTGGATATATGTCATTATACATTCACCCAAAACTACAGAATGTACACCACCAAGAATGAACCATAATGTAAATAAATTATGGACTTCGGGTGATGATGTGTGAGGCCCATCAGTTGCAACAATGTACCATTCTGGAAGGGGAATGTTAATAATGGAGCCTTATGCATGTGTGAGGGCAAAGGTAAATGGAAAATCTTTGTATCTTCCTCTCAATTTTGCCATGTACCTAAAATGGCTCTCAAGAAAATAAAGTCTTTAAATATATAAATATATATAATATTTAGTTTTTTAATATTTTTTTGTATGGGCAAAACAAATTTTTATTACTATTATTACACACAGTTTTCTATGAAGGATAGGAGAACAGATTTGAGGTTGTATTTTAATGACATGGCATTTTGTTATTATTTGTTAGATTTTTTTTCTTCAGGTTATGAGGAAAGGGCATAAGGAGCAGCAGTGATTACTAATACAATGTCTGTTTCAACTCCTGAAAGGTTCTTTTTTTTCTTTTTTCTTTTACCTCCAGTATAGCTAAAGTGTTACATTAGTTTCAGGTGTATAGTCTAGTGATTCAACAATTCTACATATTACTCAGTGCTCATCAAGATAAATGTACTCTTAATAAATATATATAATATTTTAAAATAAAATATATTCCAGATTAAAAACAAATAAAAGACAATATATTGCTTTATCACAATATTTACATCAGAAAAAATACAATTAAAAGACACATTTTTAACAAGAAAGAAGAAATAATTAGACGAAGAACAAGTTAAATGAGCCACAAAGAAGAAAACAAAAATCCAGAATCCATTTGCTAAGAGCAACTGATTCAGTTTTTACAATAAGTCAAAGGTATAAAAAAAAGTTTTAAAAAAAGAAGTTGGGGGGATGTGGGCAGTGGGAACTAGGACTGATCCAGATTTTCAAAAGTCTTAAGAAACAACACTAATTTGAGGGGGCACCTGGGTGGCTCAGTCGGTTGACCATCCGACTCTTGGTTTCAGCTCAGATCATGATCTCAGGGTCCTGGGATGGGGCCCTGTGTTGGACTTCCCACTCGGCAGGGAGTCTGTCTCCCTCTCTCTCTGCCCCTCCCCCTCATGCTCTCTCTCTCTCTCTCTCTCTCAAATAAATAAATAAATAAATCTTAAAAAAAAAAGAAAACACTAATTTGACACATTAATGTTAACTGAAGCAAATCAACAGTAAAAAGACATTTTAAAAAGTCAGGGAAATTTAAATACGGATGGCATATTACATAACACCATATTTAGGTGTGAAAATAGCATTAATACATATTAAGAAAATGCTCATATTTTTTAACAATTAATGCATACTGAGGTATGCATGGGGTAAATTAGGTCTAGGATTTGCTTTAAAATATGAGTATTGGCAACAATAACAAAAGGGATTGATAAGGAAAATGCAATAAAACCTTGCTAATTGTTTAATCTGAGTGCTGGATATGGAAGAGTTAGTTTGCTATTTTCAATACCTTTTTGTATTATTTTTAATTTGCTAATGAGTTTGCTTAAATTTTTTTCAGATTTATATATTTATATATTTTATATATATATATATGTTGGTACATATATATATTACATAGTTCAAAAAAATTTAATTGAAGTACAATTAACACACAGTGTTATATTAGTTTCAGGTATACAACATATTGATTCAATAATCCTATACATTACACAGTGCTCACCATGGTAAGTGTAGCCATCACCTGTCACCACACAATGTTATTACAATATTACTGACTACATTCTCTATGCTGTACCTTTCATCTCTGTGACTTATTTATTCCACTACTAGAAGTTTGTACCTCTTAATCCTCTTTATCTGTTATCACCCATCCTCCACCCAGCTCCTCTGGCAACCACCAGTTTATTCTCAGCATTGAAGAGTGTTTATTTAGTTGGTTTGTTTCTTTGTGTCTTTGTTAGTTTGTTTTGTTTTTTAGATTTTCATATGAGTTCCACATTTTCGTATTTTAAATTTTAAATAAAATATCTCTTAGTATAAGTTTTTGGGTTAAATCCATGCTATAAAAATATCTTTTTTTTTAAGATTTGTTTATTTATTTTAGAGAGAGAGAAAGAGCACAAGCAAGAGGGGCAGAGGGAGAGGGGGGAGAGAATCTCCAGCGGACGCCACACTGAGCGCAGAGTCTGACATGGGGCTTGATCTCAAACCCTGAGATCATGACCTGAGCTGAAATCAAGAGTTGGTTGCTTAACCAACTAAGCCATCCAGGTACCCTTCTAGCCCATCTTTTTAACTGTTTTATATATATCACATTTTATTTACCATTTCTTTACCAGTGAAAATTTTAGTAAAATTGCTAGTTTTTGTGCTATGCTGCAATAAATACCTAATTATGCAGATGCAGTGTTTTGTTAATATAGATATATATTTTCTAAAATATTATATTATATATAATATAAAATAATATATTTTCTAAAATATTAATAGACGATATAATAAAATATTTTTTATTTTTAGCTAAAAAGAGTAAATATCTAAGAATAACTGCAAAACTTATATAATTGAAATTACAAAATTTTACTGAATATTTAAAACAAATCTTGAGCAAATGAAAAGCATTTCATGTTCCTAGCTACAAAAATAGATTATTATAAAGATGCTTGTTCTTTCTACAGTAATGCCACTCTTACAAATATCCTAAAGGATTCTTTATCAAATTTAACAAAAATGATAGCAATTTTTCTGAGAGAATAATATAATGGAAAAATATAATAAAGTAATATAAATGGAAGAAAATAACAAAGATAATTTTGAAAACCACATCAAATAGTGACAATCTTAAACTTCCAGATATTATCAGATTATAAACAAACTGTGAGGGGCATACATATAGAGAAACTCTAATGGAACGGGTGGTAAGTACAGAAACAGACTTATTCAGTGTTTTTTTTTAAGTGGCATTTCTAATTCTCAGTATAACATCGGATGATTAAACAACTTTTTGTAACAGCTGATCAAATTGTTAAGAAAATGATCAAGTTAAATTCATTTCTTATACTATTTAGAGAAACAAATTCCAGAGATTTTCCAGTTAATTAAAAATACCCCCCCATCCAGACATTTTAAACAAAGAAAGTTTAATACAGAAAATTGATTTTTCCTATAATGGTATTGGTGAAAAACCAAAAAGGTAATGCAAAATGTAGCAAAAGCAGGAAGCTGTTATGACTCCCCCATGATTAAGGGACAAAGGAATAGTGGCAGTGTAACCAAGGCCCAGGATCAAAAATAAAGGAGAAAAATACCAAGAAAAGATTGTTGTGTTCACGAAAATAGCAACTTAAAACTTTCCTATGATATGGCAAAAATTATAAAAGTAAATTTAAGGGGCTAATAAAATGGGAAAATATGTATAACACAAAATCTTCCATACTTTAAAGATTATTTGCAAAAGAAGAAATGTAAATATAAACAAACTTTTTTCAATGTTCAGCTTCATATACTAGACAAAAAACAATGCAAATTAAACCAAAGAGAAGGCTGTAGTAGCTCAACAAATATTAGGCTGAATTAAAATCAAAAAGCAAAAAAAAAAAATGTATGCCATATGCTATTTTTGCAATAGTAGGTGTACTTTTATTTTTAAGGTTATAATATATTTAATTCCAGCAGAATATTGAAAAGGGAAAACTCCAAGCCAACTTTGTAAATATTAATTCTAAGCATTTGTAAAAATAGTAGCTAATGTATAGGGTAGGTATTCGTTGTGCAAGCATACGAATGGGCTAGGTGAATATCATTAATAAAGAAAAGAAAATCTCAAATAAACTTACAATTCTAGGCTTGCTTTAATTGTCTTTAAGAGTTTTCAGCCTAGTTGGCATTCCTGCCATGTAAATGTGCTAAATCTATGCCTGTTGCGAAAGGCAAAATATGTTTGTATGTGTTTAAAATACACTACCAAATCAGAATTCTTGGTTGTAAACAAAAGAATCTAGTTCTGGCCCTGGCCGACTATTCCAGAGGAGGAATTTATAAAAGGATTTAGAGAAACCCCCAAGAATCAGCTGGTATGCAAATAAGCAAGCTTGGAAAATAAGTAAAGGCCATGGGAGGTCAAGGAGTCCTGCAATTAGACGCTTGCTGACTTCCTGCTGCTCACTGCAGCAATGACTGAACATTCACTGCCACACCATTGGCCTCAAAGTACTGGGCATCGACATAAAAATAAACACTAACAAGTGTCCCTGTCTTTACCTCATAACCTTGAATGGGTTCAGAGCAAGTATTCCCAAAATGTGCCATGTTGGCATGTGGACTACTTTGAGCTGAAGTCAACTGAGACCCTGTAGGCTCGAGAGAAACTTTTGCTCCTCCTTTAACTACATAGAAAAATCTAAACTGAGCGTCTTTCCCAGAATTGATTATTACTAGAGATAAATTTTACCTGAGTGGCCCATCTGTATGGCTGAGCAAACACCTAATTACCAAATATTGTTCTTCTTAGTGCCCTGTGAATTGCCCTCCTCCCCTTTGAACCCCCCGGCTCCCATCCCATTCCTTAACTCAGGATGGCACATGTACCTCATTTTACCCTTCTGTCTTTGAACCTCTCATATATATGGGGTCCCTGTATATACAAAATTAAATTTGATTTTCTCCTGTTTATCTGTCTCCTGTCAACTTAATCCTCAGACCAGCTGAAAGAATCTTTGAAGGGTAGTACAAGAAAATTTTTCCTCCCAGCAACGTCAAAGTTGAGTATCTAAAGCTAGAGCATCTCTATAGCTGAATTAGATCTGAAGTCTATGTTTAACTGCCAGAAAGCCAGGAGTAGTGCTATATATCCCACTTTAACTTCCATAGAAGCTAAAGAATAAATAAAACCTTTCTTTCTGCCTAGTTTGTGATCCTCCCAAATCAAAAGGTGTTTGAATGTTGGGTAGCCAAATTTGAAAAAGATCCAATAAAGTTTATACTTTTGACTTCCCAATATACCCAGTATATGTTTACACTCTCCTAGCCAGCATCACATCTGTTCATCTATTTCTAAATTCAGATTTTTGGGGTGATGCTTAGACTTCTTTAGTACTTTTAAGATGGTAAGATTAGGATGCCTTCAGGATAGTGATCATATCTTCATTCCTATGATCTGGTGGTTTTACTTTGGAGGGTTATAGTAGTCTTTCTTTAGTTTCTACCATTGGGTCAAGTACCATGAGGTTCCCCAGGGAACCAGTTGGGTTTTGTTCATACTCCTCTCTGTTCCTACTGTGTATCAATATCCTATTTTCTATTAAATAGCCTAGGTCAACACTTCATGTTTTTCCTATATGCACATTGGTACTAGTAAGTCTATTTGTTTTGGGTGTTTTGTTTTATTCCAAAATAAATATCTATTCTCATGAGAATGAGAGAAGTTGTCCAATGTAATTAGCCTCACTAGGTAGCTGGTTGCACCACTAAAATATGGGGTTCTTTAAGAGCCCATACAGTATCCTGATCTGCCACAATTTTAACACCATTGGATCTATTGGACCATAAGGGCTAAGAAGTAAAACTGCTTACACAGTGCCCTTCTCTTGGTCTTGGTCCCGCTAAAAGTAAGTCATCTTTCAAATCACCTGTTAGATAATTGGGTAAGTACACACAAAAATATGGTAAACTAAAGCCCTCTTAACCCATCTCCACTTAACTTTTACCTATTTGCAGAATTAACAAATGCTTTTATATACACATACACTTTTATGTCTACTAATTGAGTTGTTATATGCTTGCCAAAATTCCATTGTATTTATTCTGATAAATACAATGTTTATTTGTGTATATTTTGCTTCTAAAATTGCTTGTTAATTAACTATTATGTAAACTAGTGAAATATGAATGTGAAAAAAAGTTGATTCTTTAAAAACTAAGTTAAATGTATGGAAATATTTAATAAAATTAAATTCTTAAAAATTATGATCAGTTAAGTGTGAGATAATAATAAAAACTATGTCTGTAAAGATCTCTGCACTTACATTGTTTTGCAAGTGTTTCTAAGTTCTCACCCAGTTTAGAAAAGCTTAAATGTGGTTATAAAAAAAAAAAATACTGTTAGTAATCTGGGCAAGGAAAAACAAAGCCTATTTTTTTGCACAAAGAAAGCCTTTGTTCTACCTCAAAATATTGATAAATGCACATTTTTATATTTATTTATTGAATTTTTGCCTTTTTGAATTACGCAAAGCATCAAAATAGCAAGTAGTCTAACAAGCATTGTGTGTCTTTCTTAAAGTAAGTGGTATATGATGAAGCAACTTGTCCCTTGGAGCAGACAGCCACCCTACTCACTGATCCCCCAAAAGCTCTAATGAGGTTGCAGGAAATTGTATTTCCATGGATTTCCTACCCTTCGTTCAGTACATACTTGTCCTACGTGGGCATTGAAGGCACAAACAAATTCTGGCTTTCTAGGTCTTGTCAGCTTAGTGCCACCAGTGGGCCAGTGATAACCTATGGCATGATAAGATAATCAAGGCTCTGTTTGGCATAAATCCTTGAGACAAGGCTATGAATTTGTATTACTATCCCTGCTCAGTGTAATCAAACGTCTGGAGTTTTCGGCTATGTTGGGCAAGACAAAACATCATTTTTAAGGTTATTATCTGCTTACCATTCACCGGAGGTAGAAATAAAATCTTCAGTGAGAAAACCATAATTTGACCAACAGTTGACTACATTTATGGTAATCTATTAATATTCTCCAAAATGCATCCATCTTCTGCCCCTGACAAGCCAGATGGTTAAATAAGGATGTGATAAGAATCACCAAAACTACAACTTAAAAGTATGAATATTACTTTTGATCTATTGTTTTCGTAAAGAAAAAAAAAGTTCTAGAATCTTCCCTTGCTCCACACTGTCCCTTTCTTCTTGAATCAGGGGACCAAATGTGAGGAGTTTGTCAGTTTTTGAATGTGCCTGATATTGCCCTTCCAGATTTACTTTCCATCCTTTTCTATCCTGATCTCTACCCAGGAGGCTGACCTGTATGGATTACATCATGAAATTCTGAGTCCTCTGATGTCTGGGTAGCTTTAGCTAATGATTCTTTGCAAAGGAGTGAAGTCAGAGTATTTCTTCTCCTGGTTCCCAGTCTGTGAGTTCAAGTCATGCTAGCTACATCCCTTGACAGAAAGTTGCTGTTCTTAAGCATTCTTGTCTAAACTCCCATCTTACCTTCAGTTTCTGGGAATCCCTCCTTCCCCTTATCTTTGGGCCTAGGGATGGTAAAAACTGCACTGTTGTTAGCCCGTGTTTCCCTCACTTTGTGTTCCTCTACAACATTCATATGCCTTTGAGATTAGCCCCTTTGTTTAAAAGCAAATAAATAAAAACTAGAATTATCCTAATTTGAGTGTGCTATTTGCCCTTGGGACTCAAATTGAAATATTCAGTATATTTATTTCCCATCCATCCACTCAAAAAGAAAAAAAGCACAGAAATGAATACTAGGTTTAACATATGTTTGAACTAAAGTCAGCACTCGCTTTATTTCCTTATCTCTATAATCTCCTGTTCTAACAAGCAACTTTGTGGCATTTCTGCTCATTCAAGATGAAATTCAGTGTCCAAAGTCACCAAGAATATTCAGTATTTTTCTTTCCCATCATAGAGTTTCTGTGGAAATGGCCACCGGTCCCTATACAGAAGACTAGAAGGGAAATTCATAGGACATACTTACTATTGTTGCGGCATTTCCTTTATTCAAGGAGCTGCCCATTTATTTCAGTCATAATCCCATCATTACCTACCACCAAAAGTTTGTAAATTAGATTATCCTAGGTGCCACACCAACACTGCTTTCTACTGAGCCACCCACACTTACTTTTGTTTCTGTTAGTTAAGTATTTCTCCTTGCTCTCTACAACCTTGGGGTGCGGAGATTCTCATAGAAATCAGGGAGTTGTTGGGGTGCCTGGGTGGCTCAGTCGGTTAAGCATCTGCCTTGTATAGTAGCTTTGATATTTTTTGGTTGATATTTTCATTTCCGTCAACAAGTAAGACCATGAGTACCCCTACTTTAGAGAAAACAATTCTCCACAATTCATTTCTGAAAGATGTTGGCACTCCACTCACCATTTATTTCCCATGGCCTAGAGAAAGAGTGTCATGTGGCTTTTCTTTGGAGATATATTTAGGGGGTAATTTACACATAATAAATCTGCTACAATTTTGGATTAGTTTTGCTAGTAATGTTAACATGTTTTGCTGGTGCATCTTCACATGGGATTTAAGGGAAAATAAAGAACTTCAAAGTTGTTCACTGTGTATGTGGCTTGAGTAAGTCCACAGTGCAAGGGAAAGGATTGTGGAAACCAACTAGTTTTTTTGTACATGTAAAATTTCAGATGTCTATTAGATGTCTATATTGATAGACGGAAGTGGACATATCACATGATCTGGAGTTTCTGGATATTCAAGGCTAAAGATACAAATTTGAGAGTCAACAGAATGTAGATGGTATTTAGAGCCACAGGACTAGATGAAATTATCTATGGAGAAAAGAGAAAGGGGCTTAAGTCTGATCCCTGGGGCACAAGGGATGTTTAGAAATCAGATATAAAAGAAGGAACCAGAAAAGTAAGATGAGAAGCAGCACCCACTGAATAGTGTCATAGCAGAGAAGTCAAGAGAATAGAGTGGCCCAAGAAGGCTATCATGGTTAATTATGTCTAATGCTACTGAAAAATGAAGTAGGATAAAGATGAGAAGTTAACAATAGGTTGGCAACATGCAAGAGCTATTTCACTGGAAAGATCAACAAAACAGGAGAATTTAGAAGCATGGTTTAATGGCAATTGGGAAGAATTACATTGGAATATAGCACAAATGGATGGAACCAAATGATTTTTAAAAATCTCTTCCAGCTTAGTTATCTCTGATTCCCCATGACTACACCAACTGTTGGGAATATGAAAATATAGGGCCCACAGCTGATGCTTCATGAGAGAGATCTTGGATAGCTGATGCTTCAAACCCAGTAGGCTTCAGTAGAATGCATGCTGATCTCAACTCTGATAAGCCATTTTGCATGGTCCAAAATCTTCTGATGAATTAGTTACAATTAAAAAGTCAGTAATGTGAAAAATAAAGTGGTACCCTTGGGTTTTCAGTACTAAACTAAAAATGTATGAATGGCACATATAATAAAAGGTGAAAATGAAATTTGTTTTGATTGTTACAAAGCTAATGAAAAACTGGTTTAGGGAAAGAAATGAGGCCACCATGTTTGTTGGTATGTGCCAATTCCTAGCAGGAAAATTTCAAAGAAAGAGGGAGAGATTAAGTCACTCCACAATAAAAAAAGGTAGCCTGATCAAACTGGAAATTTTGCTAAATCCTTGGGAAAACCAAAATTAAACTTCAGAATTAAAAGATGGGATTTCTACACCCATGACACTAACAAACTGGTTGTTTTCAATGTATAGGAGTCCCCCCTTCTCCACATTTTCACCTTCTGTGGGTTCAGTTACCTGTAGTCAAGATGATCCTTCTTCTGACAAATGGGCAGAAGGTGAGTAGTAGCCTAACATTATGTCATGATATCTATGTCACTGACCTCACTTCTTATCATCATGTAGGCACTTCATCGTCTCACATCAAAAGGAGAAAGATGAGTACAGTACAATAAGATATTTTGAGAGGAGCGACTGGGTGGCTCAGTTGGGTAAGCTTCTGACTCTTGATTTCAACTCAGGTCATGATCTCAGAGTCATGGGATGGAGCCCCATGTCAGGCTCTGTGCTCAGCCCGGAGTCTGCTTGTCCCTCTCCCTCTGCTCCTCCCCCTGCTTGTGTTCTCTTTCTCTCTATCTTGAAAGTGAATAAAATATTTTTTTAAAAAAAGATATTTTGAGAGACTTCATTCATATAACTCTTATTACAGTATATTGTTATAATTGTTCTATTTTATTATTATTGTTGTTAATATCTTACTATGTTTAATTTATAAATGAAACTTTATCATGGATATGTATGTATAGGAAAAAAACATAGTGTACATAGGGTTTGGTATTATCTGCAATTTCAGGCATCCATTGGGGGTGTAGAATGGATGCCCTGCAGATAAGGGGGAAATATTGTAGCTCTCAAAAGTGCTTTAATGGGAGCCAAAGTGTTTTTTGGCTTGTGAAACTAAGTGATAAATTGCTTGGCCAGCATGTTCTTCCTCTCCAAGCTCATAGAAGCTTTTTGTTACACTTGCAGGGACAGTTGGTTAACAAATCTAGATTATCAAACTAAAAACTACTCTTATTAAAAGTTTAGAGTATTGAAAGTGTTGAAAATAACTTGAAAAGTGTTCTTTGTAGTGAAATAACATTGTAAACCACAAAATATAACTATAGGTCTAAGAGCTACAAAGCTTTTTAATTTTTTTTATTCTTATGTTAATTCCCATACATTACATCATTAGTTTTAGATGAAGTGTTCCATGATTCATTGTTTGTGCATAACACCCAGTGCTCCATGCAGAATGTGCCCTCCTCAATACCCACCACCAGGCTAACCCATCCTCCCACCCCCGTCCCCTCTAGAACCCTGTTTGTTTTTCAGAGTCCATCGTCTCTCATGGTTCGTCTACCCCTCCGATTTCCCCCGCTTCATTCTTCCCCTCCCGCTACCTTCTTTTTCTTCTTTTTTTTTTTTCTTAACATATATTGCATTATTTGTTTCAGAGGTACAGATCTGAGATTCAACAGTCTTGCACAATTCACAGCGCTTACCAGAGCACATACCCTCCCCAGTGTCTATCACCCAGTCACCCCATCCTTCCCACCCCACCCCCCACTCCAGCAAGCTTTTTAATTTTTAATTAGAGAAGCATGATGATTAAAAATGAATTCTCAAGAGAATTGACTAAAATTTTATTTAGCTGTCTTTCAAATTACTATAAAAAAGTGATAATTTTTTGAAATTATAAGCAAATAATACTCTTGAGAAAGTTAAATTGACTTAACTATTTTTCATAATTTAGGTATATATTTAAGAATCTTATTTATTACATCTATTCTACAATTTTATTGATCCATGTATAGAAAGGACAGCATATTAAGTTATTCTTGTTAAAACATTATTAGTGGCAAAGAACTCACTAATAAATGTGCATTATTATCCATTGACAAGCATAGATATGTAACCTGACATACCAACACAGGAGAATTAAACACCTAACTAGAAGCATAAAAAGTAAAAATAGAATGAAATGATTTGCATAAAATGATTTAATATTGAAATACCATACTTCCAGAAGTCCCTTTCTGCCTAATTCTGTATCATGAGTCAAAAAAGAATTACCAGTTAAGGTGTAGTAATTCATTACCAAAAAGTTTGTTGTTACATAAAATATGGGATATATAACATTACATCACCCACATGTAATATGTAGTGTGACGCTTTTCACTATAGGCACTTCTTAACCATTTGCCAAATTCTCCTCCATAGTATCTCTATTTGGTAGTAAAATTAATTCTCATTAATTATTTTTAGAAGTCAGTTCTGTTTGTTGGTGTCTAACTCGGAGAGAGAATGACTCCATGCAATGGTTCTTAATGAGCACACGCCTATGAATTACCCACCTGACTTGGAAATAATGGCCTGAGAGGAAGGAAATGATGAAAAGAATGGTAGGAAGTAGTTGTATCCACAATTTGATTGAAGGAAGGTCTTTGTCACAAGTGCATGAGGGAGTTAGCAGGGTAGTTTTCTAGTTTGTCCCTCTCTACCTTATAAAAATAAAAGATCTTTGACGCATGAGGGAATATTAACAGTAGTAAGTAAAGGTATATAAAGCCAGCTTACATAAAACATAAGGATACTGACATGATCAAGCATGTTAAAAAATATAATAAAATTTGAGTTATATTCTACCCAATCAGTAAATTGTGCAAAATAATAGTAAAGAGCAAGGATTTTGTTGTATAAAATAAACAAGAAAATCCATGTAATGTGAACTATGCTCAGCACATAGTAAATGTTCAAGAATGGAAATTAATGGTGAGAAGAAGGATAATGAGGGATGCCTGGATGGCTCAGTCAGTTAAGCATCTGCCTTCAGCTCAGGTCATGATTACGAGGTCCTGGGATTGAGCCCCATGTTAGATTTTCACTATAGGCACTTCTTAACCATTCCCCAAATTCTGCTTCTCCCTCTCCCTCTGCTGCTCTGCTTCTGCTCTCTCTCTCACTCATGCTTGCTCTCTCTCAAATAAATAAATAAAATCTTAAAAAAAAAGAAGGATAATGAAGTCACCTCAAAAGTCTCACCATACAAAAGTCTTTAAGAATATCTGTTAGGAGTAAGTTTCATACTCTTTGACACAGCAATATCCACCTTGAGAAGCTTTTCCTAAAGAAATAATAAGATATATATGCAATGATTTTCATAGAAATTATTTTGAACAAAGATTTTGTTAGCAACCTAAGTCTTAAGAGGGGAATGTTTAAATCAATCATGATTCACTATGAATCATGAAACACTATGAATCCATTTTAAATGATGTTGAAGAATAATACTGGATGAAAGGATACATTTTTAATGGGATATTGCTAAATGGTAAAATTTGTACACATGAGATGATTTAACTATGTTTTGAATATACATAAATAACATTGATCTGATATTACTTATATTTTAAAATTTACATACAAATTATACACACACTCATAATGAAAAATATATACCTAAACTGAACAGTTGTGCCTGTGTGATTACTTGTGTCTTTTACTCTTTTTTCTGTCTTTTCCAATTTTCCATTTGACTGTGCTTTATTTTTTTTAATGTTAATATCAATTGAATGATCTTCAAAAGGACTTTTTTATAGATGCTGATAAGACTAGGAAAAGTATTTAGTGAGTACATTGATTTGAATTGAAAATTTAGATCATAAATCAACAATTATGGTCAATGCTGAAATGAATACTGGAATGAATGACTGAGAATCTAGAAGGCTAGCTTTAAGTATTCTTGTAAGCTGCATTCTAAGAATGACCCACAGAGTCTTCAAGCAGTTTAGGACCCTAGTACACTAAATCAAGCAGGTACTTCTTTAATAAGTTCATTATGAGGTAATCTCAATGATTGCTAATGCCTTAAAATCTGTACAGAACGTGGCCCTCCCTTCACATCCTGAAAAATGGAGAGAAAAAGCTAGCATAAAGAGGTCAGCAAATGGGTATGAGAATCCAAGCAGCAGATGGCTCTGGTGGTCTTCAGCAGGTGCTCCTTTACATATTTTGGCCATAACCACCCTTGCCTTTCCCCCAGCATGGTAATATGCTCTGGCTTGAATGCACATTTAGACCAAAAACTGTGTGATATAGTGAAAAAGAGTCTTAGGTTTGATTTATGATACTGGCTCTTATACTAAGGACATGTACAGTCTTAAACATGTCCCTTGAACTTTGTGAATGCCCCTTATCTCAACCAGGTTTGCTGGTCATATTATTTATGCACAGATTAAAAGGAACTAATAGAAAATAGGGCTTAAAAGACTTGGATTCACCATAAGTCATTGCTATTTAAAAGCCCAAAATTTGGGAAGAAATACAATGGTGTAGTGGGCAAAAACACACAAATTGCAGGTCAGATATCTTGGTTGTCTCCCTGTCAATAATTATAGCATGACCTTAAAAACATATAATTTCATCCATCCTCAATATCCATATATGAAATGTGGATGGAAGAAAGGGAAACGAGACAATAGGAGTTAAACTATATTGTCTTTAAGATCTTATTAAAGTGTAAAATAATTATGCTTTATTAAAGTGTAAAATAAGTAAGTTCTATGAAGTGAGTAATCTGGTCACCTTTTTCTTGAGAAAAGTATGTTTATTCTGAAATTTTAAATGTCATACATTAATAGGAATACGTAATATAACATTATTGAAATAAAGGGTATGTATAACAATATCACTGAAACAAAATGATATATAAGTAGACATAATATTGAATAATATTTTGCCAACACATTTTATCTATGAATAGAAAATAACTGATATATCCCCCTAGATGTATGTTACCTTTCTCTTTTAATATAGGCTAAATATAAGGGTTCCTTCTTACATATAATATTCTTCTATATTTTTAGTATCAAACTTGTGTCTTTATGATCCTTACAGATAGGAGAAATATTGCCTAATTTAGTCTTTAGGTACCAATGAAAATTTTGAAATAGTAAATTAAATAAATATTAAAATTTTAAGGAAACAATCTGGACTAGTTTAAAACATGTTCTGTGGAAAGTGATGAGTTGGTTTTTTTTTTTAATATTCATTGCTATTTATCTAATATCTTCCAAGTATGGTTACTTCATAATCTATGTATTATAAAATCAAATTAATTATTAAAAAATTCTCCTTGACAAAGTAATAAAATCATCTGGACATAGCAAAATGATATAGTAAAATATGTTAATATCACATTAAATAAACTAAACTAAAAAAATTAAATCCAAGTTTTATTCGGAGTTCATTCATTTATTGAACAAGGTTTAATCGAGTGTCTGATGTGTATGCAGCATTGCTAAACAAAAGTCTTCAAATAACATTAGGTGAATATTTGAGAGGAAAATCAGTAATCTCAGTTTCTTTGTATTGTTATTTGGTCTTTGTGATATGCTAATCTTTCTACTTGTAATGGCATCTTCCTATTCTCTGAGAACTTTTGGTTATTTGGAACTTTAGAAAAATATAAGCATAGAGAAATTTTATAACTAAAGACCAGCTTAAATGAATACTTTAGAGATCACAAAAAATCCCACCAACCAAATTATTTTTATTCTAGGATGCAGAAAAATAAGCAGGTTTCAAATACAATACAGGTGAATCATTGTGAGTACGAATTACGTCATCGCCTAAAAGAATAATATCTTTCATGTTGAATTTTCATAGATTTTGGAGAGAGGATGACAGTGAATCATACTCAAAGGTGACAAATCTTTTTGCCATCAACTTTTTCACTTACTGAGAGAAATGCATTTCCTTCCCTGAAAGAGAATAGTGATAAGGTTCTGAAATCTGAAAAAGTTATCCAGTTTTCAGGCAAGCATAATACAATAGAATAAAATACTTACAGAAAAAGAAATGCTCAAAAATCTTGTGAACAATCCATTTATTTTACAATAGTTGCTTCAAATCCAAAGAAAATCAAGAGCTTCCCTATTACTGAGACTTAAATATTTTCTGAAGAACTCACTGTCTAGACTTTTCAGAAACCTACTCTCCAGATACCAATCAAATTGTTTTTTAAGTTTTAAAACTGACATTGAGAAACATAGGCCAAATCTATCAGAAGTGATAGTATTTTTCAATAGTGATATAAAAGGGCACTGTATTCTAGGATAGTTACAAGTTATCACAGAGCTAGAACAAACAATCCTAAAATTTGTATGGAACCCAAAATACCTAAAGCAAATCCTGAAAAAGAAAAGCAAAGCTAGAAGCATCACAATTCCAGCTTCATGCTATATTACAAAGCTGTAGTCACTGAGACAGTATAGTACTGACACAAAAAGAGACACATAGATCAATGGAACAGAATAGAAAATCCGGAAATGGACCCACTGCTATATGGTCAACTAATCTTTGGCAAAGCAAGAAAAAATATCCAATGGAATAAAGATAGTCTCTTTTACAAATAGTGTTGGGAAAACTGGACAGACACATGCAGAAAAAACTGGACCACTTTTTTATACCATACACAGAAATAAAATCAAAATGGATGAAAGACCTAAATGTGAGACAGGAAACCACCAGAATCCTCCAGGGAAACAGGCAGCAACCTCTTTGACATCAACCTTAGCAACTTTTTACTAAACAACTCTTCTGAGGCAAGGGAAATAAAAGCAATGAACTATTAGGACCTCATCAAAATAAAAAGCTTTTGTACAGCAAAGGAAACAATCAACAAAACTAAAAGGCAACATATGGAATGGGAGAAGATATCTGCAAATGACATATCTGATAAGGGCTAGCATCCAAAATCTGTAAACTTACCAAACTCAACACCCAAAAAACAAATAATCCAGTTAAGAAATGGGTAGAAGACATGAATAGACATTTTTCCAAAGAAGACATACAAATGGCCAATAGGCACATGAAAAAATGCTCAACATCACTTATCATCAGGGAAGTACAAATCAAAGCCATGATGAGATATCACCTCATACCAGTCAGAATGGCTAAATTAACAACACAGGAAAGAATAGATTTTGGCAAGGATGTGGAAAAAAGGAAACCCTCTTACACTGTTGGTGGGAATGCAAACCGGTGCAGCCGCTGTGGAAAACAGTAAGGAGGCTCCTCAAAAAGTTAAGAATGGAACCGCCTTATGACCCAGCAATTGTACCACTAGGTTTTACCCAAAGGATACAAAAATACTGATTCAAAGGGGCACATGCACCCCGATGTTTATAGCAGCATTATTAACAATAACTAAATTTGGAAAGATCCCAAATGTCCACTGAGTGATGAATGGATAAAGAAGATATGATGTATATATATATTGTATATATGTATATACATATATATAGATACACATAGTATATATGTATATACAAGTGTGTGTGTGTATATATATATATAATGAAATATTATTCAGCCATCAAAAAGAATGAAATCTTGCCATTTGCAACAATGTAGATAGAGCTAGAATATATTATGCTAAGCGAAATTAGTCAGTCAGAGAAAGACAAATACCATATGATTTCACTCGTGTGTGGAATTTAAGAAACAAAACAGATGAACATGGGGAAAGGAAGAAAAAAAAGAAAAAATAGAGATGGAGGCAAACCGTAAGAGACTCTCAACTACAGAGAACAAACTGAGGGTTGCTGAAGGGGAGATGGGTGGGGGATGGTTAAATGGGTAGTGGGTATTAAAGAGTGCACTTGTGATGAGCATTGGATATTATATGTAAGTGATGAATCACTAAATTCTATTCCTGAAACCAGTGTTAACTCTATGTTAACTAACTAGAATTATAAAAACTTGAAACAAAACAAACAAAAAAATTCAATTGTATTACTTTAGATATAAATGGACTCAATATGCTTAAGCATAGTATAGTGAAAGAAAGAATTTGATTATCACAGAAATATAAAGTGTTTGCCATTAGTTCTCTTAAAAGGCTAGGATGGAATTGATGCATAATTCCATCAAAGGTTGCAAAGCATTTCCATTGGTCACCTGCCATTCAGTTAAGAGGACTAAGAAGCCTCTTTGACCATATTTACTGTTGTTGACATTTCATGTTTTCTTATTTATTTTTTTCTTCCTGGTTTTAAAATTACTCCTGATAAAAAAATTAAATTAAAAAATAATAAAAAATTAATCCTGGCAGCCAGTTTAAAACTTCTTTCTCTCATGGGAAAACTTAAAACAGAATTATTTAAAATAATAATTAATAATAAAACGTGTGGCATCATGCAATTGAAAAATAATTTTACACTGGATATTTTATTTTCAGATACCCTTTTAAAGTCTTTATTGATATATCATACACTATTTTGTTTCTTAAAGATAAGTTGAGATGCATGTAGAACTTAAATGAAGTTGCTTTCATGATAGTAAGGATTAAGTTGTGTGCAGATTAAGGGTGCGTCTTCCACTTTTCATGCATATTCAAAAAGTAAATTTGAACTGTTAAATAGGTTTATCAACATAATAATTGATATCAAAAAATATATAAGCCCCAAGATTGGGTAGGGGTAGTTCATGAAAGCACATATTTTTGTAATCATTCTCAAGAATGAAAAAGACAGAATCAGAGAAAGAGAGAGAGACAGAAAGCACACAAGCATCCATGCAACCAAGTTTTTTTTTCCTTTAGAAATAGCTTAGATTTCATTTTTATCCCAAAGAAATAGAAATGTAATATGGAACATTTTACTTTGACAGAACTAACATCTTAAAAACAGAGGCAAAATGCAACAAGAATTTTAACAAGAGTGAATGAGAACTCTTTTTATTTTTATTATTTTTTAAAGATTTTATTTATTTACTTGAGAGAGAGAGCACAAGCAAGGGGAGAGGCAGGAAAGAGAGCAAGAAGCAGACTCCCCACTGAGCAGGAAGCCTGATGTGGGGCTGGATCCCAGGACCCTGGGATCATGACCTGAGCTGAAGGCAGACGCTTAACCGACTGAGCCACCCAGGCGCCCCGAGAACTCTTTTTAATTTGGAGCTGCACAATGAATCAGGGTGCAAGAACTTATAACTGGAGAGAAAAGAGAGAGGGTGTTTTCTCAATAAATATCTTCCCAAGAGCTTTTAGAAATAATACTCTCCTCTATAGATCGTATCTTGTACATCAGCATCATCTTCTTAATGACAGATGGCAAATGCCACAAAAGAAGTTTAGGAGCTGGACAAGAGAATATAGACAGAATGAAGTAAAATCCTCTCAAGTATATGACAAATCTGTAATAAATAAATAAATAAATAAATAAATAAATAAATAAAAATAAAAACCCGCCAGAAATAGATGCCTAAACTTTAAACTTTCTATTTGTTGCTCAATCCATTAGACCATGTTATCTCTCAGGATGTGTTGAATTGAGCAATTCTTATTCACAACGCTAGAAACAAATGGATATACACTGATTCTGTTTTAAGCCTGAATGGGTGTGAACAGACAGGTAGTTTGATGAAGGTAGTCATATGATGACTCTTTGTAAGAAAATGTTTGACAAGCTGTCAAAACTCTTTTGGAGAAAGAAACAGTGGATAGAGTTGCTCTAAGGAATACATGTCAATTCAGTTATCTTATTTCTACATCATATTTTGATGCTAGATGGGTAATCTTTGTGAATCTCATGCTAAAAATCAGGTTAATGTAAAGTGAGTCAGATTGATTTTGAAGCACTGAGCTAATGTTAACATTCATGCCAAAATTTTGTCACAGGGTAAGCTCGGTTTTACCAAGATTCAAAACAAATATTGATAATCTACAAATACAAGCTTATGGCTTGATCAAATAATTCAACACAAACACTGTAGTTCAGAGACCTATGTATCAAATGTCAAAAGTTAGAATCTGAAGAGAAAAGCTGTCAGGGAAAAGGGAAAGAAGGGTAAATCTCTGAAAACAGACTAAAACTTGCAATCTGTCATCTGAGTAATGAGATCAAGAAAGAGTTGTATAGTTGATGTGTTGAGTGGAAGGTGATTTAAAAAAAAAAAGACTATGACTCACTAAAATATTTTTATGACTTGCCATTTCTCAAGGAATATCATACAACTACTTTAACTTTGGCATTCTAGGCACTCTGTGATCTCAATGTCAAATGACTGTCCTCGTTCCTTATAGTCCAGACACACTAGAACTCTTACCTGACCTCTACATTTACCATCTATAAGCCTTCACTGCTAGTCTCTGGTCTGAATTCCTCTCTCTCTCTGCCTCTGACTAGTGAAACCTTACCTAACTTTTAAAGCTCTGTTCAAATACTCAAATCCCATATCTTCCAAGAAAACGCCTCTGATTTTCTGGTGGGAATTATGCTCTCTTGTATACATACAGATTTTGATTTGACTCTATAATTGATTCATCACATTCTGCCATAAATTATGGTTAATTTTATACATCTGTCTTTTCCCTATATATAGTCCTAAAGCACAGGAACTATATTTATCACTTTGTATCCCATTTATATTTGAAAGGTTTTGTGGAATTTTACTACAGTTGACTCTTGAAGAAGATGGGTTTGTACTGCATGGTTCCATTTATAGGTAGTTTTTTAAAATATAAATACAGTACAGTACTGTAAATGTATTTTCTCAATAACATTTCTTTTCTCTAGCTTATTTTATTGTAAGAATATAGTATGTAATACATATAACATTAAAAATATGTGTTAATCGACTGTGTTATTAATAAGGCTTCCAGTTGGCAGTAGGCTATTAGTTTTGAGGGTATCAAGTTATACGGGGATTTTTGACTGCATGGGGGGGGGCATCAGTACCACTAATACCCACATTGCTCAAGGGTCAACTGTAAGTGAATTAACTGGCAGATTAGGACATCACAGATAATGTTTCATTTAAATATCCTGTATAGGGGTGCCTGGGTGGCTCAGTTGGTTAAGCGACTGCCTTCGGCTCAGGTCATGATCCTGGAGTCCCTGGATCGAGTCCCGCATCGGGCTCCCTGCTCGGCAGGGAGTCTGCTTCTCCCTCTGACCCTACCCCCTCTCATGTGCTCACTCTCTCTCTCAAATAAATTAAATCTTAAAATAAATAAATAAATAAATAAATATCCTGTATAAAACAAAAACAAAACCCCAAACCTCAAAAGGTCTTTGCAGACCTTGATTTCCCATTTTATATAAATGGAGGGAAACATCCTCTGTGGTCTTCTGCCACGAGTCTTCTTTGCCATTTGAGCACCCAAGTATTACTCTAGAGCAATGACATATCTTTGAAAAATTCTCATACTTACCCTATTTATCTCCTGGTGCTTGACTATAGCTTGACGTATTCATTTCTAATAGCACCACACATTCCTTCTTATTTGGGATAACAACAGTCTCTGGGCAAAACATCACACTGACTGTACTCTGAAGGCTGAAAATGAAAGTTGGAGGCATGAGATGTTGACAATAATTTTTGTATACTTTTATATCTATGTGAAGTTTCAGATGCTAGACTAAAATGAGGAATATTTCTTTACTGTGCAATACCTGCAGGGTGTTCCACAATAATATTCTGAAGTTTCCTCTGTAGCGAAAAAGAAACGTGTCTTTGTGTTTACTGATTTAAAAGAAAAATATTATGTTGGAGTTACAGTCCAACATAAACTCAGACCTCACTAGAGCTCTCAGCAGTTAACATCTTCTAACTAAGCCTTGTAATGTTAATATTTTATGAAGAGACTGGCTTAAATGATCAATATAAGAACTACCTCCACCAGAAAATTGTGTCTTTGCCCTGCTCTGGCAATCCCACAGTACTCATCTATTTGTTTTTAGATTGTAAGACCTCTATAGGCATCCAGGCAAGACAGAGTTCCTTAAGACTGAAACTTGTCTTTGTGAGGCAAGAACAAAGGAAGTTGAAGTTTGGGGAAACAAACAGCCTTAACTTCAGAATTACTCCTTTTCTTTCTCTTTCCTCTGGCTCTGTGTTTCTGTTCTCGAGTTACATTGCCCTTGTTCCTTCAATTGATGAAGACTTCTGATCCATCAGTGTTGGAACCAACCCAAGCAGCCTACCTGCTGCTTCAATTTCTTCAGATCTCCCTGATGTTGATTAATACAGGAACCTTAGACCTCTGCTTTGTCCCTTTTATCTACTTACCTGGCCATTGGATACTTCCCTGGCTGGGACATAGCATTCTGTCTGTGTTTGGCTTTCCTCATTACAGTTCCTCAAGGGGCTTCTCTACCCACTGCCTGAAGAGGTAATCACAAATAATAGTTTTCACCTTCTCAACTTTTCTCAAATACCAGTTGGCCATCAGCTTATTAAAAACATTGAATTTAAATTTTTATTGTGAACAAAGGATAAGGGAGAAGAATGGCATATTAGTTTTCCAGGGCTGCATAACAAATTATCACAAACTGAAGGATCTCAAAAAACAAATTTACCCTCCCACAGTTCTGGAGGTTAGAAGTCCAAAACCAGGGTATCGACAAGTTTGGTTCCTACTGGGGATTGTGAGGGAGACACTCTGCTCCACACTTCTCTCTTAGCTTTTGGTGGTTGCTGACAATCCTCAGTGACCCTGGTTTGTAGAGGCACCCACTCCAAGATATCTCCTTTATCTTTACATGGTGTTCTCTCTGTGTGTCTTTGTCTCTATGTCTCCTCTCTTCTTATAAGGACACTATCTATATTGGATTAAGAGCCCACCCTACTCTAGTATGACCGCATCTTAACTAATTACATCTGCAACAATCCTCTATTCAAATAAAGTCACATTCTGAGAGAGTGGAAATTAGAATTTCAACCTATCTTTTTGGAGAATGCAATTAAATCTATAACAAATGGTTATAGGCTGACTGGTCACATTCATTACAGGAATTTAGGACTGTTCAAAATTATTAGAATTTCTGACTTCGGATAAATATACTCCTGATTCTACAGGTATGGTTTCTCTGCCTCAGATACGGTTTCCTTTGAGAAGATAATTTTTCAAAGTGCATATTAGTGGGATTTAGGGATTTTGTTGTTGTTTACTTTGTTTGCCATAACTGCTAATAGTTTCACATTTGTACTATAAACAGGCATACATTTCATTCAATAAATATTTACATCTCTTATTCATTATAAGATACTGTTTGGGGAGGAAGAGGGGCTTATAAAGATATGTAAGGGCAACTCATTCCTTCAGGGATGTTTTAATTTAGAAGACTACCTAAATTTTAATTTTGAAGAAGACTATCTAAATTCTAAGGTACTTACTGTACTAATCTTCTTTAAAAAAAAAAAAGTACAAGCAAAGCATTATAGATTCCAATAAGGTGAAAATAACACCAGCTGAAGAGATGAGGGAAAGCTTCCCACTAGCACAGTTTTAAGTTTAGGTGTTAAAGGACAAGTCAGGAGAAAAGCAATGTATACTGGGTTCGGTGGAAATATGCATATCTTGTCTCCCCCCACCAAATTCTGAACTTCTTTGATTCCATCATCTTATAATATGAAAATAGATTGATAATAAGCAACATTCCAGGCAGAAGAAAATCAAACTGTGAACAATGAAAGGATGGCAAGGAGAATACATCTCAGTGTGGTTGGATTAGAGCTAAGGTAACTAACTGGAGATGAGACTGGAAAGGTAGGTCATACACTCAACATCCTGCTCTCAGGACCAATCTCAATCAGAAATAGGATATATATAAACATTTCCCAGCCAAAAACCTTGAGTTAAGTTTCAAATCACCTTTACTGCAACTTCTGCCTGCTTCCTAAGCCCAGTCATATCATTTGTGTCTTGAGTTTGTAAAAATCTAAAAGAGCACTCTGGGGAATGGGTAGTACCTATGTATTGCTAGTGAAAATTTAAATTGTAGCATGTTTGCAGAGCGATCTTACAACATCTATTAGAAATGAAAATACATAAATTCTCTACCCAGGAATTCATTTCTTGAGAATCTATCCTAAAAGCATTAAAGAGGCAATAGATAAAAATCTAGGTAGAAGGATATATGGTAGCATTGTTAATGGTGAAGAAAAAATTAAAAACAAAAAATCAACATGAATAACCACCATTAACAGAGGAATGAGGGGCGCCTGGGTGGTTCACTATGCTTGATTTCAGCTCAGGTCATGATCCCAGGGTTGTGAGATCGATCCCTGTGTTGGGCCCCGTGCTGGGTGTGGAGTCTGCTTGTCCTTCTCCCTCTGCCCCCTGCCTCTCAAAACAAACAAAAAAACAGAGGAATGATTGAATGAAACTAAATTATTATTATTAATGACTTAATTTTGCATGTATTAAGCTGTTATTTAATCCATTTGAATTGATCTGATTTCTCAATTCTGTTTGTGAAGGATTATTCTATTACTATAATCAATAGGGTTCTTTCTCACTTTTCCTTTAGAAAAGTTGTTTAATCTCCAAAAGCTAGTGAAACAAAAGCAAAAATGAACTTTTGGGACTTCACCAAGATAAAAAGCTTCTGCACAGCAAAGGAAACAGTCAACAAAACAAAGAAGCCACCCACAGAATGCGAGAAGATATTTGCAAATGACTCTACAGATAAAGGGCTGGTATCCAAGATCTATAAAGAACTTCTCAAACTCAACACCCAAAAAACAAATAATCAAGTCAAAAAATGGGCAGAAGATATGAAAAGACTCTTCTCTGAAGAAGACATACAAATGGCTAACAGACACATGAAAAAATGTTCATCATCATTAGCCATCAGGGAAATTCAAATCAAAACCACATTGAGATACCACCTTACACCAGTTAGAATGGCAAAAATGGACAGGGCAAGAAACAACAAATGTTGGAGAGGCTGTGGAGAAAGGGGAACCCTCTTACACTGTTGGTGGGAATGCAAGTTGGTACAGCCACTTTGGAAAACAGTGTGGAGGTGCCTCAAAAATTTAAAAATAGAGCTACCCTATGACCCAGCAATTACACTCCTGGGTATTTACCCCAAAGACACAGATGTAGTGAAAAGAAGGGCCATATGCACCCCAATGTTCATAGCAGCAATGTCCGCAATAGGCAAACTGTGGAAAGAGCCGAGATGCCCTTCAACAGATGAATGGATAAAGAAGATGTGGTCCATATATACAATGGAATATTACTCAGCCATCAGAAAGGATGAATACCCAACTTTTACATCAACATGGATGGGACTGGAGGAGATTATGCTAAGTGAAATAGTCAAGCAGAGAAAGTCAATTATCATATGGTTTCACTTATTTGTGGAACATAAGGAATAGCATGGAGGACATTAGAAGAAGGAAGGGAAAAATGGGGGGGGGGAATTGGAGGGAGAGATGAACCATGAGAGACGAAGGACTCTGAAAAACAAACTGAGGGTTCTAGAGGGGAGGGGGGAGGGGGGATTGGTTAGCCCCGTGATGGGTATTAAGGAGGGCACGTACTGCATGGAGCACAGGGTATTATACGAAAACAATGGATCGTGGATCACCACAACAAAAACCAATGATGTATTATATCGTGACTAACATAACATAATAAAATTAAAAAAAAAAAAGAAAGAAAGAAAAGAAAAGTTGTTGAGTCCATGTATTCCATTATTACTTTTGAGTATCTTGATTAAAGTCATGAAGACAATTTTTTTCTGCTTTAAAAATTCATGTCTTACAGAAGAAACATGTATTTATTATAGAAAATCTAGAAAACAAATAAGCAAAATAGGAAAATCTTACTCATTGATAAATATTATATACCTTTCAGTATATATTGTCCCAGGATTTTTCCCTCTGAAAAATATTTTTCACTAAAATGATATTGTACAAAATGAGATGTTGGGTGGTAAATTAGTTTCTTATTGCTGTTTTAACAAATTATCACAAACTTAGAGGCCTAAAACAAATTTACAATTTCATGGTTCTGAAAGTCAGAAACCTCAAATGGGTTTTGCTAAGCTGAAACCAAGTTGTCTGCTCCTTCTAGAGGCTCTGGGGAAGAATCCATTTCCTCACCTTTTCGAGACTGCCTTAGGTTTCCTAGGCTCATGTCTCCTTTCTCTATTTTCAAAGCCAGCAAACTAGCATCTTGGAATCTCTCTCTGACTCTGACCTCTGTTTTTTTGTTTTGTTTTGTTTTTTTAATCATATCTCCTCCTTTCAATCTGATATTCCTAATTCCCACTGTGTTTACACCGGGCCCACCAAATAATCTCTACTCATTGCAAAGTCCCCTCTGCCATGTAGAGTAACATATTCACAGGATTCTGGGATTATAATATGGATATCTCTGGGGGGAATTCTACCACAGATGGGTTCTCCAGAAGCAGATGCTGATACAGAGTTTTAGATGGAAGATGTTTTTCAGGATTTAATGTGAAAGGGAAGGGAAAAACAGGTTTGGGTGGAGGAAGAAATCAAACTTTGTCAGGTCTGAAAAATCTCAGCCAACCTAAGGAGGAGCTCTAGCGCAAGTCTTACCTTTCAGAGTGGTTTATGTCAGGTCCAGATTGTTGAATCCTACCCCAACCTGCATCAAGTGCTGGGTGTGGTCTGCCCAGGAAGAGAGTGAGGTCAGGCAAAGCAGCTCCCTGAAGGTGAGGCTGATCCAGAAGAAACTGACAGCCAGAAGCTGTCTGCCAACCACAGCCCTGTGGCTGAACAAGAAATCTATCCTTGAAGGGGGAGGGGGGCTCTGCGGGGCATGTCCCCATGTCCCCTACATAATGTATTTAAGACATTATCTATGGATTACTCTTTTATAACTTAGTTTTTCATTTAATGTATTTTGAACATTTCCCAAAGACCTGCATATTTCTTAATGTCTAACACTCATGATATCTACAACAGATATTTCATAGTTGAACATTTGGGTTATGCTCACTGTTTTCATTCTTTTTTTTTTTTTAAGATTTTATTTATTTATTTGAGACAGAGAGAATGAGAGAGAGAGAGCACATGAGAGGGGGGAGGGTCAGAGGGAGAAGCAGGCTCCCCGCCGAGCAGGGAGCCCGACATGGGACTCGATCCAGGGACTCCAGGATCATGTCCTGAGCCGAAGGCAGTCGCTTAACCAACTGAGCCACCCAGGCGCCCCTCACTGTTTTCATTCTTATGAATAATTATGCCATGAACCATGAACATTAGAAATATTTAGTAATATTCACCTTAGACTTGCTCTTTCCTACCTGCCCAAACTACTAATCACACTTTTTTTTCCATTTCCCCTAACAATGAGAGCATATTGGAATGGGACATGGTAAATCATTCAAAGCCAAAACTCTGCAATTATCTTTCAAAAGTTATATTTTAGGACAGGATGCTGTACTTTTTGTGACATTAAGATCTAAAGTGTTCCTTATGAATGTACTTTCACCCTAATGAATACTAAGATATAGGAAATCTTGTCAAAATTTATAAAAGTTAAACATTAATTCTAAAAATACAAATCTATAGCAAATCTGAAATTCCTCCTTTATGGTCAACCTGCCTCTTTATCTTAGATGCCCTAGTCCTCCTCATCTCCCATTGACGCTGTCCTGCCAATCCCATTGTCCTGGAGTTTACCTTTATTCCCAGGGAGACACAAAGGACTGCTCTCCCAGTCCTTGAAATTTAAGCCTAGACCAGAGATAACTTGAAATCATGCAGACTAGGGAGATTTACACATTCCCCTTACATTAAGCCAATCCTGAGTGCATGTTTATGTCTACCAAGGAGAGCCAAGAATCGTCCACACAGAGAAAAAATGGTTGGGAGATGAACAAACCTCATTCCTCTCTGGACCAAAAAGTTAGTCATCTTAGGAGTCATGTCTGCTTATCTTCTTGGCAAATGTCTTTGTCCAGATGCACTGAGAGAATTAGGACACATTTGGGAACAAATTTGTACCAAATAGGGAAAAATTTGATAATGTTTTCAAATATGAATCTCTTTTCACATAGACAAATACATAAATAATTCTGCCAGCACTTGGAAGTGAAAAATAACTTCTTGCATCCTTAAAAACATCCTACTCATAATTGCTCAGTATAGAATGTTTATTTTGTGCCTGTTTCTTTCACTTCTAAAAGAAGACCAACTTTCAAAACTTAATTGGCTACTCAACTGTCATGTCACAGATAATACAGCCACATGTAATTTTTAAGTATCTTATAAAGAAATAGGGCAAATATTTATAACGTTAAATGCTTAGTGAACATGTATTAAAAATAATTTTAGGTTTGTATTTAAAAAATCTCATGGGCCGGGCGCCTGGGTGGCTCAGCTGGTTAAGCGACTGCCCTCGGCTCAGGTCATGATCTTGGAGTCCCGGGATCGAGTCCCAGGATCAAGTCCCGCATCGGGCTCCCTGCTCAGCGGGGAGTCTGATTCTCCCTCTGACTCTCCCCCACTCTCATGCTCTATCACTATCTCTCTCAATAAATAAATAAAAATCTTTAAAAAAAATCAGCATCTTAAAAAAAAAAGTCATGTGCCTATACTGTCCTCCCTTCACTTAGAAAATTAAAATGAAATATCCCTGAAGACACATACAAAGTTATATAACAAAAACTCCTTGTTTATGAAATAGCTCATTAGCAAAGTGTGTGCATTTTTTTTTGCTAGAATTTATCAGCAAACTCGTATTTATATGTCCATGTATGTGCACAGAATTTTTTATCTTCCAAGATAAGGAATATTACACCTGAATATAGAGCAGTCACTATGACAAATTATTGATGAAAACAAACAATAAGCTATTGTTCACTTTTATGGAAAAGCTTTGGGTGGAAATGAAATTAACTGAAGTAAATATGATCTGACAGTTGGATGATAGTGCTGAACTAATTAGTGTAACACTAAATGAAAAGAAGGAATATTTGGGTGCCAAACCAAGATATCTCATTTTAAACAGACTCTTCTGCTTTCTTTTAAGTATGTGAAGGAAATGACAATCTCCGAATGAATTTCTCACCTACCTTATAAGTTAAGGCATTAGCAGTGAAAATAGTAAAAAAGGATCACAAGCATCAGTGAGACTGTGGATCATTTAGCGTTTCTATTTAAGTTGCTATGTTTTTTTCTGATTGTAAGGCCATTTTAAAAAACTGTTAAGACAGTAATACCTTGAAACATAATAATTGTGTAGTTATTGTTATAACCTGCTACAGTCTTCTATCAAAGCAACTGTTATCACTGGAATTTGCTCAACATAGGGCCAAAGTAGATACAAGCAGAGTAGAGGTAAAAGATGATCATTCTCTTCAGATCTTGGTTCTAAAGTAGACATTAATGGCAGGAGGAATATAAGTCCCCATATACTGTGTACTCTAACTCCCCATTTTTTAGTTGTTGGAACAGATCATAAATGTCTTCAGGGACAGAGGGCTGATTAGCAAGGAAGCACAGACCTACAGTGAGAGAACATTTCTAGTGGTAAACGTTGCTTTGGCTCATCAGTCCTACAGTTCATTAGATAGCCAGGAATTGGTCCCCAAGTTCGTAACAGTATCAGTTGGTGCCAAAAGGTTGGCAGGTTTCTAAAAACTCTGGACTTTCATCTGAGTCTGACTCACTCCCATGTTTGTATCTAATAAGGTAGAATTTTAGTTCTTTCAACACTGTTAATGGCAAAATATCCGGACCTTCTCTTCTTGCTCTTTTCTTCTTTCTACATTACTCCACTCCTCTGAGGTCTATTCTTAATTTTATTTGGCTCTTCCTGCTCCTACATGTATTGCCCTGGAAGTTACAGAAGATAATGGCTTTCTGGCTTGGTATTCATCTCCTGTTCTCCGACTCCCTTTACTTCTGGCCATGCCAGGGAAAGAATAGGAATCAGAATCATGGAAAGTTTGCAAGCAAGAAAAGGGTGTTAAATAACAGTCTGGCAAGACAATAAAGAGAGAAAAAAGATGTGAAGTCAAGAGTGAAAGATTAAAGACAAATTAGAATGTGGTAGATGTAACGTTAGGATTTATTTTTTAAGACAGTTACCAAGAAAAAGCAAGGATGTTGGTGACCACTTATGTGAAATGCCAACTTCATGTTGTAGAAAGGAGCCAGACAGCTTAAAAGGACCTGTCCCTTGAAATGCCCTTGTTTACCCCCATCCCATCTGCCCATCCCTCAGCTTCCTCCAGTGGCCTCTCCCATATCACCTGCTTATTCCTTTGATAACATTTGCTGCCATCCGAAATTAATGTATTTTATTTATTTGTGAATATGTTTATTGTCTCTCCTTCCTAATAGAGTGTATGCTATGTGATGTTAGGAGCCTCTCTATCTTGTTTACAACTATAGCCAGAACTCATTAAGGAGGGCACGTATTGTGATGAGCACTGGGTGTTATATGTAAGTGACAAAACCCTAAATTTGGGGTGCTGGAGTGGCTTAGTCGGTTAAGCATCTGCCTTCGGTTCAGGTCATGATCTCAGGATCCTGGGATCGAGTCCCACATTGGGCTCCCTGCTCAGCAGGGAGTCTGCTTCTCCCTCTCACTCTCCCTCTATGCTCTCCCTCTCTCAAATAAATAAATAAAATCTTTAAAAAAAATCACTAAATTCTACTCCTGAAACCAATACTACACTACATGTTAACTAACTTGAATTTAAATAAAATCTTGGAAGAAAAACAAACCAACAAACAATGATAGCCAGCACTAAGCACAGTGCCTGGCACAGAACTGATGCTTAATAATTTTGATAAATGCATGCACAAATGGATGAATGAATGAATTCAAGATCCAGTTCAAGCATCATATCCTTTGTGAATTTTTTGCTACACACCTTAGTAATTTCTTTCTTGTTATAATGATGGCACCTCCTATATACAGTTTTATTCTACTTTAATAAACTCATTTGTTTACTTTTGATATCTAATAAAATATGAGTCCCCTAAAGATTAGGGGGAACTTCCAATTCCTATTCCTATTAGAACTCCTGACCTATTGGAACTCCCTACCAGTTAGTATATAGTTTTGTAAACGGATGAACATTTTTGAGAAAATATTATTAGGTTTCCAGAGCCATAATGACCACATGAGAAAATTTAAATTCGTAAGTTATCAGATGTGGATAATATGGGTTTTTTTATAATTCAGATAGTAGAGAGGTTTATATTATTTGCTTATGGAAATGTATCATAATCTAACTATACTTTTTCTCCTTGCCTGTAAATTCTGGTCAATTTTATCCACTTCCTTGGCAAAAAAAAAAAAAACAAAAACAAAAACAAAAAAACTATTCAATATAGGTGAATGCAAGGCTAAGAAACATTTCTGATGCATTCTTTTTAAGAATGGGTTACTAGCCTTATACTTCCTTCACCGTCTTCAACTTATTAGATGCTATGGTGCTTGAAAATAATTGTGAGTTTCTCGAGCATACTTAATAAAAATTCCAGGAATACCAGAGACTTCTTGACGACAGATGTTAGTTTAAAGGAAAAGCCATTTCCACTGCTTTGCAAACTTTGCACTTAATAAGATGCCCTACATTTAATCAAATTAAAGAGATGGGCTACAAAAATGTGGACTTTTTTTTTTAACAACAGAAATAGAGGACTCAGATTAAGGAAAACTGTTAATATTTTTCTCCATTATGGATATTAACTTTTGGTCTTTTTGCCTGAACATTTAGATGAATTTTCAATAAAAGATATAAGATGTATGTGCTTTGGCTTTCTTAAAAGACAAGTGATATTACTGAGCAAACAAGTATCCCAGGTGCCCAAAGAGTTTCCTGGGATACAGGACTTTCAGGGCTAAAATCAGGCAAACCAGGATGGTTGTTCACTCTAGACTGATACAACACTTTTTTCTTTTTTTAACTTAAATAGTATACTTGAGTTTCTAGAATTTTACAAGAATGCATCTCTAAGGTATAGCTAAAGAGAGAAAGGTAGGGCGCCTGGGTGGCTCAGTTGGTTAAGCGACTGCCTTCAGCTCAGGTCATGATCCCAGGGTCCTGGGATCGAGTCCCGCATCGGGCTCCCTGCTCTGCGGGGAGCCTGCTTCTCCCTCTCCCACTCCCCCTGCTTGTGTTCCTGCTCTTGCTGTGTCTCTCTCTGTCAAATAAATAAATAAAATCTTTAAAAAAAAAGAGAGAGAGAAAGGTAACTCTTTTGTTTGAAAGGTTGACACTTTTATGTTTCATTTTTATCCCAAGATGATGATTATTTATTTATAATAGTTGTAAGGGTACATGGCACTTACAAACACATAAAAGACAAAGCTCCTATGAGGTTTCCCACCTAACTCGATATACAAAATGCCATGTAAGAGCAAAAGGGGAGACAGAAAAAGGTTGGGAAAAAATCAGTACTAGAAGGCTTAGTGAAAAAAATGTGTTCTAAGCTTTCAAGGAGAGATGTCAAGGAATAAAAGGAAGTTTGTTCAAGTAGGACTAATCTAGTTTTAAACCTTTTGAGAATTATACATGCATAAGTAATAGGAAAATGGATTTTTCTTTTTTTCTTATTACATCGTCTTAGTGAAGTTTTTTTTAAGTTATCATTTTACAGTGACCCTCTTTAACTTTACTACTGTTTTCTGCCTTAAACTGTTTTCCCTGGGAGTTGTACAGCTACACCAGCTTCTTATGGTTAATATTTGTCGGGTATATAATTTTTATTCCTCTTACTTTTAAATTTACCATGTTACTATGTTTAAGATGTACCTTTTAAAATAGCATATAGCTGGGGTGCCTGGGTAGCTCAGTTGGTTAAGTGTCCAACTCTTGGTTTCAGCTCAGGGTTGTGAGATCGAGCCCCATGTCAGGTTCAATGCTAGGTGTGGAGCCTGCTTGAGTCTCTCTTCCTCTGCCTTTGCCCACCCCCCCCAAAAATAGCATATAGCTGGAAATTTGGAATCCAGTCATCAAATTTTCACCTTTTAATTGTCAAGTTTATTACATTTTCCTTTATTGTGTTTCTTAGTATTTTATTTCTGCCAACTTACTTTGTATTTTGATGTTCTTTTTTCTTTATTATCTCCAGTTGCACTGACCAACTGTCTTTATTCCATCTTTTCCCCTCTAAACTATTGGAAGTTATACATTATTTTTCTGTTATTTTAGTGGTTCCCCTTAAGTTTCTAATATGTGTAACCTAACCTGACAAAGTCTAACATTAATCAATATCCTTATATTCCCCACCCATGATATAAGTAACTTCTAATTCCTTCCCTGTAATTTATGTCTAATATTTTCATTGTCTTTTTTTTTTAAGATTTTATTTATTTATTCAACAGAGAGAGCGAAAGAGTACAAGCAGGGGGAGCAGTAGAGGGAGAGGGAGAAGCAGGCTTCCTGCTGAGCAGAGAGCCTGACGTGGGGCTCGATCCCAGGACCCTGAGATCATGACCTGAGCCGAAGCAGATGCTTAACCATCTGAGCCACCCAGGCACCCCTTGTCTGATTTTTAAACCACACACGATTAGTCATTATTTTTACAGTAATTTTCATTTAGGTTTACCTCATATTTATCAATATCCATTCTTATCATCCATTTATGAATCCTGCTCCTACCTTCTGGGTTCAATTTTCTTCTTCCCACAGTAAATTACTAAGTGGTACTTTAAGTGATGGAAGGTCTCTAGTGACTAAAAACAAAAATCCAGCAAACGAAAAGTCCTCTATCTGAAAATATCTCCACCCTCCACCAACTCTTGAAGAACTATTTAGTGGGGTATAGAACTCTAAACTGGTAGTTGTTTCCTCTAAACATTGTGAGACTATTATCTATTCTTTATTTTCTAAGCTTTCTTATTGTTTTTGAGGTATCTGCTGCGGTCCAAATGTTATTTCTGTGTAGTTAATCTCTTCTTCTTCCTCACATTTTCTTTCCTGGTAATCTTCTTTCTCCTGATTGTTTTTATTTTTTTGTTGCCTCTGGTGTCCAGCAGTTTCAACTGGATATTACTGGTATAACTTTATTTGTATTTATCCTGGTTAGAAATCATTTTGCTTCTGGATTGTAAGGAATCTTATTTTTCCTCAACTTGGAAAAACTTTTAACCATTATCATTTCAAATATTGCCCCTCTTTTATTCTTTTTTTTAAAGATTTTATTTATTTATTTGAGACAGAGAGAATGAGAGACAGAGAGCATGAGAGGGAGGAGGGTCAGAGGGAGAAGCAGACTCCCCGCCGAGCAGGGAGCCCGATGCGGGACTCGATCCCGGGACTCCAGGATCATGACCTGAGCCGAAGGCAGTCGCTTAACCAACTGAGCCACCCAGGCGCCCGCCCCTCTTTTATTCTACTTCTTTAACTTATATTGATATATATGTTGGATTTTCTATTCTGTCTTCTACGTGTCTTAGTCTCTCTTTCATTTGCTTAATCTTTTATCTCTCTGGGCTACATCCTGAGAAATTTTACCAGCCAATCATTCAACATTTTCTCTTCACCTTTATTTCATCTACTGTTTGACCTGCTCATTGTTCATCTTTATTTCAAGAATACTTAAAATTGTTTAATTTTTAGAAGGTTTAAGCGATGATTTTTCAAATCAGTCTGCCTTTTTTTCCTAGTGTCTAATTCTTTTCGTATGGTTTCCACTCATATATGGCTTTATATTAAATAAAATTTTATTTTCTGTCTCAAACTGTTTTATTATTCTTTTATATATTTCAAATATATTTCTTATATTTGCTGGTTCTCAGGTAAATCATTTCCTTGTGATTTTTAAAATATTTGATTGTGATCTTATCTTGCAAATCAACTATTTACTCCATAGGCATTTTGTGCAGCATAGATTATAAAAAATATCTCTTCAAAGTAGTTTTACATTTACTTTTTCCAAGTGTGTCAGGAGAAATGCTTACCCAGGAATCATTTTTTAAGCATCTTTATTGAGATATAGTTCACATACCATAAAATTCATGAGTTTAAAGCACACAATTCAATGGCTTCAGTATATTCACAGAATTCTGCAACCATCATCACAATCTAAGTTTAGAAAAAGTTATCACCCCAAAAAGAAAGACTGTACCCATTAGAAGTTGCTCATCTCTTCCCCTTCCCCAAGCAACTGCTAATATACTGTCTGTCCTAAGGATTTGCCTATTCTGGAATTTTTTTATATAAATAGAATCATGTAATATGTGGTGTTTTGACCTCCTTCATTGAGCATAATATTTTCAAAGTACATCTATGTTGTATCATGTACCAATACTTTTTTCCTTTTTACTGACAAATAGTATCCCATAGTATAGCTATACTGCATGTTGCTTATTCTTTCATTAGTTGATGGACATCTGGGTGGTTTTCACTTTTTGATTATTATAAATAATGCTTTTATGAATATTCATGTATAAGTTTTAGCACGGATGTATATTTTCATTTTTCTTTGAGTATAAACCCAGGAGTGGAATTACTACACCATATGGTAACTCTATGTTTAGCATATTAAGGAATTGCCAAACTGTTTTCTGTCATGTTTATAGCATTGTACGTGCCCACCAGCAGTGTTTGAGGGTTCTGATTTCTCCACATCCTCATAAACATTAGTTATGATCTATTGTTTTTATTATAAGCCATCTAGTGAGTATGAAGTGGTATCTCATTATAATTTTGAGTTGCATTTCCCTAATGGGCTAATGATGTTGAGCATCTTTTTATGTGCCTATTGGAATTTTGTATATATTTTCTGGAGATGTGTCTATTCAGATTATTTTTCCCATTTTTTTGAATGTGTTCTCTTTTTATTATTGAGTTATAAGTGTTTGTATATTCTGGGTACTAGTCCCTTATCAGATAAATGATTTGCAAATGTTTTCTCCCATTCAGTAGGTTGTCCTTTCACTTTCTTGATGGTTCTACTTTCAGCAAAAGCAATTGAATTTTGATGTAGTCCAATGTAGTCTAATTTTTTTCCTTTTTGTCCACATTGCTTTTGGTGTCAAATCTAATAAACCATTGCTTAATCCAAGTTCATGAAGATTTACGTCTTTACTCTGATGTTTTCATCTAGGAATTTTATAGTTTTAACTCTTACTTTTAAGTCTATGGTCCACTTTGAGTTTATTTTTGTGTATGGCTTAAGGAAGGGGTCCAATTTCATTCTTTTGCCTGTGGATATTTGGGGTTTTTTACACTATTTGGTGAAAAGACAATCTTTGCTCTAGACTTGTCTTGGCACCTATAATGGCAAATTTTACATGTCCACTTGGCTAGACCACAGTAGCAAGATATTTGGTCAAACATTTTGAATTTTTCTGTGAAGGAGTTTTTTTAAAATGAGATTAACATTTAAACTGGTAGACTTTGAGTAAAGCAGATTACTCTCCACAATGTAGGTTAACCTCACCCAATCAGTTGAAGGCCTTAATAGAACCAAGATGTCCCCCTAGCAAGAAGGGGACTCTAGCAGGCTGCCTTTGGACTCAAACTGCAACTTTTCCCTGGGTCTACAGTCTGCAAGCCTACCTTAAAGATTTTGGACTTGCCAAGCCTCCACAACTGTGAAGGTGAATTCCTTAAAATCTATCCTATCCATCTGTGTATCTATCTATCTATACACACACACACACACACACACACACACACACACACACACACAGACCTATCTTATTTGGCCTGTTTCTCTGGAGAACCCCGACAACCCTGATTAATACAGCACCATTGTCAAAAATCAACTGGCTTCAATTGTAAGGGTTTATTTCTGGACTTTCAATTTTCTTCCTTCTATTCCATTTATCTATAGATCTATCCTTATAACCTGAACTACCAATTTTTTTTTAAAGATTTTATTTATTTATTTGACAGAGAAAGACACAGCGAGAGAGGGAACACAAATGGGGAGTGGGAGAGGGAGAAGCAGACTCCCTGCCGAGCAGGGAGCCTGATGCGGGACTCGATCCCGGGACTCCAGGATCATGACCTGAGCCGAAGGCAGTCGCTTAACCAACTGAGCCACCCAGGCGCCCTGAACTACCAATTTTAATACTTATGTTTCTATTTCAGGATTTACACATATAGGATTCAGGCATATAAACAGTAGTTTAGGATCAGAGTTCAAACCCATGCATAGCAAACACTTGGTTTTGAATTCTTGTGAGATATTTCTGTTTACTACCCAGAGAACTGAACATACACATGATAACTTGATTCATATTAGGTCACTGGAAACATTATCCCTTTATTACCACAGATTAAAAAAAAAAATCAGAGAACCTCAGATTTGTGCAAGTCCCTTCATTCCAACTTCATGTCTTAATTGCCCCCCAAAGTCTCACCTTTTGTTTCTGCATGGCCATTAAAGTCAAGACTTTGGGCATTGTAACTCATCTCTGAATTTGATAATCACCTCCTAGATGTACAGCAACTTCTGTTCTTAATTGAGCTTTATTTTTAACACTTCAAGATTTGCATTCATTCATTGCAAACATACATATAGATATATGTTTATATATTTATATCTGTATCTATCACTTTGAGTTACAATTTATTATGTCTTCTAAGTATTCATGGGAGCAGAGATATTTTGGTCAAAATCTTTGCTGGAAGCAGAATTCAAATATATTGATTATTTTTGTTTGACAACTTCAAAGGTCCACATTGAAAATTCAAATACCATTGAAAAAGCTCAAGTATGGATTATATTCTCCTATGGAAACAAAAAATAAGTATTCTAAAGTCTATTAACATGAATACTCTAAAACCATTTGTATATTGAATACACAAAGCTATTATCAGGATTAAATGAGATAATTTGAGCCAAGCCAACGTACTAATAATTAGAGTAAGTCAGTTGCCACTCAATAAATGGAATTATTACATTAATTTTGTTATTATTCTTTAGTTATACATTGAGTTACATGTATGCCTGATTTACCTTGGGAGTTAATTAATATTATAATATTTTTTCTTCTAGGAAAACATGCATTCTGAGTTTCAAATAACTAATTTACAAATGGATTTTTTTTTAAAAAGATTTTATTTGACAGAGAGAGAGACAGCGAGAGAGGGAACACAAGTAGGGGGAGTGGGAGAAAGAGAAGCAGGCTTCCCACTGAGCCCGGAGCCTGATGTGGGGCTCCATCCCAGGACCTGAGCTGAAGGCAGACGCTTAACGACTGAGCCACCCAGGCGCCCCTACATATGGATTTTGAAATAAAAAGAAATTGGTGTCTGTCATTCTATATATAATACAGAATGTACTTACTTGAAGTGGAAACCATTTAGTCAAATATAAAGGCAGGTGGTATTGTAATGAAGCACACAATTTCTAAATGTTGTTTTTCCCTCACTGCAATGAAACATTCATGAAGATACATGATTTGAATAATTGATTTTTAAGGTCTCAGAACAAAGGTTCCAGAGAAAATTTTAACTATTTTAATGAAAAAAAAATAATTAGCTATGGGACACTTTCTAACTTCAATTATTAATGCATAGAAATGATTCAACAAACCACAATAATCTTGAGAACATTTACTTGTAATTCTTGAGATGGACTATCCATCTTTCATTTCTACTAAAGGGGTAATAAAATAAATATTTATTTCTAATATTTTTACTTTAAAGCTCGGATTTTATTTGTATTGATGATGTTATTCTAAAAGTTCATCTATGAAATATATTTTAAACTAAAATTTTAAACATTTAAGTTTTTTTCTTGTCAAAATGCCTTTGTTTCTGGAAAGCTATTCCTGTGTTGTATGCCGTCAAACACATTTTGAGAAGCAATAAATCAGCATTTTACCAACACTTGTTTTTTTCCTAATAAATATTTTCACAAAACATTAATTACAAATCAGAGGTTTTCTTACAAAACACAAGTGATTTCACATAGCTCCCAAAATATTTTCTAGTCATACAACTTTGACTACTTCTATCTTAGAGAGCTAGCAAGTTCAATATCTGTATTAAATTTCTATTAGCTTATTCGGGAAAGACAAGCAAAAACAAAAATATAAAATGTGCTTGGTATGTATAAATTTACTGATATGGCTTACTCCATCAATTAAAACAATTGCTAAGCTATACACCTCATAACTATATGTACTACATTGTATAACCGTAATTTTTCTTAGCTTCAACACAAAGATTTTACAGGAGCAGATGGATAGGTCTACAGAATGTAAAACTGTTTGATTTTATATAACATGCTGAAATTATTTCATATATTTTTGAACTTGTGATTTGGATGAAAATCTAATTTAAGCACACTTCCAATTTATTAAAATGGGTATTTGGCTTTGCATAATTCTATACATTTGATGTAGAATGAAGCTTTAAACATGCTTTCTCAACATGATTAACAGCTGATATAGTCTGCCTTAGCTATCTGAACCTACTTCATAAAAAATTGTTTTGCTCAGTTAATTTCCCAGTTGATGTCAATCTCATTTTCTCATAATTTAATCTTTTAAAATCTTTAGAAGTGCTGTTTTTATTATTATATTAATTAATTTCTAAAGAATATTTTTTCCCCTGCAGAAATAATCTACTCATTTTCACTTTCAGGTGAAAGTATAAAACTTTATTTTCAGCATATCTGTTTTTGTAGCTTATTTGCTTTTATATCATTCATTATTTAAAAGTTTCCCCTGAGGGGCGCCTGTGTGGCTCAGTTGGTTAAGCAACTGCCTTTTGATCTTGGTTCAGGTCATGATCTCAGGGTTGCGATCAAGCCCCACATTGGGCTCTGCATTCGGCACAGAGTCTGCTTGAGATTCTCTCTCTCCCTCTCCATCTGCCCCTCCCCCCTGCTCATGTTCTCTCTCTCTAAAAGAAATAAGTAAAATCTTTAAAAATAAATAAACACAAGTTTCCCTTGAGTTCTATGATGTCAAATAGCAATAGTGCCATAAAATAAATATAAAGGGCCTTTTCTAAAATATATAGAAGATCTAATTGTCTCTCAATTAGTTATTGATAAATAAAAACTGCATTCTCCCCAAAATGCAAGGAAGAAAAGTCTCACTATATTTATCTCAGAACTTTTCCTGTTAAGATGAAGGGAAAAGGTATGACTGCCTGCATTACTCATATTTAATAGATAAAAATTCACAATAAAAAGTGAAATTTCTGGCCCATTCCAATACAGATTTTGAAAATGATGACTTCATTTCCTAGACATTAAAAATTAAAAATTAGTCCTAAAATAATTCTTAAATATTTCAAACAAATTAAAACTGCAAGAATAATGTCAGGTACAAATACAATGTATAAGTTTTTGTCATTTGTTATATATACATTTTCTATATTCTCTTTGGTGTTATAGTTCATCTAGCAGTTTTCCTGATATATGTGTTCAGAGAAAGATTTTGAAGATCAGTATAAGATAATGGCTAACCATAAGAATTAAGAGTAAATATGACTCTGTTTTCATTTTAAAATAACTTTATTTTTCAGATGATTTACTTTAAGTTTGACATGAGCTCTGTATATGAGGGCTTACTCTTCTCACTATAGATTTTTCTGTGTTTTCACAATCTAAGATTCCAGTTACCAAATAATAAAACAGCTAGCCTCTCTGACTGCAGAGATAGGCTTCACGCTATAAATCAATGCACTAGCTTCTTGTAAACTGCTATGAAGCCAGACAGCCTGGAACAATTTAACACCAAGAGGTGTGAATTTCCTCTATTTATCTAAAAAGTGTTAACTTCAGAGTATTTCAGTGCTTTAAGTTATATTTCAAGATAAAAATGCTCAGATCCAGTTATGGAAACTTAATTAAATAACTTCATTTCTTAGTGTCTTTCTTAGCTTCTGCTACTTAACTACTACTATTTCAAAAAGGGTTCTTAGAACTAATGAAAATAATTGGTAAAATAAATTTCTGAGCATAAACACAAAAAGCATTTTACAATACTGCCAAAGATTTTATCAATAATAAAAATAACACTGAATTCATCTATCATGTGATAAAACTGTAATGTTACTACAAAGTAATACATTGGCATAGAACAGGAATTGAGCGTGGTTTTAAAACAATGAGTCTGGGGTGAGATTTTCTGGTTTAAGATATTGGCTCTACTATTTACTATATAAGGCTTTTTTGGGTAAGTTATATAACCACTCTGTACCTCAGTTTAGTCATCTGTAAATGGAATGATAATGGTACTACCTCATGGAGCTGTGATAAAGGTTAACTGGGTTCATATTTCTATTTGGAACAGTACCTGGCATATATAAACATTATAGATGAGTTCAAGACATACTCAATCTAATAATGTATTATTATATCATGTGTTGAATGACATACATTTTCAATTCTGTGCTTTCTATTATCTCTCTGGATATTAGATTGTTCCAGAGAATAACTAATGCTAGTCAATTTCTCACCTAGAGGAAAAATAAAAGATACACTTACCAAATCTGTTACTAACCCAGAACTGAAATCATAGCTAACACTTTGGAGAACACGTTGACATTCAAAAAGCCCTGCTAGAAAAAAAAATATATGAGCTGATTATAGCCAGATAAAACTGAATAAAAAAGGGGCACCTGCATGGCTCAGTTGGTTAAGCGTCTGCCTTCGGCTCAGGTCTTAATCCCAGGGTGCTGGGATTGAGCCCCGCACCAGGCTCCCTGCTCCGCAGGAAGCCTGCTTCTCCCTCTCCCATTCCCCCTGCTTGTGTTCCCTCTCTCACTGTCTCTCTCTCTCTCTCTGTCAAATAAATAAATAAAATCTTAAAAAAAAACTGAATAAAAAAATACATATAGTTCTATGTTTAGATTTTTTAAATTAAATGCCAAATCTAGAACAGAGGAATTTAGTTTACCAAGAAAGAGAACTTGACAGAACTATTTGCCACCACACATAGTTCATTCTAAATTTACCTGGTAATTGACGTGACCATCTGTGTTAGTTAATTGGCTTTATCCAAAGGAAAGACAAACTTCTCACATCTTTATGATAGGAGGCAGTTTTGTAACTTGGAGAAAGGCAGCCACTTAAATGAAGCTACAGAAATGGGGAGAGATCAGGATGCTATCTCTCTTGATAATTATATTTCAAAGAGATGCTTATAGGTCCTTGAAAGAGATATGCTTGGATCATAAGCTAGTAAGAGGTCTATTTTTCTTCTAAAAAGATTCACATACATTTCAAGGAGACAGAGGAAGAACTTATAAGTTTTCTAAAGTTCTCTAAGAAAATGGGTGAGGCGGAGTCTCTTATTTTCAACATGGAGAATTAAGTCTCTTATTTTTAATTTATATTTGCCCTTGCAGAAGAGGGAAATTGGAAATGAAGAGAAAAAGCAAAGAGAGAGTTTCTGCCATATATTAATAATTTAAGATGCAGAAAATACAAGTGGCTAAAGAGAGAAATCAAGGATATCTGTTTTTTAACTACTTATAAAAAAAAATGAGTGATATCCCAGGCAGATGGTTTTCATTAAGAAAGGAAATATATATCATAGTGTAATTTAAAATTATTCAAAACATTTACCATTTATATCTAATATAAGTTCAGCCCAATAAAATTAAGCTTATAAATGTGGGGGGGGGGGAAGAAAACTTTCCTCATTTGTGTCCATGCACCATTATTTATTTTCCCAGAAAGATAACTGACAAGCTAAAAAGAATTGCGTTGGAAAGACTTGTACAACATTACCACAAATCCACTTATGGGAATGTGCTCTGAGAAAAGAATGCATAGAGTAAGAACAAAGTAGGAGAAACATTTCTTTTACCTTCCTGTGTTAGAGGTTCACAAGACATATTTCCTTATTAAAGTTTCTATGAAGCTTTTAAGAAGTCCTTTTAAATCTGGTAGAAATTACATAGGTTACCCAAATGAAAGCAAATGGCCTATATTTTCAGAGCTGGCTATACCAAGGGAGTCAGCCGCTATCACTTGTCTGTTGCCGTTATAGATAAACCAAAATTTTTACAAAATATTTGAGTCACACTTCCTCTACTTGAGGATTTCCTAGAATTGCTTTACCTTGTTCTCACATTGAAAAATGCTGTAGAGAAGGTTCAAACCAATCTTAAGTGAGTTTTTTTTAATTTTACTTAGTTTTGGTGGTTTATGTGCCATAGAAATCTTTCTTTAATTTTAAGTCCAGGAAATTTATGTGAAAATGTCACAGTATTAATAAGTCTGAGTCCATTTTAATTAAAATACGATGTCCACCTTCAATTTGTTGAGTCAAGTTTTCTTAATTACAGGATTCTTTTTCTTGATTTATATTTTTAAGTCTACTTTCTGTTTTAATTGTTCTTTTCTTTTTTATGTGTACCCTGGGTACGTGTATAATAGATTTATTTTTGGCAAGTTTTCACATATCTTTCTTCTTAATTATTTAAATGCTTTTTTTTCTATTACATAATTCAATATACTGAAATTTGTCCTTCATTTAATTAGATTTGTTTTCAATGGTGTGGATGCTTCAACTGTTGCATCACACATATGGTTTTATCTTTGTTCCCACTTATTTTGTTGTGTTATTATTTCTTCTCTGAGTTCCTGTATTTCTGTCTTAACATCTTCATGCACGGAGAATTTTTTCTTTAATCAAGCTACTTGATTCCATAGAAAAATACTTCACCAAAGTTTTTATCTTCTCCACGTTAAAATATTTTTTGGCTTTGTTTTTAGCTTTTAATTTTTTTATGACTTTTTGCCTTTTATGTTCCTTCTATAATGCTGCATTGTGAACGTGAGAAGTCCTTTCTGGCCTCAGTTATTTACAGAATTTGATGTGGGAAGAGACCGGATGAGTACTTTGGGCTAACATGAAGAGTGTGGTAAACTGCTTTGTTGCAAAAATGGAATATATGTAGGTTTTTTTTCCTTCAACTCTCCCTTGCCACTCCATGAGGACAAAGGATTAGGAAAGCTTTTTCAGCCCACGCACTTGAGCCTGATGTCTAACACAAGAGTTAATTTTCCACTGGATGGCACTAACCACTTTGGAAATGTGCTGCTCTGACAGATTTGCTCATCATCTAAAATGGTCAGTGATCTCTTAGCCTTCTCTCTCAGAATGGTCCCCTATTCAATACACATGGTATGCTTTATTAAAATATTTTAAAGTTTGGGATTATCTGTGCTAATATCATTTAATATAAAATTTCTACTTCCATTTGTCATTTTCTTTGTTAGAAGTGGACAGAGATTTTGTTTCTTCTCCAGCTTAAAAGTGAAATGTCTTAATCATGTATTTTTTAAGAGTGGATCTTTTAACATTTTATCTATAATTGCTCATTAATTCAGTTTCTATCACTCTAGAGCGAATCTGGGTAATTTATATTCCCCAAATTTTATCCATTTCATTTAGCCTTTAAATTTTATTGGCATAGATTTTTACAATTAATGTTGTTTATTTGAACTTTTTTTTCTCTATACAAGCATTTATAGCATAAATTTCACTCTAATATCTGTTTTTGCTGCATCCCATAAGTTTTGGAATATTGTGTTTTCTTTTTCTTTTGTTTTGAGACATACTTTTTTTTGAGACATATTTTGATTTGCCATTTGATTTCTTATTTGTCCCATTGCTTGTGCAGTAATGTGTTGTTCAATATTTACATATTACATATTTCATACTTACAAAAAAACTGTTACACCAATTATTTTAACTCATTTAATATCCTACATCTATAATAGGTCCCTTTATTATTTCTGATTTTTTTTTAATATCTTGACTCACTTTGAATAAGTTAATTACATTCCTTTTAAAGTCTACTGTCTGCTTTCTACAATCTTTAGATTAATTTCTTGTCAAATTGGGTTTGGTAACTTATGTTAATAAAGCACATTTTCCTCAAATTTTGGTGATATTTTTGTTTGATAATTTGTTTTTGCCTAGCTGTGGATGTACATTCTGACATAAGAGCTGGCCTTAGGAGACTGTGGGAGCAAAATGCTGGTAGACTATGCCAGAAATTTCTGTCTGATTATGTCTGGCTTCAATGATGCCTGCACTCACCCTTGCCACTTTGCTCCAAGGGCAAATGTAGCTGATGCCCAGGGGAGGAGAGGACTCTGTCCAGCTATTCCACATGCATTCACCCAAATAATCCCTTCTCTGGGGGCCTCCCCAACTGTTTGAATGTGTTACTCTGAGCTTGAAGCATCCTTTGGTACCATTTCACATCTGTGCTCAATCCTCTTCTGTAAGCCTCTTTTCTCTTTTTTCTGTATTTAATGGGTTCCTCAAATGACATGACTAATTGATAAAAGATATTCTAGTTTTCCATAACCACTTTAGATTTATTATTTTGTAATATATATGGCCATTCAAAGGTGATTTGGGTTGGAGAGAGTTTTTATATTTTGTCAGCTGTCTCATCCAATGTCCTTGTTCAAAACTTCTGTGATTACTGATTTGAAACCTGTTTTTTTCTGTGGCCTGGGTTAAACATTTCTAAGAAGGTAATGTAGTATCTTGTAGACTTATCTTTTCTAGAAATTTGGAGGTTTGTTTTAGTGGTATTTTTTGTGAGGGAATTTGTCACTTGCAGAATGTTTTTTCCATGTGTTATGTAAAAGATGAGATGGCTTATAAAAGTCATAATGGTAGAAGAGTGGCCTGATTATACCTTATGCATAAGTCAGATTTGAAGAATATATAGTAGATATTATCTAATATCTAATAGTCCTAACTGAAAGGGGCCTTTTTAAACTTTTGATTTAGGTTATTGGGGGCTTTTACATATTTGGTAATGCCCATGTTTTTCCTCTCTGTGGTAGTCATCACCACAGAATGAAAATATCAAGGTGCAGACATAGTACAGATGGTTCTATGAAAAATGTGGATATTTGCACTCCAACTTAAATGGCTATTATTGTTATGTTTGTGTTGAGGAGGAAAAATTTTCCTCTACCATTCAAGATTCTTTTGGCTGGGCTAAGAATTAAATTGACAAGAGACAGATTAATGGGAGAAAATTAAATTTAATTATGTATGTATGGGGAATGCACATAAACATGAGAGATTCCAAAGACAGTAAGGCAAAGTGAGGTATATAGGTCTTTCTAAACTAAGAACAAGGGCATAGAGGTTTGGGACTTCAAAGGGAAGGAAAACAATTCACAGGAAGATGAAAAAGAGTCACTGTTTAGTAATCAAATGTTTGCTGGGCCATTCTGAAAACAATGGAACACACAGAGGAATTTTAACAGATTTTGCTAAATTCCTCTCTATCACACCTAGTTCATATTATACTGTGGTTATTTATGGTAATAGCTCACTTCTTGGAACAGGTCCTCTATCTGAATTCTTTTAGGCAGTTAGGGAGAAGGTGAAAGGTTTTTCCTGAGCCTTCTGTTTCTTAAAAATAATCAGCCTATAATAATCCACATGCCAAATAGATACATTTGGAAGGGGGGCAAATATTGCTCCCCTATATTTTCTTGCCTTAAAAAATGGGGGATATGCCAAAGATAACTTGGAAAATCATATTAAAACTTGGAGCTATCTGAATATAATCAAACTATGCAGTTATAAGTAGAAAATGCTTAAACCATCAATCTACAAATGTGACTCTAGCTGTAATTTGTATTTTACTATTTGATTCTGGGGAAAGCTAGAAAATTATGAAGTTTATATAGGTTTATAGAAATCATCCCATGTAAAATTTCAGGGAAGAGTCTGATAATTTTAATATTTCATCCTTACATTAATATTTTATGACTTATTTTAGCAGGCCTTCCAGGATTTACAATAGTACTAAACTACAGTAATAGATAACTGTATTTACCAAAGGGTCCTATGAAACTGGAATTAAATTAACAATTTATCACAAATCCCAGTCATGTCCTGAAAAGTGTCTTTGTTCCTGTCTCCTTCCAGATTGCTTATTTATCCTCAAAAACAAATAGTTTGAGTTAGGTTTGCTTTGCCTTGAGGCACTCACTGTCTAGACTTGTTCTTTTTTATTCAGTAATTCCTAAGGGGTAAGTGATTTACCTCCTAATCCATATCCTGAAAATAGATAGTTGTAAATTAGTCTTCAAAAAGTGGAATAAAAATTCTTAGAAGGACATGCCATATAGCCTCTCTTTGCCTTCCAGACCTTCTTGTCATTCTTCTTTGACCTGCTCTCTGCTTGAGAAGGCTGACATGTACAGACATCGTTACTATCTCATGCCCTCTGGCTTCAGCCAATGGTAGCCCTGATAGTAGACCTTAGGGAGTATGGATCTGTGGAGTGGCCCAAAGCCAGCTACCCTACAAGGCAGTCTCTGGTTAGCAGAGAGATTAGGGAGGATATTTGAATACAGAGGTGAACGTGGTGGAAGGCAGATTATTTTTTTCTGGGTGTGATTTAAAAAAAAATTAAAAAGGGGGCATCTGGGTGGCTCAGTCAGTGAAGCACCTAACTTTGGCTCAAGTCTGATCTCAGAGTCCTGGGATGGAGCTCCATGGGTTCCATGCTCAGTGGGGGAGTCTGCTTGTCCCTTTCCCTTTCCCTCTGTCCTTCCCTCCTCTTGTGTGCTCTCTCTCTTAAATAAATAAAATCTTAAAAAAAATTTTTAATTAAAAAATATTAAAAAATATTGCATAGAGGAGTGTCATTTTCCAATTATATTTTAAAAGAATCACTCTGGGTCCTATGAAGAGAATCAGATATAAGAAAATAAGAATGGGAGTTTGGAAACCATTTTAGGAGTCTGTGCTTTGAAATAGTGAGAGATAATTAGCTTGATGGAGTTGGTAAGAAGTACTGGATCCAGGATGGGGATATGTTCTGAAGATAGAGACAACAGGACTTGCTTCCAGATTGGTTATGGGCTTTTATAAGACGAATTAAGGGTATCTTCAAGGTGGTTTAGCTTGAGTGATTAATTACATGAAGGTGGTGGTGTTCACTGAGTTAAATACTAAAGTATTAAAGAGGAGCAATTTGAGGGTTTATAAAATCAAGAGTTCTCTTTTAGGCTTGATATGGTTTGAAAGTTGGAGATATCGTCTAGACATCTGAGTGGAGATATCTAGTATGCAGCTGAAAATATAAGTCTGGAATTCATAGGAAATATAAATTTTGGAAATATGTCTAGAGCTAAAGACATAAATGGGAAATCATGAACATATAACTGCCTTGAGAGTGGGAAAGGAGTGTTTCACCAATAGAATGTCAAGGTGTTGTAGGATAATGGATGGACAAGAAGTTAAAATCTGAATTCTTGGGGCACCTGGGTGGCTCAGTCGGTTAAGCGGCTGCCTTCTCCCGCTTCTCCCTCTCCTTCTGCTGCTCTCCCTGCTTCTGCTCTCTCACTCATGTTCTCTCTCTCAAATTAATAAATAAAGCCTTTAAAAAATAAATTAATTAATTAAATAAAATCTGAATTCTTAGATTTGTCACCATAGACTGGCTTCATCTTAAATTTGGTTCCTTTTTGGTCATGGAATGGATGCCCAGAGTCATCCATGGACTGGATGCCAGGTCTACAGATTTCCTCACTTGGTACCAGTAAAAGGGGAGGTTATGTGTCATGTTATCTCTACAGAGAGACAGAAAAAAAATCTCCCCCGGTAGTCTCCAGCAAATATCTCTTCATCTCTCCTTGGACTGCATTGGGTTACATGCTCCTTCCTGAATTTGTAACTGTGGCAAAGAGGATAGGAGTTTTTTGACACGGGAATAGACGACTTGATATAAAGAAAAGCAGGCATAAATGGAAAAAAAAGAGGTATTTCTAAGATAAGGAAAAATTAGGGATGAGATTGATCGATATTATTAGCATTTGGAAGTCTCATATGGATAGAATTAGCAGATTACTTGGCGTATACAAAAAATCTTAATGGTCAGGTAAAAACACAAAACAAAATAGAATGCATTTCTTTTTTATCTTTTTAAAAAAATTCTAATACACTTACAAGACTGTTAAACATGCCTCTAGACCTTGGACCCGTTTACACCATCTTAATATGAAAATAAGTAGGAATGGCAGAGTATTTGTTTTTCTCCATCTGTTCTATTCCTTTGGATGTGCCAGACTCTGACACTGCACTCTGGGTTGAATATGCCCTAATTAAACTGAAGTTTTTCAAATGTGATTATATGGTAATCATTCTATTCTGCTCTAATCATAGGAAAGATGTCTTGGACTAATTTTTTACTATTGAGAACTAGATAAAAGTAGGGCCAACACAAATGATATTTTATCCTCTAATTAATACAGTAGGCTACAACCCTATCATTCTAACAATGCATAATCTTTGATGGGCAAGTTGTGGGAAGAAAAGATACACTGTCATTTAGCCACAGAAAGTCTCACTGTTATTGTATACAGGTGAAAAACGAATAAAATACCTTCAGTGTTCATCAAGGGAACTCTGTGATGTTGACTTTTCCATTCCTGAAAAAAATGTGTGAATGTAATGAATAAATGCAGATTCTATTTAATAGAAGATCTTACAAAGTTAGGAAGTGTCTTTTTGTGTCAAAAATGCATTTTGGGGGCGCCTGGGTGGCTCAGTGGTGAAGCGTCTGCCTTCGGCTCAGGTCATGATTCCAGAGTCCTGGGATCGAGCCCCGCATCGGGCTCCCTGCTCCACGGAAAGCCTGCTTCTCCCTCTCCCACCTCCCCTGCTTGTGTTCCCCTCTCTCGCTGTGTCTTTCTCTGTCAAATAAATAAAATCTTTAAAAAAAAAATGCATTTTGAACCTAAAGCAAATGGTTATCAATTATTCCAAATAACCATCATGAATTTAAAAAACATGCAACCTCCTAATCAATTTTCCATTACTTAAAATCTTTCATTATAAAGGTTTTAAAAGTGTACCTATTTTGGGTCACTCAAAAAAGAAGGGAAAAAAAGAGAAAAATATCAGGCTAATAAATAGCTACCTGCTATTTACAAAACAAGCCATCAGTGCATTTTTTTATTCTAAGGTTACACAGAAATAAGGTTTTATATGTGAGTGTTACTGCAGGATTTTCCAGGACATATCCTCATGGTATAAAATATATGGCACGTATAAAAGAGGCACTCTAAACTCTAGACCTAAACCCCTATTTTTATAGTGTTAAGAAGTTGAAAGATCTTCTAATTTATCCTTCATGTCTGTTAATTTCCAGCAGGTCTTTTCCTCTTATTTTTCGGCATCTCTCTTCTGTGTGCGGCCTCAATTATACTGGTATCAATCTGAACATATACCAAGGTCCTTGCTTCCTTACTGTGAGCTCAGTAACTTTACTTTAGTAAAGTTTTTTTTTTTTTTTTTTTAATATGTGAATGGAAGATAGCACAAGCATCAGAGAGTACACATCTTCTAGGTTTTTGGTGGTTCCTCTTTAATTTCTCTCTTCCCCACCTCTACAGAGAAACCTGAAGAACCAACCATATTCTTAGGAAACATGGTTCTTCCCATACATAGGCACCTCCAAGTCTCGGTTTTATTCTGTAAGCCAACTTGTCAGAGAATCTTTTTCTGAATTAATACTCATGTTAATTTTGGTGAATGCAGGTTTGTTTGTTTTTTTTTTTTTTCCATCTCAACATATATCATTGGTATAACTCAACAGAAGGCTATCTCTGTTGAGTCAGCCTATCTTAACCCTTTTACACACTATAAGTCACTAGGTGCCAGACGGCATGGTTCAAACAGGAGAATGACCCTTTCCTCTTCATATGAAAATCTTGGCCCTTCTTGCTTAGCCCATGCCTTGCTTTGCACATTTGGATTCCCTGTTATGCTACCTTCCTAATATGCACTAGTGATTACAGATCTCATCATTTAAATTTATAATTCAACATAAATTTGCTATAAATTTGTGTTTGAGTTATCTTGTTTCAAATATATAACTATAAAAATTTGATGCTTCATTGAAATAGGAGTTTATAAATTGATCTAGATGTTCAACAGGATTGGACCAAAATGCCCTTAGATTACAGGGAAATGAACTCTAACCAATGTAGCCTAGCTAAGAAATCTGCTAGGAAATCTCAGAAAACAGTAGAAGAAGATATTGTCAAACTATAGGGATGCAATATGCCAACAACAACTTGCAGGAAAATTGTATATCACAATAGAAATGGGTTAATGATGCAGCAATTATTGCCAAGAAAATAAATTTGAAGTGCTGGGTGACTAGGAAATTCAATTCAAAGTTTCAGATTAAAAAGTAAATAGTAGGGCGCCTGGGTGGCTCAGTTGGTTAAGCGACTGCCTTCGGCTCAGGTCATGATCCTGGAGTCCCGGGATCGAGTCCCGCATCGGGCTCCCTGCTCAGCGAGGAGCCTGCTTCTCCCTCTGACCCTCCCCCCTCTCATGTACTCTCTCTCATTCTCACTCTCTCAAATAAATAAATAAATCTTTAAAAAAAAAAAAGTAAATAGTAAAGAGCAATGTGAAAATGCTAATGAGAAGTGTATCAGGGAGAAACTTAGCATGTCTGACTCCATATTGCTTCTGTTTATTTTGCTGCTGTGACCTATAGCTTAGAAATTTCTGCTTAGCCCTGCACATAGGCATGTTACAGTTAAGATTTGTAAAAATTGACTTTTACCCCAAATCTACCTCTCCAAGGAGATAAGGAAATACATATAGAACTGACTACACTATGTTTAAGAAATGGCATGACCAGATTTCTGTATGTAAAGATCAACTGACCAAGGACAAAGAAGTTATACAAGCCTCCTGGGATGTCTACAGAGGTCAGTCACCTTTTGACTCCAACCTCCCCTTCTACTTCCCCCTTTTGCTAACATAAAAGAAGCGTGAATTTTATACCAGGGGAGATGGTTGTTTGGGACACGAGTCCACCATCTCCTCAGTTTGTTGGCTTTCCAAATAAAGTTACTTCCCTTACCCCAACATCTTGCCTCTCAACTTATTGGCCTACTGTGCGGTGAACAGGAGCTTGGTCTCCATTACAGAATTACCAGAAATATGCAGATTAATTCCTTTTATCTTTGCTCAAGTACTTATAAACAGCACCATATCTTTATATTTATGCTTTTATTAATAAAAATACTCATCCACTTTTAGTACTCATTATTTATTAGTGAGAATCTCATTTTAACTTTTTAAAAATTGAGCATTTCACGTTGTAGTACGAAAAACTGTCATGACTACAGTTATTTTGAAATAGAGCCAGAGGGGCCACTGCAGAGAAAGCGCTTTACCTGTCTTTCTTTGAACTGGGCCATAAACTTTGGATTAGGCAAAATGGCAACTGTTCTTAACAATTGCAAAATGGCAACTATTCTTAACAATTGTTCTTAACAATTGCAACTGTTCTTAACAATCCCAATGGTCTGAAATTTCTGAAGATAGAATTAGTAGTCAATCAATGTATAACCTAAAATAACTTAACTCATTAACACCCACAGGAAACTTTTTTTCCCCTCTTCAACTCATGTAATTGGCTCCCTTTCTTTTCCTCATAAAAACCCTTGCTTTTACCCTACAAGCTGGACACTATTTGAGTTTCTATGATTCTGTGCTCCCTGAATTGAAATTCTTTAATCCCAAATGAAATACCTACTTGCCTCTCATTGTGGTTCTTATTTTCAAGTTAACGGTAGTTTTTTATCAAAAATTTCTTCATTGCACTTCAAAAATTGTACTTGTAATAGATAATACATTAATTGTTAGTCTTGGATTTTTTTTTTTTTTTAGTCTTGGAATTTTTTTATGCTGCTTCAATAGACGTAGAAAAACAGTAATGGATTGTTTTAACATATGTCTTCACAGCCTTATCTAGTGGATCCATTCTTTTTTCTCTCATTGTACTTCACTTGTACTGGATATTCATATTCAATTTTCTTCGTTTATAGAATGAATTTACACAAACTAATTGCTAATGTGAGGGAAAGCAGTATAGGCTCTGGAGTCATATGTATCCCCAGCTCTGCCACTAACTGGGAGATAGTGAACAAGAAACAAGATTGGAAGTTACTTGCATGTACATGAAGTATTTAGGTCCCAGAGAAACTGAGAACAATCACAACCAAAAAAGCAGTTATAGATATCTTCATCAGAATAGAAAATGGACATTCATAGGCTAACTAGAGAAAGAGAAAAACTTTAAAAAATTCAGTTGCGGGGCGCCTGGGTGGCTCAGTCGTTAAGCGTCTGCCTTCGGCTCAGGTCGTGATCCCAGGCTCCTGGGATCGAGCCCCGCATCGGGCTCCCTGCTCCGCGGGAAGCCTGCTTCCCCCTCTGCCACTCCCCCTGCTTGTGTTCCCTCTCTCGCTGTGTCTCTCTCTTCAAATAAATAAATAAAATCTTAAAAAAAAAAAAATTCAGTTGCTATAGAAAAAGAGCTAAACTAAACATGTGGTAACAAAATGAAAATGCTCTTTAGAAAGGTGAGTAGGAAAGACTAAAGAGTATAAAGAGTGCTCTTTTGGCTTAGCAACAAAGTAGTCTTCAGTGATCTTGCAAAGGCAATTTCAGTGTAATGAGGGTGGGGGTGGAGCCAAGATGGAGTGGTGGAAGCCAGAGATGAGGAAAGAGAACATTTTTTCCTGAGCATTTGTTCACTCAACAAATATTTAGCCCCTACAATGTGCCAGGCACCGTGCAGGCTCTAAGCATATAATAGTAAACAGTTCTCCCTGCCCTTAATAAGCTTAGGCTGTGGAAGAATATGTTTAAATGCCAATGGGGAAGAATAAGGAGAAGTTGAAAATATGTTGAGAGAAGATATAACTAATGATAGGAGGTGAAATGAAAGTGGCCAGAATCTGGAGCCAAGGTGGAGGACTTCACTTAGGGACAAAGTACAGTATTTCTGAGTTGGGTGAGGCTAGGGTAAGAACAAGAAGGGGATCTAAGCCTTACTAAGCATTGTTTCTTTAAATGGACAGTTCAGCTCCTGAGCTCAGCCTCTTGTCACCGCTGGTTTACGCATGGTATGTGAATACAGCGGTGTGAGGGAAAAGAGAAGGTGGGCTAACAGAATGCTTCCTGCTAAAAAAATAAATAGTTATTTTAAACATAGTTATTTCCACCTGCAAATACGTATCTACAGCGGATATTTTAGTCCAAATTAGCCTTGGAAATATTTAGGTAATTATTTATTACACCCTGTCTTTGCATTGAGGTGGGTTTCACTTTCATCAAATGATCGGAAATACAAATCAGAAATTAGCAAAAGATTCACATTTAATAATACGTCTTAATTATATCCCCAAGCTATAGCCCTACAGACCAATGAAGAAGTTAATCCAACCTATCTAAAAACAGCATTACTCATTGATGAAATTATTTCTTTGTAAAATATGCATTTGGGTGATTGCTTCTGAGGTAGAAAACTGGGGGTTATAGGAAGTGCCTTGCCCACAGGAGCTTCTAATCTCAAATCCCGCCCGGGGTTTGGAAAAGACTTTTTATTGGTTACAGGATTTATGAATCGCCCAGCGAACCGCCCCTGCATCCGCCTCCCGCGCCTTCAGGCTGGACCGCGGGAGACTGAGCGGAGGCAGGGCTGAGAGGAGCAGCGAAAATTCCTGGTGGATACTGTACTACGGCCTCATCCTCCCCCTGGCCCGCACCATCTACCTATAATGCGGAACTTCCAGGATACCTTAGGCCTACGAACCATCATGCATGCAGTTCGTCTTCCGCGGGCCTGGGAGCAGTAAGTTTAGCCCTAGAGACCGTGTACGCATGCGTGAGAACTGGGCCGCCGCGTGCGTGTGACGTCACGTGCGCGCCCTTCTAAACTTCCTTGTTTTTCTCTAGAGTATGGGTGAGTGAATTTATAAGTCGGTGTCGGAGTTCGTTGCGTGGGTATGAAGTGGTTTGGCTTGTGAACGGGTATGATAAAGAGACTGATTTAGTTTAGATCAAAATTCGGTGTAGTTATTGCAGAAAGACTCTTCATATTTGTCTTTAGCGTGAGCCTGCTGTGTTCAGTATCTTGCTTGGCGTTTTGTGAGCCTCTGCCTGGAGTTAGTTCAAGTCCCCGCCCTCCCGGAGCTCACCTGGCTTGGGGAAGGTTGATGCTCACACATTAAAATTTAAGTTTTGACACTAGTGCATGTCCCACTCAAGACGTTTGAGAAATGAGATTGAGACTACAAAGCACAAGTTAGTATCAGTTCAATAGTCCTCGAGATTGTATAGGGGCTGGAGGAAGGAGACAGCAGATATATTTTGGAGTAATAACCTTTTGGTGCCCAATTTGAGTACACACTGTTAACAACTGCTAAGGGATTAAAAAAGAAAACCAAATTTTTCAATCACCCTCCCCTTCCCCAGTAGCTTGTACATTTTAAAGCACAGTTTTGATAAAGGACATTGTCAGTGTAGTTTTCACAGATCCTAAAACTGGCTTTTAGAGGTACTCCTTTAAGTAGAAAACTAAATAGAAAGGCTTGAGTTTCAATGTCTTAAGGGAATGCATGTATTGATCCTTGTTATAAAATTACAGAATAATCCACTCTACCCCCAAGAGTGATTACTAACCAACTTAAAGGAAAGAAAAAGCAAAAGTCAGTCAAAGAAGCTTAAAATTACGGACTACACTTTGGGTAAAACACTGGTCTTTGTGTTTTCAGCAGCAAGCTGTCAACTGCTCTAGTTGAATTTGCTTTGGACAACATTTTGAAGCAGATCTGATATGCCACTTGAATTAGTAAAAGAAGTCAATGGAGTGCCTGAAGTTGAGCTGCTAAGTGAATTAAACAAAGTAGATTTCAGTTCTCTACAGCCAGGTTGTGATTATAGCAAGAAGTACATCCAGGTAAGAATTTTCATAACTCAGAATGCTTTTTTCTTCTAAAAGGAATGCTCATTTTTATGTTGAGCTTATTTGTAAGGGTTGTTTTAGGAATAGTTTTACGTGTGTCATAATGTTTTTGACTATTTAAGGCTATTATTCTTAATTATTTAGCAAACATTTATTGAATTCTTTTGTGATACACTGGAGTAAGTTTTGAGGGTACAAAGATGAGTGAATATGATCCTTGAACTAAAGGGGACTGAATTCTTTTGGGTTTGGACAGTTTACCTAATCTCTAATTATAATTAATAAGTTGGTGTTAGAATTGTGGTATATGAACATTTAGGAGAGAACCTTTGGTTCTGACTAGTTAGGTCAGGAAAATGGAGCTGGAACTTAAAGGATGACTGAGATTATACCTTTCATTTTGGGTATAAGCAGTCCTCATGTGCATGTTGAAGAATTTACCCTAAGAACTGTGGGAGACCCATAATAGATTTTAAGCAGGACAAAGACATTATTCACTTTGAGTTCAAATTACTCTGCCTCTTGGGTGAAGAATATATCAGAAAGGGCAAGATTAGAGGAAGGATAATTAATTAGTTAAGACATAGTTACAGTAATCTAGTTTAGAGTTGATGTTGGTCTGAACCAGGGGCAGAGGAGATGATGGGAAGGAGACAGACAAAATAGTAATAAAATAATAATAATAACAAAAGTTAACATTGAACTCTTTCTAGGAACTAGGTAGTATTTTAAGTGCTTTACATCTATCAACTCATTTAATCATCACAAAACTCTCTGGATTGGGTCCTATTATTCTTTGGCTGTAAATGAGGAGACTGCATTTCCAAAAGGTTAAGTGATTGGCGTGAGATGCAGTTGATAAGTGTAGAGCTGGTGTTAGAATCTAGACATTCTGCTTTGGAACTGACAAGATAAAGAAGCAGAATCAACAGGTCTTGGAGAACGGTTAGATGAGAGAGGTAAAGAGGAGTTAAGGAAATTTCCCTGGTTTTAAGTCCTGTCAACCCTGGGAAGATAATAGGCATGCATTTAAGAAGAAAGATAATGAGTTCAGTTTTGGATATCTTTCAGAGGTTATTAGAGGTATCCAGGTAGTAATGCCCTATAGGCAGGTAGATTTGGGGTCCTGGAGCTCAAAGGATTCCTACTCAGGGAGATTTGGGCCAAAGAATAGAATGAGATGTGTTGAAGGATGTCAGTGTTAGGAAGATAGCATGAATAAGAGATAATCCACAGGCGTGGGAGAAAAACCAGGAGAGAGTGATGTCTTATATATTTAGTAAGGTAAGTTTCAAGGAGTAGTATCAGTAACTCTTAACATAAATTGCTCTCTGGTACGCACTCTCCTAAGTGGTTTACGTATGTTCTCTCTTTTAATTCTTGAAAGAACCCTGTAAATAGATGTTATTATTCCCATTTTATACTTGGGAAAACAGATACAGGTTAAGTAATTCATCCAAGGTTAGATCCAAGATTAGCTAATAAGTGGCTGAACAGTGATTTGAATTTTCATTGTCTTTGCTGTGTTGCTGCTAAATGCTCAGGCTAAGGTCTGAAAAGATTCTGTTTGATTTAATGATCAAGAAAATGTTGGTCACTTGGGAAGACTAATGTTGCTGGGTCGGCTTTTTAGTGGTTTGAGGATTGAATGTTGGGTGAGAAAGTGAAAGCAGGAAATGTCTTTCAAGGAGTATGTTGTGTGGGGCGCCTGGGTGGCTCAGTCAACCGGTTAAGCGGCTGCCTTTGGCTCAGATCATGATCCCAGAGTCCTGGGATCCAGCCCAACATCGGGCTTCCCCTCCCACTGCTCGGCAGGGAGTCTGCTTCTCCCTCATCCCTCTGCCTGCTGCTCTGCCTATTTGTGCTCTTTCTCTGTCAAATAAGTACATAAAATCTTTTTAAAAAAAGAAAAGGAGTATGTTGTGGTATTTTGATATTTTGATTATGGAAGTCATAGTCCTGAAATAGGAGTGGAAAGTTTTTTAATTTTAGCTGAGTCAGTTTTGCATTTGGTTAACAGTGATTGGCTTTTATACTACCTACAATCAACTTCACAACTGCTGCACTAAAGTGAAATAAAACAAATTCAACTTTTAAAAATTTATCTGCATTTCCTTTCCTCTTCTATTCTGCCCTCACCCTGTCCCCTTTCCTCCGAAGTACACTCATACTCAAACTCATAGGCCATATTCACAAACTTATTCCTAGAGCAGTTTAACATCCTGAAAAGGAGTGGAAGCCCTGGAGACAGGCTGGCTGGATTCAAGCACAGATCCACCATTTACTAGCTATGTAATTGGGAAAGTAATTTTATCTGCCTGTGCCTTATCTTTTCCATTTGTAAGCTAGGAATTATAATAGAACCTACTTCATAGAAATGCAATGAGGATTAAATGTAAAGTGCTTACTTAATGAATTCTAAGCATTCAGTAAGTGCTGGTTACTGTGGTCAAGATAATGATATCATTAACATGCCTTTGGACAAGGAATTTACCTAGTCTCATAGTTCTCAGTGATCATAATGTACCATAATCTCATTGAGCAGAGACAGAATTATTTTGCAATTAGTGAAGCTCAGGCTTCAAAGACTTTACTTGAACAAGCCCAAGACCATGTTAGGGGTCTTAGAAATGAATTTGCATTTTCATATTTGTAAAATTTACACAAGGGGGATGTTCTAACCTAAAATGGTTAAGATTGCTGTCTCTTTCCATTTTGACTTCTCCTTCCATCACATTTCCTGTCTTATCCAGTGGCATTAGAATGGCTGAGAACATTTTTGGAATAGGTAGCTAAGGGGAAGTTGACTTGTGGAATAGGTTTAATGAGATGTATTTGTGTGCTTTGCAGTTACTTGCATTTATAGCCAGGATATGCCAGCTCTCCTGGTGTAGAAATGTTTTCCAGGAACATTCCCACACACTGGTTAGTATAGAAGAAAAGTATGGAGTCAGAAGTTGTACCAGGACAATGGAATATTATGCAGCCATCAAAAGGAATGAAATCTTGCCATTTGCAATGACGTGGATGGAACTGGAGGGTGTTATGCTGAGCGAAATAAGTTAATCACAGAAAGGCATGTATCATATGACCTCACTGATAAGAGGAATTCTTAATCTCAGGAAACAAACTGAGGGTTGCTGGAGTGATGGGGGGTGGGAGGGCTGGGGTGGCTGGGTGATAGACATTGGGGAGGGTATGTGCTATGGTGAGTGCTGTGAATTGTGTAAGACTGTTGAATCACAGACCTGTACCTCTGAAACAAATAATACATTATATGTTAAAAAAAAAAAAGAAGATAGCAGAAGGGAAAGATAATGAAGGGGGGGAATCGGAGGGGGAGATGAACCATGAGAGACTGTGGACTCTGAGAAACAAACTGAGGGTTCTAGAGGGGAGGGGGGTGGGAAGATGGGTTAGCCTGGTGATGGGTATTAAAGAGGGCACATACTGAATGGAGCACTGGGTGTTATATGCAAACAATGAATCATGGAACATTACATCAAAAACTAATGATGTAATGTATGGTGATTAACATAACATTAAAAAAAAAAAGTCGTACCAGGGTATGAATATATACTGTCACACCTAGCATGTGGTGTATATAGTTAGTGAATGAAAATAGGTACTGAAACTATGGAATCTGAAGCTACTTCAAGGACAATTGTTAGAAATCTCACAACTTATATAGGAGAGAAACTTAATAGAAATTTTTTCAAACTTGTCAACAGTCCTAAAAATTTACACAACATTACTAATAACGAGTGATGAAGTAAATACAATTGTTGTAAACTATCAATAACAAAAATAATTGTGATTTCTAATTTTAAATATTCGATTTCATATTAAAGAATACATTTTGTTGTGAAGGAATGAAGAGGAAGGGATGCATTTAAAAAGGATGTTTAAGATTAAAGAGTTAATAACATGGGGGACATTTAATAACACAGATCCACCATTTACTAGCTATGTAATTGGGAAAGTAATTTTATCTACCTATGCCTTATCTTTTCCATTTGTAAGCTAGGAATTGTAATAGCTAAATATGTTATTGTTACTGATCTGTAATTTCTGCAGGATTTCAGTTTTTTTGAAGTTTATTAAGACTTAATGAGGTCACCATGTGGTTTGCCTTCCTGAACATTCCATGTGTAGTTGACAAGAATGTGTTTTCAGCACATTCTGGCCTGGTGGTCTATGAATGTTAATGGTATAAACTTGTGTGAGTGTGTTTTCAGGTCTGTATTTGTACTGATTTATTTCTCCTTGTTCTATCGGTTACTAAGAGAGAGGTGTTAATACCAGGTATGAGGGCGCCTGGGTGGCTCAGTTGGTTAAGCGACTGCCTTCGGCTCAGGTCGTGATCCTGGAGTCCCGGGATTGAGTCCCGCATCGGGCTCCCTGCTCGGCAGGGAGTCTGCTTCTCCCTCTGACCCTCCCCCCTCTCATGTGCTCTCTCTCATTCTCTCTCTCTCAAATAAATAAATAAAATCTTTAAAAAAAAATGTATAATACCAGGTATGATTGTAGATTTGTCTATTTCTTCCTTTAGTTATGTCAGTATTCATCTATTTTGAAGCTTTTTTATTAAGTGCATATATATTTAGGATTGTTATTTCTTTTTGATGAATGGATCTTTTTGTCATTATCAGATGTCTATCTCTGGTAACTCTTTGAGCATCTGTTTTATGTGGTAATATAGTTCTGCCAACATTCTTAGATTAACTGGATGGTGTATCTTTTAATTTATTTATGTTTTTATATTTTAAGTATCCCTTAGATGGCATGTCATTGGGTCATGCTTTTTAATCCAGTCTGTCAATCTCACCATTTAATTGGAGTGCTTAATTTATATGTAATTTTATAATGGTGTTTAAGTAATACCATCTTGCTCTTTCATTTCCATTTGTCCTTTCTCTGATTCTCTTTCCTTCTTTCCTGAGTTCTGTGGGTTCATTAAATATTTTTTCCCCATTCTGTTCTATTTTCTCTGTTGGTTTGAACAACACCTGCCTTATTATTGTCTTTAATGGTTACTTTAGTACTAACAATATACGTTCTTATTAAAATCTGCTTAAAGTTAATATTGTACCACTTTTCATGTGACACTTCTTATTTCTCATGTCCTGCTTCATTCTTCTCACTTGACAAATAGAAGAATTTTACAGCAGTAAAATTCCATTTCCTACTCCCCTGTTCCTTGAGCTGTTATATCTGTTTGTATGTGTATTATAAACTTCACCTTACAATGTTAGCTCTTGCTTTTAAATGGGGAGTTGTCTTTTAAGGAAATTAAGAGAAGGCAAAAACATAGTCTTTTATACCAACTGACATATTTACTATTTCTGATGTGCTTTATTTTTACCAGTAGACCCAAGTTTCCCTTCATCTTGAAAAACATCCATTAGCATTTCTTGTAGTACAGCTGGAGATGAATTTGCTTAGTATTCATTCATGTGAGAATGCCTTTATTTCATCTTTGTTTTTTTTTTTCTTTTTTTCAGGTTTTTATTTAAATTCTAGTTAGTTACCATACAGTATAATATTAGTTTCAGGAGTAGAATTTAGTGAGTCATCATTTACATACAATACCAAGTGCTCATCACAAGTGCCCTCCTTAATACCCATCACCCATTTGTTTTTGAAGATAATTTTTACTGGATATAGAATCGGAGGTTGACATTTTTTTTTCCTTTTCAGTACTTTTTAACATATTGTGTTGCTTTCTGGCTTCCATTGTTTCTTACATAATGTGCCCTGTTTTACTTTTGGCTCTTAAAATTTATCTTTTGTTTTTAGCAGTTGGACTCTCATGTGCCTGGGTGTGGCTTTTTTTGGAATTTCTCCTGCTTATGTATAACTGATCTTCTTGGATCCATAAGTCAATGTTTTTCATCAAATTAAGAAAATGATTGGGGGTGCCTGGGTGGCTCAGTTGGTTAAGCGACTGCCTTCGGCTCATGTCATGATCCTGGAGTCCCTGGATCGAGTCCCGCATCAGGCTCCCTGCTCGGCAGGGAGTCTGCTTCTCCCTCTGACCCTCCCCCCTCTCATGTGCTCTCTCTCATTCTCTCTCTCTCAAATAAATAAATAAAAATCTTTAAAAAAAAAAAAAGAAAATGATTGGCTATGTTTCTTGGAATTTTTATTTTCTACCACCTGATTACTTTTTTCTCCTTTCAGGAGATCAGTTACATGTATGTTAAGCTGTTTGATATTGTCCCATAGGTCTCTGAGGTATTGTTCCATTTTCTTCAGTATTGTTTTGGTTTTTGCCTGAGTGAAATTTTCAAATTAATTTCTATTGATCCGTCTTCAAGTTCATTGAATGTTTTTTTCTGCCATATCCAATATTCTGTTATGCATAGTTAGTGAATTTTTCATTTTAGTTCTTGTGCCTGAGTTAGGGACTAGGGAAAGAATGTAACAGGAATGAGGTAGGGGCTTTATTAGTAAAATGGGTCTGATAGTGAAAGAAAGAGAATAATGCTACATTTCAGTTTTGCTTTTCTAATCAATATTCTCTGTATAGACATTTGTTTCTTACGTATTTTATTCTTATGTTTATTTTCCATTTCCCTGGTATTTTCTTTTGTATGAAATACAGTTTTATGGATTACAGTTGGTTTTCTACTTCATTGCATTTAAAGTCTTATCAAATACTTAGTATTGTCAAACTTTTTTGCATTTGGCTGACTAATGTGATGTTTCTTATGTATTTTATTAATAAAGTGCTGTGATTCAATTTTCTTTCTAACAAATTATCAATACAAGTTACTACTGAGTTGTATCTAGTTGTAGCATTTTTATTTTGTGTGCTTGATATAGAGGCATTTAAATGATACAGTTGTTTGCTAAGTTCTTTTCTTCTGATTATGCAGTCTGCTAACTACCTATATTTTTAAATATTTGTTCCTACTTGTTGTATTAGTGAAATATTTTTCAGTTTTAGCTCTTTTATTACAATAATTCCTTTTAGCTGTAAGTGAACATGTTAGTATTCAGTGGGGTTAAAACTAGGAAATACCTTTTACTTATTTCTCATGATTATCACATTTTCATGAACAATGCTCATTTATTTTAAAAAGTTAGGTCAAAGTATATTTCTGTTCTTTCATATATCTGAATGAGTCTCTTATTTTTCACCTGTCAGTTTGAATACTTACCCTTTTTTTAACCTGCAGATACCTCTTATATATGTTTCTTGAATTTTGTTAAATGCATTTTACTGCTTAAATTCATTGTTTTTAGTGTACAGTTCTGCAAGTTTTGACAGATATGTAAGAACATATAATCACAAACATAATTAAGCTGTATAAGAATCTGTCACTCCCCCAAATTTCATAGTCAGCTGCTACTCCAATTCTAACCCCTGGCAACCAATTTTTACCAATTTTCTGACAGTATACGTTTTGCCTTTTAAGAATGCCATGTAAGTGGAGTCCTGTACTATGTAGCCTTTTTAGTTTGGCTTCTTTCACGTAGCATGGTGCATTTGAGATTCTTCCAGGTTGTTATGTTGGTCAGTACTGTTCCTTTTTTATTGGTGACTAGAATTCCATCACAGTCCATTTCTTCATTCCTCAGTGTAGCAGTATTTGGATTCTTTCCAGTTTTTTTATAATGATGAGTAAAGCAGCTATAAACATTCATGTACAAATATTTATGTAAACGTAGGTATTTATTTTATTTGGGTAAATGTCAAGTGGTCAAGTAGCTCTCAAGCAACAGTGTATAATCCACATTCTATGTTGGTGTGCTACATACAGTTCAGTAGATTTGGTTGATCGGGAGGAGCCAAATAGATTAGGTTCATACTGTGCACAAAAGCATTTGTATCCCATCTGAGAGGCACTGACCTTAGGAAAACTCCACTCTTATATTGGGGGTGATACATTTTTAATATCTAATATTAATTCACTTTTAACCTGAAAGCTAACATGAGATTTCTGGAGTATTGGCCAACTATAATTTTTACTCTCAGCAATGACTGCGTCAGTTTTCTATCCCCCATCTTCCTCATGCAAGGCAATATGGTGAGGATCACAAGTCTTTCTGTGTGTGTAAAGGGGATTTCTTGCACTGTAGAAAAGGAACCTTGAAATTATGAATCTGGGAGTTTATATAGGACAGCTCTCCAGCTTTACCCTCCCCTCCTGACAGAAAAACCTCATCTCCTGAATGTAAATACATCATTTAGAATGTAAAGAACTGTCTCTAGGGTTCATCCCTTATTGAAATGTAAACACAGAACTCTGGGGACATAAATCCCCCTGGAAGTCTCTCACTATTCAGTCATCCTTGAACTTCCAAAGCTTATTGTTTAGTTCAACTTCCATTTTTTCTTTGCTCACTTCAGCTAAAGACAGGAACAAATTATAGACTATCTTTCTAATGGGATAACTCTTATTGTGAGTAAAACTGCCTACTTAATTTATAACTGAGGGCCACATAATAACTGAAAGTGTTTCCTTAAAAACTCGAATATTTCTTACAACCATCCCTAGGAGCAAATCACACTGGTTTTTTTTTTTTTTTTTGGTTGATTTTTTTTTTTAATTTATTTTTTTAATTTTAATTTTAATTAATTTATTTATTTTTAAGATTTTATTTATTTATTTGAGAGAGAGAGCACATGAGAGGGGGGAGGGTCAGAGGGAGAAGCGGACTCCCTGCCAAGCAGGGAGCCCGATGTGGGACTCGATCCAGGGACTCCAGGATCATGACCTGAGCCGAAGGCAGTCGCTTAACCAACTGAGCCACCCAGGCGCCCTTTTGGTTGATTTCTGCCTTTCACATAGGAAGCACAAATACTGAGGGCATACATGCTACCCTTGGAAACAAAGAGTTCACAGTTGTTGGGGACCCTCCAGAAAGGACAGAGGTCACTCAGGCGGCACAGGTTGACTGGCTCCCCTGTGTGCTCTGCCAGCTGGGAAGCCTCACGGCCCCTAGTTCACGGTACTTCAGTTTAGTCCTTGTTTGCAGAGAGACCACTTGAGAGCAGTCAGTTAAATCTGGCCTACCTGTCCAGTTCATTTGCCGTGTAAGAGTTGTAGAAAAGTTTGAAAGTATCTTACATGGAAGGTACAGGAGCTGGGCCATGCCCTACTGGCTCATGGTTGGGGCCATCAGGTGAGGGATGCAGTTAGTTAACTTTCAGAGTTCCCTGTAGTTTGTGAGAGCAGCTCCAGAGTGCCTTTTCCTTTGGGGTAAGGGAAAGGCTTCTGGAATAGTTATGAAAGACAAAGATTAAAAAGATCAACCTGGGTCTTGTGGGTGAGGTCTTCTAGTGATTCTGCCCTGTCCCTAGCTGTAGATCTGGCCCTCACACCTGTATACCTCTTTCTCCTTATCCCTAGAAGGGTAAAGAGTGTTTTTTTCTGCAATGCATTTTCATCAAAGCTCTAATGAGATTCATAGGTTTGTTGTCTTTCTCCCAGCAGTTTAAGGACTTTGTTTTGAAAGCAAGATGGGGAAGACTCAGGCAGGCTTTCCTACAGTAACTGCTAGCACCCTTGCCCTGACTCCTGGCCTGACTTTGTCATCAGGTTTTTGGAGACGAGCTTGTAAGTGGGTGTGAATTCCCCTTGTGTTTGCAGCTCCCACAAGCTCCATGTCTTCTCACTAGCCCACACTTGGCCTTCAGCAACTCATTAAAAATGTTAGATGAATTTTCTGACAAATGTCAGGCAGCATTTGCCATTTACTTCAGGTAAGCAATGCTTACCACCCATCTCTCCTTGGGGATCTTCTCTTTCTTAAGATTTCTGATTAGTTGGTTGCTTTGTGACCTCAACTCACTGTTGCCCCTCTCTTATTGGAAGTACTTCTCTTTTCTTAGATTTCTGGTTAGTCAGTTGTCTTCTGACTTCAGTTCCCTGGTGGGTCAAAAAAAGGCTGAAATTTCTACATTGTCCAACTTTTTGTTGTTCTTTACAGCTTTCTACCTTCTAAATGGAACTATTTTACTTTTGACCGAATCATGCATAGCTGATAGCCTTACTTTAATTTTTTTTTGATTCCTGTCTTATAAGTAAAATTGGTGTATGAACATAGGTTTTGTTGTTGGCTATATCAAAGTCTGGAATATTAGTGTGGGAGATAATGTATTAGAGATCCATTTTTAAATTTTACTAAATACATTTTATTTCTGTGTGGAAATTTTCAGAGACCTATAATGTATTTATTCATAGGATCATTAAATTTTAGAGCCAGAAGAAAGCATAGAAACTACCTAGATTAAATACTTCATTTTATCTGAGAGATGCTGATTAAATAGCTTTTTTAAGGTGACAGAGCTGGTTAGTTACAGAAGAATGAGGACTAAACTTTGTGTGTGCTTTAGTTCATTGCTTTGTCCACACTGCCCTTATTTATGAGATTACCAGTTTGCATTTTTTAATTTATTGTTTCTTTCTTTCTAGGAGCAAACTCTTCATTTTTCTTCAGTAGAAACAACCTTATAGGGGTTAACATGAAACTGAAGTTGAGCCAGCTCATCTTTATCTGTAAAATGAGAAATTGGATAATATTTAATAATAAGATTGTTTAAAAAATTAAGTTATGACCCTAAATAATCAGGCCTTCTGAAATTTCTTTAGTAAAATCACTTTCATTTCTTAAATATGACTTGAACATAGTACTTTGAATTTTTTTGAAAAAATAAAAGCTTATTGCTTTTAAAATAGATTTTCTAATTTTGACTTATCTCTTGGTGTTATAATAAGCTCTTTTGGGTTTTCTGTATAACCATTTTTCTCTCATTTTAGGGAAAACTGTCACTTATTTCTTCTTTAACTTATGGTGGAAACAGAACAGCTGTTTTGAAGATTGCCCTACAAGGTATACAATTTAATAAGACCGTTTCTGCTTAACCTTTTCTTATAATCTACAAATGGATAACTTAATATATGTACACACATAAGCACAAAAATGATTTCTAATGGGTAATACATACACAGTAGTGTAAAGAACCTTAGAATGAAATTTTTTTTCACTAAATTTTTCTGTACCATCTATCCTCTCTCCCCTCACCCATTTCTTCTATTTTACTTCAGATTCCTTTAATCTCATATCTAAACTGTTACAATAGCTAACTGGTCCCCCTACTTCTGGTTTCACTAGTGTGACCTAAACAGCTTAGCAAACTTAACTTCTAAAACACTCCTTTCAGCATGTTATTTTTTACCTAGGTGTAGTTATATGAGATTATGCCTTCTTCCTAGTAACCCTGAAATAATCCTGGTAGGCTAGGAAGAGCTATGGAGTATTTGAGGACCAAAATAGATCTCATCTGAAGCCTAAAATTGGATTGAAGAATGGCCTGCAGCAGTGAATGGGAAACAGACTTTGAACTACAACATTCTGTAACTACTGAAAACCAGTTATATATTAGACACTGTTCTAGGTATGGGAGATATAGCAGTGACCAAAATAAAGCCCTTGCCTCCATGAAGTTTACATTTTAGGGGGGTAAATAAATTCAATAAATAATTACATAAGTAATATTAGGTAGAAATGTGGTCTGAAGAAAAAAATAGCATGATAAGGTAGTGGGCCTGATGAATCATCCTTTTGATACGTTGTTAGGTTTAATTTACAAGTATTTGATTAAGGATTTTTACATCTAAGTTTATGAAGGATATTGTTCCATGTCTTTCTTTTCTTGTAATGATTTTGAGTGATTTTGGTATCAGTGTAATGCTGTTCTCCTGAAAAGAGCTGTTAAGTGCTTCCTTCTCTTCTCTATTCTGGAAGAGTTTATCTATAATTGCTTTTATTTCTTCCTTAAATGTTTGTAGAATTCATCAGTGAAGCCAACTGTACCTGAAAATTTCTTTATGGGGAAGTTCCAAACCCTAAGTTCAGTGTAATTTATGTGTTAATAGGGCTTTTCTTTTTTATCTTTTTTTCCTTGAGTAAGCTTCAGTAGTTTGTGTTTCTAAAGGAATTTATCTGTTTCATCTTAGTTGTCAAGTATATTGGCATAAAGTTATTCATAATATATATTTGATATACTTTTAATGTTGGCAGGGTTTATAGTGATGTCCTGTTTCATTCATTGATAATTTGTGACTACTCTTTCATTTTTTTTCCCCGATCATTCTGGCTAGATATTTATTTTATTGATCTTTAAAATCAGCTTTTCTTTTCATTGATTCTTCTCTGTTTTTCGGTTTTCTGTAACATTTTACTTTCAGTTAATCTGTTAATTCCATTCAGTGTACTGTTAACTTCTAATACTATATTTTTCAATTCTGAAAGTTCATTTTGAGATTTTTTTTTATATCTTCCATTTCTCCTCATCATGTTCATGGCTGGTAATTTTTTTACTGGATACCAAACATTTAGAATTTTATATTAGCAAATGTTGGATTTATTTGTTATCCATCTTTTAACTATTATGTGTCTTTATTTTGAGATACATTTAATTTTCTTGGAATCAGTTTGATTAGCTTTGTTGGGGTGGGTATAGAACAGCCTTTATTTTCAGGCTAATTTGGCCATATCACTAAGGAAATACCCTTCTGACAATTCTACTCTATGCCTTGTGTGTGTGGATTCCATTCTGTCTGGTTGAAACAAGAAAATTCCTAGCCCTGCGTGAGTCTCAGAATTGTTCTGCCTATTCCTTTCAAGTGGTTCTTCCTCTTCATGAGGTACTTGCCTTCCATATACTTGAAGATAAATATTCATCCAAAGACCCGAAGGCACCCATCTTCAGATCGCCAGAGCACTCTCTTGTTTGTGCTGCTGTCCTGCCTTCAGCACTCTGCCCTGCACATTCTAGCCACCTTGGTATCCTCATATCTGAACTCTTCTGAATTCAGGGAAGGCTGCTGAGCTTTGTTTAGATTTTAGCTCCATTTTCTGCTGCCTGGAAACTCTCCAGGAAGTAAGATAGGGATATTGCCTTATTTTCCTTCTCAGATCACTTTCCTGCACTCCCTGTTGTCTGATACCTGAAAACTGTTTTATATATTTTTTCTTAGTTTTCTAGTCATTTTAAGACTGGAGAATAAACCCAGTCTCTATTAGTCCATCATGGCCAGACACAGACATCTGATAGGTCATTTAAGATATTAACAGTGTGTTATGTTATGGTTAGAAACCACTGTGCTTTTGTATTTGAGAAACATTAGTGTTTCAGTTTATGTATACACTTGGTTTGAGGAGTTGAAGAGGTCAGTGTCAGCTATGTGGTAGTTGATTCACTATGAGCGCCACCAGACCTGACAGAGTAGCAGATTCAAGAGTTCTAGGTTACACAAAAAAGACTATCATTTTGGGAAAGATCTTTCATATACTCTATAGATGCATAAAAATCTGATATGATGGCAGTTTCTTGGAGTAGTTGAATATTTGAAAGCTGATATGAATGAGTCTTTCCTCAGATGGTATAATTCAGTCTTAGCATTTGGCCCTGCTGCATTGATTATAGAAGGTGATCTCTGGAGAATGAACATTGTGGAAATTCTTTTTTTTTCCCCCAATTAAATTTCATTTTTAAAATTATAGTTTGGTCTTTACCCACACTCTGCTCTTTTACTCTTTCATTTGTGCATGCTGGAGGAGAAAATACACTTACCTATATTAAAACTTACTGTGCTGAGGGGTGCCTGGGTGCCTCAGTCCATTAAGCGTATGCCTTCAGTTCCGATCATGATCCCTGGGGTCCTGGGATCAAGCCCCAGGTCGGGTTCCTTGCTCACCGGAGAGCCTGTTTCTCCCTCTCTCTCTCTGCCTGCCGCTCCCCCTGCTTGCGCTCTCTCTCTCTCTGTCAAATAAATAAATTAAAACAAAACAAAATAAAAACCTTAATGTGCAAAAAAAAAAAAAAAAAAAAACTTAATGTGCAAAAAAAAAAAAAAAAAAAAACCTTAATGTGCTGACACTATAGATTACTAGAAGCTCAGAAAAAGTAAACTACTTTGGGAGTGATACGTTATATAGTATAAAAATTGAATAATTATCATATTCAGTTTCTTTTTATTATAAACATGGAAGATAAATAGAATGCAGTTATTTTATGCTGTTAATGTGATATTTATAGAAATTTATAAAATGTATTCTAGTTGAAGCTTGTTACAATTTTGGTTTTAGTACCTAATAGTATTCTGTGCATGATCTTTGCAATACTTAAGGTATTAAACTAAAAGTGAATTATAAAAATTTTAATTATCTTTCATAATTATATTTTGAAATAACTATAGTTTTTAGAATGTAGTTGTCATCAATTTTCTTGTGTGTGTAAAACTTGTATCTAATTAGTATTTTTTCTGTATGTGTGTTTTTCTTTATAGAACAAGAAAATTCAAATTCAGAGATCAACACCATCAATGTATTATTTTTTGGAAAATTAGCAAAGGACTGTGCAAAAGTTTTCTATGAAGGGGTAAATTATTTTCTTGTTACTTTTTGTTTTAGGAGTAGATTTTAAATTATTGATGTTACATTCATCTTGTAGATCTTTTTTTTTTTTTTTTACATTATATATTTGCAGGTATGTAAAAAGGATACTTAAGCAACAGCTTTAAAATTGCAACATTCCAAAGAGGTTGTAAAACTTATCACTGACATAAAAAGGGATAATATTTCCTTTCACTTCATTTTAATATTTAGTATTTAACAGAATATCTTAAAGATATGTACATTTTCCCCTCAATTAAAAAATAATTCTTAACAACTAAAAAATAATATAAGCTATAACTGTATTTTTGTATTTTCTGATCATTGTTTCAAAATACATGCCTGTTAAATCCAAAATACTACCAAACTGAACCAACAGCATATTAAAAGGAGTGGACACTATGACCAAGTGGGATTTATCCCAGGAGTACAGTTTGGTTCAGCTTAAAAAAATTAGTCCTTGTAACATATCACATTAATAGAAAAAGGGAAAAAACAGATGGTCATCTTAACTGATACACAAAAGGCATTTGATAAAATCCTATACTCTTTTGTAATCAAAACACTTGGGAAACTAGGAATAGAAGGGAACTTCCTCAGCATACTGTAGGGCAATTATGAGAAACTCACAGGTAACGTCAAACTGAGTGGTGAAAGACTCAAAGTTCCTCACTAAGATTAGGAACAAGACAAGGATGCTCCCTTTACCACTGCTCTTCAACATTCCACTGAAAGTTCTAGCCAGAGCTAGTTAAATAAGAAAATGAAATAAGACACCTAACTGTAAAGGAAGAAGTAAGACTGTCTGTCTTCTCAGATGACATGATTCTGTATTTGAAAATCCCAAAGAATCCAAAAGAAAGCTGCTGGGCTTGATAAATGAATTCAGCAACATTGCAGGGTACAAAATGGACACATAAAAATCTGTTGTTACTATACACCCACAATAAGTGATCTGGAAAGGAAACTATGAAAACAATTCTATATGTGTTAGCATCTGAAGGACTAATATACCGATTAATAGATATAACCAATGAGGTGAAAGATTTCTACACTGAAAGTTAAAAAAACATTGCTAAAAGAAATTAAATAAGAGCTAAATAAATGGAAAGACATCCATGTTCTTGGGTAGGACAATATTGTTAAGCTATCAATACCAACAAAAGTGATGTGTAGATTTAGTGCAATCCCTATCAAAATTCTAACAATCCTTAGAAATGGAAAGGTTGACTCTCAAATTCATAGACCGTTTCAAGGGGCCCTGAACAATCTAGGAAAAGAGTAACAGAGTCAGAGGACTCACACTTTATGATTTCAAAATTTACCACAAAGATACTGTAATCAACAGTGTGGAACTGTTATAAGGATAGACATGTATACCAACAAAACAGAATTAAGGGTCAAGAAATAAACCCATTTATCTATGGGCAATTGATTTTTGACAAAGATCCTACATCCACTCAGTGTAAAATGATACAGCCACTGTGGAAAACAGTTGGGCATTTCTTCATAGAATCATGGTATGACCCAGCAACCCCACTACTAGGTATGCAGACAAAATAATTGAAAAGAACTCGAACAGATATTTGCATAGCAGTGTTCAGTGCAGCATTACAGTAGTCCCCCCCCTTTATCTGTGGGGACAGGTTCCAGGACCCCCACTGGAAGCCTGAAACCATGGATAGTACTGAACCCTATATGCACTGTTTTTCCTATATATACACACCTATATGAAGTTTAATTTATAAGTTAGGCACAGTAGGAGATTAAGAACAATCCCTAATAAAACAGAATATTTATAGCAATATGCTGTAATAAAATTAATGTGAATGTGCTTTCTCTCTCAAAATATCTTATTGTACAGTGCTCACTCTTCTTGTGATGATGTGAGATGATAAAATGCCTATGTGAGCAGATGAAGTGAGGTGAATGGCGTAGGCATTACGATGTAGCGTTAGGCTACTACTGACCTTCTGACAGTATGTCAGAAGGAGGGTCATCTGCTTCTAGACCACGGTTGACAGTAGGCATCTGAAACCATGGAAAGCAAACTCATGAATGAGGGGGACTACCTCATTAATAATAGCCAAAAGGTGGCAATAACCCAAGTGTCCATTAGATGAATGGATAAAGAATGTGATATAGTCATATAATGGAATATTATTCAGCCATAAGAAGGAATGAAGTTCTGATACATGCTGTATCATGGATGAACCTTGGAAAGGTTATGCTAAGTGAAAGAAGCCAAACACAAAAGGACAACTATTGTATGATTCCACCTATATGAATATGCGGAATAGGCAAACTCACAGAGACAGAAAGTAGATGAGAGGTTACCAAGAGCCGGGGTTGGTGGGGGGAATGGGGAGTTTTTGCTTAATGGTTAAAGAATTTCCACTTAGGATGAAGAAAATGTTTTGGCAATAGGTAGTGGTGATGGTTGCACACATTGCGATTGTAATTAATGCCACTGAGTTATACGATTAAAAATGGTTAAAATGGCAAGTTTTATATTTTGCCTCAGTTAAAAAAAATACATGTCTGCAGTGCAATATTTAGGCAATACGGATCTATAATAGAAAATGAGAGTCCTTCAAGGTTCTTATACAGAATACTTTCTGCTAGAGAAAGGTAGACAGTGAACAGATAAACATAATTTTTCAAGTGGCAGACAATGCTGTGGAGAAAATAAAGCAGTGGGAGAGAGAGATGTGAGGATATATTTTAATTTGATGAAGACTCTGATAAGGTGACATTTGAGCAGAAACTTGAAAGAAGTGAAGTGGTCCTTAGATATTTGGAGTAAGAGTATTCTTGACCAGGAATTTACAAGTACAAAGGCTCAGAAGTATGAGTGCATGTTCCAGACACAGCAGGGGGTCAGTGTCTAAATCCCAGCACATGTGACTGGGGCAAAATGCTTAACTCTATTCAGCCTTTTTTTATTTTAATCTTGAAAGATTAAAAAATTCTTTAGGGGCGCCTGGGTGGCTCAGTCATTAAGCGTCTGCCTTCGGCTCAGGTGATGAACCCAGGGTTCTGGGATCGAGCCCCACATCGGGCTCCCTGCTCGGCGGGAAGCCTGCTTCTCCCTCTCCCACTCCCCCTGCTGTTCCCTCTCTCGCTGTCTCTCTCTCTCTGTCAAATAAATAAATAAAATATAAAAAAAAAATTCTTTAAAAATTTTTTATGTTTAAAAAATTAATCTTTAGATTAAAATCAATAAAAATTTTAAAATCTTTTAAGAATCAAGATAGGAGTAATAATACCTCTCTTTCTGGATTGTTGTTAGGATTAGAGATAAATGTACCTACTGCTGGAACTACGTGGGAACTCAGTGTGTGGCCACTGTTGTTATTATTGTTATGACTTTTTATCTTAGTGTAATTGGATGCATCCCCAATGAGGAAAAGCAGGGTAGAGAAAGGGCAGCTGGGTCTGAGCCCAGGAGTGTGGCTTCCAGTTAATTACTGGATTTTGAGTAACCATTGATAATCTCTAGATGTAAATTTAATCAAATATAAAGTAAGAATGTTGGATTAGCTGAGAATTCTGAATAATTCTGGCATACTATGGTTTCATAAACTGATCTTTTATAAATAATTCAGTGGACTTCAGAAATGATGCTATTTTTGTAAAACCTGTCTTTGGAGTCTAGAATAAAGATTTATTTCACAGAAACTGTCAGAACATCTACCTTTTTTTTTTTCTTCTAACAAGTATTTTGGAAATAGATTGCCAAACTCAAGTTTTGTGTTTTTTGCCAAAGCTTCTGTAAAGAGGTGGTAAATCAGTTAATGTTTTCCTAATCTATAATTTGAATAAAGGAAAGGAGAATCAGTGGAATGATTTTTCCCTTCTGTGAAAAGTTTGTTATTAAATTCCTGGTGTATTTTAAAATCTTACTTTAGAATTTAAGGAAATAAGGTATTTTCTATGTGATTCACATCCTAAAACTACTATGACATTTCATCAGACTTTCTCTTAGAATGGTAAGTAGAGTAATTATAGGTACAATTTTAAAAATTGGAGATACATAGTTCTAATCTAGTTGGTATGGCACAGCAAAGTTCCAGAAGCAAATATACTGAAAAAGAGGTGTGACCTGACAGTCTGCTTCAGGCCACTCAGGTAGGGTAGGAATCAGTAGCTCTATATAGCTATTTTGATGGGGCACTTTTGTGGGTGCCTCCAGTAAAGGGATGTTGTCATTACTATTATTCCTATTATTCTTATTCTTGCCCTTGAAGGCATGACTTTTTTCGGCTTAGGTAAAATAATTAATATTCATGATGACAGTTCTGAATTATTAAGAATTCAGTGCTCAAGAAGATCTGAAGTCATGCCATTTTTTAAGGGCCATATTCTTCAGAAATGAGGTGGAGAGGGAGGAAAAGGGAGAGAATATGGATGAAAGCGAGAACATTAGGTGTTTAACGGGAAGATTCACTCATTTAGAAAAACAACATATCATTTTTCCTTTGAACTAGAAAGTGGTATGTTACAATACTTTGTTGAGATAGGGGAAAATGAAAAATACATCAGTTCAGTGACTAATTTGCGTGTGATACTAAGCTATAACAGATATTTTCTCTGACTCCCCATCCTTCCAAAAAAAAAAAAGTAAACAAAACCAAACAAATGCTGTTAACAGCTTCCTTATTCTTCAGGCTGCTAGGTATGCACAGGGAAGTTTTGCCCTAATACATTGAATTAGTAATACTTAGTTTTCATGAATTACAGAATATATGAAATAAATATGAAATGTAGTTTTATGTTCTTATCTCAGATGAACTCTTTCCATTCTGTAAAGAGGTCCACTTTTTTTTTTTTAAAGATTTTATTTATTTATTTGACAGAGACACAGCGAGAGAGGGAACACAAGCAGGGAGAGTGGGAGAAGGAGAAGCAGGCTTCCCGCCGAGCAGGGAGCCTGATCCGGGACTCAGTTCCAGGACCCAGGGATCATAACCTGAGCCCAAAGCAGACGCTTAACCTCCTGAGCCACCCAGGTGCCCCAAGAGGTCCACTTTTAACAGTTTTAAAGATTTTGCAGACCAGGGCCAGGAAGTTATAGTTCGCTACCTTTCGACTTGCTAAGATCATTAAAGTTGCCTTTCCTTTCTTCTCTCCTGATATTTTTTAATAAGTCAGACATTAAACTATCTGCTTCAAATTCTGGCCAGAGAAAAAAGACAGCTTAACGCATGGTAAGGAGGGAGGCTCTAGCATCTTTTTTTTAAGAGTCAACTAGCTGTAAAAATTAAACCCACTTAATTTTTGTGAAAGGACCATCAGTTTGTAGATGAAGATGAGTATTCTAGGGTGCAGGGATCTTCAGTGAACCCCCAGTAGTGTACAGATCATCAGAAGAGATTTTTTTTTAAAGATTTTATTTATTTATTTATTTTTTAAAGATTTTATTTATTTGAGAGAGAGAGAGAGAGAAACAGCATAAGAGGGGAGAGGGAGAAGCAGGCTCCCTGCTGAGCCAGAAGCCCGATGTGGGACTCGATCCCAGGATTCCGGTTTCATGACCTGAGCTGAAGGCAGTCGCTTAACCATCTGAGTCACCGAGGCACCCAAAACTTTATTTATTTATTTGAGAGAGAGAGAGGGAGAGTACAGAGGGGAGTGAAAGAGAAAAGCAGACTCCTTTGCTGAGCTTAGCCGAGTGAACCACCCAGGTGCCCCAGAAGAGGTTCTTGAACCAATTCAATGTGTATGTAAACGTATGTATGTTTTTTTTTTTTCCTCTCTGAGAAGGCCATTTTTAACTCTTCTCTCATTCTCAGAAAGATCCATGAACCCACAATCATTAAGAACTGCTTTTTAAGGACAGAATTTCATATGATTCTATTATGGTGTATAGTTGAGTTAGTATTGAAGTTCCAAGAGTAATTAGTTATGTGCCCACATTATACAGAAATAATAATGATTTGATATTAGAAATTAGTGTCTTATAAAAATCCTGTATTATTTTTAGTGAGAAGTCCTATAACAAACCTTAGCTTTACAGTGGCTATCTTCATAAAACTACAAATGACCATCACTGCGGAGGGTTACTAAAGGCTCAAATGATAAACATGTATAGAAGCACTTTGTAATCTATAAGATTCCATACAAATGTAATATCCTAAGTATTGTTATAGAACTTGTAGTAAGTGGAGATACTACTCTAACTCCACTACTGTATTCTTTTCCTGCCTCAGGAAGATAGTGTGGACTTGGATTAGATCTTGTAAATAATTTGGTTTAGAAGATTTTGTTCTTTTTGCTTGGTCTTTTTGGCTGGTCTTGAATGTTTTAAAAAACATTCAAGCTGTGTGGAAGGGTATAACCAGAAAAGCAGAAGCTGCCCCTTTTCCTCTGAAGCCACTCATATTGCCAACTGTGATAAAATTAGATAAAATCACTGCTTCTTTATCTTGCACCTTTCCAGCTTTTATGTGTGTGTGTATATCTGTATATTTATGCATGTATGTATATATCTATATATGCATGTAGATAAGCTTATATATGCACATTTTTCATCGAATGACAGTACTTATTCATGTTTTGTAAATTGCTTTATTTTACAGCATATCTTGGACATCTTTAGAGAAGGGTTTTAAAAATAAATACATGGTATTGAATATTAGGGATCTGTTTATATTTTAAATACATTTTTATCTTTTTCCTTTAAGATTCTTATATTAAATTATTATTTGGAAACAAAATAAAAGGGTTATAATACAGTGAATTAGAAAAACACGTGCAATGCATGTACAAAACATGTACAATGTATGAGATAGTCGTATTTTACCTAACTGACATATGAAAGGTGTTTCTGCAATTGAAATATATTTTATTTTATTTTATTTATTTATTTATTTATTTATTTATTTTTAAAGATTTTATTTATTTATTTGACAGCGAGAGAGGGAACACAAGCAGGGGGAGTGGGAGAGGGAGAAGCAGGCTTCCCGCCAAGCAGGGAGCCCAATGCGGGGCTCGATCCCAGGACCCTGAGATCATGACCTGAGCCAAAGGCAGTCACCCAACCAACTGAGCCACCCAGGCGCCCCTGAAATATATTTTAAATAAGTATTCATTAAAACAGAATAGAACTACACTAGCTAATTAGTACTTGTCAGATAACAGAGAATGTTAATAATGGTAAGTCAGAGTTTTTCCTTTTTAAAATATAATGTTAGAAGACTGAGGTCACAATTTAAAATCTTTCTGGGTTTAAAATCCATGAATGCTGATCATTGGGGAGGTCTAAATAGGCTATTTATTTTAGAGTTTATAGTAGTAAGGTTAAAAATTATTGAAAGTCAGAGGTAAAACTTTTTATATAGAAGAATGGATTTTCTAATTCAATTCTTAAACCTTTCTCTGTCACTGGCTTATTCCGTTAAGGTTAGCTCCACATTTGATTACCAAAAAAAAAAAAAAATCCTAAACATTAAAATGAGTTTTAACAAAATTTTAATCCTTGCTTTGCTAGACTAATGATACATTTTACAGGAATATATATCCTGTAATTGAACCTTTTTCCGTATGAGACACTTTTTTCAGTTTTAGCTTTCCTTTAAAGTAAGATTTAACATTTAATAAATGGACATAAAATATGGGGAAAGACTCTTTCAAAGTATTTTGAAAGTTTAAAAAATATTTTATCACAAAACCATCAGAATTACAGACATTTGTCAATACATTGTTTTCGTTCCTTGTGAGATTAGTTCTGAAAGATGTTGTAGAGTAGTGCCTGTCTTAGAAATTAGGAGATCTTGATTCTTGTCTTGATCTACAACTAATTAGCTGAATGTGACCTTAGACTGTTCATTTACCCTCTCTCGCCCTTATTTTCTTATCTGAAAAATGAAGGTGTTTGATTATGTGATCTCTAAAGTCCTGTTTTCAGTTCTGAAATGCTAAGATTCTTTGAAATAAGTTTTGTAGTACTTGTATAGTTTAGTTAAGATTTAATGAAGGTATTTTATATATATATATATATATATATATATATATATACACATAAATATATATGTATATATAATATTCACATATTCATTTAATTGTCCAGATACTTGTTGAATGTTTTGGTTTTCTGTGCTGGATGTCCTGAATAAGAGGGTAATGGACCTTGCCATCATGGGACAGTGCTCAGTGGAGCAGAGGGAATTAAACAACTATTACATAATTAATTACTTTAGCCAGATGTGATATGACTGAGATTGAGTAGTAGAATCAGAAAAGTAGCAGAAAGAATGAAGATGGGTACTGGGAGAGTGGATTGATGAGTAAAAGAGAACAACATATACAAAGGCCCTGATTGAGGAGCCTGGAATGCTAAAAATTACAAAAGGCACTATTCCAGGGTGTGTCACATAGCAGGTAGCTGGTGAAGTGGTGGGCATCAGATCATATAGTGACTTGTAAACCATTTAAAGATTTTGGATTTTATGCTAATATTATCTATATTACTTCCAATTAAATTCCATGACCAAATTGATGTTAACACTCATAAAATACATTCTTTAGGGGTGCCTGGGTGGCTCAGTTGGTTAAGCGACTGCCTTAGGCTCAGGTCATGATCCTGGAGTCCCTGGATCGAGTCCCGCATCGGGCTCCCTGCTCGGCAGGGAGTCTGCTTCTCCCTCTGGCCCTCCCCCCTCTCATGTGCTCTCTCTCATTCTCTCTCTCTCAAATAAATAAAATCTTTAAAAAAAAATAAAATAAAAAAATAATAAAATGCCCTGCAGTTTAAAAGGCTGGTAACCATCATTTCAGTTGGCCTACTTAACATAAACTGTAGCAACTGTACTATAACTGTTGTTATAGTCCTGTAAACAGTAAACAGAATACTAAATAATATACTAAACAAAATACTAAAATAGCATGTATTTTGAAGTATCAAAGCTTTGAAAAGAAAGTACAAATTTTGTTTGGCATATAATCTAATCACTCTTAATTGGTGTTTTAAAATACGATAACAGGATTTGCAAGGTCAGTATAGTAAAAATTACTTAATGCCTGTTAAAGTCAGATAAGTGTTTTTCTTTTTGGATTATCAGTTTTTTCATATTTTCTGTGTCCTTTTCCTGCTTACTAAAAGTGCAACAACTTGAGAATTTTGGTTACAATCTCAATTAAAAATTAGCAAGTTACTACGCTAGTCTTGTAGTTTACATTTTTTTAGTCACATATTGATTTGTTTCCTGTTCCACCACTGATTACGTTCTACATTATAAGATATTAGTATGTAAAAATGACATTTGTGAATATGCAAATAAGTTGTCTGCTTTTTTTTTCCTTTTTGTTATTGATTTTTAAGAATACTTCTTTATGTTAAAAAGACCTGTGCTGTTTTTGTTAATTTTTCTCTGAAACTGGTTTGTGGTAGAAATATTCCTGTTGGCTAAACCAAAAAGGAAATTGTTTAATGACAAAGTCTCACTCCTTTTAAGACACTGTGACAGAAAAATGACACAAAAGGAGAATGACCCACTTGCTGATATCTGGTATCCTGAGTTAGTTCAAAGATTTCAGGTATACCAAATGTGTTTTTATTTTTAGAACATTCCTGCACAGATATTGATAAAGCCTTATCACTTTTAGTAATATGGTATTCTCTCAGGCCGGTTTCCTAATACTTCTTTTCAGCAGATTGAAATAAATACCTACTCTGTATATCAGAATGCATTCTTAGCACTCAACTGTGTAATTCCTATTCTTGTTTGAATGGCTTCAGTATGCTCTTTTCAGAAGCTTAGAACTTAGAACAATGCATATTAAATCTCGTTTTCAACTCAGTCTAATGAGTGTTTATATAAACTAATACTGCCTATTATATGTTTATCTTTCTTATCCTCTGTGCATTTGAATTAATTTAAAAGCTATTACAATTTGTAAATTCATGGTAATTGGATTCTAAGAGCCATTTTTTTCTCTCTTATGTTTAGGTTTGTACTTTAATTTTACCAGTATTAATTTATTCAACGTATACTTGTAACTATGAACAGAAACCCCTTACTGTCTCTTTTATGGGATATAAAGGTAGATAAGACATTCTTAGTCCCAGGGATCTTATAGACTTCTAAGAGCATTAAAAACATTAAGAAGCACTTGTAAATAACACACAAATGAAAAATATTAAAATACTGCATAGGAGAGTTCAGAGGAAGGAAGAATTATTTTTCTCAGAGAGAGACAATCTAAGATAGACCTCATAAGAAAAGCAGTTACAGTCCAGGTTTTAAAAGATAGATAGGATCAGATATATGCAAAAGAGAAAAATGCTCTTACTAGTGGGGGCTCAGAATAAGCAAAGAATATATGTGGAAAAGCACTACGAATATAAGAGGATCTGATTTTTATAGTATTGAATAGACGTATATGGAAATAAAACAGGCCAGGTTGATTGGGATGGGATCACTGAGGGCCTTTCATGCAATTTATATAGGTATATTCAAATATAAGTTCATATTTAGAAATATAATAAATTAAACATTCGTTTTTGTAAATATTTTTGGTTGTTATTTCTATGTTGTCAAATTTGTGCTAGAGGAAAAGTTTTATTATAACGTTTTACTGAATTGTATTGCTAATATTAAAATAGAATTAGACTTTCGAAAAAATTTTTCTTATGAATGCTGATGTCCTTCTTTTAGTGACTTTTTTCTATTTAAAATGTTTTCTCCATCATAAAATAAATACTTAAGTTTAGATTATAAAGAAAAATAGAAAAATGTTCATCTGCGCAACACTTGCATTTTGTGTATTCTTCCCATATAATATTTAAGACATTTTTAAGTAAAATAGAAAATAAGATGAGATAGGTTATTTTTTTTGTGCTTTTAAGAGAATATAGAACTGATAAACTTCCCTACTTCTGTTTATCTTCCCCTGTTAGTTTGATTAAACAACTTTAAATCTTTGACTAAAATCTCGTTTTCATTTAAATCAGAATTTTTGGTCAGTTGAAAGCGTTATTTTTCAGTTTTAAGAGTAATTTATTCCAGAAGCAGTCTTACTATTTATTTTATTCCCCTTTAAAACTGCCTAGGGATGCCTGGGTGGCTCAGTTGGTTAAGTGTCTCCCTTCAGCTCAGGTCATGATTCCAAGGTCCTGGGGTCGAGTCCCACGTTGGGCTCCTTGCTCAGCAGGGAGTCTGCTTCTCCCTCTGTCTGCCGCTCCCCAGCTTGTGCGCGCACACGCTCTTTCTCTGTCAAATAAATAAATAAAATCTTAAAAAAAAAAAAAAAAAAGACATGAGATGTGACCCCTGCCTACAAGGTATTCACAGCCTTGTTTAATGGATCTAAATGCGGATTGACACCAGACCCTTTCTCGCATGTGCAAAGCAAAAGTCAGTAACGCGGGAGCCTTCTGTTTCGTAGAAATTAGGATTATTGAAGGAAGCTGCCTAAAGCCCAGGAATTTTTATGTATCTTAAGATTTTGGTATTAAAATTAGAAGAGTAGGGGGATGCCTGGGTGGCTCAGTCAGTTAAGTGTCTACCTTTGGCTCAGGTCATGATCCCAGGGTCCTGGGATCGAGTCCCACATTGGGCTCCTTGCTCAGTTGCCTGCTTCTCCCTCTGCCTGCCTCTGTCTCTCTCTCTCTGATAAATAAAATCTTAAAAAATAAAAATAAAAAAAATTAGAAGAGTAGGATAATTTTATATATATAGTGTATATTATTACATATTATATATGTATAGTGCAGCAAGACAAAATTTGCTGAATGTGTATGTTCCGGTACTTGGAAATTAAGAAAAGGAGATTCAACTAAAGAATGAGAGAAGCAAGAATAAATGGGGACTGGCTTCTTATTACTATTATAAACCTAAGTAGATAGAAAATATTTTTTTCTTATTAGTATGTCAATGGAAATTTCTTATTTATGTCTCATACCCTGGATTTATATGCACAAGTATTAGCTTTGTGACAATATGGAGTTTTTATACTAATAGCATGTCTTTCTCTATGTAGTTTCTCAACTCTGACATTTAGTTTCATTTAAATTTCATTCTTTTTTTTTTTTTTTAAAGATTTTATTTATTTATTTGAGAGAGAGCACATGAGAGGGGGGAGGGTCAGAGGGAGAAGCAGACTCCCTGCCGAGCAGGGAGCCCGATGCGGGACTCGATCCAGGGACTCCAGGATCATGACCTGAGCCAAAGGCAGTCGCTTAACCAACTGAGCCACCCAGGCGCCCTGAAATTTCATCCTTAATACTCTTGGGTCATCTGGTATCTCATTGTTTATTTCTGCAAACTTATTCATATAAATTGAGATAAACATTGATTTTTGAGCTCCCACTAAACAAATAAAAATTTTTGAGTGATTTAGTTAGTGATTTCCTGGTCAATGAAGTGAGACATTATACTTGTCTAGGGCTACATTGTTGATGTCCTTTTCGTGGAAGTAGTAGTCTCAATCTTATATTCAGGAAGCATTAAATAAATTTAGGCTAACCAGTTTTCCATTTTATGGAAATTACTCCTGTTTTTAAATAATAATATAAGAATTTATATGACATTCAGAATTACAGATATTTTGATGATTGAATACCATTTTTTCCTATGTAGGATACCATTGCAGTAGCTGGATTTACTGTCTTGTCAGCATCTTCATCTACAAGCAGAGATGGTAAACATTGCTTATTTTTGAAAGCATTTGAGGACTTCAGATCAACTGTTTATGTAAGTGTGTAACTTTTAGTCCAATCATTTGTGGTTTTAATGAGCTAAGGGGATGGAAAAGGGGCAGTATATCTATAAATCTGCAGATAAACTATTTAGTCTGACTGGATTATTTTAATTAAATATTTTAAGTTTAAAGCAAAAATTCTTTTCTTGGTTTTATGTTTAGAATGACTCCAGGTAGAAAAGAAAGATCCCTTAAAAATAATTATTAATAGAATTTTTAAAAACTTTGTAGGTACTCTAGACCTGATCTCATTCTTTGCTCTTACACCATCAGCCCCTTTTGATGGTCTGCTTGATTTCACTTTAAATTGATCAAGTGCCCTTTTTTAGGTAAAACTGATTTCATTCTATTTTATTTTTTACAGAGATGATCATTCTCTGCCTCCCACTTTACCCCTCCTCCCACAGCCCTGTGTGTGTGTGTGTGCGTGTGCACACATGTGCACACATGGAGACCACCAGTTTGGTCAAGGCTGTCAGAGAAGTAGAGTTGGGCCAAGTCCTGTGGTTGCAGGCCACCGTCTGCCTGTTTTTCTGTAGTATCCACAAGGGCATTATATGGGCTAGGGGTAGTCTTGTGATATTGTGAAACTAATGGATTATGCTGAAACTTAGACAGTTTTGCACATGTTAGTCTTAATATGTAAGCCATAATTTTGTGCCATTCTAGTGAATTTGAATATTACACAGTTAAGTGTGTAGCTTTGGTGCAGTTAAAGGTCTGTAATCATATTGGGTTGTTTGTATACAAGTAAATCCTCTTTTTTTGTTTTCAGGTTTATGTTAAATCTGTAAGGGATTTTTCTGCAGAATCAATGTCTTTGGTAAGATGATATTCAATTTAACTTAAAATACTCACCCCCCACACACACACAAAGATACACACGTATATGTACATATATATATATGTATGCATCCCATATATATATATATATATATATATATATATGAGATCCACTTATAGTCTAATTTTAAAATAGTAATACAATGGGAAAACAAAATCTCTACCTTTAATAATGTTAAATTTATTGTAAATGTATTAAATGTAAATATATATTTACCAAGTAATTAATACCTGGTTGTTCTTTTATTTGGAATATCCGCACATATATACTGGTCTATTTACATGGAAAGTCAAATTATAATGAAGAAGTTAGTTGTTTGTTGTTCATGAATTAACAAGTACATTACATGGATGACCATAATGGTTAGTGTCATTGAGTTGTGCTGGCCTGCCGCATTCATCTGTACATTAGGGAGATAACTTTAGTCTTGGATCTAGTTATTTGTCAGCTGAGCATATATCTTTCTTTTCTGTCCCATATGCTGACCATTATTTTTCTTCCATCATTTATGAGCTACAACTTTTTTTATATCGAGGTTTGATAAGATTTCTAAGCACTGCCTTTCTTATATTTGAACTAAAGTATCAGCGTCCTTGAAAAAGCCAATTAACTCATTTTGATTTGATTTTTAAAGTTTTAACTCATAGTGTGGTAGGTAGTAACCTTATTTCCAGTTGTGGGTGGGATGGATGGGTGATGGGGCCAGATGTGTGAACCCTTTTAAGGATTGTTTGACTAATATGCAGACATGTCTGTGTAAATCACTTTCCCCTTTCTTTCCAAACTTATGTACAATTATTTCAGATAATTTTTCTTTTCTATTTTTACCATCTTTAATGTATATACCATTTACAATCAAAACCTGGCTTTTTAGGCCTAAGTAAAATCTTTATAGTAATATAGGGAGAAAAAAAAGAAATATATACCACAAATTTTGAAGGGATATTACTTAAAGTTAAAATCCAGAACCAAAATCTCTTAAATTGCATTTCTTAGAATTGTGTACAAATTACATAATTTATCATCAGAATTCTTTCTAAGAAAACCTGGTTGGTTTGTATAGTATTCTTTATAAGCTCTGCATTTCCTTTTTTTTTTCAGGCTATATCCTCTTTTTAGAAACTTAAAAGGAAAAAAATGCAATTAGATTGGTTGTTAATTTAAAAATTTAATTATGAAATTATTCTAAAATGTAAATACTTAGCATTGATGTATTCACTGTCTTCTCTTTCTTAGGTTCCAGCAACACATTATATATATACACCCCTGAATCAACTTAAGGGTGGTACAATTGTCAATGTCTATGGTGTTGTGAAGTTCTTTAAGCCTCCATATCTAAGCAAAGGAACTGGTAGGTATTAAAATTGGTGAAGATTTTAATGGGCTGAAACTGCTTTATTGGTTTCAGAAACATAGCTCCTTCAATACTATTAAGTCTTAGAAGCTCAGTTCTGATTTATTTATTTTTAAAAAGATTTATTTATTAGAGAGAGAGAGAGCGCGCATGCACGTGCATGATTGCATGTGAGTTGGGGGAGGGGTTGTAGAGAGAGAGGGAGAGAGAGAAAATCCTCAAGCAGATTCCCCGCTGAGCACAGAGCCCAATGTGGGGCTCTTTCCCAGGACCCTGGGATCATGATCTGAGCCGAAATTTGGAGTCAGCTGTGTAAGTGATGAGCCACCCAGGTGCCCCTCAGTTCTGATTTATAATTGCCAAACAACATGGATGCATATTTTTTGGCCATTTTCATCTATAAAATAAGTGTCATCTTTAGATTCCAAAGCCTAAATTAAGAAAAGGATGCTAAACTGCAACATGACAGCATATGAAAATATGAAATAGGCTAGAAAAAGTAAATATATAGACAAATATAGAATATTTTAATACTATAATGGTGGTATATAAATCACTTTTAATTCTGGTATAGAACTTAAAAAAGATGAAAGTATAAAAAATAACTACCTGTGAACATGTTAATGAATTCACAGTATAAAAAGATACAAATTATAACATTAATAGCAAAGTGTATGTGAGGAGGAGTAGAAGTATAGTTTTTATATATAATATTTATCAGCTTAAAATAGGTTATTATAACTTTAAGATGTTTTATGTAAACTCCATGGTAACCACAAAGAAAATACCTACAGAAGATACACAAAAGGAAATGAGAAAGGAATCAGAGTATGTCACTACATAAAAAAAAATCAGGGAAGGACGAAGGAGGACAAAAATGCTAAAAGACAGAAAACAATTAGCACAATGGCAGTAGTAAGTCCTTTCCTATCAATAATTACTTCAGATGTGAAAAAATTAAGCACCTCAGTCAAAAGGCATAGTACTTCGGTTGTTTTTAAAGATAAATTAAGATATAACCTACTAATTCTGTATAATAATAAAAGCTCTTAGATACTGACATAGAAAAGAATCAAAAAAATGATTTTCAGTTTTCAGAGAGTTAATATAGTAAACAGACCATATACCTTTACCTTGGTTTAATTCAGTTCAACTAAATTTAAGTTATTAATCTATTTAATCTAACCTGAAACAGCATTTGTAAAAGCACCATTATGTATGTATCATCAAGAAAAGCTCTGCCAATTAAGTTATGATTCACTGTCAATTTTAAGATGTAGCCATATTTTTTTTTTTAAAGAGTTTATTTATTTTTTTGACAGAGACAGCGAGAGAGGGAACACAAGCAGGGGGAGAGGGAGAAGCAGGTTTCCCGCAGAGCAGGGAGCCCGATGCAGGGCTCGATCCCAGGACTCTGGGATCATGACCTGAGCTGAAGGCAGACGCTTAACGACTGAGCCACCCAGGCGCTCTAGATGTAGCCATATTTTAGAGATGTTAAAAACGCAAAACAGTGTTGTTGATGAAATTCTGTCTTTATCTACTGCATGCCTACTGCATGTAGTTTACCTACTACAACAAAGATGTCCTCATTGAGTTTATATTTTAAAAAATACTTTTATTAAATTATACATATATAAATTTTATTATTGTGGAGTGAACTCGAAGTATACTCTTTAGTGGGAGGTGAGGGGAACATCTTATTTTCATGTAGTCAGAGGATTTTGTTAATGCAGAATGTGAAGACTTACTCTATGAAAGTGACTGTGTGAAGACTGAAATCCAGAGAAATTTAAAATAGGTGGTAACTAAGTCTGAAGGCTGCAGAGGGATGTTTTATTGAAAACTCTCGTGATTTCTGTTTTAGCAGAAAGGGAATGTTAAACAGTAAGGTTGAAGCAGAGAAGTTATTAAGTGTTTATTTCTCAAATATTTTCATTTGACTTTGTCCTACAGTCTACATTCTCCACGCTATCATACTGTTCAACATACATTTGCATACTTTCATCTTGGTGGTTTGTTTGCATCATCAGGTTTATTGTCTCCTGAATCTTAATATTCTGTAAATTTGCTATAAAGGTGTGATCACTATGATCCTCTTCCAGTTGTGAGTGTTATCTGGTGGCTCTCATTGGCCTGCTGAATTTAGGAATAAGCTACATTACTGCCAATTATGTCTATCTGACTTGGTAGAAGATAGAATTTAAAAACTTTCTGCACTTGATATGTCACTAATTCTTGTCACCGAAAGTTTTTACTAATCAGCAAATGTATTCAAAAATAACAAATGATAGTAGTATAGAATAAAATGATAGCTGTTTTTAAAACATTGATGACTCAATTTTAATTTTAAGTTGTCTTAGCATAATCATGTTTTCTTCTGACAGTGTTATTAAATCATGTGTCTATAATGAAAGCCTTGGAGAACTATAATTTTTATTACATATTCAGATGTATTTTATATCTCTATCAGATATGTGTAGTTGGATCCAGTCCCTTAATAAAACAAATCATGAGTAGTAATAAACCATCTGTTATTACAACGATAATATGTTTCTCTATTTCTTCTGAGATACTAAATTAAAATGAAGGTCATCAATTTTATCACAAATTCATTGAAACTCTAAAGTATATTTTAAAATGTAGTGAGATGTCTTTACTGCTAGCAAGACGGTAAAGTTTTAAAATTATCTATTACATAACTTGAGTTACACTTTTTTTTTTTTTTTTTTAAAGATTTTATTTTTTTATTCGTGAGAGACAGAGAGAGAGAGAGAGAGAAGCAGAGGGAGAAGCAGGCTCCCAAGGAGCAGGGAGCCCGATGCGGGACTCGATCCCAGGACCCTGGGATCATGACCTGAGCCGAAGGCAGACGCTTAACCGTCTGAGCCACCCAGGCGCCCTACACTTTTTATTTCTACTAATAGAACTCATCCTTCAACATGCTGTAGGAGAATCAGACAAATAGCTCTGTTCGTGTTGAGGAAGGGATCAACTTCATTAGTATTACTACTGAGATGTACCAGAATAAATGTACAGGAACAATCCACAGCTATGCCTTCTTTGTATTACATAAAGCAGTATTATTTTGCAAATATGGGACCAAATCTTAATTACATCCAGCTGTACATAAGTAGTTATATGGAGGAAAATTACCTTTATGCAGCTCAAATTTAGGTAAATGGAAAGAAGTCTATTCTGCTCTATATCATTAGCTAGAATTTTTTCACTGAAATTTATTTTATAAATTTTTAATTCAGTGCCACTGAGGCTATTTGGTACACTCTAGCATTTGTACTTCTTGACTAAAATTTTTCTTGAAGACTTTCCTCTTCATACTAGTAGTGATTACATATGACCTGTAGCATGCTGCTGTCTTATTTCTGGTAGCAAATGCTTGTTTCCCAGGTTTTATATTCAGTCTTGGGAGAGTTGTAGCTTTTTATTGTAGAAGTCTATCAGTCCTGTTGTTAAAAGGACAATATAGATAGTTACATTCTTATTCAATTGTGATAAGATTCATCATGAAAACCGAGAATTTCTCAAAGATTATGGAAACAATATTTAGTAAAAGATCATTGTATCATCAAAATTGATTTTGATAATGATTCATCAGGGGTACATAATATGTCCTCTTTTATGTAGGAAGACAAGGTCATTGCTGCCTTAGGATTTTGAGATTTTATAGCAATTATCTTTGAAAGCCTCACATTTACTTTTGCTTCAGAGAGCTGGCTAGACAGAGTTAGGTATGTAAGTTTTTTGCCTTACACAGGTAACATTGATATTTTTTTAGTTAATGCCTATTAAGTTTTAGCTTTGTCTCAGATTTTAAGAAATAGCCTACCATTTCTTTAAGCTTGAGACACATTTACTTTGTTCTTATTGTCTGTTCTTGCTAAGTAAGATAAATGTAAGCAGGCCATAAAACACTTCCAGACTTAAGAGTATGTGGCTCGTGCTTGCTTGTTATTAATATCATAATGCCTGCTTGCTCTATGAGCAAATGCGAGGAGTAGAGGGAACCCTGTTTGTGCTTACTTTTCTAATAGTTGAGTCCAGAGGAAGGGAGAGGATAGCCAAAATATTTTTGTCATTTTTTGACTGTCCATCTCTCTCTCTCCCCCTCCACTTTCTTTTTCTTTCCTCACACTCTGGGACCCTACAGGTCTCAGTCTTCTTGTGCCACATAATGTGGCATATCGCCTGTGGCTCCCTAGCTAACCTCAGGAATGTGTTATGTTCCAAAATTACTTGGTTAATTACTTCCATTAAAATTCTCCATTTTTGGAAAGCAGTTTGATTAAATTTGAACAATCTTGGATGTTACAATGTTTCGAGAAGCAGATCTATCTCTTGCTGTTCATTATCTTATAAAAGGGTACCTGTTTTAGCCACAAACTGAGCATTATAATCAAATTTCTTAGAGCAGTATCCAAAACATTGGACTTTTGAGAGACCCTATGTATTTTGTTTTCTTTTAGTTCTTGGGATAGGGCCCTAGGAGTTTTTCTTTTCCTTGTCTGTAGAACACTCCAGCTAACTCTAGAATGCTATTTTTGGTTGTGTAAAAATATTTTCACTTAGGAGAATGATTTGATATATATACATTAATGTCATGTAGCATTATTGTTTGATTATTTTGTTTTGTATGAGTAATATTGGTTGCATATTAAATGATTATATAGTGTCTTTTAATTTTTTAAAGTGTAACAAACTCCATATTCCACATTAAAAAGAATTTATTAATTACTGAATAATTCATAACTCATTGGTGTTCTATAAGATCCAGGACACTTCTGAATCATCGAAGAGAGATTAAAGCATCTAGTATGATGTAAAATTACATGTATATTGAATTATATTTTTTATATTTTAAAATTGATAATGCATCTTTGGAAGTCTTTTGGTTTGGGTTTTGGTTTGGGGTTTTTTTAGATTTTATTTAAATTCAAGTTAGTTAACATATAGTATGTATTATTAGTTTCAGGGGTAGAATTTAGTGATTCATCAGTTGCATAGAACATCCATTGCTTATTACATCAAGTATCTTCCTTAATGCCCATCATCCAATTACCCCATCTTCTCACACTCCTCCTTCCAGCAACCCTCAGTTTGTTCTCTATAGTTAAGAGTCTTTTGTGGTTTGCCTGCTTCTCTGTTTTTTTTTTCCCCCTTCCTTCCTCTATGTTCACCTGTTTTGTTTCTTAAATTCCACATATGATTGAACTCTTATGGTATTTGTCTTTCTCTGATTGACTTATTTTGCTTAGCATAATATACTCTAGCTCCATCCACATTGTTGCAAATGGCAAGATTTCATTCTTTTTGATGGCTGAGCAGTATTCTATTGTGTGTGTGTGTATGTGTGTGTGTGTGTACGTATACATACTGCTGCTTTCTTCATCAGTTGATGGACATTTGGGCTCTTTCCATAATTTAGTTATTGCTGATGCTGCTATAAACATCAGAGTGCATGTATCCCTTCAAATCACTATTTTTGTATCCTTTGGTTAAATATCTAGTAGTGCAGTTGCTAGGTTGTAGGGTAGCTCTATTTTCAGCTTTTTGAGGAACTTCCATACTGTTTTCCAGAGTGGCTGCACCAGTTTGCATTCCCACCAACAGTGTAAACGTGTTTCCCTTTCTCCGCATCCCCGCCAACATCTGTCATTTCCTGACTTGTTAATTTTAGTCACCCTGACTGGTGGGAGGTGGTATCTCATTGAGGTTTTGATTTGGATTTCCCTGATGATGAGTGATGTTAGGCATTTTTTCATGTGTCTGTTAGCCATCTGTATGTCTTCTTTGGAGAAATGTCTGTTCAGGTCTTCTGTCCATTTCTTGACTGGATTTTTTGTTTTTTTGGTTTGGAGTTTGATAAGTTCTTTATAGATTTTGGATACTAGCCCTTTATCAGATAGTTCATTTGCAAATATCTTCTCCCATTCCATAGGTTGCCTTTTAGTTTTATTGATTGTTTCCTTTGCTGTACAGAAGGTTTTATCTTGATGAAGTGTCCCAGTAGTTCAGTTTTGTTTTTGTTTTTGTTTGCTTTAAAATAAATAAATAAATAAATATAGTTTTGTTTTTTCATTCACTTATTTGCTCATTTATTCAACGAACATTTATTAAGTACTTTTTATATGCCAGGTATTATACTAGAGTGGGAAATGCAAAGATATCTAAGTCACTGTTTCTACCCTCAAGGAATGTTTAAGACAGATAATAATTACAATACAATGATTATAATAGTTCATGATTTAATTTAGTCTTTCCTCAATTTTTTAGTCTTCCCTCAATTTATAAGACTCCACTTTTATTTCTCCACTTATTGTTGGCTATGTAAGATAGACTCTTCATTGTAAAACATACCATCCTTTTGAGTTTATTAAAGTTGAACAATGGATTTACCTATTCTAAAAGATGGAGGTTGTGGATTGGGCAGGCATGGAGTTTTCCATTTCCCAAGAGCTAAAAAATTAAGTCTTGTTGAGTGAGGTAAGACTCTTCGCAAGTGCTTGGCTATCTTTCAGGAATGGGAAGGCATCTAGGGGGCATGGTTAGTTATTACTTATCTCTTTAAGGCCTTGGAGAGGTGAGCTAAGCCTCTCTTCATTACTGTTTCCTGCTGTTTTGTCTATGCCAGTAAGAAGTTGGTTTCCACTTGGAAAATGAAGGTGGAGAAAGATCTTTCTTCCCCTATCACTGAACTTTTGTATTGCTTGCTTGCTTATATTCAGGAATGACTGTGAGGAAGCTTGAGGTCTCCATCTGGCTTTCAGTTCATATCCTAGGACTGACTCTGTCCTTTATGACCTTTTCCTCTAAGAAATTATTAGCCTGCTAATTTAGAAAATCACCCTTATGTTTCATTAGTTTATAATTTGAATTGCTTTAATGGATCATAAAAATCAGTACCGTTTCCTCATTCTTTCTTAAAACTTAGGTTACATGCTTTTATTCATTCAATTAAATGATTTGTTTGCCAGCCTTGTATAGCATTGTCCTGGACTTAGTTGTTGTCCATAGTGTTAAAGTGATAGACTCTCAGAGAGTTTATCATGAGGGAGATGAGGGAGACCTAAATTTAATCAACTGGCTAAGGCACTGTTGTATGCTATAGCTTAAGAAATAAGCAGAGTGTTTGGGAGTGAGAATGGAGAGATTAATGCCAACAGGGGAAAGTCTTCTAAGAGAAACTGCATTTGAGCTGAACTTTTGAGGATAAATTGGGTGTTGATAGATGAGGAAGAAGAGGCCAACATTCCAGACTTTGGAATTGCAGCAACAGTTGTCAGACTTTTATAATGAAAATGTGAACTTTTCAATTTGAAAAGCTAACTGCTGAAGAAGTTGACTTAAATATAATTTTAAGTAATGGAATGTCTGCAGGATATTGATGCATAACTTTATGCTCTTATAGCAGTCTTTTTCAAGGATCATTATTAAAGACTTATGATACTTTGTGGTGTACACTTTGTTTATATTCTAGACCATAATTTAAAAAGGATTTTTTGTATTTATGGTTTCTATATGTGGTAAAACTGATTTTTTTAACATATATGTAATCAGTAACCTTATTTATATGATAGAACTATTATATAGTTGGCAGTTGGTCTTTGAAAGATGTACTCAGAATTATTACAGGTAAAATGTTTTAAGCAGCTATCAATGGAATGCTTTGCTACATTACTTCTCAGGTCAAAGGGATTCTAGTAATATTTAGGTTCACAAAAATTACTTTCAAATTACAAATTGTGTTGATTTCCATCTGCATTTTTAAGTTCTTCTATTTCAGTTTACTACTTTTCCTCCACTTTACACATCATGATTGAGGAAATCAAAATATATTCTCTTTTTCAGTTTGGTTGTCTTTTTCAGCAATTTCTGGAAGCTTCTCATGTGTTAATGATATTAATCTCTTTTTTGTCATAACTGTTAAGATGCTTTTCTCAGCACTTTAGTCTTAGTGCCGATGGTCTTTGAAATACAAATGTTTAACCTACAATTTGGAGTCATAATTTTGTTTAGAAAGGCTTTTACTCATTCAATACAAGATCTGAAAAGTAGTGGTCTATATTTTCTTAAAATTCTTTTATATTTTTAAAAACAGATATTGCATATATTGCCTGGAATTTTGTTTTGTATGTAGTGCAAAATGATCTTTTTGTTGGCAGCTCACTTGTTTCAAAATAATTTATTAAATAATGTGATGTATAAGTCACATATAATATATATACCTGTATATAAAGATCTGTGGAGCAACACTTAACAGAGAGCCTGAGATGAATTTTCTTCTCCCAATATGTGACCCTGTGATAGTTCTCCTTAATTAAGAGGAGGACTGTTCAGATGTCCAATTTTTAATCATTAGAGTACTTGCTACAATCTCCACATGAACTTTTTAGAGATATAATAATGCAGTCCTATTGTTAAGCTCAGTTTTTTAGTTCTTCATTTATCATTTCAGTATTTTTTAAGACTTACAGGAATATGTTGCATGCATCTGCAATATTCATACTAATTTGCTTTCTGTCTCTATCCCCTTCTGGATACTTCATATAGAGACTCATACAGCATGTGGCCTTTACTTCTGGCTTCTTTCACTTAACATAATGATTTTGAGGTTCATTCATGTTGTAGCATGTATTCATTTTTATTGCTGAATATCAATATACTTTTATAGTTATTTAACAAATTATTCTAGTTGTTTGTATTTCTTATTTTTAATACAAACTCTGTGAAGATAGAGATCATTGCTAAGTATTACTATAAATCCTTATATCTAGGAATACCATTTACTGTGGTTGCTCAGTACGTGGAGTAAAATGTAAAACTCCAGAATAACATTTATGAACTCAGAGAATATCAGCCTACATGCCTATCTATTCTGTGGGTTGTTTTTTTTTTTAAAAGGTCTATTTATTTATTTATTTGAGAGAGAGAGAGAATGTGAGCGCAAGTGCGGGGAGGGGCAGAGGGAGAGATCTTTAAGCAGACTCCCCTCTGAGCGCGGAGCTGGATGTGGGGCTCGATCTCAGAACCCATGAGATCATGACCGGAGCCAAAATCACGAGTCAGACATTTAAGACTCAGCCATGCAGGCACCCCTCTATCTGTGCTTAATCTGTATGTGTGTGTGTGTGTATATATATGTGTGTGTGTGTATATATATATATATATATATATATATATATATATATGTATATATGTATGTGTGTGTGTGTGTTAATATGTATATCTCTAGCATAATTATGCTTTCTTCTCTTTTCCTTCCTTTCATTACCTTTTTAAATATAATTAAAACATGAGGGGAAATCTATATAATTTCACACCAGCATAATAAAGCGAGTGCTACTATATGTAGTAAAGTTTCCTTGTAAAATTAGTAAGATTGTAGTATATAATATTGCCTTGATTCAGTGATTTGCTTTCATAACTTTTACTTGGGTGTTTCAGTAATAAACTTTTATACAAATGGAAACTTACTGAAATACTGATTGGTTTATAAATAGTGCTATAGTAGATAACAAGGAGGTGAAACAACTTTCATGGAGGAATTTTTTTATGGATTGTATAATTTATACATGCATGCTTCTTTGATTAGATGAATTACCAGCTTTCCCTTATAAAACTCCAAGGCAATTTACACTTAATCATGCTGATGAAATTAGGTGAATTACTCAAGATTGCAGAATATAGGACTTAATTTATCATTTGTTATTTTTTCCAGATTTATATCAGGTTACATGAAGTTAAGAGTTAAAGTAAATACTATGTCAGCAGTTTACATATGAAGTCTTACTCTAAAGTATAAAGTCAAGACTTTACAAGCTTAAATATCTATTTTAATATCTTAAAATATATTTTAAGTAATTTGTATTTATTTTTATATTACATTAGCACGTAAATGTACTATTTTGGTAGATAAGGTGAGAATACTGATTTATGAAAGCTCTTTCTACTCTTCATGCCTTTCCTGCTGGTGTTAGCTATCAAGAAAATGGACTATTATCTTTTAGTTTTGTAACTTCATTATTAAAATATGAAGTTATAAGTTGTAATTTCACAAGTTGTTTTTCCTCCATTTGGGAATGAGTTAAAATGAGGCATTGGGAAAGAAAGTATCTTTATTATTTTATGTAGCCATTTTTGATGGATTATTTATTTGGTAAGACACTTCACTTCCTTGAAGCAGTAAAATAAAACATTTAGCAGTTTGCCTCGTTAGTACTTGTTAAAATAGGTAGCTTGGTTTCTGGTCATGAATCATGCTAATTGAAAGAACCTGAAAGCTATTTAATATTTCATTTAGATTGTTATTTGTTTTTGTTATTGAGAGCAAATTATTGGACGGATTTTTTTTTTTAATATTTTATTTATTTATTTGAGAGAGAGGGAGCCTGCATCTGTGAGCGGGAGGGGGGGGCAGTGCAGAGGGAGAATATCCCAAGCATACTTCCTGCTGAGCACAGATCCTGACCTAGGGCTCAATCTCAAGACCCCAAGATCACGATCTGAGCCAAAATCAAGAGTTGGACGCAACCAGGTGCCCCTGGACAGGTTTTTTTTTTTTTTTCCTCTTAAATGCCCTTGTTTTCTTGAATCTGAATTTTTGTTTTCTTCTTTCTTTGTTAATAAAATCTTATTATATTAAAGGATTTGAACTCATGGTGAGTCTCTTTGGCTTTAACTTGCTAAAAGTCGTGGATGATACTTTCAAAAGAGAAAATATAAGCCAAGAGAAAAAGAGTAAGGAACAGGGACTTAGCATATGATAGCTCAGATAAATGGTGTACAAATATGCTCCATGTAAGGAGACGCCATTTGCATCCACATAGAGTCACTTACATGAAAACATGCAAGTGTGGCGATTTCAGGCTTGTCAGTCAAGTCCTGATGCAGCTGGGGAATGCTCTCTTCTACACAAATCTGGACAGCACATGGAGCCGTCACATTTACCCACTCAGAATTCCAAGCAGGCACTTACTTGGCACACACATACCTCTTATGATGCTCTTTGGGCATCCCCTGAGGTTGCTTCTGTCTCTCGGCAGTCCATTCCCACCCCATCTCTGAACCTTACACAGACTTTAACCACCCTAACTCTGAATGTGACATAGATACTCCTGGAATGGGGAAGGGGAAGGGCCTGGAGGAGGGAAGGAATGTGTGCCTTGCAAGTGGCGTATGTGTCCCTCTTTCTGCTGGTTTTTAAGAAAAGGCCAGAACGAAGAAGTTACATGTGTGTGTGCAGCCAAGACTGCTACTCTCTCGGGCTCAGTAAACTTCCTCTGGAAAGCTCTTCAGGTTGTGCAGTATTTCTATTTGAAAAAGGAGAGGCTTTTTCTAATTTGCAGGAAAGCACGGCAAAAGCTAGCAGTGGCCCTATAAAGACCCTGTAGATAGTGAACCTATTCTCAGTGTCCCCTGGTGTCCTTTGCAGTCCACCAAGTCATTTTTTGGAAACAAAAACAAGATACAGGAATATAGATGATTAAGATTCCATAATGCATCGTAGACTTATATAGAACGGTACAATAGAGCCATATGATAATTGCAAAAAAAAAATGTGTCATTCTGTTAAAAGTAAGTAAAATTGATCTTTGATAGTTTGTAAGACTGCGAAGAGAAAAAAAAAAATGTCGTACTCCTCCCAAATAGAGTACTCCTCCCAAATAGAGCTACTGAAAAAGGAAACTCAAAATAAATTTGGTTCCAGTGGATCCTGCTGATGTATTAAGAAATGAGAATGTAATATTATTTACTCTTTGAAGATGCTTATCAAGGTTTTGATTTTATTTTAAGTTTTTTTAATGTTCTCTAAATTATTTCCCCTTCCTCACAGCATCAGATTTCTTTTCCTCCCTCCTTCCTTCACCCCCCCCTTCCTCCCTTTCCCCTCCCAATCCTTTTTCCCTATCCTTCCACTCCTGCTCTCTTCTGCTCCACCTCTTTCTCTCCCATCCACTTTCCATTTTCCTCCTTCCTTCCTTCCTTCCTTCCAGTTTTGCTCTATATCTGGTGATTGTTTACTGTCTTTATATTTAAAAATGTAGGTGTGGTTTATTTTAGGTTATAGACTCATCTTGTTTGCTTGTATATAAGTACTTTGTTTTTCCATACTTTTTGGATTACTACAGCTTTGTAGTATATCTTGAAGTCTGAGATTGTGATACCTCCAGCTTTGTGCTTTTTCAAGATTGTTTTTCCTATTTGATCTCCTTCTTGAATGGGAAATCTGAGAGACAAATAGAATTTTCATAGGGCACGTTGATTGACAGTGTCACTGTATGGTGGGTGAAAAGAGACCAGCCCATCTGGCTGTAGGCCCCCTATTGTGATAATGCAGAGGGATTTATTCTGGGTGGTAACCCCACACTGGAAGCCTTAGCACTTCCTGGTTAATCAGTGAAATGTCCTTGGAAATAGCATGTGGTCCTGGAAGTGGTTGGTTTAAATACTCTGCCTCCCAACCTGAAATCATTTTCCTGGGCAGTAGAGGTCAGGATGGATGGTTATTGAAACAGTTGTTTTATGTGTAAACTTTTAATTAAGCTTGATTTTGACTCTACTTTTCACTGCCACCCTTAATCCTAGTGACTCCCATCTTCATTGTAGCTACTTTATACTATCTTCTGGATTGTCTCCCCTGTTCATTTTATCCCTAACCCTTTGTTTTCCCATCTTCCCGAAACATATTGCTGTCTTCTCCCCTGCTCCTTCACTCCCCTCTCCTCTCTTCCTTCACTGTTCTGGGTTTATGCTTTTCTATCTTGATGTTGTAATTACTAGGGTACTGGGTAGGACTGGAAGTCAACACATTTTCTCAGTGTGCAACTTTCTGAAACATGCATATCAAAAGGCAATATCTGTTACAGTTTTTACTACCACCAGTATTTGAAATTTTCATTTTTATAGCATCCCAACTATTACATTTTTTTTGCCAGCTAAAGTGTATATGTTTCTGGTTCTAATGTGTAATCGTCTATAAGAAACTAGCAAATCCTCATTTTTTCTTTTGAGTTTGTTGTTAATATAATTTTCTAGGAATTGTTTGTTCCTTTGAATTTCATTGGCACTGTGAAGTCCTGGGTTTTATAAGCAGTTTTCATAGAATCTTTATGTAGTATATTGACTCTTCATCACATTTGCTTCAACCATCTTCTAGTCTTTGTTTTCACCCTAATTTTAATTATGTTCATTTTATAAATTATATTTTATTTGAATATGTTTATCTGTTTTGTGATTTCTAAACTTTGAAGTAATAAAAAAGTTACCACCCCTCCAGACAATTTATATTAATTAGGAATTTTATTTTTGTTTTACTAAACTTTATAAAATTAATTTTTGTGGAACACTTTTGCAGAATAATTTGACAGTGCATTTTGAGAGCCAAGAAACTGTCTCTGTGTTTTGATCCTGTTCTCAGAAGGCTTAATTAAAAGAAGGATAAGAGTTTGGTGTTTTGAATTCAACCATATTCTTATTTTGTCAAATGCTTTGAAACACTAAAAGGTAAAATATGTTTGTGTTTTCCAGATTATTGCTCAGTTGTAACAATTGTGGACCAGACAAATGTAAAGTTAACCTGCCTGCTCTTCAGTGGAAATTATGAAGCCCTTCCAATAATTTATAAAAATGGAGATATTGTTCGCTTTCATAGGCTGAAGGTATAATTCCGATTGTCCAGAACTCATATTTGTTCGAAGAGAACTCTGTGTTTTCACTAATACTCATTAGCCCTAATTATGTGGTTGCTGTGGCAGAACATGGCATCGAGCATTTCAAGAAACAAGAAGAAATGTAAATAATACCAGACTTCAAATAATTAATATTAGGAAACCTCTTCATTTGGACAAACTGCCTGTGCTCCTTCCACAAGAAGTGTATTAGATACCATGATTAAGACGAGTTGCTGGTTGCATTCTGTCTTCTCATTTCTGAATGTAGATTGATGCTTTAAAGGTTTCCATGTAGAGCTGGGTTTAAAAAAAAAAAAAGCCCTAGGCCAACAGGGCTTTTTCTTTTTTTTTTTTTTTACTTTTTGATAAAGTAATTCTATAATGATTGAGAGGTTATATTATTTTCCCCTGTTTGTTGTGTTAATTCAAGTACAGTGAAAGCATTGAGATATTAAATATAAAATCAAAGTAAGTTGATTTCATTTATGAAAAATGTATTAAAACATGAACAGATATTTTGGTACTTTTCAAATTATGCTATCAAACAATTAAATGTAAGGAAACCTTTAATATGAAGGTAAAGCTATTAAATAGTATGTAATTTAAAAAAATAAGTACTTTAATATTTTCAATCCCTTAGGTTTTAAGCATTTCAATTGACCCTTCATCTTTTCCTCTTGTTAGATGGGTTTCCATGAAGCTCTTTCATTATCTTCTTCTTCTAATGCTTCAGTTTATCTGTGTCCCTCATGGTCAGTGCGATGCTCATAAGTGAGCACAATATTCTGGGTATGTTCTGTTCTTAGTTTTGGTGGAAATTACCTTTCTTGATCTCTAATGCCTTTCCCTGAGAATAGAAGAGTAGTAGAGAATATTTGTGTGAAGTTAAAAAGGAAATAGAAATATCATCGTAGCAAGTTTATCCCAACTTCAAAAAATAACTTATTTCTCACACACTCTTGTTTCAGACAGTGCACTCTTCCCTCCTAATGTTTTTAGTTGTTATTCTTGCTGTTTAACTGAAGTAGGATACATATCTCTCAGTTCTATTTGTTTTAAAGAGAATAGACTGTAGGTTTTGTTTTTTAATGTATGGCTTATGCTTGTGTGATTCAACCATATTACTGTGTATAGTTTCACTTTGTTCATTTTCATTGGTAAGTGTGTGAATGCATCAGAATTTATATATTCTGTGGGACATCCTGTTTGAGAATATTATTCTGCTATAAACAGTCTAATACATATCTTTTAGTGAATATATATATTAATATTTTTATTATTAATGAAAAATTTACTGGATAGGCTAAATAGATTAGCTATATCATTTTCTTTTTTTAAGATTTTATTTATTTATTTGAGAGAGAGAATGAGAGACAGAGAGCATGAGAGGGAAGAGGGTCAGAGGGAGAAGCAGACCCCCGCCAAGCAGGGAGCCCGATGCGGGACTCGATCCCGGGACTCCAGGATCACGACCTGAGCCGAAGGCAGTCGCCTAACCAACTGAGCCACCCAGGCACCCTAGCTATATCATTTTTACTTGAACGTAGATCAATAGAAATTATCTAATTTGAAGAACAAGGATAAGCAAAAGATTGACAGAGCCTTGGGGACCTGTGAAATAATATCAAATTGTGAAACGTGTCATTTGAAATGCACAAGAAAACTGTGTGAATGGGAAACAAAAATACTTATAGAAATACATAGAAATGACCAGAATTTTTCCAAATTTGATGGAAAACATTGACTTACAGATTTTAGAAACTCAGTGCACTCCATTCATGGCACCACAAAGAATAGCATGCCTAAACAAATCACTGTGAAACCATTGAAAAAGATTTGAAAAAAGAACTTGAAATGAGCTGGCAGAGAAATAACACATTCCATATAGGAAACGTAATACCAGCCATCTTTGATTTCTTATCAGAAATAATGGCATTTGAGGAACAAAGCGATGATAAATTTAAAGTGGTGATAGAAAATGGATTCACCTGGAGTTTTGTATCCAGAGAAAATATTTTTCAAAAATGAGAGAATCCACAGCCAGCATATCTTTGCTATAAGTAAATGCTAAAGGATGGTGTTCAGGACAAAAAATTTTGAATGCTACCAAACGGAAACTTGATGGTTAGGAAATGACCAAAAACAACAACAAAAAAGGAAATGGTGATAAATGGTGAAAGATACTGTTTTGTATTTCTTCTCATAATTTCACTAAAAGATAAATGGCTCCTTAAAAGAAAAACAGTAACATTTAGGAAGGTGGAGTTTATAAAATATGTAGAAAAATATGAACGATAGCACAGGGATGGTTAGGATGGTTAAGTGGAATTAACCACCGAAAGGTTAGTACGTACCTTCAGAGGTTATTACACTTTCAGTAGAAAGTGTAAAATGGGATATGGGCAAGTGGGGAATATGATATAGAAAGTAGGGATTATGTAGTAGAACTATATTGATTCCTAATAGACTTTGAGATAAGGATTCTTTCATAGCTCAGAGGAGGTAAACAGAATACTAATAAGTTCAAAATATGAGAGGAAAGGAACGGTAGAAAAACAATTTTTAAAAAACAAAAAAGGGGGGATACAGAAGGAAAACAAATAAGATAGTAGACTTAAATATAACCATATCAATAATTTTACGTAAATGTACTAAACACTCCTTTTGTAAGGAAAAATAGACTGAATAAAAAAGCAAGAACAAATATCATTCCCTACAAGAAATGAAGACACAAATAAGTTGTAAGTAAAACTGTAGAAAAGATATACCAAGCAAACAAGAAGCATAAGGAAAATGAAAACACTATATTAATATCAGATGGAGTATTACAGGGGATTGAAAGGGGGTCATTTCATAAGTACAAAAAGATTGCTTAATGAAGAAGATGTAACCATGGTAATGCACATGCATATACTAGCCGAGCCTCAGGAATTTGAAAGCCAGAGTCTTTGTGGCTTATCTTGGCTCTCAGACTGATGAAATCTTAGCCTCACTGCATTTTATTCACTTTGAAGTCTTGTACTTTAAGTGTTCTAGTTTTCCTTGTAATGGTCATAAGTAATTGTCACTATGTTTTTCCTTTTGTAAATTATACATTAGTAAGAAAAGTAATAAATGTAAAAGTGCAAGCCTTATAGGATCAGGGAGTCGACCACCTAGACCTTTAAAAAATAGAAATAAATACTACATAGTGTTTTACAGTTTACATGGTGCTTGTGGATCTTGGTACAGCCCAGTTGATTTTATAATTTTGTATGCTAATTAAGTAAAATATATTAAATAATTATATCCTCTGAACTATGCTGGCAAGACTTTCTAATCTTTCAAGTTTCTTGAGTTTTGGGGTTCTGCATCAGCTGTTTTGTTTTCTGCTTTGCCCAACTTTCTTAGATCCAAGTATATAAAAAGGAGACTCAGGGTATCACCAGCTCTGGCTTTTCATCTTTGACATTTGAGGGAACTTTGGGAGCTCCTATCATACCTCGTACCTCAAGCAAGTATTTTAACTTCACTGCCGAGGACCACAAAATGGTAGAAGCTCTTCGTGTTTGGGCATCTACTCATATTTCACCTTCTTCGACATTAGTAAAATTGTGTGATGTTCAACCTCTGCAGTATTTTGACCTGACTTGTCAGCTCTTGGGCAAAGCAGAAGTGGATGGAGCATCATTTCTTCTAAAGGTAGGTATTTTAAATACTTGAAATTGTAAATTAGCACCACCTACGTATCTAAAAAGAGCTTATATTTCATTCTGGTGGGATAAATATGCATACTGTGTATTATAATAAGAACTTTAAATCTAACTTACCATGTTTGATGAACTTAGATATTCATGCAACTCTACTCTTGAACTTCTTTATACTTCCAGAGAAAAATAGTATTATCAATAGTTTAGATATAGTTTATGCTTTATTTCTTATTTTAGTATTAATAAAATAAAAAGTTGTTTTCTATGTTATATTTTAGTTACATTTCTACATATCCATATTTCTGCTTCCTTGTCAGGGTAGCCTTCCTTCTCATTTACTTTCTTGGCTCATTCATGTTGGGTTCTCTTCCCATGTCATTTCACTGCCTGTTTCATTGGGTAGATCACAGATGGTTTTGAAATGTTCATTTTTGTTCTGTTTTCTTTCTAAATCAGCATGATTTTTTAAAAGTAAGACCCATCTAATCTTTGTTTATACTTACCCCAATTTACTCATGAATAGCTAGAGAAAAAGACAGTTGTCTGATACTAATCCTCATCTGCCCATCCTATGCACAATACATTTAAACAAACACTGCTTCAGCTCTGCTCCTATGGTTATTTCTTTATCTTCTGACTCTTTGAAACAATAGGATAAGAAACAGAGTACAGAGGCACAAGTATTGGGTGTAGCTTTATTATCATTTATACCTTGCCCTTATTAAGGAATGAGGAAGATAGAAATCCCTGAATAAAAGATGAAGTGTTTAAAGTTGAAAGTAGCACATTTACATACACATGACATACTCCAAAAAAGTAATTGCATGCTGTAAAAAAATTTAAGTCAAGTATGAAAGCTAAAGTTAAAGCAAAGTAAAATCATCCAAAATTAGAAGGAATCCTAGGTCAACTGGTCATACTTTTTGCCCAAAGTGACATCCCTAACAGATGAGCATTTGTTAATCACCAAATACTTCCAATGACAAGTAATCGTTGCAGAGTATGAGTGTAGATCTTTTGACTGCTGTGTTAGAAAATTCTTAAATTCTGAGATAAAATCTGCCACCTTTTAGCTGACGTGGCTGAATCTACATTCACTCTAAAGCAACAAAACATACGCATGCATTCCATTTTTAGATAGCTTTTTCAGATAAGTGAAAGCTTTGATTTAGATGTTATTTTAAAATACAGCATTCAGAAGTGCATTTATTTTTGTAAATTTTCTAAATTTATTTTATAAATGCGGAAAAATGCATTTAAAAGAATATTTTATTTCTTACAGTAACAAAAATTGGAAACACTCATTACTAACAGAATTGTGTGAAGTATTGATATATTATGGAATACTCTGTTACAATAAAATGACATTGTAGACATGGTTATTAAGATAGATATTCATAATATTCTATTTGGCAATTAATGCAGTTTTATTTATATACTAAAATATATGCATAGTAAAAGTACATTAAAAAGAATATATAGCAATATTTTACTTACATTATCTCTGGGAAGTCAAATTTTGAGTGATTTTTTTTCTGAAATTGATTTTCCTATCACATACCAGAAATAACTTTTTAAATTATGTTTTAAACACAAAAGGAGCCAGACATTACTCCAAGTGAGGTCTGAAAAGCATGAATGTAACATAATTATTTTCTTTCTCAGCTTGAATTTGATACTAGTGTTGTTCCCTATATTAGTACCTATGATACTAATTTATTTTAATTATTCTTATAGACATGCTACACCAAAAACATATTAAAACAATAATATACTGTAATCCACAGTTTATTTTTAGAAATCAGAAATGGTTTAATTTTAAGGAAAATTATAATCCTCTTTGTGAATGTTAAATATATCTGTGAAAATGTTTAGCAAAATAGAATTAGAAGTATGTCTCCTTAACTTGATAAACAATTTCTCCTATAAATTAATCAAAATAATTAGTGGTAAAATTCTGAAGTCAATAATGCCAGGAACAAGACAAAAATACCCACTATTTTCTCTGTTACATTGTTCAGGAAATCTCAAGAATTCACTAAGATAAGAAAAAAAGTGAGAGATATAACTCTTTTAAAAGAAAGAGAAAAAGAAGGTCAGTACTCAAGTTATAAAAACCCAAACAATGGACTGAAAAGCTACTTGGATTAATAAAATTATTTAGTGAGATAACTGGTTTAAACATTAGTGAAATATAGCTTTGCTACATATTAGTAATAAATAGAACACATAATTGAACAAAAGTTCTTCCAACGTCACAAAGACTGTAAAACGAGACAGTTCGGGCAAGAAATCCCTGACCTTCTGTGAGGAAACCTAGAAAGCGGGAGCATAAAAGAAAAGTAGGACTATTAAAAGGTTTTTGATTCTTTTTTAAAGTGTTTTAAAATAAAATGCCATTTTAATTAAAACCATATTTTCTAAATTGACTATGATTCTGAAATTTATTAGAAACAGTAAATGATCAAGAATAAGACAAGAAGAACTTGACAAGAAAACTCAGACCTCCGTATCAGATATCAAAGCATATTATGAAATTACAGTAATTAAGATTATAGTAAGACTGATCAATGGAAAAGATTAGGAACCTCAGAATCAGTCTTACACTGTGCATATAATATATTCATGATAAAAATAACGTTGTCATTTCAAATTGATGAAGACAGATTGTTAAATGGTGATTGTTATCTATTTGGAAAAAGGAATCAGATCTATATATAATATACAAATTCCTAACAGATTAAGTATTGATACAAAATTATAAAAGTTCCAGAATTTATTAAAAAAAAAAACAAACCTGAGTTGTAAGTGATTAAAACTGAAGCATAAAAATAATGTAGCAACACTCTACTCTCTCAGCTCCTCCCCCAAAAGACTGGTAGATTCGTGTATAAAGCTATTTTAAAGTCACAAAAACAGTATACATGAAATGAAGGAACAAATTCCAAGTGGAGAAAAACCTTTGGGACATATAACTATTCCCAAAGTGTTTGTTCTGGTTCTTTGAATAATCTAGGCAACAGTGAGTGACCCAAACTCAGTGATTGTTTATTTGAAACCTGGCATAGTCACCAACATTATTAAATACTGCCTCTGTAAACTGACCCTGGCAGACAGCCTCTCTGTAGAAATGCAGTGTTTTCTGTTCATTGAGCCTGTTTCTCTTGTCCAGCCAAATTTCTTACATACAGAGGCATTCTTACCTCATGCCAGACGTCTTTTGTCATGCCCTTTTATAGCAAAGCATAGCCATCTCTTAAAAGCCTAGGCACAGCACAGGCTAGCTCACATGTTGAGGATGGTATGGTGCATACTTCCTCGTACTATGCCCGCTTATCTCAAGGTAGCTTACATAGCAATCCAATATATCTTTTCCTTTTCCAGCACCCATGATTTTCATTCATTTGTATTCCTTATCTTAGTGAATTCTAACATAAACAGAATGTTCCTATCTGTACTTTTAAAGGCCTTTTCCAAATTAGAACAAAGTGAACAAATGAGCAAAGTTTAGAATACATTCCTAAAAGTTAGGGATTTATACTTAAGAAAATTAGCAAATATAGTCATAGGAGTTTATATATAAGATGGTAAAAAAGATAAAGTAAATTCAACAATATGTTAGTACTTTCTTCTAGGTAGTGTGAATTTTTTTCTTCTTTACATTTTCTACATGTCCTATATCTATGTAGTCCTTTTATAATCAGAATATACGCCATGTTTAAAGCTTAGCAGATATTTGGGGGAATACGTTTAATTACTTTTAAGTTATATTACCAGCAGATAGAACTCTTGTAAAAGTCTCTACAGTTACACAGAAAGATCATTAAACTTCATTCTACCCTATTATGGCAGGTATGGGATGGCACCAGGACCCCATTCCCATCTTGGAGAGTATTAATACAAGACCTTGTACTTGAAGGAGATTTAAGTCATATCCATCGGCTGCAGAATCTGACAGTAGACATTTTAGTCTATGATAATCATGTTCAAGTGGCAAAATCTCTGAAGGTGATGTTGAGTAGCAAATGTTGTTCTTTTTTTTGTTTTTATAAATGTGGGGTAAATCATATTTATAGATGATATTTGAGGTCGAGAAATTAACTCCAAATTTATTTTCTCTTTAATCTTTAATTTGTAAAATATATTGAAAATAAGTTATTAGAAAAAAAACTCAATTATTAGAAGATGCGTTAAGTTATAGTGGTTTGAACAACTTTTTAAATAAAATTAAAGAACATTTCCTGAATATTTTAAAGCTGTACACAATTTTATTGTAAAAATAGTAAGGAAAAATTTTATTGTATGAAGTATAAAATATTTGTAAGCTTAAATGTTAAGCTTTATTAATTAATTTTTCAAAATCTAGCCTACAACTTTGTACTCATTAATTTAAGAAATTGTTAATCCACTTCTTAATATATATCATAAATTGTGTGTGTACTGTACAGTTTATCAGAATTTGCTCACTGCTTTTGAGTTTTTAGGTACAAGTCCAGATATGACACTTCTTGATTATTAATATTGGGAATATTTTATTTATTCTTTTAATTCTTTTATTTGCAGGTATCTTTTGTAGCAACAAGTGGCATCATTAATAATAGCAATAATAAGAGTAACATTTGTTAAGCACATCATATGTATTTAGTACTACCCTGTGCAGTTAGTATTGTCGCCATTCCTATTTTACAAATGAGAAAACTGAGCAGTCGCAGGTTAAGCCCAAGATTTCATGGCTACTTGGGTGAAGCCAGTATTTGAATCTAGTGTTTGTTTCCACAACCAGTCCTTTTAAGCAGTATAAAGAAATTATTTTCTTTATTGCAAATAGCTTCCATCCTACCTTTAGGGAGTTATACAGCCTACTTACAGAAAGTTATATGGCCTACTTATAGGAAGAAAATAGTAAAAGTGAATTGCAGTTGTTTTAGATCTGAATTTTATGTCCAGTTTCCCTTTGTAAAATAAATGTTCTTGGAGAGGGGAATAGTTCCTCACACACACAAATAAGCCTGCCCAACTCAAATTGATAAATTAAAGTCAGGGTCCAGGAAGGTGATAACTGAACTTTCTTGTCCTTTATGTGTGTGTGTACATGGTTTCATACCTAACATACCAAGAGAAAATTGACTGTTGAAGATACATTTTTGATGCTTTTCCCTGATTTTCTCTACATTGATTACTTTATTTCGAAAATAAATGTAATGATAAAGCCAATTCAGAGTCTTTTTTAAATACAGATAGATTTTTGGGGCACCTGGGTGGCTCAGTGGGTTAAGCATCTGCCTTCAGCTCAGGTCATGACCTCAGCGGGGTCCCTGCCTCTCCCTTTCCCTTTGCCTTCCCCCTTCTTGACTGCTCTCTTTCTCTCTCTGTCTCAAGTAAAATAAATAAAATCGTAAAAAAAAATACAGATAGAGTTCTTATGAATGAAAAAGATTTATGTTTTATTTTAGATTCTACTTTAACAATTTAATTCCCCTCCCTTTATGCTGCTTTTATAGGTCTTTCTGTTCCCCCTTGCTTGTCCTGATTCCCTTGTCCAAGTCCTGAACAACACCTAGCACAGTACTTTCCTTTTACTAAGGATGAAGTAAATAATATCTACTAGTGAATGAGTGAATCAATGAGGGCTGTGAATTTGATTTTTTTCAGCTCCCTTTTTGTCTGCTTTATCTCACCCACTAGAGGGTGCTCTGAGCACACATGACTAAGAAAATATAGGGCACTTAATGTTTTTCTGAAGATATCATAACATTGTATTATTTATCTGCAATAGAAAATATTGCAGAAATGCAGAAAAAAATGCCGCAAATGCAGAAATGTCTATCTGCCCCAAATGCAGGAAAGATATTTCTCATAATAGAAAAATGAAAAGGATTTTCTCTGTATAAGTAATGTAACTGTAGGCTTTTATTTAATGTATATTGGCATCCCATTTTATTTGTTCTAAGACAACCTCTGTACCATTTGATATTAAGAAATCCCCAGAGTCCAGTAACATTAATACAAACGAATTCTTATCAGCACTTGAAGACAGCTGTTTGAAATTGCATTTTTATACTGAAATACGTGGAACAGATTTTTATTGTATAAGAACAGGAAAGATTTTTTTAATAAAGAGAATAATTAAGGCAATCTTAAAGTATAATTGGCTTTTATATACATTTTACAATTGAAATCATTCTTAACATTTTTCCTCAATTTTGCTTTTTAAGTGTTACACAAGCACTCATGCATAAACCCACATATACATGGGTACACACAGACATTTTGAACTTTTTGTCTAGAAATTAAAGCAGTGTATTTCCAATCATCAGTCTTATCCTGACACAATTTAAAAATAATTAAAAGTATATATAGTCATAATAATGTTTTGGCCTTCAGTGACCCAAGAGCTGTAGTTTGACTCGTTATTTTCAGACATACACAGGTAATTAAAAACATTAAAGGGAATTTCTTGATAGCTTGTAAGGAAGATTAAAATTATTTCTAAAGGGATAATAATTTCTTAATAGCCATATTTGCTTTGCTTTATTTTTGATGTTTACTGAAATGGGTTTTTATCACAGTTTTTGAAAGTATATTTTTTATAATTTTGGCTTTGACTCCCTCACTTGTATGTTTAGTATCTTATCCCATTACTCACAAGACTAAGCAATATGTGTCTATTATAGTAGAACATCTGGCACATTTCATAGTATATTTAGCAAGCTTAAAAAAAGAAACAATGCTGCCTCCAGAAGGAATTTCTGGAAATAACATTTGTCATCTTGATAAACTATATAAATAAATTCTTTCTTGGTCTTTATTGTTTTGTTATGAAAGACAGTAGTAGAAAAGTTAGTATAATAAATACCCATGTGCCTATTATCTAAATTTAACATTTTTAAATGTTTTACCACACTAATTTCAGGTACTTTTAATTTTTAGGACATAAATCTCTACATACTGAATCTTCTTTGTACCTCTGCTCATTCTTATTTTTTGCTCCCTAGTATCTTCTTTCTATTTATCCTAGTATGTAGGTATGTACACCCATCTTTATTATGCTTTTATTTTATGTATTTATCTCTGAAAAATGTATGTGGTATATATATTATTCTGTAATTTGCTTTCTTTCTTTGAAATTATATTTTTAAGATATATCCATGTTCATATATGTATCTGCATTAACATCACAGGGTCTTAATTATTATAGCTTTATTTTTATTTTTTATAGCTTTATTTTTAAATGATATTCTGTAGATCAAGCAAGTCCTCCCCCCCTCCCCTCCCAGTTTAGTCTTCAAACTTGACTTGCTATTCACGTTCATATACATTTTCAGGTCAGCTTTTCAAATTCCATAAAAGACACTAGGGATTTTGTTTGAAATTACACTGAATTTAAAGATTAATTTGGGGGGATTACTATCTTTATAATGTTGAAGTTTTTCATTTATGAATATGATATCTTTCTCCATGTGTTCAGGCCTTTAAAAAATTTTTTTTTGTATCTGTACAAGAGATACAGATCTCTTTGTATCTAGAGGGAGGTGGTTTTTAAATTTTGTGTTTTTTTTAAGTAAACTCTTCCCTCAAAGTGGGGCTGGAACTCATGACCCAGAGATAAGAGTCAGATGCTGTACTGGCTAAGCCAGCCACGCACCCCCATGTGTTTAGGTCTTCTTTAAGGGCTTTGTATATACATGAACTGTGCTAGTGTATTCCCTACATTTAAAAAGAATCACAGAATGATAAACATTCAGAAAGAGTGAGATAACAGTGAATAGAAATAGAGTCGGTTTTTTCTTCCAATATCTTACTTTGGAGACCATGAAGAAAATCAGTTTTGTCTTCTTTTCTTTTTTAGAAATTTCTGTTTTCCTTCTCTGACTCTTTTTACCCTGCACCCCTGCCGTGTTATAGATGTCAGTGGAAGAGGTCAGAGGAAAAAAGACCTAAATTCCTCCCTCCTCCTCACAAAAACGTTATTGGGAGGAAAAAGGTTATATAGCTTCTTCTTTTGAGTAGGTGTCAATTTCTTTGATAAACATTCTACATCTATCATTTTAAGTCTTCTACGTTAAAAGGATATCAAATACTCTATAATTAAAGCCGTTTTTAAGATTAAACAAGACATCTAAATTATAGAACATTTAGTTCAGAATTATAATTGGTTTAATCTTGTATTTGAACTCATAAAATGTGTTTCACATTATAGTGTACAGACACAGCGCTTATTACAAAAGTTTTCTTTCCATAAAACTTGTGGAATAGGAGAATATTTTAATATTACACTAAAAAAATTTCTAGTAGTCTCATAATGAGAGTATTTTAGCAATCATTTAATTAAGTCTTTTTTAAAAAGATTTTATTTATTTATTTGAGAGAGAGAGAGACAAAGATAGTGACAGAGAGCATGAGTGAGACGAGTGAGCACGAGCGAGACGAGTAAGCATGAATGGGGAGGAGAGGGAGAAGCAGGCTCCCCACCAAGTAGGGAGCCCAATGAGGGCCTTGATCCCAGGACCCTGGGATCATGACCTGAGCCAAAGGCAGATGCTTAACCTACTGAACCACCCAGGCACCCCAAATCTTACCTTAAAGTACCTAAAACAAGTTATCTTCAGAAACCTCAGACAGTTTTCCAAATCAAATAGAGGGCTTAAGTTTGAGTTTGATTTAGGTAATGGGTTTCTTAACTACTTCCATTTTATCAGTGCTAAGACTCAATCTTACTTTATGCTTTAATATCTCTGACATGGAAATATGTCTTCCATTTGAAAAAAAATATATAGATGGATACATATATATGTGCATATATACATGCACTTACATATTATATGTAGATGTATGTACATGGGTATATGTAAACATACATATATACATGCATACACACACATCCATGTACATTTATATGTATACACACGTGTGCACACACACACAAAAACACATGTTTTGGTTTTGATATAGTGTCCTTTGGGCTGATGCCCAGTACACACCAGTAAAACATACCAGGATCCTTTCTGATTAGTCAGCACCCCTAATTGTTGGTCTTATGCCCTATATTGCTTAAGTATTTTATGTATCAGAAATTGTTTGATTTTTTTTCATTTTCTAAATAATAAATAATATATTTTTAGGTTGGAAGTTTTCTTAGAATTTATAGCCTCCATACCAAACTTCAGTCAGTGAATTCAGAGAACCAAGCAACATTGTTAGCTCTAGAGTTTCATCTCCATGGGGGTACCAGTTACGGCCGGGGAATCAGAGTCTTGCCAGAAAGTAACTCTGATGTGGATCAACTGAAAAAGTAAGCAAATTATATGCCTATTTAGAAATTGTAAATAAGGTATTAATTAAGCTGATTTCCAAGATACTATTGTTCTGGACTGGGGTGGATGGATCCCGTAAGCTCTTTGTAATTGATCCTCATAACCTGTGCCAACTATCCATTTGTTTAAATAGATGAAGCAAATGAAACAAATCAAGCGACTGTAGGTTCAAATAGCTAAATAGTAGCAGAGCTGGGGATGTGGTCTAAGGTTTCCAGTAGTTGTGCACTTACATCTACTCTGTGCTTGTGCTCTCCTTCCACCATTTGGCACATTTCCCAAGTACACCAACAAACAGTTGAACCTGGAGTTTAGCTAGAGTTTGGAAAACTTGATACATATCTAGAATTCCAAACATACTTAATCCTGAAAAAATATCTCTTTAAAGTGCCTATGACTGATAAAATAGGTAACAGAAGTGTTTTGGAGTATCATATTTTAAAAACTTTTAGATGTGCCCAGAAAGTGAATAGTAAGTCCTGCTACATAGGCAGTTCTCTTTTTTGTGAAGTATCTCCAGGGCTCACTGTGTACAGAAACTTTTTCGCCAGTAATCTAAAGAAAAATAAATCTTCTGCGTATCTTCAAAGAGCTCTAGAAAATAAACCCATTCAGTAAGTTGAAATGAAATAAGATTTTTACGTTTTAATATATTGAAATCAGCATGACTTTTAAAACCAATTAAATAAGCTATTTTAATAATCTTGTATCAGTTTTCTTTATTCCTCATATTGCCTTATATAGAGCATAGTATTTCATTTTGGACTGGAATGAGATTGTTCTGACAGAATGCCATCATTAAATTCCCAGTTTATTTTTGTTTGCAGCATTTCACTGTCCTACTGTTTTACTCATATCTTTCTAGAATCTGGTTTTTTTTAATTTGGGGTACCTTAGAACCCCCAGACCTCACCTGAGGAGAGCCATTACACACACACATAATTTTTACACAATTTCAGTGATTTCTTGGTTTCTAAGGATAGAACTAAACTGATCATCCTGACTTTGTTTTGTGCAATTAGATTTGAAATTATATTCTTTCAATTATAGGGTTTTAGAATCTGCCGATTTGACAGCCAATCAGTGTTTTGATGGTATATGTCATTCAGAGCACGAGGACAGCTTTCGGACTCTTTCAAGTAAGGACAATTTTTAATGTTAACAGTTTAGTCTTTGCTAACTGAAATGGCTTTATCAGTATTAGTTCTCTTTTTTAATATCTTCCCATCTCTGCCTCTCCTTTTTTGTTAAATCCATATTCATTGTAAAGGAACAGGCTAAATCTATATCTGTGTCCTATGTAAAGGTAAACATTATTTCTCCCTGAATTGTATAATTGCATTTTCAAATTGGAATGGTAGGGATTACTTGATTTGTGATATATGTAGTATTTATGTATGTATGTTTACATTGTGTGTATATATGTATACGTGTGTATGTGTGTATATTCATTAAAATTCTGTATTTCCTAGGCAACCACTTTGCTTGTCAGTTTCTAAAATGAACAATGGTTGTTTTTGTTGCTTTATTTCAAAGAGCTAGATTATTTTTTGATCATACATATTTTAGAAATACACCTGGTTCCCAGTCTTTATCAAGTTCATCAAGTTCCTAGTTACAAGATCTTAAACACTTAGTTCTGTATTTATATTATTGCCTGCCTGAATAGGTGACTATTGAAATCTAAATTTAAATCTTACAGATTTTCTCCTTTACCATTTTGCTTTAATATCTAATGGTACTTTCTGGGGCCTAGAATCTATGTTATGTTTTTATCCCATATTTATTTTTTCAATGTAACTCCTTCCTTTATGATACAAGCTATTTTAAGAGTATTTTCTCTTTCTATACCAGTAATGATAAGCATTAAAATTAACATGTATTGCTTGGTTTAGGTACTAAGTGCCTAATCCTAACAGCACTCCTTTGAGGTTGAAATTATTTTGTCCCTTTTACAGAAAGGAAACTGAGGCTTTGAGTGATAGGGGTCATGTAATTCGCCCAGGGTTACTTAGCTATTAACTAAGAGCAAAGTCAGTCAGATTCAAGTACAGCTTATTTGATTATTATTTTTTTTTTTACATATTTTAAGTTTATTTCTTTATTCTCTCTGCCTTAAAACTCTCCACATTTCCTAGCACCTTGGTGATGGCATTTTAGCCTGATCTGTGATTACTTAAACTACCATTAGCAGGTCAATTTACTTCAATTTTTGACAGTCATTTGTGGACAGCTTAATTTGTAATTATACTTTTTGAAATCTCTTTTCTCCTTTTACAAAGATTTTTAAATTGTTTTTAAATTATAAAGTTAATACATGTCATAATATCAAGTTACACAGCTTCCCCATGCCCTTGTGCCCACTCCTGAGGTAATGTTAAGTTTAGTGTGGTTTCTTCAACACTTTCATGTTTATACAAATATATATACCTGTACATAGACAGACCTGACTTTCCCCTCTGTTTAAAATATTTATCAAAATGGAGCACTTGTGTGCCTCAGTTGGTTGAGCGTCCAACTCTTGATTTCAGCTCAGGCCTTGATCTCAGGGTTGTGAGTTCAAGCCCTGCGTTGGGCTCCATGCTGGGCATGGAGCCTACTTAAATTTAAAAAAATGGGACCATACTATACAGTTGCTTTCTTTATCAGTGGATCATAGACCTTTTTATGGGCTAATCCATGTTACTCAAACTCATTCTTCTAATAGTGCACAGTATTTTATAATGTGACTCTAACATTATAAATCCAGCTATTTTCCATTTGATAGACATTCAGGTTGTTTCCAGTTGTTTGCTCTTAACAAATAATGCTTTAAAAACCATCCTTGAACAATTGTATATTCCTGCTTTTCTTTCTCTAAAATAAACTCCTAAAAGAGGGGTTGATAAATCAAAGCGTAAGCACATCTTTTATTTTAATAGCTGCTGTCAGATTATATGACAGAATGTCATAGGATTCATATGCAAATAGCAGTGTAGGAAAATGTCCTTTCCTCACACTCTCAGTGGTATTGGAGGTTACCGCTATATGTAAATTTTGACAGTTTGGCAGATATAAGGTGATATCTTATTTAGTTTCCCTGAGTACTTGGAAACCTGAAAATATTATATATTTATCAACCCTTTTTACTTCCTCTTTTTTGAATTGTCTGTTCTTACCCTTTACCTGATTTTCTGCTGGATTTTTTAACCTTTCTTTTTTTTTTTATCAGTTTGTGGGAGACCATGTATATATTTTACACTGATTTTCTTTTTATTTGACTGCTTTTATTGCCATTGTTTTCATTTAATGCAGAATGGCTGATATTAAGTAATCAGATTCATTGAAATTATACTTTGCCAGCTTAAGTTGTCCATTCAGGTTCTCTTGTTATGGATTCTTATGCCATTTATTAGTGATGTTGGGGAAGAAGGACAGTTTCATATGTTTGTATATGATGCCACATAAAATAAATTATAAAAACATACTGTACTACTATATGTAATAGAATGTAAGCTAAAGTAATTGCAAAATATGGATACTTTTTTAGTCTCAAATTCTTCATTTTAGAAAGCACCATTAAAACTTATTACTGTATTCACTACTTCTGCTTTCTTGTTAAAGTAAAATCCTATGTTAAGTGTTCATCAAGTCATCCTATTCAGTTTAGTAAGTTTATTATCTTATCTACTTCTCCCTTTGTTTCGTTCACAATGTGTTTTTTCCAAAATAATAAAAATTTTCAAACATACAGAAAAATTGAAACAGTTGTATAGTGAACACTCATATACCTACTACCTGGATTCTCTTTGCTCTGTCATATACTCTCTCTGTCTTTTACTCCATCAGCCCATCTTATATTTTGATATATTTCAAAGTAAGTTGCAGACATAAATACACCTCCTAAACACTTCAGAATGAATATCATTAACTAGAATTCAATATTTGTTGAGGATTTTTTAAATTTTTGGTGTAAAGTTATATGCAGTGAAATGGACAAGTTAAGTGTACCATTCCATGTGCTTTGGCTAATATATAAACCCGTGTAACTTAGATCCCTTTAAAAACCTAAAACATCATGCTTGTTGAAGGAGGTTCCCTCATGCTCCTTCCCAGCCAGTCCTGACCTCCACTCCAGCCCCATAAATTCTGATTTTTTTTGCACCATAGATAATTGTGCCTCTTCCAGAACTTCAAATAAATGGAATAATATATTATGTACTCTTTTACGTACTATATGTTTGTGAAATTCATCCATATTGCATGTATTAGTAGTTCCTTTTTAATTCCTAGTAGTATGGTATGAGGTAGACATTTTTTTCAATATGAATTTCTAGTCATTGAAGCACCATTAGTTTCCTTTCTGTAAGATGACTTGGGTGTTGGTCAAAAACCAAGTGGGTATAAATGTGGATTTATTTCTGGGCTTTCCAGCCAGAAATACTTAGTAGTATGGTGTGAAGTAAGCATTTTGTTTCCTCATACTAATTTCCAGTTGTTGCAGTACCAGAGTTTTGCTCTCCCTTTGGATTGCTTTGCCGCCTTTATCAAAAATGAAATGCAGGTTTATTTCTAGGCTTTTTTTGTAATTCTCTTGATAGGTTTGTCAGTCTTTATGCCAGTATCATATTGCCTTGATTATTATAGCTTTATAGTAAGTCTTGAAGTCAGGTAGTATAAATCCTCCAGTTTTGTTCCTTTTTCAGGATCATATTTTATATTCTAGGTTCTTCACGTATTCACTTAAGTGATAGAATCTCTTGTCTTTTTCTGCAATAAAGCCTCCTCAATTTTGATTAGGATTGTATTGAATTTACAGATCAATTTGGGGAGAATTGATGTCTTAACAGTTTTGAGCCTTCCAGTCCGTGAGCATAGTAAATTTTACTCTTATTTGGATTTTCTTCAGTTCCAGTCAGCAATGTTTTATAGTTTTCAATGCCACATGGGATTTTTAATGGATTTTAAAACTGTATAATTCTTCTTCCCTTCTTCCTGTAGGCTCTGGATCAGTATCACTATATGAGGTAGAAAGATGTCAGCAACTATCAGCTACAAGTAAGACCATGTTTCATTTTTGAAATGTGGGTATAATAGTGTGCATAATAAAGTCTGTTGTTACCAACTGATTTGTTCCTATCTAATTTTGAGAGCAGATATCCATGAGAGCAAAAATATATCCCTTTTTATATTTTATTTCCCTCCCTCATCCTAAGTGGCTTATATAAAATGGAACCCAGAAAGATACATGTTTTTACATTGACTATATAATTAAGTCACATATATGTAAGATTTATAAAACATATTCTATTTAACAGTGCAATGGGGCTTATTTTGAGAACATAAAATATCTTATATGACATAATTTTTATCTGTTCATGCTGTGCCCTTAGCTGTGTGCCCATAAAGGCGCTCCTTACAATATACCCCAAAACTTTAATGTTAGCAGTGATAGTAAATCTGTCAGATGCCCTCTTTCTGTTACTTCAGCTCAGATAAAAAAATTTAAGAACAAATATTTTTAAGCACAAGTCTATTAAATGAAATTCTGTAATATACTCTTAAAAAATATGAGTTTCTCATTATTTGAGAAATAACATAATTATGAAATGGGAGAAAGCTCAAAGAAAGAAGCTTGTGGTGGTGTTATTGGAATAGGAAGTGTCAGTGTGTACTCATGGTTTTATACACAGATACAGAAGTCGATGCAAATAGGTCTTTGTATATATGTATTCATTCAAATACATATTCATATAGGTGCATGTGTGTAAGTATAGGGTATGAACACGTGTGCATATATACCCTATCTCTGTCCAGTTAAAGGGCTTTGAAATAATGGCACGGCCCAGTAGCAATGAAGGCACCTGGTGCACAAATCTTGGCTTATAAATAATACTCCCCCTTAAAAGGAGTCAGGGCTGCTTATAGAAATAGCAGCAGACTCCAGGATTGGAACAGGAGAATTATGAGTCTGGAACATCTTGTGCCAGAAGGTAAAGAAGTTCTCAGTTAATAATGGACCATGTCAAATTTGATACAATATGAGCATTAAAATAAAAAATACTAGCGATGGAATAAAACTGAATAAAGTAGTAATCCATTGGTCCATGTGGGTAGTAAATAAAAGAACAAATGAATGAATAAATAAATGAGATTAAATGGAAAGCTCTTAGTTACAATAGAAAGATGACTAGTAAATGTAAAAGGAATGATGAAGTTAGGGAAGAAAATCATTTTGCAACCATGATAGTAATAATTGATTTAGTTGTAAATCATCAGTAGATCCTAAACTATCAGGATCCTAAATATTTACTGAGGAGTGGGATATTTATATTTCTCCAAGTACTTTCTTATTATAAAGGGGAAAATAATAAATTTATAGTGGAGAGATCTGTTGAGTACCACCATAACCAACTGAGCAAAGTTACCATTCCCAGGAGTGAAAACACTGATAAAATATATACCTCTTAATACGATACAGAGAAGGACAATTGTATCACTTATTGTATAGCATACTGCCAAAAATGCATGGTCTGTATCTGATCATGAGCAGAACCAGACACACCCAAATAAATGGCCTCTACTTCTCAAATATTATCAATGTCATTAAAGATAAAGAAAAGCTGAGGGACCGTTCTACATTAAAGGAGTCCAAAGAGACAGGAAAAATAATTGCAATACATGGTTCAGGATTGGATTCTGGACCTGAAAATAAAATTCTGAATAAGAACATTATAAGGGGGGGACAGATGGAGAAATTTGAATAATGTCTGTTGATTCAATGATAATTTTACATCAGTATTATAGGTTCTGAAGTTGGAAATTGCACTGTAATAGGACAATGAAATTTCTTGTGAAATACACACTGAGATATTTAGGGATAGAGGAGCATGATATCTGGAAATTATTCTCAAATGATTCATATATATGAATCTGTAAGGAGATACATATGGAGAGAGAGCTAAAGACATGATGATGATAAATGTGGCAAAATATTAACAAAGCTGACAATATAACTTTAAATAATTCAATTCTGTATCTGGTTTGGGGAGTTTATATTATGAATATTCTTGTTCTTGTAGATTATTCTAATTAAAAATTCTTTTTAGTACTTACAGATCATCAATATTTGGAGAAAACCCCAATATGTGCTATTTTGAAACAAAACGCTCCTCAACAGTATCGTATTCGAGCAAAATTAAGGTCATATAAGCCGAGAATACTCTTTCAGTCTGTTAAACTTCATTGTCCTAAATGTCATGCACTGTAAGTATTTTCCATAATAAAATGGAAGTTTCTATTTCATAATGTTTATGAATATACATTTTCATATATATCAGTTTAAGTCCTGGCAGTGAGTAAATTATGACTTTGTGTATTGTATTTTGAAACAGTGGTAACTTTTTTTTGTTTTTTTTTTTGTTTTATTATGTTAATCACCATACATTACATCATTAATTTTTGATGTAGTGTTCCATGATTCATTGTTTGCGTATAACACCCAGTGCTCCAGTGGTAACGTTTTTAAGAGAAAATACTAAAATCTTAGTAAATCGTTCTGATATTTCTTAGTAATGATAAGTAGGTGCTTTTTTGCAATCTGAAATTCAATTTAGTAGCTCTGATACATGCAAACAAATAATAAACTATAAAAATATTTGAGGAGGGACGCCTGGGTGGCTCAGTCTGTTAAGTGTCTGCCTTCGGCTCAGGTCATGATCTCAGGGTCTTGGGATCGAGTCCTATGTTGGGCTCTCTGCTCAGCGGGGGTGTCTGCTTCTCCCTCTCTCTCTCTCTGCGCTCTCTCTCTCTCTCAAGTAAATAAATAAAATCTTAAAATATATATATATATTTGCGGAGACTTTCTCTTCACAAAAAAACTTAAAAATAAACCTTTAATAACTAAAATTTTTAAACAGAATTCTGCTTAGATGAAATTTTTTTTTTTTTAAGATTTTATTTATTCATTTGAGAGAGAGAGAGGCAGAGAGAGCACACACAGGGGGAGAGGGAGAAGCAGACGCCCCGCTGAGCTGGGAGCCCGATGTGGGGCTCGATCCCACGACCTGGAGATCACGACCTGAGCCGATCGCAGATGCCTAACCATCTGAACCACCCAGGTGCCCCTGGATGAAATTTCTAAGTAAGTGATAGAGAAAGCCTTGTTGGCAATACTTCTGTCTTATAATATGTTAAATATAATTTAAATTTTTATTAATCATTGAGAATTCTCAGTGCATCGGACTTTATTCCAAACATCAATTATTATATATATAAATAAATTTATAAGACATTAGAATGAATATGTACTTATTAGCTCAAGACATTCTGAAATTATTTTTAATCTCTTTTCCTTTTTTTATACAATTTGTCTTTCCTCTAAATATATAATGTGTAAATAAAGTACATTTCCATTTTATTTTATTTTATTTTATTTTATTTTTTTAAAGATTTTATTTATTTATTCATGAGAGACAGAGAGAGAGAGAGAGAAGCAGGCTCCCAAGGAGCAGGGAGCCCGATGTGGGACTCGATCCCAGGACGCTGGGATCATGACCTGAGCCGAAGGCAGACGCTTAACCATCTGAGCCACCCAGGCGCCCAGTACATTTCCATTTTAAAGTACTTACTTGTGTGTGCACATCTGTGTGTACACTAATACTAATGTATGTATATTTTCCCCTCCAAAATCTAAGTATGGTACTGTTTGTAGAGATTTTTGATCATCAAACCTTAAATAAAATGGGGGACCATCTGCTACCCATTTGAGCTAAAATGGTAGTTGGAATTAAAATATAAAGACAGATATCAGGTACTTGCTGAAGTATTATTAAATTACAGTTTGTCAAATTCTCTAAAGTCATATAGCTTTGCCAAACAAAGCCATCCTCTCTGAGCATTTTTTTAAACAAATAAAATCATCTCAGAAGGGTTAAGAGGTGTTACCTAAAGTTACACCAGCTGGTTGGGGACAGAACCAGGATAAGGACATAGACCTTTTGATTCCAGATCATGCCATTTCTATTGCATACATACTTTACCAGGTGACTTTTTAAAATTATTATTCTAAGTTAAAAGTAATCAAAGAGAATGTTGATTTGTAAAGTAGGTCCCCTATGAAAGGGGAATTACTTATAAGTGGTGGTAAGTGGATATTGAATGGGCAGCTGTCTTTTTTTCCCCCACAGAGAAGTTTAACATTCTATACAAGAGGAGAATTAATTGGTGCTAGAAATAGTTATAAGATCCTTGGTATCACAAAACCAGATAAGGAAATTCCTGGCAGTTAATGTAATTATGGTATGGGTCTACTTAGTCATGAAGTATCATCAAATACCTTTTTTGTTGAATAAGAGTCATTTAATCTGCAAAGTGAACTATCTCCATATTTTAAAATAAGTAGCTGGCTCATCAGCATATAAACAATTTTTTTAAATTGGATAATTTGTTAAATTTGATTTTCTAAGCTTATACCAATTGTTTTGTATTTCATTGTCAATGATTTTAGGCAAGAAGTTCCACATGAGGGTGATTTGGATACAGTTTTACAAGAGGGTGCAAGTAAAACCCCAGATATCAAACTACAAAATACATCATTATATGATTCGAAAATGTGGACCACTACAGATCAAGGAGAACGAAAAGTTGCTGTTCATTTTGTAAAAAATAATGGTATTCTTCCACTTTCAAATGACTGTCTGATTTTGATAGAAGGTAAAGTATTTTAGTTACTGTTTTACTAGAATACAGCTTTTGCTTATGTCTTTCTCTGATTAATGATTGTTAAATATATTTTAGGGGCAACCTAGGACATATAAAGTCAAAATGTTATTTTAACTTGCGTAAAATGGAATATATTATATGTAACGGGTAGATTTAAATATATACATATACACATACATAAATTAATCTGAATGACATTTTGAAGTTATACATTGAACTCAAGTGTTTGCATTTGTCCACCTTTTTGGATATAATCTTAATGAGATTCAAGCTCATTGTGGAGCTGAGTATTAATCAAGAGGATGCTTGTTAGGTACAGTTGCTGCTGTTTTGGCCTCTGGATGTCACTGTTGTTCCATAAAAGTAGAATGAAAGTCATCTATTGATATGTAAGTCAAGGAAGGGACCCTTGAAACAAGTGGAGATAACTCGACATATGTCTTAAAAGAATGAAACGGAGTCATATTTATTTTTGCATTTCCTTTCCACTTTTGTCTAATTTTAATCTGATGTTTATCACATATATATACCACATATTTTTTCCCATGCCAAATTTAAAGTTTCATTATTTTCCTTGAGACTTTTCTTCCTTGAGAACATTCCATAATAAAAGTAGAACATCATCTTTAATTTGCAGAGAAAATGAATATTGTGTATTCATGAACACACATGAATATTACCATTGGTATTATTTTCATGAACATCTTTTATTTTAACATATTTATGGTTTACCAGAAATGATTTTCATTTCTATGTATTTAATTACAATAATCCTATTCAGCTAGTACTATTATAAGCTGTTTTTTATACATGAGAAAACTGAATCATAGAGAAGTTGTAGGTCTTTCCCAGTACAGGTAGAAGTGGAACTGAATTGTTCCCTGTTTTTTTTTGACATAGTAACTCTACAGTGAACTTTATCTTCCCTCTGGATGAAGTGTAGTTAGGGGGGCACAAGGAATTAAGTAAATGTTGCCCAATTACTTTCCAATAAAGCTGTCATAGTATTCATATGCTTTAGTAGCATATGAGATTATCTGTTCCCCCAACCTCATCATCATATACTAGCACTTAAGAAAATTTGTCCACCTTGGTGAGTGAAATGTGGTATCTTATTCCCTTAGCAATATTTTAATCTCTACCAGGAAATAGATATAAAAACAAAACACACAGACACATGCACACACAAAAAATGGAGTAAGACTGTTTGTGTGCTCTAAAAACAAAATAAAGCCCTGGACCTATCAGGTTCTGTAAGAACTGTCCTTGTAGGGCCAGCTAAGAGGATATCAAGTATAACATAGGGTTCTCCTGTGTTACACAGCCTCCCACAATTCTGTGATGAAGTCAATCAAGTTAAACTTAAGGGTTCAAAAGAAGCTTGAAGAAGTACCTTTAGCTCCTGATCCTATCTTTAATTACCACTCATCCCACAAACTTTCAGTCTCATCTACGATTTCTCAATTCTCATTCCACCCTCCAGCCATATCAAACTGGTGGCAGAAATATCTACCCTAAACCCAGGATATTTCTCTGTGCCTCTTTGCCATTCCATTGCTGTTCTGAGAATTTTTGCTCCAGTACATGTTGAGAAGTAACTCAGTAATTCCTGTTACTCAGCGATTCATGTGAAATACTTAATGAGCATCTACACATACGAAGCAGTCTTCTGATTCACCAGGCAGATTTGAGTGGTTCTTATTGCATAGTGTATGAACTTTCAGTAGATCACTTTTCTTCTTGTATTATATTTGCATTATATCTGTCTGTTTATAGATTTGTTTGCTTATTAGGATGTAACTGCCCTAAAGCGCAGGATACATGTTTATTTTAATCTATATATCTTCAGCACCTAGGGTAGGACAACAGGCATGCAGCTGGTTCTCAGTAAATATATATTAAGTAAATAAGTATATCCAGAGTAATAACACTTTTTAATGAAAGTCAATGAAAATATATCTGAAAGCACTTTAAAATTTAAAAGTGTTCCATCAAAATGCAAGCTATTTTTATTTTATCGTATTTCTGAGTATTATAACCTTAATCAGAGCTAGGATCTAACTGCAGTATGACATGGCAGAACTGTGGTTTCCACAAAGTTGTGCAAAGAGGAATGGGACCCGGGCAAGTTGCTGTCCTTACCAAGATTTATCTCCTTTTTCTGAATAAATACTCCTTGGATTGTTTCAAGACTTTGGTTAATTTCTAGAGTTCCGAAAACAAATTTGACAGTTTTGGCCAATGTTCTTTTTCCTTTTATGGAGCAGTGTATTTTTGGAAGTCCTTACTCTGCTGTGCTGGAAGTGCTCCCCCTCACAATTGAGTTTAACATTACAAATTTTAGGAAGTACACGAAAGTATTTTTATAAGTCGTATTCTCTTTCCTTGGAGAGGAAGAATTACCAATCTAGGTGAAAAATACACCAGAAAAGGTACCAGTAGGTTTGAGTGATTAGAGAGAGTACTGCCTTCTGGTAGTAGTGCACCACTGGGCATCCTCTTTCTTCTCAGCCCACATGATGGCTTTTAATGGCCACTTTGTCATAGAATTGGAAGTATTGAGGATTTTTCAGGAAAAACGAACGAACACTATACATGAATTATTATTATCTGAACTGTTTGCATCTGTAGTTACTTATTTCACAGAGAGATAGCGAGGGCAGGAACACAAGCAGGGGGAGTGGGAGAGGGAGAAGCAGGATTCCCGCTGAGCAGGGAGCCCGATGTGGGGCTTGATCCCATGACCCTGGGATCATGACCTGAGCTGAAGGCAGACGCTTAACGACTGAGCCACCCAGGCGCCCCCTTGCATCTGTATTTAAATATAAAGTTGACCTGAAAGTTTAAAAGATTTATTTCAAACTCAAGACTACATTTACCTAGACATTATTAGTGTGCATAGCAAATTTAATAATGAGAATCCTGTTATACTTTGGCTCTCAATTTTATTTTCTTTTGAATACTTAACCAAAGTGTTCTGGCATAAAAGAGCAATTTGTATAAAAATTTAGGAAAATGGTTAAAATTTCACAAGCCTTGTATTTTGCCCAAGTCTCAGCATTTTTGTGCAGTGGTTTCTTAAATCAGGGCAGGATACTAAGTTTACAAATTATTATATTTTACAATAAATGTATTAATCATCTAAATTCATGCCTTCATTGTCTTTTTCTTTCAGTCCCCTTAGTCTTTTACTATACGTCATGTGTTACTTAATAGACACTCGATCTTGCCTTCATTATATTTGTACTACTTGAAGGATTTATTTATTCTTTGTTAATAGGAGGTACACTTGGTGAAATCTACAAACTCGCAAACAAGTTTCATAGTGTAATTCCTGTGAGATCTGGCCATGAAGACTTGGAAGTCCTTGATCTTTCAGCACCATTCCTTATACAAGGAAAAATACATCACTATGGGTATGCTTTCAAATCTGGGAATTTTGGGAATTAAAAACTGCATAGCAATAATTTTTATTATTTTATCCTAGTAGTAGCTATATAGTCAATGGATACCAATTTATATGTACTAGATTTTTGTGGTATATATTTATTCTTTTGGTAGCCATATGTATCGACTACCTACAATGTGCTAAGTATAAGGCTAACCCAGGGGCTAATATTCATTTGTTTTCTTTCATAAAGATTTAGATAATAGTACAGAGAAAGGTTCAGAGCTGTATCCTCATAAAAGTTAAGTGATTGAATTCCAAAGTTTCTGTGCCAGGAAGTTACAGAGTAGTTGGCACTGAGGAATTGGAAGATAATCAGAATATATTTGGAGCTAGAAACAGGCATGCATTTCAAGAAATTTGTAGTCTCTCTTGTACTTTTTTAACTTTATGGTTTATTTTACAAATTTTTAAAATAGTAATATGATTATATTTATCAAAATGCTTGTGAAATCTTAAAGATTTTGCTTACTTAGGTTTTAGTTACTTTACTCAGATTTCTGGACCTGATTCTTTTTAAACAGAATTTAAACTAATGCTTTAGTTTCTTTAACAGTTATACATCTCTTACGGTTTTTTATTTCTTGAATCTATTTTATTAATGAATTTTTTTTAGAAAAGTTTTCATCTCTTATGTAAATTTAAACTTATTGACATAAAAGTGTTTATAGTACTTTTGATGATTTTTAAATCTCCACTTTGTTCATGAATCCACTTAATATTATTTGCACCTTTTTTTTTTTACCTTTTTTGCCAAAGCAACTAGATTTGTTCTGATACTCGCTATTGTTATATTATTGTTCATATCTTTATTTTTTGCATTTACTTTTTTTAGGTTTCCTTGGCTTTTCTTTTTTTATCTTTATTTTCTGCATTTACTTTTTTTAGGTTTCTTTGGTTTTTCTTTTTCAAACCTTTTTAATTGAATGCTTATCTCACTTACTAATTTTTCGTATATTTTTTAATATTTACATTTAAGCCCATAATATTTCCCCTGAATAAATGGCCATAGCTTTAACCCAGGATTTGATAGGTAGTGGTGTTTGTTCTTTTTTTTTTTTTAATCTCTTCTAAATGTTTCCTAATTCTCATTATGATTTCTTCTTAGGCCCATTAATTATTTAACTGTGTTTTGAAGTTTTCACAGACGCATTTTAGGTTCTATATTTTTTTTGTATTTTATTTTATTTATTTATTTATTTTTTAAAGATTTTATTTATTTATTTGACAGAGAGAGACACAGCGAGAGAGGGAATACAAGCAGGGGGAATAGGAGAGGGAGAAGCAGGTTTCCCGCGGAGCAGGGAGCCCGATGCGGGGCTCGATCCCAGGACCCTGGGATCATGACCTGAGCTGAAGGCAGACGCTTAACGACTGAGCCACCCAGGCGCCCCTTTTTTGTATTTTAATTAGATTACTTTTTAACCAAATAGCTTGATATATATCATAATGATTCTTTGAGATTCATTTAGCTTTGCTTTATCCCAAAATGTTTGTTCAGATTTTGTATATATTGCCTATATTTTAAGAAGAACATGTATTCTTTAATAGCTGTGTTTAATGTTTAATAGTGTTTAGTTATGTCCGTTAGACAAGCTTGTTAATCATATTCAAAACTTCTTTTTCCTTTGTAACTTTGTCTGTTTAATCACTTAGAGAGTGTGCTTAATGTCCTCTGTGGTGGTATGTTTGTGATCTTTTATTCTGTCAGTATTTGCTTTGTATATTTTGAGGCTCTTGATGGTTTGCTTTCATGTTTCTTTGTTGTTACATTTTAGGAAGTCTCAAATAAATAATTAGGACTAGATTTTAGTTTTTTAATAGATGAGTTTAAAATATGTTAATTACTGATATATTTAGGTTTTATTTCTATGTTTTATGTTGTTCTGCACTCACATGTCTACTCTTTCCCCTTTTTTTTGTTATTATTTAGCTTATTTTTTCCCTCTAGTCTTCTACTGGATTCATTTATAAAAATGTTCTTAATTTTCCCCTTTTCCCACTTTTACTGATTTGGAAGTAATGAATTCTGTACTTAATTTTTACTTGTTACCCTTATATTTTAATTTGTATACTTAATTTTTAGCTTGCATACTTGCTTTATCAATGTCTAGAGTTAACATCACAGCCTGTTTTTAAGGAAATAATATGTCTTCATTCTATTGCCTTTTTTTTCTGTTAAAGAAGAAGTATCTATGTATTTGAAGGGTGGAAGAGGAGAATATTTAATATAGGGACCCTCTGTTTTTCGCCAGATTAGAAATGAAAAGGAGTCTGCATGAACCTTTTGGACATTGATTTTTATATTTTTGTTCAAGTATATTTTCTTATCAACATCTAATCTTATGATGATATAAAAAATAATTACTTGTACTTAAAGTATGTTTGTATATAAATCAAAATACCTATACTAAATAACATGCATTTTTAGTATATTTTATAGTTTCAGATTGACTTATATTACAAAAGATAAGTATAATATTAGGCATTATAAACTGTGAACCTCTAAATATGTGTTCACTGAATATATTAATCAAAGTCTTGCTAGTACCGACTTCCTTATTGACAATACTTTTCTCCTATTGGTTATATTTACTTAAGACCTTAGCTGTTATATCACAGAGCCATCAAATGAGAGAGTCCTCAGAGATGTCTCTTTCAACTTTTTCGTTTTGCCAACAAAATCAGCCAAATTAATTAACAATGTGAATCTGGACCCTCTCTCTTGTTCTCAACTTAGTTGTTTATTCTGAACCATACTATCTTTTTGATTGCTTCTGTTGTAAAAAGCTTATTTTTTTTTACAATTCTGCTTGTAATATGTGCATTACAATATGAAAGGTGCAACACTGTTGTTTAATAATTAACTTCAAACTGCATGTTTGAACAGTGAAGATAAGTTATAATTAAATGTTATAATAATTATTTTTAAATGCCTATGTTTTTTTTCTGTCATTAATTTCAGATGTAAACAGTGTTCTACTTTGAGACCAATAAAAACTCTAAATTCCCTGGTTGATAAAACACCATGGATTCCTTCTTCTGTGGCAGAAGGTTAGCAAATTTCTGTGTCCTGCAACTATAACTGTGTTCGTATAAGGTGACCTCACTGATTCTATTTCAGTTGTTGATATTGTAAAACCAGAGCAAAGACTGAGCTAAAGTTTAAACTTTACTTAAAACAGTTCACGGTGATTATAATAAAAGTATAAAGTGAAGTTTAAAATGTTTGAAAACTTGCTTCCAGGATCTGCCAGTATCTTTAATCATTACAATTTAATGTTCAATAATTTGTTTTAGTAGTGATTATTAATCATAAATACAGATTCTGAAAAATCCCTCCAGTTCACAGTATTTTTGTATTAAAAACAGTTTTAGAGATGGCTATTACAGCTCTTTACCCACTACACATCTTTAGCTGGAATAATAAGAAACTTATTATATCATATTCTTTAACTGTGATCATCCAGCATTGGCTTAAAACTCTGTCATTGACAGGGGACTCATTACATTGCAAGGCAACATACCCCTTAATTTTTAAGTAGTTCTTAGTGAAGCAAAACTACGGACCACATTCTGTCCACTAGAATTAGAATACATGCCTTCTGTAAGATTAACAGGCTTTGCACATTTGAAGGTATCTGTCAAACCTTCACTGAGTCTTTCTTTTTCCAACTAGGCACCCTCACTTCATTTGGTATTTTCCCACATTCCCTACTATTTTGTTTTCCTCCTTAGTAAACATTTCATTTTACCATTGTTCTCAAAGTTTGGCATTAAAAGCTGCAAATAGGGCTGCAAATGTTGGCCAGTTCAGAATATAAAGAAAACCTTTATTTCTCTAAAATTGGACACTTTGCTTCTACTAGCCTGAAAATTTTATTGTATCGATATTTATTTGTGTACTTGGTTCTGTTTTTTTTTTTTCTTTGCAATCTAACTGTATGATACTGCTATCTCATATTTTGTTTGCGGTCCAGTGAAATTCCAGGTTCCTTTCATTTGAGCTCCCTGCTTTCCAGCATGGTCTCCCCATCCCATTCTTAATGCAATTCTTTGTGTGTGTGGTCCCTCAGGGTAGATTTTACGTTCACCCTTCTTGGTATTAGCTCAGTTTTAACCTATGGAGACCTTTAGAATCCTACAAATCAAGTCCTCTGTATTAACAATTTTTGTCATGTCTGTATGCCCTAATTCATTTCTCTGTACTCTGATTTATTCTTCTTACTTGTCCCTTAATTAATCCTTTTAAATATGGATTCCACAAATGAAAGACAGTATTTCATTTTATAAACATATTAAATGTCTCCCATTTCCAAACACAAAGTACCATTTTAACCTATGAATTTTCATATCATTTAATATCTCTTTAATTTCTTCTTCCTCATCTTATCAAATCATGAAATCCCATCTTCTAACATTTTTGTCCATTCAACTAGATGATATCTTAAAAAATGAGTGATCCCTATATTTATAATACAAAGGGGAGAGACGTTACAAAATCATAAATTTTTTTAGAACATTCTGGTATTTTAATTTTGTCTTTTATGAGGCTAACATGCAATGAATTGTAGTACATGAATGAGTTTTTATGTTTTCTATCAAGTTATCAACTCATTTTAAAGATACATTATATTAATATTTCATCAATGCTCATGAGTCATTGCCGCTATATAGGTATAGTGTAATGTTCTAAAATGAATCTGCTAAATGAGTTTAATATATATTGTTATTGGAGAACAAAAGGCATATATATAAGTTGTTTATCTTAAATTATTTTAATAAACAAAACTAACAATATCATACAACAATTTTTACTTTACTTTGATTTTATGGAATAGAAGATTCATATGGTTTGATCTTTTTTCCCTTCACTAGTACTGGGTATTGTACCCCTTCAACATGTGTTTGTAATGACATTTACTCTTGATGATGGAACAGGAGTATTGGAAGCTTATCTCATGGATTCTGTAAGTAACAGAGGTAGTGTAGATATTTCTAAGTAAAATATTTTTTTAATTTTAATGTATTTATTCATTCCTACTTTATTACTGAGAGGATTTAAGACAACTTAAAAAAATAAAATGCAAGCACATAAATTAAGGTGTCTGTATATTTATCCTGTTTTGATTTGACTCTAAATTTAATATCCATGTAATGATAAATTGAAGAATAGGAATTTGAGGAGAGACTCTTCAGTTTTGCTCCAGGAGCCAAAGGCAGAGGTGTGAGCACACCTTCTGTCTAGCAGCATTTCACTAGGTTTTTGAAGTCTCCACATTTCCATATTAAAGGGAACTAAATTACTTTGGAAGGTCGGTGGCTATATTGTGTGAAGCTAGGGAGCTATCCATAAACCTCCCTCATTTCTAACAATAGTTCCAAGCTTGGGGGTTCTCAGGACCACCCTTAAGTTTTGATAATCCACTAGAAAGACTCCCAGTAACTTCCTCTAAGTTATAAATGCTATTATGGTTTATTACACCTAAAGGATACAAATCAAAATCATCCAAGGGAAGAGCTGCATAGGGCAGAGTCCAGGAAGTTCCAAACATGGAGCATCCAGTTGTGCTCTTCCCATGGAGTAGCAGACAGTGTTACCAGCCTGATAATTATGTGTCACAGTACACATGTATTGTGTATTGAGAGCCAGGGAAGCCTCACTGAGCCTTAGTGTCTAGAGTTTTCACTGGGGCTCTGTCATGTAGTCATGGTTGACAGCCCATATGGCTGATCTCAGTTTTCAGCCCCTCTGAAGATCAAGCTAATATCACATTCCACAACCTCTGCACCCTCTATCTCTAGTGTGACAAACAAGGACATTCCTAACAGGCATATTCGAAGGGCTTAAAGATTATTTCCAGAAGCCAAGGGCAGATGCCAGATTTCTGTTAGTGGTAAGGTCGAATTTTTTTACTGCACACATTGGGAAACAATCTGGGGTAAGGTTGAGAGAATTTTTCCTCCCACCTAAACAATTCATTTGTTCATTTATCGAATAAATATTTAATGAGCACCTGCTGTGTGCTAGGTACTGTTGTATATGATGGGGTTATAGCAGTGAACAAAGCAAACAAAATCCCTTCTTTCAAGAAAGTATAGTATAAACTGATAGAGGAAAGAAAAATAAATATACAACATATGTTATACTCTTTTAAACTTAACACTAGATTTTTTCCTGTACACAAAGAGAATGATAGACCTCACTCTTTTCTAAATACCATTATTCTTACTATCATTAAGTCAGAGCAGTTAATGGGATTTTTTATATGTATATCCAATACTGGTTTTAGATTAAAGTAGTAAATCATATTTTAAGAGTTCAGACTAGAACTCTGAATTCTACAATCTTGATAGAATAAAATAGTCTAGATTATTTTAATTAGATAATATTGAAATACTTTTCATATTAATTATGACTTTAAAAAAAAGATCAACTTCCGGGGCACCTGGGTGGCTCAGTCAGTTGAGTATCTGCCTTCGGCTCAAGTCATGATCTCGGGGTCCTGGGATCGAGCCTGTTGTTGGGCTCTCTGCTCAGTGGGGAGTCTGCTTCACCCCCTCTCCCTCCCCCCCCTCCCCCGGTAGTGCTCTCTTTCTCTTTCTCAAATAAATAAAATCTTTAAAAAAAAAAAAAGATTAATTTCCTTTTTTCTTCTATAATTTTTTTTAAGGACAAATTCTTCCAGATCCCAGCATCAGAAATCCTAATCAATGATGGCCTTCAGCAGAGTATGGATATGATCTTGGATATGTTTTGTCCTTCAGGAATAAAAATTGGTAGGCAATAATATTTTTTAACAATCTCATCATTCTTTTTCTTGAAACAGTATTTAACATGTATCTAATCTGTAGTCTTAGAGGTATGAAAACTTTGAAGTCTGAATCTAAATAAATTATTGTCTGATCTGCCTTTTGATGAAGACAGTGGCAGGGAGAAAATAGTTAAGAATCATAGTTCCTGAAATGAAAAGATTTTTAAATTTTTTGAAATATAATAAAGGGGAGGCAGTTTTGATCACAAGGACATTTGATACTGTTTTTATGCATACAAACATTTGAAATTTTGACAAGAAACATTTTCTATAACAGGCTTCATTTAGCCAGTTTAATTCATTCATGAATTTCTGTTCATATTATTAATATCATAATATTAACTAGTTTCAGGTTTTATGCATTTTTATTTTACTAATTGTTTTTTATCAGCTGTAGTTGTCTGGATAACATTTGATTCATCAACCAGATGTTCAGGTCAAATTGTATCGATTACATCTACTGCCACTGACTTCCTTTTGTGGCCATTATTTCTACTTACATTGAAATTTGAAGACCTCAATCATAGTAAGACAGTTTGATTCTTCTAACAATTTTTCATCAGTAACAAATTTTGCCAGCTGCAGGTTTAGCTGCTGTCAGTTTAATTTTTTTAGGTTATTTTTAATCGGCCTTTATTTTCCCCTGGTCAGTCTTTGAATTTTGTAACAATTCCAAAAAGAGCTTTTATACATCTGTAACAAGGTTTAACTTACATACTTTTATTTGATGGCAGCTTTGATTTTGGTTTTAATTCTTTTGGATAGATTTCTTGAAATAAACGTCTCATTAAAAAGCACGGGTTTGGTAGGCTTTTGATACATGCTGCCAGATTGCTTTTCAAGAATATTTTACCTATTTATAGTTCTACCAGCAGTGGAGGAGAGTGCCTGTCTTGCTTGACTCTTGCCAATATTGACTATATTAAGTGACTTTTAAACTTGAACTTGAAGAAGCATTAAGAAACTTTTCTAGAAATATTAAATAGATTTATTGCTGTCATGACCGAAGCTTGGAAATAGCACCTACAGCTGCCAACATTGTCTGGACTCAGTGCCTGGTACCTGATGGGAGTTTCAGCTAGTCAGGTGTATAAGAGCCTGAGCTGATGTGAACCTCAGGTTCGGTTTCTTTGCAGTCAACCAAGAAAAAAAGAAAAACAAACAAACAAAAAAACCTGGGGAGGTCAGCAGCAGGAAGAAAAGGAAGAAAAGTTGGGAATGAGATGGCTGCTACCTTTGTTGTCAAACATTTGGAAAACCCTACATTTAATTATTGTTTTCTGTTGGAAAAAAAATCAAATTAGGATTGTTACAAAACAGTAACAAGAAACCAGTGTGTATTTGGAAGAGTAGATAATATTAAATTTGGTAAGTGTATTTACTTTTCAAGCTAAATTATATTTTAATTTTTCTAGCTAAGCATTATGCTTAGATACATATTTCAGAGGTATTTGTTTAGTTTTAATGGTTAAGTAACATTTTTTTTCTCATTTATAGATGCATATCCGTGGTTGGAATGCTTCATCAAGTCGTATAATGTCACAAGTGGAACAGAGCAGCAAATTTGCTATCAGATTTTTGACACCACAGTTGCAGAAGATGTAATCTAATATTGTCATTCAGCTTAGCATATGTAAAATACTGTAATTTTAGAAAACATTATTTTCTGTGAGATTGTTATAAAACATGTAAAAGGTTTAACTATATAGTTTACCTTTCATTTTAACCACAGTGTAAATTTTTTTCACAAATAACATTGTGTTATCTTAATGCCTTCTTGTGAATAAGTTAAAAATGTTCCTTTTGCTCAAAATTTCCAGTATGGTGGCGGCTAGGGGCATAAAGGAGAAAGGGGAATAAAGAAGGACTGTCTTCATTTACCCCTTGCAGCCCTTTCGGAGAACCTGTTCTGTACCCTACACTAAAAATCACTTTCCTTGTTGTTTTTTCCATGTGTCAGCCACTAATGTGTCTGCCCGCCACCATCTGTGCTTGGCTTCTTTTCCTACCCTGGTTTTTATATCAGCATTGTTAATGATTTTAGCATGGGTATGGGGTTAGAAAACGTCCTTACGTTAACTCACTCAGCTTTTACTGAGTGCAAAGTATGTAACGGCTAGCGGTTTGGTTTTGCACAAAGGGATCTGCTTAAACAAGTAGTCTTGTGGAGAAGTGCTCTTCTGAGTGAGCTACAGCGTACTTAACAGGAGTGGTTTACTTTAGGTGTATGTGGCAGAGTTGCTGTCTTCCGGTGCTATAGACCAATTTAGGATAAATCCATTTTCTAAGACCTGAATTGTGTGCTTTTGATTGCTTGTTTCTCTACATGATATTAGAAGTTATTGCATTCCACCTTGATCTGATAAAGCAGTCAGGTTTATTACAATGTTACTGACTTACATTACCCTTTTTTAATAGTCTTACGTAATATATATTTCAGACTGAACATGGAATGAGATATTAACTCAAAGAGTAGTCCGCTTTTTATCTGACAGTGTTTGTGAAATTTAAAATCATGAATATTCAGTTTTATACAAATACCTCTATATATTTGTATATATGTATAGACGTATGTATATTATTTGGTAAAGACTAAGACATACACATATGCCTAGTTCAGTATTAGTGAAGAATAAATTAATGTACATATTTCACCTGTTTTCTTTATTTGCCCTTTGTTGAGTTGAGGCGTGATTGGAGGCAAAGAATCAAAGCAGGAATGCCAATATAGCAGATACTTAAGACTGTCTATACAACAGGAACTGTGCAAAACATTTAACATATATCTGAGTTTCGCAACAACCATTTTCCTGATAAAACTGAGGCTTGGTGAGCTGACTTCACGAAGTTCACACGGTTACTAAGTGCTAGTCAGTACGTGTATTCTGGTAATCTGTGTTCAGAGGCTGCACTGCCAACCATGACAGGATTCTGGGGCAACAAGCTAGCATGGGGTTTTCTGCAAATGAGTCCTCCCTTACGTATTTGAAGTAACATTGGAAACAGATTATGAGAGTAGTCAGTGTTATGTTTTCTTACACTCTCAAAAGGCTTTTAACATTTTATTGGCAAAAAAGGTTCAAATACTCGATTTCCTCTGCTCATAATAATTCCAAATTCTAGTTCTGAGTACATTAGCCCATCCCCAGACCTAACTACCCATCTCCCATCACTGAATTACCATCTTGTCGGAGATGGTAGAAAAAGAGGCTGATGCTGCTGTTTTGGGTGTAAACTCTTAGTTCAAAACATCTTCAGGGAAAAGTTTTAGGAACCCTGTGAATGAACTGATTGATTTCAGTATCGATGGTATGCTGGGGATACGAAGGCCAGAGAGCCATTTTCTCTTCAGGAGGCACCGAGTCTAGAAGAGGAGGTGTCAGAAGGTACGTCAGGTCACAGTGCTGTCTCCAAGTTGATAAAATAAAACTCCTCACATGAATCTTTACTGGGATAGGTCATTGCTCTTTTCTCTTTTTTTTTAATAAACCCTCACATTGTCCTCATTTGTTTTTTAGCTTTTCAGCTTTGAACAAGAAGAGTTCTATTAATACCTAGTGTTTATCCAGTAATGATGTGTGCATCTTTATCAGGACCTGGGAAAGCTAGGAGAATTCTGTATCTGGAGCAACAAGTAGACAGGCATTCACTGTGCCCCGATTTGAGCCATGTCCCCTTTACCGTCCATGTGAATAATGGTAGCCTTCCTGTCAGATATAAAATTACATAAATTTAAGCATGTAGTTTGTGTACAGCCTTTTGCTCAAATTCCATTCTCTGCAGCATCCATTAGATACTACTGGATTGTCTCTTTAGCCCCTGCCCTGTTCAGTATGAGGAAGAGAAGGCATAGCTTAGAAAATCTGAGGCAGTCGATTACACAATAATGAAAAGTGCACTGCTCACATGCTCTTTCTGTCCCTACACTCCATTAGACTGCTTTATTTGAGGGAACTATACCAGCCGAGATGCAGTGCATAATTCCCCCTCCTCCCCCCTTTCTTTTTTTTTATACCTGGCCGTGTTGCACATTGGGCGTTGTTTCTGAATGAATATAGAGAGGCTGGTGTGAATGGAATAGAAGAAGCTGAATACACCTCTTGTCTACCTGAGAAAGCAGTCTCCACACAATGGGGCACTGGCTGCGCAGTTTCTGAGTCCATATAGTTCCTGGGCTGTAGCTACTTGCAGGTCACAGAGATGGGCCATAAGCTTTAACCATCTGTGCTCGTCTGTTTCCAAAGTCAAAGCATGAGTTTGTCACTATTTGTGACTCAATCCAGCCAATTCTCTTCTACACTTTCTGGAAGCTTTCCTTGGTATCTGGGGAAATAGCTGGATTCTTCTGATTATTTTCAGTGTTTTGAATTTTGACCATGTATTTCACCAAGTTTTGTTTTTATCCAGAATTCTTTTAAATAAAAGTAATACGTATTTGTAAGAATTGAAACAGCATGAAGTATATGAAGTTGAACTAATTCTTACTCTAACTAGTACCCCAGAGGAAACCACTTTTAACAGTTTGGTGTATAATTTTCCAGACTGTTTTCCCTAAGAATGGGTAAATATGTGTATGTATACTTTTTAAAAATAACATCATGCTATAAATATATTTCTGCAACTTTTGTCACTTTATAAAGTAGACCTTGTTCTTTATGACAATACATATAGAAGGAGAAACTTGTTTGTAATTACTCAGCGTAAGTAACTTTTTAGGGTATTCTCTGATTATTTCACTTTCTATTTTTATCTTGATTTTTGGTCTATTTAAGTGTTCTATTTCTTACTGTAAACAGTTTTGGAATTTTTTATAGGAATGTATGCATGTTACCTATTTTGTTGACTTTGTCGCCTTATAGTTATTCATAATAATATTTTATTATTATTGCTTTAGTCTGTGATTTGTCTGGTGTTATTTTCCCTTTAAATAAATCTGAAGCCCCTGGGACCTGGTTTCATTGTTTCTACTGGAGGTTCTTAGGTGATGAGAATTTTGAAGACCTGTCCAACTTTTAGTACAGATTAGGACTCTGCCATGACACAGTTGTCTTGAGATATTCTTTAATGCTTCAAAGGACTCATTGTAGAAAAAGAAGAATTTATGTTAATGTAAGAAAGGAGAATGCCTCCTGTAAGGCTTTTCATTACAAAAAAGGCTTTATGATGGCCATGATGAGTCACCCTAAAGTTCTAAAACATCATTAGAGGGGAAATAAAGATAAGTCTTCCCATGTTTGCCCTGCAGGATCTCTGGATGGCGTCAAAGCCTCCTTCCCACTCCAGGAAAAAGACCTAGTCAGCTGGTAAAATCTGGGCCTAGTAATCTTTCTTCTCTTTCCTCTGGTACTTGGAAATAGTATCAGAACTCACTAAACAGGAAGTCTGCAGTGTGCTCAGGTATGTGAGATCACATCTTCATTTGGCAGCCAGGGAATGAATCAGTAGCACCATGTATTATTTTTCTCTGCAGTATTGTGATTTAAGAAATTTGAGATCACTTAGGGTTTCGAAGTGATGGTCATCTTACATGGAGATAAATGTCCTTCCATTCAGGACTGCATATGATGGATTAAGAACAGTGTTAGGTATCAATTACAGTGATAAGGATAATGCATTAATGTATATGGGAGCTCTCCCTCAGATGTGCCAGCTGGTGAAACATGGATAGTTCAGAGACTGTCTATTTTTTCCCCTTGAAATCTAGGCCATAAAGGCACATTGGTATAGCATGCGCATGTGTGTGCACTTGTGCTTTTATTCTATGCTTTGAGTTCACTTTGCAGGGTACTATATTAGAATTTACCTGACAACCTAGTCCACAACTACCAAAGAAAGACATTTTTAAGACGTTTTCAACTTGTGTGAAAAGTTTCTTTCATTTCATCTGTTGACAATAGTCTGAAGATTTGGAGCATGTGTTCATTGAAAGCCTTCTTATCATCTATTAATATAGTCCATCAAATATTGTTACAGTTTCTAAACAAGTACATTTTTTTTCAAGATTTTTTATTTATTTATTTGACAGACAGCGAGAGCAGGAACACAAGCAGGGGGAGTGGGAGAGGGAGAAGCAGGCTTCCTGCCGAGCAGGGAGCCCGATGTGGGACTTGATCCCAGGACCCTGGGATCATGACCCGAGCCGAAGGCAGACGCTTAACGACTGAGCCAAAAGGTGGACAGTCCTAGGCGCCCTAAACAAGTACATTTTTATATACAACCCTGAATCTCTGGTATATACCTTTTTTTTTTTTTCCTATTCCTACAGAATGATTTTTCCCTTCTTTGAAATATGAACTTGCAGATAAATGTCAGTTTGTTTTTACATATTACTCTATTCCTCAGCAGATTTTTGTCCTCCATTGGAGGGCAGAGTCCTTCTAGAATTTAAAATCTTGTACCAAATTAGCTACTTTTTAAATGACATTTTGTCTCAAGCTTCCGTAACAGTAATTAGGAAAGAGAACACATTTTAAAATCAAAAGTATTAACTTGTGAGTCACATGAAAACATAGCTTGCAGTGGATAGGCATAGTTGTGGTTTTATTTGGTTAGATAGGAAATCCTGTGTGTTTATTCCCATTAGATTAGGTTTAGGAGCAATAAACTTGTACTTAAATTTTGGAATCATTGACAAATATTTCTGCACAATGATCAAAGCTTGAATGGAGCTTAAGAAAAAGAATACAGAGTACAAAATAGGTATGTATTTAAAAGTCAGCTCATACATTTACATTCATTTATTATTCATACGGTATCTGTATCCACAAAGAATTTCAGATGGTTTAAAATAAAAGACAGACATAGGACCCAATCTTTTGAAATAGGGCAAGAAGACAAGAGCCAAATAGGGGAGTTACTATTAAAACAATTCATTATTCCTAACCTAAGGGGTACTATAGGCTTTGAACAAAACTTAACTATACATGAAAAATGCAACAGGTTACATTGCTCTTATTAACAAAGTTCTTATATCTTTAGTAGATACAAACCTTTTATTTATCTCGACAAAGAGTAGCAAGGTGCATTTTTATATTAGGCACACAAAACAGAATATTTTATGTAACTAATAGTACTTTTTAAAAATGCAGAAATTTGATCCAAAATGGTAGGATGTAAACTCTGAAGATGGAAGAAATAGAGCAGGGGAATTTTCCATGGACTGTCCACCTTTTGGCTCTTATTTGAAGTACTTTCTTCTTTTTTTTTTTTATTGTTAATGATGAATGTAAAATGTTTCCAATATCTCCACATACTCAAGAATTATTAGAAGCATTAATTACTACAGGAAAAATTTGTATTTTTCTGGTATTAAAAATCAACTCCCTCCTGATATAAATATCACTGAGAAAATTAGCTCTTTTTACCTTTTCCTACTCTAGTTACTGGTAATGAAATAATTGTCTTGTTTTCAGTGTTTCAAGTCAGGAAGAATATGGGTTTTAATGAATCACAGTCATTTGGATGATATGTACTCCTGTATTTTGCCTTCAGTGCTCCATGGAAGATGTTGCTTAAGTTATAAATAAAACAAGCTTCACATTGGTACCCGGTTAGGAACTTGCTGGGAGTGTATTTTACCTATACCAAATTTACTAAGCTCTAAATGCCAAAACATTAGATCTAGTCATCCTTGATCCCTCTCTTCATTCATGGCCCATATCCAGTCCATTTGAAAAATCATCATGGTACGCTCATTAAAATATATCCAGGATTTGACTACTTCTTAACCACTGGTCATGCTACCATCTTCTTTTGCCTGAACTACGGCGATAGCTCCCCAGTTGGTCTTCCTGTTCCTACAGTTTCCCCACACAGTATATCCTCTATATGGTATCTAGGCTGATCCGTTAAAACATAAGGCAGATAATGTCATTTTCCAGTGTTTTCTAATGTCACACAGAGTTGAGATTACCTGGCCTTCAGCACTCAATGTGATCCATTTCCTTACCACCTCTTCGACATTTTATACTACTACTTTTCTTCTCTCTCTCTTGTCCAAACACTGGTCTCCTTGTCTTTTCAACATACCATGCAAGCTCTCCCTTCACAGACTTTGTACTTTTCTGTTGTTTCTTCAGTCTGGACATTGTTGAGCTCTTCCGGGTTCCATGGTTCGCTTTCTCACATCCTTTGTAGCAATGTGACCCTATCAGAAAGCCTACCCCTGACTGACTTTTCTCCCTTGCACTTACCCATGTGACATATATTTATTTGCTCATACTGTTTCCCTTCCCCAGCAGCATATGAACTCCTTGGGGAAGGAGTTGGATTTATTCCCTGCTGTTTACCCAATGCCTACACATTCCTTTTTTATAATAGATGCTCAGGAAATATTTCTCAAATGAATAAAATGATCATCTCCTATTTGAGAGCCCAGACTCAAAATCTGAGAATGCTAAAATGTATTAGCATGTAAAGTGATTTTAGAGCAGTGGTTACCATGGACCCAGAAATTTGCATTTAAAAATAAAATGTAGGTAGTTTGTTTTTTTTTTTAAGATTTTATTTATTTATTTGACAGAGACACAGGGAGAGAGGGAACACAAGCAGGGGGAGTGGGAGAGGGAGAAGCAGGTTTCCCGTTGAGCAGGGAGCCCAATGTGGGGCTCGATCCCAGGACCCTGGGATCATGACCTGAGCCGAAGGCAGACGCTTAACGACTGAGCCATCCAGGCACCCCTAGGTAGTTTTGATGGAGACTGAACAAAGATTTTATGGGGCTGAGGTTTATTAATTTGCATTTATAACAATCTCCCCAGGTGATTCCTTGGCAGGTAAAAGATTTAGTACCATTCTAGAAGTTAGAGGATGGGGTCTGTATCTGCTTGCTTCAGATATATTAACTGCCTTATCCTGAAAGTGTTTTGAGTTGAAGCACCTCGATGTAGCATCTGGACCAGTCGGTGGGTCTTAACCGTGGCTTCATATTCTAATCATCTCGGGAAGGAGCTCTCAAAGCATCAGATCCTGGGATGTCACCCTCAGCTCTTGCTCCAGACTGCACGGATTAAATCTCTGGCCGCACTCTCACTAGCTTTTTGACCTCCAGCAAGTTGGTTATCCTCTCTGGAAAACTGAGTAGTAATAGTGCCCACCTCAGAAGACCATGGAGGGGTCCATGGTAGATTAAATGAAATTATATATGAAAAACACTTAACATAGGAAACCCTCATAAAGGATTTGATATTATTACTAAGTTTTGGTGACAAAAACTAATCCTCTTTACTGCTACTCTCTTACAAAGAAGATTTGGGATTTATTTTATTCTACTTTGCTGATTCCTTAATGTCCAAGCAAACCCAGCTACAGTGGTGACAGAGGGAGACAGCTACATACTTGGGTCATTTCAGGTCCAATCTAGTGAAGCTGCTACAGAAATGGAAACGGAATGGAGTGAATAGCATTGAACCAACTGACCAAAGAATCCTCTGCTGATATGGTCATTTTGGATAGTTTTATTACTTCAAATCCCATTTTCTCAATATCTCAGTCTTATTGTGAGAAGGAAGAGAAAGAAAAATTCAAGATAAACATCCATCATTATGTGCCAGTAAGGCTGATACTTACTTTAAAATAGGAAATAGCTTCTCACGCGGAGGAATTTGAAATTAGCACAGTGTGCAAGCACTAAAAAAGAATGGAAATCTTTTTGTTTTGATTAAAAAAAACAACTCTGAAGCAATGGTAGAAAAGGAAGAAAATGTCATCTGTAAATTTCATGTCGTGGAAATTCTTTGGCAGTATAGTCAGTTTATAAGAGTCTCTTCAGTTTCTTTGAGTCTCTTAAAACTAAAATACAAATAAAGCTATGGATTTCCTAGTGCTCTTATTACTCAAAAGAGGTTATATTTAATGTTATTTTTATATTTTATATCTATACTTTTATATTTTATATTTAAGGTTATATTAAGTCACTAGCCATCACTTATTTTTCACAAAGTCCTCAGGAAAGTTTTTTTTTTTTAATATTTGGTAGCATCTAATTTTGGAATAGGCTTATATGACTCCATGTGCCTGTCTCTTCTTATAATAGAGATTTAAACAAAGAATAATGATGTAATACACTATTAGTGTTGAGTCCCTATGGTTTTAGTTAAATCTAAATGCAAATCAAGATGTATTTTTTATGCCAGGATATTTGGTGTGATACTTTAATGCTTATTTTATGGTTCCACAGACCATAACTGACACCTGTTTGAAAGCACTGAATTTCCAATATTGAATGTGCAAAATTACTTTCTACTCTAAGATCACAAAAAGCATGTGACACATAATTTATGTCTCAGAATATAAGATTTTGTTCTTATAAAGAGGACACATGTTCAGTACTTAAAATTTACTGAAACCTGGCTTGCATGTATATTCCTCAGTCTTTATGGCACAACATTTGGTTATCGTAAGGCAGCGATAAGACAAATCTTTCAGACAGGACTACACCCGCAGGATCATGGCAGAGGAGGTTAAACCATGTGGTATAATTCAGTTACTTCCCTTATAAGGGAATCCAACTCTGCAAACATTCATTACCTGATTTGTACCTCTTGGTCTGATTAATATAACTAGTGCTAACTAAATTCATCTAATCCTAAACAAAAGCAAGGAATCAGCTCAGATTTCTCATGGGTAATTGTACAATTTTTAAAGCTTTTTGAAATGTTGAAAATAGTTTAAAAACCTCACTTTCTACCTGTTGCTTTTCTAAAGTCCTCCAATAGTTCAGAAATGCAGATTGTAAACCAGCGAACCAGATGATTTTTAAAATAATTTCTTTCCTCTTCCAAAATGAGACTATCTCTTTGGCATCTGAAAGATCTTTCTTGGAAAACTTTTAAGTTGTCCACAGTCATTTCAGTGTTTTAAGAAAGAAGAAAACCAATTACTTAGCTCCTTCTTCATCTGAATGGAGGTTTTTTTAACTATTGATTTCAGTCTTAGTAGGTCAAACACTAGTGTTCTGGCAAACCAAAATGTAACCATTAATACTGTTTACATTCCCCGCAGTTCATTTAGGAAGTAGGTGATATTTTAAATGGAAAATTACAGACTTAAATAATAATGTACATTTGAATGACCCTTCACAATTTATAATGTACTTCTATAGTGTCCAGATTCTCTTAGGTACCTCTTCCAACCTTGGAACAATAATTAATTTGATTTTTTCCATTTGTAGAAAGAATTCACAACTATGATTCTGTGTATGTAGTATGAATTAAATAGATAAATTAAATAGATAAATTCTATATTACAAAGTTTATTTAGAATCTACCTCTCTAGAGGATCATGAGAAAGCCTTCAAAAGGCCTTTCATCCAAAGACAATAGATAAAAAATATTGTGCTCTTTTGTTCCCATCTATGTATTAGAAATTCTTTTTCTGAAGATTTAAAAAAAAAAAACACTTTAGTATATTGTTAGGAGTTAAACTTTTTCTGTAAGGTTTCGTGGCACAGATTTAAAGCTTTTTAAAAACTGTCCTCTTGCTGTCAGTTTTTCCTTTTTTACAAACTATGAAAAATTGAGAATGCCCAAAAAAATGATGTTTAAAAAAAATAGAAGCAACTAGAATGTCCCCAGAATACTAATTAGATAAATTACTGATCACCTAAGGGGGGAAAAAAAAAGGAATATAATGCAACCTTCAAAGATCATGTTTTAGAAGAATCTTAGAACATTCTTATATTTATTGTTACATGAAAAAAGTGTATTAACAGTTTGGCCCCATTTCAGTATGTAAATCAAATGCATTTATTCAGTGAGCAAATTTCACTGAGCATTTACTTTGTTAAGAGCACGTGACGAGATGAGAACTGGGAATGCTGCAGTAAACAAGGGAGTCCCTTTCCTCAAAATCACAGGCATGCTAAAAATTACAGGCAGAACCCATCAGAATGCTGACAGTTTGGGATTTTGGTGTCTGTTTCCTTTTTTTAAACTTATCTGTGTTTTTCAGGATCCTAGGAGGATCATGTTAACAGCTGATATTTGGACTAAAGCATAAACATGTTGTAACTTTATGCATAGTTGAGAAGAGACCCTAGCAGAATAAAAGTGGTTTTCTGAAGCAGCTTGAGAAAAGCAGTCTCAGTGTATCATAGTGTTTGTGGTAGTCTTCACAGCATGATGCTACTCTCTAAGATAAAGAGAGAACGAGTAAAAAGAGCACTCTGGTTTTTGGTATTTCCACTTTTCACCTAAGAGAGGCATTATGTTAAAATGAATCCAGTGTCTCCAGGGAGGATTGATAGGAAAATGGAAGAACTCCAGTACATTACTAATGCTTAGGCTATTTAGAACTTGTGTAAAATCACTAATTTAATATCTATTCAATAAAGTAGAATACTATGTATGGTCTATCATTTTTAATTAAGCTGCAAATCCCATTTAAAGATGTTATTAAGGGGCGCCTGGGTGGCTCAGTCGTTAAGCGTCTGCCTTCGGCTCAGGTCACGATCCCAGGGTCCTGGGATCGAGCCCCACATGGGGCTCCCTGCTCAGCGGGAAGCCTGCTTCTCCCTCTCCCACTCCCCCTGCTTGTGTTCCCTCTCTCGCTGTGTCTCTCTGTCAAATAAATAAATAAAATCTTTAAAAAAAAAAAAGATGTTATTAAATAGTTGAAATATCAATTCATAATTATCATTAGAAAAATTGTTTATTCCACTGGGCTTTTAGATGTACTGCATAATTCAAGGAAACCATTGCTGATTTTAAGTTAACATTATGTAAAATAAGTCTTACACATTTTCATAAGGTTAACATTAAGCAGAATTTATTATTTCTTATGTCCTTGGTGATGAGGGTAGTTTTTGTTAGGGCTTTGTGGATGAATAGAAGTTCACGTTAATATTAAAAGATTTGACAGGAATTTTTGCTGCCTTTTTTAGTTGTGAATTGGGCCATGATTTTAATGATTATAAATTTTGCTACACCCTTAAATAGATACCAAAATCATGCTACAGAGAAAATAACACTTGCACTTGAAATAACCAAAGAAATTCAAATCTCTGCTTGCAATAGGCCATTTAAACCTTACTCATAAAATTATGATAATTGATACATGTCATTGCCTTCACTTTAGCAGTTTTGGATTCGATAGGCAGAAAATCTATCCATTAGATAGATCTTTTCTGCAATACTTAAATTTTTCTGTTTCACTGACTCTGAGCAGATATATGTGGTTTGTGTACTTTGGATTTGTTTATTCCTCCATATGAAATTTATTTGAAATTGCTTTCCACAAGGAAAAGGGGATGAATTTGGGGCTTGTGATGCCAAATGAAAACTTACTGCACATGTAACAGAGATGTGCTTTAGGCTGCAAGCTTTAAAATACTTTGTATCAGATGCATAATATTCAAGCCATGAGTATGATGGAGAATGTCAGAATACTAACCAGTTTTTCTATATAGCCGCTATCCATATCTCTTTAGAGAGCAACTCCTCTTGAGCCCAAATAAATCTGAGTAAAGGTATCGTAAGTAAAGTTCTATGAGATTAGTCTTGCATTAAACCCAAACCAAATTGTCCTTGTTCTTGCCCGTTCATATCCTAATAGTCTAAAACAACAACAAAAGCAAGAAAACTGTTTCTATTGGAAAGCCAATATTCCTCTAAAATTTGAAAACCAGGCATGAATTTAGATGAGTTTAGGAAGCTTTGATTCCAACTTTTAGTCTCAAAAGTTTTGTTACTCAGTGAATTTTACTGAATAGTTTACATGGTTCATTTAGGAGAGTCTTTTGTCTCTTCACTTAACATATATGCATGAATATCTGCTGTAACAATAATAATTCATAATCCACTGTGGCTATCATGAAAAAATTGAACAACTCTGTGTGAGATTCTGAGTAGAATGGGAATCTCTGCTAGGCCAGGAATGTTCTTATAACTGAGAAAAGTCAACTGGACTCAAATATCTTATTGGTTCTGACATTAACTTACTGTGTTATCTACCACAGATGATTCTATTTCCTGGGTCTGCATTTTTTTCCAGGTTCAGGTATAAATATATCTGTCATCTTTTGAAGCACTATTAACTACCTGTCTTCTGCAGTGAACTTCTGTAAGAATTAAAGAAGATGCTTTTGTAAAGCTTATCAGGGTATTTATTTGTTATAAAATTAGTGCAAACCATTTTCATTAAGGTCAGCAGAAAACTTTTCTCAAGGTTTTAGCAATCTTCATTTTCTGATCTCACATGCAAATATATTTGGCCTTTAAATTTCCCCCACAAAATAAAATAACAAAGATTATTTGCAACTTTGTCCTAAATACCAGATTTTGCTCTTCTGTAGTAGTAGAACAAAATAGCAAAATAAATATTTATGGATGTGTTCCCTCATATAAGAAAAAATGTGTTAAGGTTGATTTGTTAATATTGATTTTATTTCAAATAAGCAGAGGCAGAGAATGGTCTAATTTAGTTTGATGGTCGTCCATTCACTCTTCAGTCATCCTTTTTTAAAGTCAAGACATATAACACTGTAAATTTAAGGTGTACAATGTGTTGATTTGATACACTTTATTACAAAATGATTACTTCCATAGCATTAGTTAACACCTTCATCACATCAAATAATTACTCTTTATGTATTTCTCCCCACACATAACAATTGATGAGACCTCTCTCCACTGTCTTAATGTATTTATTTGAAACTGTGGTTCTCTCCAGTATGTCATTCTCTTTCATGACCTTTTCTTAGAAATGAGAGATTCTCTGATTAAAATGAATCAGATTGGGACTTCCAAGGAAGATGATGGACAGGAAGATCTTAATCTCACCTTGTCCCATGGATGCAACTAGATAACACCCATATTAGTGTAAGGAATCCAGAAAACAACCAGAAGACTGGAAGAACAAACTGTGCACAGCTAAATGTAGAGAAGAGGCCACATCAAAATGGGTAGGAAAGGCGGAGACATGGTCAGGAGCCAAATGGACCCATGGGCTGTCAATAGGAGAGAGGGATGCCACAGACATGGAGAGGGGAGAGGATAAGATTCTCAAGCCAGACACCCCAGGCACAGGGAAGACAAATCCCCATAACATATGGCTTTGAAAAGCACAGGGGCCCAACAATCAGTGGGGCTTAACACGTGTAGTTTTAAAAATGAGCAGGCTCTGCTCTGGGAGAGCCTGGAGAATGAGAGGAAACTGAATCCCCACCCTTAAATAGCACAACGAACAACCCCCTCAGAAATACAGCATAGAAGTTTGAGAAACATCTGGGCTATATGGGAGAGAGATTTATTTACTGATCTCAGAGCATGTGCTGGAGGGGCAGAGAACTTTAGGAGACTTGAGGAACAAAGGGGCTGGTGGGCACCATTTCCCTCCCCTACCCACCAGGCTAGACACATGGACACCCGTGGGAAGCGGCTCAGTGCCACCACTCTCCCCCTAGCTTGCTAATAGTGTGCCCTGTCCCCATGTTCTCCTGTGGAGATGCCTCCTCCAACCCAGTACCTGGTGGGAGTTTTCCTCTCACACAGCAAACCGGCAAAGACCTTGCTGGCACCATGTTCCCTGCCCCCATACTCTCCTGGAGACTCACCCCTCCAACCCTGTGGCAGGAGTTTTCTAAAGTGGCTCCAGGTCCCCTCCCACAACAGACCTGCACAAACCTTGCTAATACCATGTGCCCTGCCCCAGTGTTCTCCAACAGTCCTGCCCCCCCCCTCCGCAATACACTGTTGGCTGGAGCCCATCCAAAGCAGTGTCACAAGTCTGGCAGCTGCAAGCAGCTCCACCAGGGGCCAGCACAACTCCCAAGTGACTCCTGCCTTGTGGAGAGGGAAAGATAACCACACACACCAGTCCAACTGTGGCCATAGCAGTGAGCTTGGGGCAGACATATGGTCTGACTGCAGGCCCCGCCCACCAATGAAAGTTTCTCAAGGGACAACACAGGAAAAGTGCCCTGCAGTTCAGTACTCCTGCATTTCTGGCAAGTGCCTGATCTGACACAACTCAAGACCGAGGTGGCCCCAGATTGGCCCATTAACAACACAAGGACCAAACTCAGCCCACAATAGGCAAAGAGAGCCATTGCAGATGACAGGACTGAAGGCAAATACAGCTCAGCCACAATAGCAGGGCACGTACAACGTAATAGGAGACACCCCTGAACCACCAGGTTTTAATTATCAGGAGACATTGCACTGCAGGGCACTAGTTTCAGGATCAGGAGACATAGCTGACTTTCCTAACACAGAAACAAAGAGAGTTAGATAAAATGAAGGGACAGAGGAATATGTACCAAATGAAAGAATAAGAATCACAGCAAAAGAGTTAAATAAAACAGATAAACAATATGCCTGATAGAGAATTTAAAATAAGTCATGAAGATATTCACTGGACTTGACAAAAGTGTGGAGGACCTCAGTGAGACCCTCAACAAAGAGAAAACAAAAAAGAACCAGAGATGAAGAACTCAATAAGTGAAATTAAAAATACACTAGATGGGATAGACTAGAGGAAGCAGACGAATGAATGAGCGACCTGGAAGAGAGAGTGATGGAGAGCAACCAGGCTGAACAGGAGAGAGGAAAAAAATGAAAATAGACTTAGGGAGCTCAGTGACACCATTAAGCTTAATATTCCCATTGTACGACCCAGCAATTGCACTACTAGGTATTTACCCTAAAGATACAGACATAGTAAAAGAAGGCACATATTCACCCCAATGTTCATAGCAGCAATGTCCATGATAGCCAAACTGTGAAAGGAGCCGAGATGCCCTTCAACAGATGAATGGATAAAGGTGTGGTTCATATATACAATGGGATATTACTCAGCCATCAGAAAGGATAAATACCCACCATTTACATCGACATGGATGGAACTGGAGGGGGATTATGCTAAGTTAAATAAGTTAAGCAGAGAAAGACAATTATATGGTTTCACTCATATGTGGAACATAAGGAATAGCGTGGAGGACCACAGGGGAAGGGAGGGTAAACTGAATGGGAAGGAGACAAACCATGAGATTCTGGACCCTGGGAACCAAACTGAGGCTTATGGAAGGGAGAGGGATGGGGTAACCAGGTGATGGGTATTAAGGAGGGAATATGTGGTGATGAGCACTGGGTGTTGTAGGCAACTAATGAATCATTGAACACTACACCAAAAACTAATGATGTACTATATGTTGGTTGATTGAACATAATAAAAAAAATAAATAAAAATTGAATTTAAGATAAAAAATATTCCCATTGCAGCAATCTCAGAAGAAGAGAGAAAAGGGGGCAGAAAATTTATTTAAAGACGCAATAGCTGAAAACTATTCAAATATGGAGAAGGAAACAAATCCAGATCCAGGAGACACAGAGAGCACCGAACAAAATCAACACATAGAAATTAAAATGGCAAAAAGTAATGATAAAGAGAAAATTTTAAAAGCAGCAAGAGAAAAAAAACAGTTACATAAAAGGGAAATCCCATAAGGGCATCATCTGATTTTACAGCACACTGAAGGCCAGAAGGGAGCAACATGATATGTTCACAGTGCTGAAAGGAGAAAACCTACAACCAAGAATACTCTATCCAGCAGGGCTGTCGTTCAGAATATAAGGAGAGAGAAAGAGTTTCCCAAATAAAAAAAAGTTAAAGGAATTCATCACCACTAAACCAACCTCACAGTAAATGTTTAAAGGGGATTCTTTCCATAAGCAGGAGTAAGAAAAGTAGGAAGCACAAAAGCAGTAAAATTAAGTCTATCTATAAAAAGGAATTAAGGAAGGGGTGCCTGGGTGGCTCAGTCTGTTAAGCATCCAACTCTTGATTTCAGCTCAGGTAGTGATCCCAGGGTGGTGGGATGGAGCCCTGCGTCGGGCTCCTCACTCGGTGGTGAGTCTGCTGGAGATTTTCTCTCCCTCTCCATCTGCCCCTCCCCCCGCCCTAAAATAAATAAATCTTTAAAAAATAATGAGTCAAGGAATTCACAGAACAAAAGGATGTAAAGGATGACACCATATACTTAAGATATGGAGGGGAGAGGAGTAAAGAAGGGATTCCAACAGAGACCAAAAAAAAAAGCTGACTCTTAATTGTAGAGAACAAACTGGTGGTTACCAGAGGGGAGGTGGATAGGGGATGGGTGAAATAGGTGAAGCGTATTAAGAGTACAGTTATCATGATGAGTACTGAGTAATGTGTAGAATTGTTGAATCACTGTATTTATACCTGAAACTAATATAATACTGTATATGTTAACTATACTGGAATTAGAATAATAAATTTTAAAAATAAATCAGATTAAAATTCAGTGTGAGAAACTGCATTGTATAATCTTTTCCAATACTTATTTAGGGTTTAGGTATGAAATTTCTCAGGTCTTTATCCTTGAAGTGAGATTTTGAAACAGGGAAACTTTAGTAAGGAAACCAGTTGAGCACATGTGCAATATTTTTGTCTTATTTTCTCATATTTATTATAAAGTAGAGAAAGATGTATGCATTTGGTACAAGGGAGAGGTCTCCACTTTTCTTATTATCTCACAAGTACGAAAAAAATGTCCCTAATACTTTATAGGCAACAGAGATTAAAATCTATGAACATCTTCAAATGCCAAAATGATTTTGCAGTGTAATATATTTTTTCTTATTTTCCCTTTTATTTAGGTGTGTGTGTGTGAGGTGGGTGTGAGGTTGGGGTTAGGGTTATAGAGAAGTAGAGAGAAAAGTGTAAATATCAGAGGTTTTTTTTTTTTTAATGATTAGTTTTTACTGTTAAAAAGCAACAAAAGCAAAAATAAACTATTGGGACTACATCAAACTAAACAGCTTCTGCACAGCAAAGGAAACCAACAACAAAATGAAAAGGCAACCTACTGAATGGGAGAAAATGTTTGCAAATCATATATCTGATAAGGGACGAATATCTAAAATATATAAAGAACTCATAAAACCCAATATCAAAAAAAAAAAAAAGGACGGAAGATCCACACAGACATTTTTCCAAAGAAGACATACAGATGGCCAACAGGTACATGTAAATATGCTCTACATCATTAATCATCAGGGAAATGCAAATCAAAGCCACCTCTCACCTGTTAGAATGGCTATTATCAAAAAGACTAGAAATAACAATTGTTAGCAAGGATCTGGAGAAAAGGGAACACATGTGCACTGTTGGTGGAAATGTAAATTGGTATAGCCATGATGGAAAACAGTTTGGAGGTTCTTCAGAAAGTTAAAAACAGAACTACCATATGATCCAGCAATTCCACTTCCAGGTATTTATCTAAAGAAAACAAAAACACTTAACTGAAAAGATACCAAGATATCAGCACCCCCATGGTCATTGCCACATTATTTATAATAGCCAAAATATGGCAACAATGTAAGCGTCCATGGATAGATGAATGTATTATATGTAAAATGAAATATTAGATATATAGATAATGGAATATTAGATATATATAATGGAATATTAAATGAATATAAATGAATATATATATAATATTATTCAGTCATAAAAAAGAATGAAATCTTGCCATTTGCAACAACATGGATGGACTTTTAGGGCATTATGCTAAACGAAAGAAGGCAGAGAAAGGTAAAACTCTATGATCTCTCATATAATTGGAGTCTAAAATATAAAAACAACCAAGCTGATAGGTACAGAAAAGAGGTGAGTCATTGACAGAGGTTGGAGTAGGGAGGAGGTGTGGGGGAGAAGCAATAAAGAGTTTTGATAAGAGTATAAAGGTGAAAGCCAGTGCTAAGTGTCTTGTTTTTTTCACTGTTTCTGTTTATGGGGAACACAATTGGTTGGTGGACCCAGTACCTATCTACTAGCCCCTTCTTTCCAGAGACATTTCAGCCAGTGATGGCCATATAATACATTTCTGAGTCAGAGATATAAGTAGCAGTTTACTGTTTTTTAGGGGTTTGCTTTTCTGATAAAAAGAGAGAAGCTGAGCTGGCATTCCACTGTAACTTTTACGCCTTTCGTTCCTCCTTTTTCCTGTATGGAATGGAGGCATTACTTTACAATCATGAGGTAGTAAGTATGAATACAGAAACCTCCACCCTGAAGATTGTGGAGTACAACATCAGAAAAGAGCCTGAGTCCCTGATAGCATCTTCAGGACACTGAACTAACTTCCCACCTCTGGATTTATTGTTCTGTATGAAAAATGAATTCCTGTTTGCTTAAACTTCTATTTTTGTTCTTTGTTATTTGCAGCTGCATCCATTCCTAATCAATTTACAATTGTAGGCTTTTCAGTTATCTGCTATTAATTGAGTACCAAAGTGCCAGACATTGTGCTAAATATTTCATATATATTAATTAATTTCAGCCACATGACGGCTATGAGGAAAGTGAGGCTTCACTGCAGACAACATACTGGCGTATGAGTGGGTGGATCTCTGCATGACTGGTGATTTATCAAATGAGGAAACTGGAGCTCGAAAATGTTAAGCGACTTTGCATAGCCAGTAAGTGGCAATCCTAGAATCAAACAATGTCAGTCATATTACCAAATGTCATGGCTCTCTAATTTCCATAACTTAAAAGAAGCTCATTTTTACTTAATTTTATTTATGGCAATGCTGAAATTCTTTTCAAATTCATTTGTCTTTATCTGAATTTTGCCCACTTTTCTACCAGGGCATTCTTTTTATTAGAAATTGGGCTGAACCTTTTCCATTCTTTCCTATGTGCCATTTGTCATTTTCAGTTTGCTTAAGGGTTTTATTTTATTTATTTTGTCATGCAAAATAATTTTATTATGAAGTTAAATTTATTAATAATCTCTTTTATACTCCCTGGTTATTATGTAGAAATTTCTTAGACTTCTAAGAAAAACATATTTATCCCATAATTTTACTTAAGTACTTTTATAGTCTAATTCTTTGCTTTTATATCCTTGATCTACCTAGACTATATTTTGGTGTAAGACGTGAGTGAGGTAAGACTACAATTTTCCCAGTTTACTAGAATGCCACCTCTATCGTGTGCAAAAACCAAACCAAAACAAAAATAAAATCCCATGTATTTTGTCTATAACCAAAGTTTCTGTTCCTTTCTATTGATCTCATGGTAAAGAGTATCTCTTTCATGACTGTAGTCAACATCATAAACATCATACCTAATAGAGAGTTATAGGAAATCTTTTTGTTTTATTTAGGAAAAATAGAAGAATGTGAAATTATTCTGTAGCTTTTTAGGATTCTGGAGATTATGGCTGATGTAATAAGCTGTGAAACAGATCCAGTAGCATAAACATCGAGAAAGAAAACAAAAATTTAAATATATGAAAAAATTATGATATTAGAAAATCCAAGCATTAATCGGAAAATTATTAGAACTAATCAAAACAACTCAGTAAATCAGCAGAACAAAATTTAATTGTTCCCAAATCATTAGTTCTCTTAAATATCGTTGAGGCTGGATAATGTTTTGAGATTAAGATTTATGTTTCTTCTTTATCTACCCTCCCCCTCCCAACATCCACAATTTAAGTAAATCCAAGGTCTGCATTTCATTTCTTCAGGGGAGCATTGACTGACCAGGAAGCAAAAATGGCTCGTCATATGTTCTGACATTTTTTCTCAAGACTTTTGAATAATACTTAGGAAACCTTAAAGGGTTTATGGGGAAGATAAAGGAGGTGGAGCCAGAGTGCCTTGGGATGTATATTCTCAAGATATTGGAAGACTATCCATAGAAAGTTGTAATCTGTCTCCTTTCTCCTTTTTAATGCATTCTGCATTGCTGGTTAGGATGATGGTCTTAAAGATAAATATGTGCATTGCGGGTTAGGATGATGTCTTAAAGATAAATATGTTACACCTGCTCTTGAGGGCAGAGGGGAAACAGGCCAGCAGTTCATGGTGCGATCATGAGGCTAACGCATGCCAGGAGGGCCAGGTGCTCTGAGTTCTTTGCTTCCTTTTAAACTTAGTTCTGCCAAGTTTTCATGCACTAGTTTTGAAGACCTTAGAGAGGCTCTTAAAATAAGGCTGTGTGATTTTTCTACGTAATGAATTCTGATCTGTTCCTAAAACAGTTCTTAATATGACTACTTAAATGTACAAGTCTTGTAAGATCACCAAGAAATCCCCAAAAAATGGGAATAAATTTTTTAAAACGTGTTAGACTACCTACAATATTTACTTTACTTTAATAATTACAAATTTGGGCACCTGGGTGGCTCAGTCGGTTAAGCGTCTGCCTTTGGCTCAGGTCATGATCCCAGGGTCCTGGGATCGAGTCCCACATCGGGCTCCCTGCTCTGTGGGGAGCCTGCTTCTCCCTCTCCTCCCCACTTGTGCTCTCTCTCTCACTATCTCTGTCTCTCTCTCTCAAATAAATAAAATCTAAAAAAAAAAAAAATTACAAATTTAAAAATAAAAACTTGTGCTTCTTATAGCTAATATTTCAATCAAGTGCACGTTTGCTAAAAATATGGATAAGAAAGAATGAGGCCTTCTTGTCTTCATCTCTCATCAGTAAGCCTGAGTGGGTCTATGAGTCCATTTATTTTTTTCTTTTCCCATTTATAACCTCAAGTTTGGAATTTGGGCTAACTTGAAAGCTATTAAAAGCTCTTACATAGTTTTACTCCAATTCTGGCCTGTCTGCAGTGTTTCTATTAGCAATTTTAGGCAAACACAAAATATGTATCTGACAGGCCTTGTCAGTTCATTTATTGAATCATGTATAGTAATACATCTTTTAGCATCTACTATGTAAGCAGGCATTGTGTGATTGACTCTACAAAGGAAGGAAATGATGATATATAATCTCATAATCCATTTAGGCAAATAATGTAGCTTCTTTTTTTTTTAAGATTTTATTTATTTATTTATTTGAGAGAGAGAGAGAGAGAGAGAGAGAGAGACAGCATGAGAGGGGATAGGGTCAGAGGGAGAAGCAGGCTCCCCGCTGAGCCGGGAGCCCGATGCGGGACTCGATCCCAGGACTCCGGGATCATGACCTGAGCCGAAGGCAGTCGCTTAACCAACTGTGCCACCCAGGTGCCCAGTAACATAGCTTCTTAAGAAAAGATGGCCATAATAGTGGTTCCAGGCTCCTCCAAGCTGGGCCTTACCAATTGTTTAAGGTTTAGGATTCACTGATCCTTTCACTGATTCATATGGTTTACCCCTGAAGATTCTTTGTATTTAATTATCTGTAAACCAATCATCTGTTTAACATGTAAGAACTATATTCAAATTTAAGAATCAGGCAAATCTCAAGAAAACTGTCCTGTTTCTTGCAATTTTAATCTTTTATTGATTAAGATAATTCACTTGACCATAAATCTAAAATTACGTTTGAACTCTTTGAATCTATAGATCATCTTCTTGTTTTTGATTTAGATGTATTCCATCAATCACATACAAAACTTGTCATCTTATAGTTTTCTTTCTTATATACGTCTTGTTACAAAATTTAGTGTGAGCAAAGTACAATGACCTTAAGCAACATTTTAGTCAGAATGCCTTAAAAATGTTATCACCTCTTTTTAGTGTGTGTCTACATGGGTTTTTATTGATCTATTTTAAAAAGAACTCTTCTTAAGAAAAAAAAAAGAGGGGGGATCTGGGTGGCTCACTTAATTAAGCATCTGCCTTCGGCTCAGGTCAGGATCCCAGGGTCCTGGGATTGAGTCCCGCATTGGGCTCCTTGCTCAGCGGGGAGCCTGTTTCTCCTTCTCCCTCTGCCTGCCGCTCCCCCTGCTTGTGCTCTTTCTCTCTGACAAATAAATAAAATCCTTAAAAAAGAAAAAAAAAAAAGACAGTGTTACCCTCCATTAGCAGCGTGCAATTGTTTAGGGACCAAACAAAAAAAGAGAAACCATTCTCAGTATTTAAAATAAGGAATTTAGGGGCGCCTGGGTGGCTCAGTCGTTAAGTGTCTGCCTTCGGCTCAGGTCATGATCCCAAGTCCTGGGATCGAGCCCCGCATTGGGCTCCCTGCTCAGCGGGAAGCCTGCTTCTCCCTCTCCCAGTCCCCCTGCTTGTGTTCCCTCTCTCGCTCTCTCTCTCTGTCAAATAAATAAATAAAAATCTTTTTAAAAAATAAATAAATAAAATAAAATAAGGAATTTAGTATAGGAAGTAGATTGCGTGCTTGATGGAAGGAGCGGAGAAGCTATCCAGAGGCAATGAGGCTATCCAAAGATTGGTAAAATCAAAGCTCACACCATTTTCAGGTTGAAGGACAAATGAGCCAGAGGTATGATGGTAACCCATGGTTGTGGCTTACTACATGAAGGCTAAAGCTAGTGGGCTTTTCTGGCAGGAACTGGAACCTTGAAAGTGAAGGTAGTTACTGCAAAGGCAGAAAAAGGAGCTCCTTGGTTTTTCCCTTCCTCCTGCAGATGGTCCTGGAGCCTGGGAAAAGCAGACTGCAGGGGTCAGCCTCCCTGGATACAAAGCAGAACTGAGGTCAAGGTCAAACATGACCAGAGCAGGCACAAAGGGCATGCAATTCCAGTTGTTTCCAAAAGTAGGGATGGATTTTTTTTTTTTTAAGATTTTATTTATCTATTTGACAGAGAGAGAGACAGCGAGAGAGGGAACACAAGTGGGGGGAGTGGGAGAGGGAGAAGCAGGCCTCCTGCGGAGCAGGGAGTCCTATGCGGGGCTCAATCCCAGGGCCCTGGGATCATGACCTAAGCCGAAGGCAGACGCTTAATGACTGAGCCACCCAGGCTCCCCAGTAGGGATGGATTTGCGCCGAACAACCCATGCTGCTTCTCCCATGAGTCTCTTACCCTCACTGTTCTCATCCTGTGGGACAGCAAAAGGGAGGCAGGCAGCAATAATGTCAGAGCCCCTTGGAGCTTAAGTCAATGACAGTTGTCTCATTGATCTAATATTGCATCCTGTCAAACAGACCAAGCCACATAGAAAGTGACTTATTTTCCATAGCTTAGTTTTGGAAAAAATATACATTGCCACTTTACCTTGCACCTTAGCAATAGCCACAGGGAATATTTTTGGACTATGGTAATACAAAAGAGTTCCCTAATTAAGAAATTATTTATTGGGCGCCTGGGTGGCTCAGTTGGTTGAGCGACTGCCTTCGGCTCAGGTCATGATCCTGGAGTCCCTGGATCGAGTCCCGCATCGGGCTCCCTGCTCGGCAGGGAGCCTGCTTCTGCCTCTGACCCTCCCCCCTCTCATGTGCTCTCTCTCTCTCATTCTCTCTGTCTCAAATAAATAAATAAAATCTTTAAAAAAAAAAAGAAATTATTTATTGATTCTCTTAGTGGTTCTTTTACTCACAGTTTTACTTATGTGTGACACGTGGAGCAATCGAGCTAAAATGAAAATACAGCATCTCCCTACTTCACTAGAATTTAAGCTCTCTAAAAATGGGGAATTTCTCTATTTTGTTCACTGTTGCATTGTCAGAGTCAGGAAGAGTGACCAGCATGTAAGATGTGCTCAGCAAATAAAAATTTGTTTAATGAATGAAGAAAAGAGAAGCTTTATTTAAAAACCAGCCAGCCAACTGACCAAACATTTGTTCTGGTTCTGGTAATGCTGGAGTAGGTTGTATTTGATTGACATTCCCCCCGCCCCACCTTATGTAACAATTATAAAATCTTTTTTTTTCCCCAGTTTTTTGAGATATAATTGACATACAACATCATATAAGTTTAAGGTATACAACACAATGATTTGATATATGTGTATATTGTGAAATGATTATCACAATAAGTTTTACTTAATAGCTATCACCTCACATAGTTACAAATTACAAAATCTTAAAGAAAAATGATGAAGCCACTGGAGAATGACCAAAGCGGAATTTGACCCTTGCCATAAGGGGACTGCATTTGTCCTTTTCCACTGCTTTGCACAGTATAGGGGAGCAAGAGACAGCTCTCAGGCCAAGAGCTGCAGTATTCTTGGTTTGAGTGTCAAGAGACAGGATGTAGGGCTGCCTATGTGTCTGAGAATTTCCCCCCAGTAAGGAAAGAATTACAAAGGAGGGAGCAGCACATTATAAATATAAACTTTCCTAAAATCCTTGGTAACTGTGTAAGCGTAAGGGAGAATCCACGGAGATCCATGAAAAACAATAGCTTGGAAGTTTAAAAGGCTCGATAGAGATGTTAGCTGCTGCCCACCACAGGGAAGACAGACATTTGGAGCGAGAATCATGTGGCAAATTAAAGGGCTTGATGAATACTGTGGGTGTTATATTCAAATACCATACTTGTAGACTAAAAACTGTATCACAGGATTTGTCGAATGGATTGTCCCTGAGATATAAACAATCTAAAATTAGGCCTGCTTTGACAATATGTAAAAGCTAGCATTCACAAGTTCAGGGTGAGCAACCAATAATGTAACTGCTAGGGGAAAAAGTAGCACTCAGAGACTAATATAGAACCCAGTTTCTTACCAGTGTATCATTCACTATGTTTAGAATATAACAAACATCACTAAATATGCAAAATAAAATTATGATGCTAGATCAAGAGCAAAAGCAGTCAACAGAAACAGACCAACAGACCCAGATATGGATAAGATGCTGGAATTATTTTAACAATTTTAATTTATTTAAATTTAATTTAATTTTAACCAATTTTAAAGCACCTTTAAAACTGCTTTTATAAATATGTTCAAGGGCTGAAAGAAAAAGATGGTCATACTGAGTGAACATGTGGAGAATCCCAGCAGAAAAATGCTGAACATAAAATAGAATGTAGTATAAATTTTAGAGCTGAAAACTAAAATATCTGAAATGAAAATGTCACATGATGGATTTGAAAGTAGATTGAAGATGGTGGAAGAGCAGTAAAAATTATCCAGTTTAAAAAACAAGAGAAAAAAGGGCTAAAGGCAAGGAACAGACATTCAAAGATATGTGGAATAATATCAAGTTGTCTAATGTATGTATACATGAAATCTGCGGCTGAAAAAAAGAGAAAATGTGAAAAAATATGTATTAAAAACATGTCTGAAATTTTCCAAATTTGGTGAAAAACTTATACTTCACGTTTCAAAATCTTAGAGAATTCCTAGTAGAATTAATACATTGAAAACCATAAGTGTACACATCATAATCGAACTGCTAATAACAAAAAATAAAGAGAAAATGTGGAAAGCAGTTAGAAGTTGTGTGTGTGTGTGTGTGTGTATGTGTGTATGTGTGTGTTGGAATATTATTATGTACAGGGAAACAATGATCCAAAGATGATTGAAATCTCACCAAAAATAGTGGACGCTAGAAGACAGTGGAACAAAATCTTTAAAGTGCTGAAAGGAAATTCCCTCAACTCAGAATTCTATCTTCAGAATAAATATCTCTCAAAAGTAAAGGCAAAGACTTTTCAAATAAATAAAAGCTGGTAACTTCCTACCAGCAGACTTGCACTACACGAAATGCTAAAGGATTTTCTTCAGTTTGAAGAAAAATAATCACTAGCAAACTCAGATCTTCAGGAAGGATTGAAGAACAGCAGGAAAGATAAAAATGTCCATATATGTGAAAGAATATCTTTTTCTTCCCCCTTTAACTTTAAGACCACTGCTTTTTGATACAGATATTATAAGTTTGTATTGTGGGGTTTATAATGTGTGTGGGTTTGAAATACACGTCAACAATAACAGAGAAAATGGGGATAAATAGAGTCATGCTGTTAGGCTCTACTATTTTAATTCAAGTGGAAAAATGTTAACTCTAAGTAGACTGATAACTTATTAAATATGCAGATGGTAATTACATGTAAGTTACTGAAAAAAAAATTCAACACAGAGGTGGAGCTAAAAGCCTAAAAGATTTGAAACAGAATAATGATTAATAGTTAACCCAAAGGAGGGCAAGAAAGAGATTTGTGCATTTCACCGTATGTAAAATTTTACTTTAATCAAACATTAGAAAAATACAAAATAAAATGAACAAAAATAGATCTAGTGGATCAGAATTAGGGAGTGGGATTCAGGAACTTATAGAACACCCACTTCCCCCAAATATGATGATCACTTTTGTTTGAAACTACTAATGCCGATTGACTTCCCCAACCTTCTTGTAACTATGACAAGAGACAAGGCCTCTCTCGGGCTATTCTCTCCATTGAGACACATCTCTCAATTGTAAGACCAGCAGGAACCTCAGACTTGTCAGCTGGAAGAAGCTGGATATGGCCCGATGGTCTGCAAGAACTATGTTATCAAAATGACAGCAGTTACGACAGCCTTGGAGAGCTTAACAGCTTGATATTTTCTCTTTTATTCTTACATACCACTTGCTAACTTCTATCTTCCCTCAATTTGTCTGCCTTTTATAGGCATTTGATGGAGAGGGAATTATCATAATCTGACACTTCCATTTTTACAGGAAAAGGAGACTTGCAAGGGAATATCAGTGTTCTCTCACACATTTGTGGCCTGAGCAGGTTTGGCATTGAGGCATTAAGGAGACAAGATTGTGGCACTTGCTATATTTGTATAAAACCAAAGCTGTGTGAAAAGATGGAGAATCTGTCAGAAATGCTAGATAGTCCAATGGGACCTGTAGTACATCCATCATCAGGCAAGTCATGAGAGATTTGGTATAAGCCTATTTTTTGTGCTCTAGATGTCACCTTCCATCACGTTAAGGCAAAAATGTAAAAGAAATCTCTTCAGGAAATAAACTGATCTAAAGTCATGAGAGTAATTTATAGTGGTAATGTGCATGTGCTGAACATGAAGATTACACATGCAAATCTCAATATGGATTAAAAAAGAGTAGAATTCTTGGATTATAAATGTTTATTTAATGTAGTATAAAGTAACGGCAATTTTAATAATCATTTTGGAAATACTGATTTTTTTTTCCAGTAGCCTTCCAGGATGGCAGGTAAGCTTCCATATTTCCAGGTACACAGTCTCACAGGAATCCTCTAGTTTCTTAATTTAATATCCTGATTTAGAGTTATGTCTATTTAATTTAATGTCTCTATTTATGACTCTTTGAGTTGGGATTTTTTTTTTCATTCACTTAATCTTTATTCAATAGCTCATGTATTTCAGACTGTGCTAGGGCTTGGGGATATTATCCCTATCCTTACCTCTCTCAATCTAATGAGAGGTGCCACAGTTAGAGTTAGCAGATACTGCATGAAGTGCTGTGATAAGGAAGTACAAACACATAGGAAAGGGAATGTAATTCAGACTTGGGAGGTCAGGGAAAGCTTCCTGAGAGATGTGATCTCGAAGGTGAAATTTAAAGAATGATTAGGATTTGGGAAGCAACAGAGGAAGGAGATAAAGCACAGAAGAATGTTCCAGGAAGAGAAACCAGCACATGCAAAAGCCTAGCGTGGCAAATTCAGTAAACCCAAACAATTCAGTCCACCTGAAACATGGAGTGAGGTAGAGCAAGAAGGTAACTAATTAGAGAGAGAGGAGTGAAGAAAGTAGGTTCGAGATCATGAAAAATATAGAAGTGATATTTAGGAATTTGTAGTTTGTTCCTGAAGCAACTACAAGTCATGACAGTTTTAAAGAGGGGACTGACATGGTCAGATGTGTATTGTAGAAAGATCACTCTGGCTTCAGTGTAGAGATTGGGCTGGATAGTAAGTTTGAAAGGACTAGGGCCAGGAAGACCTATGTGGAAACTGTTAGTTAACCTGTGTGCAAGGTAATGGTGACTTGAAATGGGGTGGTGAAGTGGGATAGAGAGAGAAGTGCAGATTCCTGAACTATTTAAGCAATAGAATTGTAGGACTTGCAATATAAAAAAAAAAAAGGGTCATTGGAATCTAAAGTGTCATAAAAGATGTGAATATCAAAAGGAATTCATAAAAGTGGTTTCAAGAGAACTGAGGTCACTATGAAGTAAAACTTAATGTTTAATGAAAGTAACAGATTGAGAGAGCTAGGAGAGTAAGACTTTGTGCACAGAGTGGGACTTTCAAGTCAAGATTTCAGAGGTGGAATGTCAGGTGATGATAAAGCCCAGGATGTGGCATTGGGAGCTTGTGATGGAAATTAAGTGGAGGTGAAGGTCATGGAAGGCAGAGAGCCAAGGAGGCAGGTGGTGTAGCATACTAGAAGAGATCTCCACATTTCTTTTCAATGTTAAAATGAAAACTGAGGCTGAAATGAAAACCATGAATCAGACACTAAAGGTTTCAGTGAATGAGAGGGAGTTACCCGGAAGTCTGTAGATGACAGAAGTAAGGAGGCGTAGAGGTTAGTATAGACTGAATGACATGATAGTAAGTGAGCCTGTCTATATAACTCAGAACAGGCAGAAAAAAACTTCCTTTGGTGACATTCTTCTCTAGCTTGCCAAGTCTCCCAGATGGAAGCTGATGAGTGCAGTGTTGCTTTTTCTGCCTAGTTACATCTTTGACATCTCTACCTCATTTAGCCTCTGCTGATTCACCATTATAGGATCCTGTTGAATCCCAGTCCTCCTGGAGTCTTACTCCAATGGTTTCCCCTATTCTAACGTGTAGAGTTCCTTGGAAATGTGTGCAAGCATGTGTGCCGCTCTGTGTGTGTGTGTGTGTGTGTGTTGGGGGGGTCCTAGACTGGAGGATAATGGTCATTCTGCCTGAACAGTTTTTGTGTTCCAATTTTGGCTCAATGATTCTTTGTGAAGATAAGAAGATGAATCCATGATGAGAGATCAGCTAAGTATCCAAATGTAGTCAGGAGTATATAGACAAGTGTTTAAGTACAATGTAGTCAGGATGGACATAGACAAGCATGAAGACTGAAAACATGAGAAGTTAGAGGATCACAAAGATCAGCATTGAGAGGAGAGATGTTTAGTCTCTACCCTGTTTTAGATAGACTGCTATCCTTGAGTTTCTGGATTCTTAGGACTGGAGCCAGAATGAAATCAGAGGTCTGCAGGAGTATATCTTTCTGTTAACAGGGGCATGGGAGAAACAAAAGTGAGATGGAGGAGCCAAATAGTTTTGATAGAAACAATTAGCATGAGGGCCTCTCATTCCAAAAGTAAATGCTATAAAATGGGAAAGGCAGGGCGTTTTACATGTCTCCAAACAATGAGATCATTGAAAGCAAAAATTGTGCCTCACTATCTTTACTTTGCTGTTAGGGGTCCCTACAACGTTATTATAAGATTTTGAGGTATGAATTTATTTATAATTTTCTGCTTGGGATTCATTGGACAATTCATCTGCTATATAATCCTTTTATTGGGTTTCTTTTTCAATTTCTTAAAGTTCTATTTTTTTTTTTTATTAAAACCAGAAGTGCTTTATTTTTTTAAATTTTATTTTATTTTATTATCTTATGTTAGTCACCATACAATACATCATTAGTTTTTGATGTAGTGATCCACTATTCATTGTTTTTGTATAACACCCAGTGCTCCATGCAATACATGCCCTCCTTAATACCCATCACTGGGCTAACCCATCCCCCACCCCACCCCCTCTAAAACCCTTGGTTTATTTCTTGGAGTCCATAGTCTCTCATGGTTCATCTCCCCCTCCAATTCCCCCCCATTCATTTTTCACTTCCTTCTCCTAATGTCCTCCATGCTATTCCTTATGTTCCACAAATAAATGAAACCATATGATAATTGACTTTCTCTGTTTGACTTATTTCACTTAGCATAATCTCCTCCAGTCCCATCCATGTTGATGTAAAAGTTGGGTATTCATCCTTTCTGATGGCTGAGTAATATTCCATTGTATATATGGACCACATCTTCTTTATCCTTCATCTGTTGAAGGGCATCTCGGCTCTTTCCACAGTTTGGCTATTGTGGACATTGCTGCTATGAACATTGGGGTGCATATGGCCCTTCTTTTCACTACATCTGTGTCTTTGGGGTAAATACCCAGGAGTGCAATTGCTGGGTCGTAGGGTAGCTCTATTTTTAATTTTTTGAGGCACCTCCACACTGTTTTCCAAAGTGGCTGTACCAACTTGCATTCCCACCAACAGTGGGTTCCCCTTTCTCCACAGCCTCTCCAACATTTGTTGTTTCTTGCCTTGTCAATTTTTGCCATTCCACCTGGTGTAAGGTGGTATCCCAATGTGGTTTGATTTGAATTTCCCTGATGGCTAATGATGATGAACATTTTTTCATGTTTCTGTTAGCCATCCGTTTGTCTTCTTTGGAGAAGTGTCTGTTCATGTCTTCTGCCCATTTTTTGGCTTGATTATTTGTTTTTTGGGTGTTGAGTTTGAGAAGTTCTTTATAGATCTTGGATACCAGCCCTTTATCTGTAGTGTCATTTGCAAATATCTTCTCCCATTCTGTGGGTTGCCTCTTTGTTTTGTTGACTGTTTCCTTTGCTGTGCAGAAGCTTTTTATCTTGATGAAGTCCCAAAAGTTCATTTTTGCTTTTGTTTCACTAGCCTTTGTAGTTTGAAGAGACTCTTCTTTCCATTGCATGTTTTTTCCTGCTTTGTCAAAGATTATTTGACCATAGAGTTGAGGGTCCATATCTGGGCTCTCTATTCTGTTCCATTGGTCTATATGTCTGTTTTTGTGCCAGTACCATGCTGTCTTGGTGATCACTGCTTTTTAATATAGCTTGAAATCAGGCAAAACCAGAAGTTCTTTAAACAAAAATTTCCACTCAGACTTTCTTCAGACAACAAAAGTGATAATTTGGACTAGAGGCTCAGGTGAAAGCTTGCTAATGGTTATAAATCCTCAGCAAAGACATTAAGTTCTTTGTTATCGTCTTCTAAAGAGAGCGTTTAGTTCTCATTCATCTTTACTTTGAGAGTTTAGTATACTGAGGTCCATGCTGTATGCAGGCTGTAGGCTGTACTTCCCGCTTCCTTCTACCCAGTCCTGCCACAGACTTGTCAGAAACCGTTGATAAAGCTAATTTTGTCACTTACCTCCTCATGTTCTTGCTTTCACTTCAGATTTTGACCCTATTCCTCAATTTTGTGCCAGGTCAGGTAGGCATTGAAAAAGATTTTTTGATGTTATATCTACCATTTTTGTTGTTTCAGTAGGAGGACCATTCAAGGTATAGAACTTGAAAGCGTTTGAGTTTCAGCGTGAAGCAGGAGGAAGCCAAATTCTGAGAGAGACAAGAAGTGAGGACTTCCTCAGAGTAGACAGTAAAAGTTCCCAGGAGTAATGACAGCCCGGAGTGTTAGTGAGGCTACTGGAGTCACACAGGATGAGGCAGGAATCTAGTCTGATGAGCATGGAGGTACTCAAGATCTAAGACAATAGTGGTAAAGAGAAGGTTGGCTTGTGTTAAGGAAACATATGTACCTCCCAGGAAGAGTGCAATTTATATCATAATGGAAAAAAAAATTGCTTCCCATCAGCAATTTCCTGGGAGATCTGCTCTGGGACATAGAAATTGAATGTATGTTATATGGTCAAATAAAGTATTCTTCTTTTATTAAAAATCAGGGGAAAATGCCAAACATAATTAATATGAAAGCAAATGAGGGATGCCTGGGTGGCTCAGTTGTTAGGCATCTGCCTTCAGCTCGGGTCATGGTCCCCGGGTCCAGGGATCGAGCCCCGCATAGGGCTCCCTGCTCGGCGGGAAGCCTGCTTCTCCCTCTCCCATTCCCCCTGCTTGTGTTCCCTCTCTCGCTGTCTCTCTCTCTGTCAAATAAATAAATAAAATCTTTAAAAAAAAAGAAAGCAAATGATAAATCTTCCCTATGATTTCAATGTTTATTCTTTTTTATTCCTTGAAAGAAAATAGAACTATAAAAGCAAAAGGAACTAGAGTGGAAATTAAACATTTCATGGGAGGTAAGGTAAAATGATAGCACTATGTCATCTTGGGGGGAAAAGGAGAGGGATAAAATGAGTGCTTGAGGTCGGGAAGGAGAAAACAGGGAATGTGGGCAATAAGGCTTGAAGATAGAAAGGAAAAGTGGCATGATGAGCAAAAAGAAAACAAGAGGATAAATGCAGATATTATAAAAGGGAAGGAAGACTAGGAGAAACACACAATGAAGGTGCTTGGAAAACTAAGAGACTATCTGAAGAAAACAAATAAAACCAAAAACAAATAGACCCCAGAAATATATAAGATGAGGAACAGAAAATTTTAAAACGAAAGTTCAGAGGAAAGAAGAGGGCTGGAAATCCCTAGAAAGGAAAGGAAATGCAATCAGTAAGTGTATGTCCATGTCTTTTGGATTAATTGTGAGAATGTTTAGGCACCACTCCAAAAAACATGAACACCAGCCTTTGGAGGAATTGACAGATTATCCCTATAGATGGATAATCTTCCCGAGTAGATAGAAGAAAATGGATAGAAGAACGGTAACCATCCTGTGGGCAGTGAAACAAACTTCATAAATAATACTTGCTTAGAACTTTTTAGGATTTGACTTCCTTTATAATTCTTTAGAATGACTTTTTAAAAATTCTTTTTTTTTTTTAAGATTTTATTTATTTATTTATTTGAGACAGAGAGAATGAGAGAGAGCACATGAGAGGGGGGAGGGTCAGAGGCAGAAGCAGGCTCCCTGCCGAGCAGGGAGCCCGATGCGGGACTCGATCCAGGGACTCCAGGATCATGACCTGAGCCGAAGGCAGTAGCTTAACCAACTGAGCCACCCAGGCGCCCTAAAAATTCTTTAAATAACATGTAACTTGAGTAAATATCTAAAGAAAAAAAAAGTACTTTTCCTATTCTGTAAACTCCACAAACAGGTATTGAGGACCCACCATGTTTAGATTCCTATACAGGCAGGCTCCATTGAGATTTTAATCAAATTTGTGACACATAATTACAAGGCAGACAAGAACATTAGATCCATTTATTTGAAGGCAAATAAAACATTTACAATCTGATTCTTGCATTAATACAATGTACTTAAAAGTACTTTGAGATATCCTCTAGGTTTGCAAATATGCCAAAAAAAAAAAAAAAAAACCCTTACAGGATTTCCCACATACATTTGTTAGTTTTGAAAGACTTAAATGTTATTAAAAATGTATGAAGAGAGTCTTCTCAAAAAGGCCTTAGATTTAAGACGGCAACATTACCCTGTATCTAATTCCCTCTATGCAGATTGCCATTAAAATGAACAGTGGATTATTTAACCAAATATATACATTAAACAAGAAAAGAAACCCTTCACTGGTGCGGTTAAATACAGAATAGTGAGGGCCACTCTCCAGAAACAGAGATTTTTCTCCATGTAGAACAAGGAGAAGAATGAAGGGCGAATGTACACTGCCATTTCTTTTTTTTTTTTTTTAAGATTTTATTTATTTATTTGACAGAGAGAGACACAGCGAGAGAGGGAACACAAGCAGGGGGAATGAGAGAGGGAGAAGCAGGCTTCCCGCTGAGCAGGGAGCTCGACGCGGGGCTCAATCCCAGGACTCTGGGATCATGGGTCGAAAGGCCCAGCCATTTTATTTTTTTTTATTTTTAATTTTTTAAAAAGATTTTATTTATTTATTTGACAGAGAGAGACACAGCGAGAGAGGGAATACAAGCAGGGGGAGTGGGAGAGGGAGAAGCAGGCTTCCCGCTGAGCAGGGAGCCCGACACGGGGCTCGATCCCAGGACCCTGGGATCATGACCTGAGCTGAAGGCAGACACTTAACCACTGAGCCACCCAGGCGCCCCTACACTGTCATTTCTTAGTAAAGTGTACCTGGGAGTAAGTGGAGAACATCTCAAAGAAACCCTTGATGCTCACCATCTGGGGAGGCTGTGACATCATTTGGTCTTAAAATCGCAATGAGTATGCTGCATCCTCCATAGCTAATGTGTCCTCGTTCATTGGGCACACGAAATAGTGCCTGCCGGTTGATTTCTGGTTGCCAATCAAAACAAAACAAGAAACACAGTATCTTCAAAGGAGAAGTATGCACCTCTTTATTTCCTTCAGTCTGTTGGATCTCTCAGCTAATCAAGTAAATTTCTTCCTTTCCTCTTCCTTTGCACCCAAAAGATTCAGACAGGGATCTGTACCAAGGTCTGATAGACCTCATTTCAAGTGTAGACCTTCCTTTAAAGGATGGAGTCAATGGAAACAAACCAAAAAAAGTCATTATTAGACTTAGTAAAAATATATTCCAGTTAACAAGTACAAACATTTTCTTTGTAAAAAGAAAGCAACAGGAAATTTTAGAACATTTTTTCCCATTTCTTTCAATAAGCATATGTAATTGTTTAAATTAGAAATAATATGCAGAATGCTTCCAAGGTAGCAAGCAAACTATCCATTCAAAATCTCAAATACTTCTCCATCAACTCCCTCCCTCCTTAGGCTTAAACACGTGGCATTTCGGATCAAAGGGTGTCAGTTCAAGTCTTGACTCTAAATTCTATCAGCTGAGTGTTCTCCAAAATGTTGTTTAGTACCTTCATCTGTAAAAATGAGGAAAAATATTCTAAGGTGTTTTGTGCTTAGAGTGGTTAATATGAAAATTAAATGGAGTGAAACATATTTAAAAATGCCTATCCCATGGAGGATTCTAAACACATTTTAGTTCCTCTTTCTTCATCTCACCTTCTCCTTTCTCTCTTCCTTCTTTCCATCACCCCTTTCGAATGAATGGTTCAGGTTTCTTCTCCACTTATAATGAGATTTCTCTAATAGACGTTTTACATTTCTCATTCTGCATTTTGTTATGCCCATTCCACTCTCTACTTGGTGCCTTACTGTCTATCTCACTGAAGCCCAAACATTTAAGTTAATCTCTTCCCAGATCCTTACTAGATCCACTTATCTTCTTTCTAGTTATCCTCTATTGATTTCTTGTAGTCTCTCATAGAAAAAGCTAGTATTTCTCCTTCTTGCAGTCTGGGCATTTTGGGTGCTATCCTGGATCCTCAACTCCAGTTCCACAGTGGATTCACTGACCAGTAGTGTCCTCAGGAAATGGCAAAGGATTATGGGAAAAAGCATAGCTATTAGTCAATTAATTAGTCCAAAATCTACAGTGTGATGGTTAAACACATGGAGTCTGGAACCAGACCTTGGCTGAAAACAGTTCCACTACTTCCTGGCAACGTGAGCTTGGTCAAGATATTTCATTCCCTCGGCCTCGGTCTGCTTAGACTTCCTTGAATTCCTGACGTTTGAAGGGGATAATGAATATAATGCAGTTAGCACAATGCACCATACATAATAGTAGCTAACATTTGGGGAATACTCTGTAAGTGTTCATTCAGATTAATTTGAGGATCTTCCAAACGAGTGATGAGAACTAAATAAAGCGCAGATGAGTGACAATACTGAAAATTACTTTACTTTTCTGTTTATGTTTTAATCTCATACTTTTTCAAAACAACTCCTTCCTAACAGAAGTTGAACTTTCTTGATGAAGATTCAGAAACTGTAATATATTTTCAAATATTTATGAACAGAGAGAAAGAATTTGATCTCAGAATGGTTACTTAAATATACTCATTTTAATTCTGAAGACATGCCTGCAAACTCTATTTACTGGAATGAATATTATAACAACACATTGTGATGGAGATGCCACGTGAAGTTTTGAGTATAAGAGTGTTTTCTTCTGGCATTTTGAGTATTTATATTTTATATTTCACCTATTACCAACAAGTGAAAAATTATCTGGTATTAATTAAAACTCTCTTGACTTTCAGCATGTCTTTAGGTAAGATAGATTTTTCTGTGCTTTGTGTCATTTTCATTACAAGGCTAAAGCATTAAATTTTAATACTTGGCATTCATACATCTGTCAAAATTCATTTTAACTCAGGCATAAACATGTCATTTGCATGTTGATTAACTGCCACGATTTCCTCCGTAACAATCTCAGATTGGAAATGCACATAAATCACAACTGAACAGATCCCTATTAATTTCAAAACCTCATATGAAATAATTGTTGTTTTTCTGGAGAAAATCTGTAGTCAATGTGCAAATTATACATTTTGTTTATACATGCAATCTATAGTTGATGTTTTAATTATACATTTGTTTATACATGAAACTTGGATTTCCAAATGAAAGATGATAAATACGGAAAAGATTTAGCCAAACTAAAGTGCAAACTTTTTGTAATCAAATTAACTGGTTTGGCTGCAAGAGGCAGTTAATGAAACCACCCTGGCAATCTCCCGCAGTGGTATTACGTTCTAGAGTCAGGCGAGGGAGCTCTTCCCATGGTATTCTGGTCTAATGTTCAGGAGAAACAGGTGTGAGAAGTCAGCCCAGTCAGAGGAAACACCCCACAAGTTTGGGCAACATCATGGCGGTGCCGTGTTTGGAGACCTTGAGAAACATAATTAGACCTATCACAGCTGGGGGTGGGAGGACGTTTTTCGATTCTGTTGAGGTTTTCAGAGATTCTAAATTGTTCTGGAGGAATACGGAAGTTACAGTATCTACTCAGAGCTAAAAATGGAGGGCTTTCAAATCAGGAGGTTCATTCAAGTTCCCTCCCAGCCTACAGTCTGAAGTGTGCTGGAGCCAAGCTATATATGTGGGTGAGTGCCTTCTCTTATAGACACTGGACTGTGACTTTGGATCCTGGATCTCTCTCTTCACATATACTTTAAGAGTTCTGAAATACAAAGAAATTCATGGTCTTTGGAGGGTTGAAGTTTTGAATTGCCATTGCACTCTTTAAAGAATGGTTTTAGCTATATATTTTGGGAGCTTAACAGAATCCTCCTGCATTCTTTTTATTTTGCTTTAATTGGCACTATGATTGTCATGAGCCTCATTTCTTTACTTAAAACATTATGATAGCATGGAAACACTTATTATTGAGAGGGAACATTGCATACTCCCCATCCTTAAGAAGAGTGACTATACTGATAACATCTAGGCCTATTTTTAAAGCAGAGTTGATACTGCATTTGATAGGGTAAATTAAATAGTTCACATTAAATTTGTTCTCAGAAATAAATAAAAATGTAATCTGTAAACATAAGTTATTATGTTGAAATGATGACATCTTTCATTAGGTTTCTAACATTCAGAAATTAGTCAAAGGGGTTATATATGTTTTCAAGGAAAAGAAAAATGGAACCTAAATAGCATTTTATTGGCAAATTGATATCTAGCTGTTCTTCAACTACAATCTTTGGCTAGGGAAGCAGTTGGGGCCATCGAGGAAAAAGCAGGAGAGTGAAGACATCTGATCCTGGGTCTACCACTAAGTAGCTGTGTCAATGCAATGTCTGTTTTCTACTCTGAGTCTCAGGCTACAGAGGTTTCAACTGTGCAGAATGAGGCATAGCAGGTGGAAAAGTTATCTGAGGAGTTAAAATTATTCATACTTATATGGTATTAGAGGAAATATATTTGCATATATTATATATATGTGCAAATAATTTTTACATATGTATGTATATATGTATACATATATGTATATATAATATATATTTTACATGTATATGTGTATATATATATATATAGCTATAAAGAAATAATAACTATATGGTAGATATAGATAGATAGCTATAGGTACACACAAACATGGCCAGATAAGGCAATATGGTGAAATAAGAAGTAAAGGGTACAAAAGGAAGGAGAAAAATAGTTTGTGGGTAATAATTTTCTTCTGCTTTTTTCATGGCAAAGTTGTTTCCAAGTTTCTTGAGTTAAAAGGAAAAGAAACGTAAAATATTTCTATCCTGTGGAAATAAGTTTTGTTTTGCTTCCAAATTGAGTGAATTACTTTGACTTAACGTATTTAAGTCAAAAAGTTTTTCAGAAATTAATATATAAACTTTCTTAAGCAACCCCATTCTTCACTGTACCCTCAGCTCCTGGAACAAGTGGCTGGGGTTATCCTAGATGCTCAAGAAGTATTTGATGAATGAATAAATAAATAGAAAAATATTGGATATGACCCCACCTTAATAGTCTGTACACCATTAAGGCTATATAATGAAACATTTAAATTATTAAAAAGTTATGGCTGGGTGATAGACATTGGGGAGGGTATGTGCTATGGTGAGTGCTGTGAATTGTGTAAGACTATTGAATCACAGACCTGTACCTCTGAAACAAATAATACATTATATGTTAAAAAGAAGAAGAAGAAGAAGAAGAAGGAGAAGGAGAAGAAGATAGCAGGAAGGGAAAAATGAAAGGGGGGAATCGGAGGGGGAGACAAACCATGAGGGACTATGGACTCTGAGAAACAAACTGAGGGTTCTAGAGGGGAGGGGAGTAGGGGGATGGGTTAGCCTGGTGATGGGTATTAAGGAGGGCACGTACTGCATGGAGCACTGGGTGTTATACACAAACATTGAATCATGGAACACTACATCATAAACTAATGATGTAATGTATGGTGATTAACATAATAAAAAAAAGAAAAGAAAAGTTATGTTAATACTGACTGTATTAGTTAAGTTTATCTAGAGAAACAGAGAGAGAGGTTTAGTGATGAATTGGTTCACACTAAAATTATAGAGGTTGGGAAGTTCAAATTTTGCAGGGTGGGCTAACAAACTGGAGACCCAGAGAAGAGCCGATGTTGCAGTTGAAGTCTGAAGGCAGTCGGCTAGCAGAATTCCTTCCTGCTTAGGGAAGGTCAGTCTTTTGTTCTATTTAGTCCTTTCACTGATTGGACGAGGCCCACCCACAGGATGGAGGTGCTTTACTGAAAGTCCACCAATTTCAATGTAAATCTCATCCAAAAAACCCTCACAGAAAGAGTTAGTTCTCAGAATATATCCCCCAAATCACCAAACTACATCTTTTCAAACTAAGTAATGAAATAATACAGCTCAAAAGGCATTTCAGTAGTTTAAATTTTTAAGTATTTATTATGTGTCTATTACATGCATGGCCCTTTGCTTGGTCCTGCCTTGCACAGGTGAATAAAATAAACTTCCTGTATTCATAGAACTTACAGTTTGATGGTAAGATAAACGTATTAGTAATACCACGTTATGATTTTCATGTGCAATATGAAAAAAAACCCCAAATTATCTCTCCTTAGGATCACAATTACACATTTATGGTGCTTCTCATTCTCTTCATAATGCTCACCCTGTAACTATGCCATCAGACTTCTCGCCTTTTCTAAAAGTTGCATCCACAAAGGCCACACTTGTGTTCATCAGGACCTCAACTCTATTGCTTGTTAATTCAGAAGAGTTACTGTCATGCTCAGAGCCTCCATGTCTTCATTTCTAAAGTGAGTGTAATAATTTCCACGTTGTCACAATAAGATGGTAATGTGATTGACCTAAAGATAAAAGGGTTTAGTGGCAAATGGTTAGGAAATTTACAGAGATAGCAAAAACAGCCCCAGTTACATAAAGCAGGGGTTAACACAGGTTTCAGAGGTGCAGGTATGGCTTCTCATATTCTCCCAGGACTCCAGTGGAACTGTGCAGCTTCCCATGACACTGCCTGAATGGAGTAAGCATCCCACCAGGTGGGAGAAGCTTCATTTGCTGTTTTCAAGGAGTTTTTAAAGACCCTGTTCTTGGTATCAACCAGGTTGTTACGGAGACTCTGGCTTCATGCCTGCCTCCTCGCTAGGTGCAAATAACTAGTGCAAAACAAAATTAGCACCTTCCCAAGTGTTTATATGGAGGTGGGATGAAGTGAGGTTCTATTACCCACGATCAGGCTTCAGCAGGCCTGGGCTTCAAGCTCTGTTACAGCCCTTCCTGCAATCAATGAGCCCCCAAAGATTCAATGTGGAAATGTTTAAAGCACCTAGCATATAACAGGCAATCAATTAAAAACTGGAATTCTGTGACATATATAATATTGTCCATAATTCTGTAGGTGTACTGCTGAATTATTAAATTAAATTGAAAAGATAATATTCTAAGAGCTGCATGCTATTACTAAAGTCAACCATAACTGCAAGTTATTATATTATTATTAATATACTATTCTGTATGTTATCATTCAGTGTACTGTGCTTAGACTATATTCAGATTTTTCATATTCCCAACCTCTGTGCATTTATTATATTGTAAATTCTCTAAAAGAGGAGCACTATTCATCTTTGAGTGTAACCAGATATTTTATTCATTATTTTGCTCAGGAACAACAGTGTCTATGCTTAAAGGTGATTATTCAAACATTTAATTGGTCTTTGTCAGAACGAGCTTTTTCTTGATTCTCTTTGTGTTAAGAATAGCAAATTATACTACTTTATGTTACAAGTGAAAAACATGCAAAACTTGTGATGTCTACTGATTTAATATTTTTTTAATATATGATGCTATATTTGTGTTTTCCACAATGTAGATGTAAGCCACTTTATATTCAACTCCAATTAGTCTTACCATATAAGAAACTGTTAGCAAGGACAGTTGTCTGTTGGTAAAATTCAGAAGTGATTCAATAGAGTATGAAAGCAAACCTGAATCTGCCACTCAAATAGCATGACACCTGCCCCCCCAGCAGATACACACACACACACACACACACACACACCTGAACACTCCATTGACTTTATAGATCACCCAGGACAGAAGCAAGCCCTTTATCATGTCAGTGAGGTTCTTCATGATTTGGCTCCTCTGTCTCTCTTCAGCCCTGTTGCCAGCCACAGCACCTTGACACTCTGTGCTTTAGCCACAGGGACCTCCTTTCGGAAGTCTCAACTGATCAGTCTCTTTCTGCCACCATGCCTTAGGACATGGATGTTTACTCTGCCTGGAGTATTCTTCCCTCCCCATGTTGAGTAGCTAACCTCTAAGAATCTTTCAGAACTTCTTTATAGAAGCCATCTTAGACCTTCTGAATTGGGTAAAATATCCAGTCACAGATTCTAAGCATCACATAGCTCTCCTTTGTCGAATTTGTTTCTAGTGAAATTTCACACGTACTTGTGTGAACACTTAATTGCTATGACTGCCTCCCCATCCCCATTAAGCTGTGGTCTCTGTGAGGGAGAGTCCTTGTCAGTTTCTGTACACCATTACATTCCCCCGGTGCCCAGCACTGTGCCTTGGAATAGTAGAAGCTTGGTGAAGAGAGAGTGGAAAACGAGTATGAGTAGTGCATGAAAACATATAATGTTGGCCAAGTTTCAAGTCTCATCTATTTGTGCAATGGAATATCAAAAGACATAAGAGATGGTTTAATTTATTTGTTTGGAATTTTGAAATCAAAAGATTTCAATGAATGAAGTGCTCTTTATTTCTGCCCTTGCTTTTGATTCCTTAGGGTACCTGCTAATTTGTCAAATGCCTTTGATGAAACTGTTTGCATTTGGTTTAATTTTTGTTTGTTTTCTTGTCATCCTCAGGGAGCAGAATGCCTGTCTGACTCACCCTGACAGATCAGCTGTGGCAGGTCTGCTGTTATAGAAAATTCTCCACCCAAAGGCTCTCCTGCAGGGAAGGCTCCTGAGCAAATGCTGTCATTAACAACCAAGCATTGCTGAAGACATGCAGTGCGAAAATATGTCAGGTATTATTTCAGTGCATAGGTTTTAGTAGAAAACTATGAAGAATTTTCAGGATATTAAATACAGATTAGGCCAACAATGACCTTTAACCTAAATCTTGAGAGTTTCCCTTGTCATTTTTATTTTCTGATTTTTGTTGCCCATCTTTTGAAAATTCATACATTTGCCCTTGTATTTTTCAGGGAAAAGTGCTTTCATCAGAGAATGTTAGCTACACTATTGGATTTCCCTTCACTTTTTACATAGTCTATTTCGTACTTCTTGGTTTAAATTCATCAAAAGAAACCTTCCCTAAAGCTAGAACCATAGATATATCAAACTTCCTTGTATAAGATCTTTTTTTTCTTTTTTTAATGTACATACAAGCACACTGCACTGTCTTGTGCATAACAGATAGCCTGTGAGCATTTGTTGAATTAATGTTTCTCCCCTCACAGACCATTCTGGGAGATAGTAATTCTTCATTTAATTTAGTCAAGATATAATGTTTATTTTTTAATTTTCAAAACTTTAGAGTACTAATCCTTGGTTCTGCATGGTACAGGAAAGTTGGATGAATGGACTGATTTGACAAAGAATGAATTTTCTTTAAAAAATAGCAGTAAAGCAAATTATTAATGGTATTTCCAAGATAATTGTCTTAAGGCTGTTTTCTTTCAGGTTGTTATAGTTCAGGAGGGATCTATGCTTTGTTGAATTAAGAATGATTCAGAAAGGAAGGAAGTGTTTGAGATTCATTTGTGAGACTAGTAGGAAAGGAGCCACAGAAGGATTATTTATCCTACTATATCTAAAGAAGTAGTTATAATAGGAATTTTCTTATCTGACTCAAGTAGAACCTATAGTTGGTTATATCATTGAAAAACAGCGAATGTGAGAAGTCATTAAAAAGTGATTCATGCATGTCTTAAATATTTTAATCTAAAACATAAATTTATTGTTTATTTAAATTTATTTCTGCATCTCCTTCATTGGTCTTCCTAACTACAGATTGCTTTTCTCTGTGCCCTCATCCTCATTGGAAACATGGCTGCCAATAGTTCCTGTCTAAAGTTCTATCTAAAGTGGAGGTACTCCCTCTACCTTCTTTCTCTTTCTTAGTTGGCAAAGTTCCAGGCTTGGGATTAATTGGCTCAACTTCAGTTAATTTGACTGAGCCCAGTACTAGGACAATAAACTGCGTGGGCATACTTCCCAGAAGAGTGCGTGTGGCTGGTGGTAAGACAAAACAAATGGTTCTTATAAAAACTTCAATCTCTTCATTGATATTCAAGCAACTAAAATAAATCAGTTAAATAACAGTTACTTACTGACTGTGGGTGCCTGTCAAAGTGCCCTCTGATTGTATATGCATTACCTTTTCCATCATTACAACAATTTTGCTAGTCCATGAAGTGAAGACCCATAACTTTTCCCACTCAGAACTCCTTCTCTCCTGGGAAATGCCCCTACAATTTTTCTGTGATTTCACAGACATTGAGCTTTTTTTTTTTTTTTTTTTTTAAGATTTTATTTATTTATTTGAGAGAGAGAATGAGAGAGAGAGAGCACATGAGAGGGGGGAGGGTCAGAGGCAGAAGCAGGCTCCCTGCCGAGCAGGGAGCCCGATGCGGGACTCGATCCCGGGACTCCAGGATCATGACCTGAGCCGAAGGCAGTCGCTTAACCAACTGAGCCACCCAGGCGCCCCGAGCTTTTTTTTTTAAGAACACAAATTCTCATACATTATTCCTAGCAACACCGAACTACTTGTTCCATACACTTCATCCTTTTTCTCTTCCCCCCATCTTTGCTGGAATCAATCCCTCTGCTTGCTCCATGGATTTTTCCTCCTCCCACTTTAATAACCAATTCCTACCCTCCTGCCCTTTTACCATCCACCTCCTTCGGGTAGCCTCTCTGAACCACTGACTGGTGGCCCTTTCTCTTCACTCTCAAAGAACTTGGTTTTCAAGTTCTATTCTACCGCACTGCATGATACAGGGGAAATTACTCACCCATTTTGATCTCAGTTTCCTTAATTCTTTTTTTTTTTTGAGAGAGAGAGAGAGGGAGCAGACTCCCCAGTGAGCATGGAACCAGACCCAGGGCTTGATCCTAGGACTCTGAGATCTTGACCTGAGCCGAAATCAAAAATTGGCCACTTAACCAACTGAGCCACTCAGGCGCCCCTCACTTTCCTTATTTCTAAAATGAAAGGCGTTGTACTAGATTATTGATGTTTAATTTCTTTTTAGCAGCCAGATCTCTCATTTTATAAGTAAAATTCTTTCATGAAGTTCAATATCTTGAAATCGTGGAAACTACCCCACTCTACACTGCCTAAAAAGGGCCACCCTTGTGGACAGCTTGCCATCACCAGAGGGCACCTCCCTTAGAAGGTGGAACACTGCAAGGGGCCTCAGTCATATTACATATGTCCTCTCTCTAATACAAGAGAAGCTTGTAATAGAGCTTCTTTGTTTTCTGAGAGTCAAAATGAAAGTCTTCCCTCCTCCAAAAGGTAGGTGCTCAGGGAAGGATATTGAGTTCATGAAGGGGTGAACATAAAGCTAGTCCTAAAAAAGCACTTTGTGGGGGCACCTGGATGGCTCAGTTGGTTAAGCAGCCAACTCCTGATTTCAGCTCAGATCATGATCTCAGGGTTGTGGGATCAACCCCCGCATGGGGCTCTGTGCTCAGTGTGGAGTCCCTTGTCCCTCTCCCTCTGCTCCACTGCCTGTCCCCCCTCTCTAAAAATCAATCAGTCAATCAATCAATCTTAAAAAAAAAAAAAAAAAAGCACTCTGTGGACCAGCTGGGGCCTTGGAAGTGGCTGCATATGGTAGCCTGAAAATGCAAACACTAAAGAACTAGTAATCTCAAGTACAAATTTAATTACCTTGGACCAAATCTTAACATTTTATTAATTTGACCATTCAATATGTTTATATTATCAGATCAATTTATTGTAATGATTATATCCAGTCATACCCTCTCCACATACTAAGTTAAAAAAGGAATATAAAGGAGATCTTCTAGGGGCACCTGGCTGGCTTGGTCTGTAGAGCATGAGACTCTTGATCTCAGAGTTGTGAGTTTGAGCCCCATGTTGGGTATAGAGATTACTTAAAAATAAAAATCTTTAAAGGAGATCTTCTAAAAAAGGGAATACAAACAAAGCAGAAAGATTATACTGGAAAGGTTTATTGTTTCCCGTTTGTTGACCAATCTTTAGGGTAGAGTTTTATGACTCTCACAAAGCAAACCTTGTTTTAGAACCATTTATATTTCAACTACTAATCAAGAAAATAATTGCTACAAGTGCCAAGACTCAAGGCTTAGATGTATCCCCTGAATTGATTTCTTTGCTGGAGCTAAAATTTAAAAAGTTGCTGAAAGCCAACTCAATAATGTATTCTCTTTTGAAATCCTTCTAACTATCTCAGCTTTTCACTTCTCATATAGAAATGCATGATCTTCCTTATTGGCTCTGCATTCTGGTCAAATTTACTAGTATTTTAAACAAAGACGATGCTTCTGTAGCATTAAAAACTTGGCTTGACTTGCTTTTATACTTGAGTATTATTCAGTATCAACATTACACAGAAAACTGATTTAAAGAATGCTGCTTAGTCAGAGATGGAGAAACAGTAGAATAGGGCAATTTGTTTTGGAGAGTCTTAGAAGGAATCTTACTGATGCAATATACAGCTTGGATCCAAACAATAGAGGAAGGAAGTAAAATATGTATCTTTATAATATTACATTTTCTTTGGATGAGTGTTGAAAAGTTCTGCTTCCTATGATTATTTAGAGGAGTAAAACCAAAGTCATATAATTGCTAGGGAAAATATATTATTTGAGAAGTTATGAGGGACTAAAGCCTGAGGTTCTCTTGTCTCCTGGGGTATCATTATTGGCTCAGTGCCAACTAAGTATCATTGCTTCTCAATGGATTTTCCTCCAAGGGTGGGTTGTATTTGATAAAACATTTACCGTGGTAAAGAGATGTGAAAGGTTAGAATGTTTGATTATATATGCATTAATTAATCCTTAATTTTATCCCTTTCTGCATTCAAGTTTCTTTCCAATTAAAAAAAAACAGATTTAGCTATGCAATATAATGTAGTGGTTTAAACAGATTTTATGCCACCCAACAGCTGTGTATTTTTTTCTGGCATAAATAAAGGACCATTTTAATTATTGTTGTTTCATTTAAAATTTTAAATACTTTTAACATTGATGTTTTATTTTTAAGATAGATATAGTCACATTAGTGTTTTATCCCAAACAGTACTTTTTTTTCCCATTAATTCTAATTAGGCTCTCATATGTGGCAAATGGAAGGATAGAGTAGGTAGTCAAGAAAAATTACCAAACTAACATTTAGTAACTTAGGGACAGGGTTTGCCGCGACAAACTGTAAAAAAAAAGACATATTTTGAATCTCAGAAATAATAATCTATTGGTTGCATGTTACAATTTCTTTTAGAAAAATGGTCCTTTTGAATTCTCTAAAGCCAAAAGGAAAAAAATATTATTTGAGAAGTGAGTTGGATGCTGAGGAAAACTTCCTATGTTCAGTGATGTATCTTAAAAGTTGAAATAAAAAAAAAAAAGTTGAAATAATCATTTGTCTGATTTTTGTAATGTGTCTTAACTTCAGCACACCAAACACTAAACACAGTGTAATAGGTTGTACAGAAATGCCGAGATAGGTAATAACTTACATGTTCTGTTTTGTATATTTAAAAAAATCATTATTATATAGTATAAACCCTGTAGAATGCTGACACAGAAAAATCCATGTTCAAATCAGTTCTTTTTTATTTATTTATTTATTTATTTATTTATTTATTTATTTATTTATTTGACAGAGAGAGACACAGCGAGAGAGGGAACACAAGCAGGGGGAGTGGGAGAGAGAGAAGCAGGTCTCCTGCGGAGCAGGGAGCCCGATGCAGGGCTCGATCCCAGGACCCTGGGATCATGACCTGAGCCGAAGGCAGACACTTAACGACTGAGCCACCCAGGCGCCCCTCACATCAGTTCTTGTCCAGATAAATGATCTCTGATGTAAACCAGACAATAATTACCCAACATATTTTCTGATCTATATTTCTGTAGTAGAATCTACAGAAATAGATGAGTTGTGACTATTCCTATTTCAAAAACTATAGTTACAGGTGAGATGAGCTTTGAGAAAAGATTTCAATGACATTTGTTTTTGAAGTGAATGTCTTCTCAATTTTCTTTTTTTTTATTGATTGATTTATGTCAATCAATAGAGGGAGTGGGAGGGAAGAGTAGCAGAGGGAGAGACAGTCCTAAGCAGACTCCACGGTGAGTGCAGAGCCCACTAGGGGCTCAGTCTCAGGTCCCTGAGATCACGACCTGAGATGAAACTAAGATTTGGATGCTTAACGGACTGTGTCACCCAAGTGCCCCTTTCTCCATTTTCTTATAAAATAAATCTGTTACTTCAGACTTTCATTTATCAAGCATGATCTCCTTCACAGCTTCTGTGTTCTTGATGTCATTTAAATTTTGCTAATAGCAACCAATAGTTGAATACTAAAAGGAACAAAGATGAATATTGTACAGTTTATGAAGTTTTTTCGTGTTTGCCTCATCATCATAATGACTTGAATGGGCAGAGCTGAGAGCAGGTGTGAATATCATTGTTATACAGATAAGAAAATGGTTTCCAAGAAGATAAATGATTTACATTGTCCCAGGCTCCAGCAGGGTGGCTGGGAGCTCTCTATAGTCTTATTCATGGCCACAACAAGCCCTGACTTAAGGAGCCAGAGTATGCCCGCCATCCTAATAGAAAGGCACTATTGTTCAGGTTATGAATAAGGAGGTATCCTCTGAGACAGGCAATGGCAGCCCCTCCTCCAGGATTTTCCTTAGCAACTCCCCAAGCTGGATACCTTAGTTCTTCTGCAGCTTCCACCCTGAAAATGATGCCCTCCTCAGGGCAAGCCTGTGTAAGTTACAGTGGGTTTCTGGGAGGGCTGCAAAAGGGATTTGTCCCTATTGAGTTTGGATTCCTTTCTGGGTAAAGGTGAAAATTAGTGACATGTTATTGTGATCTAGACTAAAAGGATATAAAAATAGCTTACTTCTGTAAACCCAAACTTCAAACTAATGAGGTAAGAGGGGAGGCAATATCTCTGGTTTTATTTTAGCAACTACTTTTTTCTTGTTCCATAATTAACTCAGATTACCGCCTCCTGAATTTTTTTTTAAAGAAACAAAGTACAAAATATTACAGTTAGAGTAGAAGCTCTCTCTCATTCCATTCCCATCCCTCTATCCCCAGAGGTAACTAATATCCTGAAGTTGATGTGTATTTTTTCCTTCTATATATTTTCTACTTTTAGGGTATACCATGTATGGTTTACCATAGTGTTTTGTGTTCTTTTTGAGAGTTACATAAATGGCAGCATAGTATAGTTGACGTCGATCGAATCTTGCTTTTTTCCCCCTGACATTTATATTTCTGAGATTCAGCCTTGTTGATATGTGTAAATCTAGTTTGTCCTTTTTATAAATATACTACAATTAATTTTTCCATTCCTATATTGATTGACATTTGCAATGTTTCCATTCTTTTTATTCTTAAAAACAAGTGTAAAGATGTCCTTATGCCCACATGCAAGAGCTCCTCTAGGGCTTATTCTTATGCGTAGTATTTCATGTTCACAAGGTATAAACATCATCAACTTTTTAAGGTATTGACAAATTACTCTCTCTTCTGAGAGCAGGTTATGTCAGCTCTCATTTTTTCCTATCCTCTCAAACAGTTGGATATTGACATTCTCTTTTATAGTCTAGTAGAGGTAAAATGGCATTCCATTGTTATTATAATTTGCAGTTCTCTATTAGATTGACCATATTTCCACATTTTTTTCTTTGTTTGTCTGGTATTCTCTTTATTTATTTATTTATTTTTTATTGTTATGTTAATCCCCATACATTACATCATTAGTTTTAGATGTAGTGTTCCATGATTCATTGTTTGTGCATAACACCCAGTGCTCCATGCAGAACGTGCCCTCCTCAATACCCATCACCAGGCTAACCCATCCTCCCACCCCCTCCCCTCTAGAACCCCCAGTTTGTTTTTCAGAGTCCATCATCTCTCATGGTTCGTCTACCCCTCCGATTCCCCCCCTTCATTCTCCCCCTCCTGCTATCTTCTTCTTCTTTTTTTTTTCTTAACATATATTGCATTATTTGTTTCAGAGGTACAGATCTGAGATTCAACAGTCTTGGACAATTCACAGCGCTTACCAGAGCACATACCCTTCCCAGTATCTATCACCCAGTCACCCCATCCCTCCCACCCCACCCCCACTCCAGCAACCCTCAGTTTGTTTCCTGAGATTAAGCTAAAATTAACAAGTCAGGAAATGACAGATGTTGGCGGGGATGCGGAGAAAGAGGAACCCTCCTACACTGTTAGTGGGAATGCAAGCTGGTGCAGCCACTCTGGAAAACAGTATGGAGGTTCCTCAAAAAGTTGAAAATAGAGCTACCATACGATCCAGCAATTGCACTACTGGGTATTTACCCCAAAGATACAAAAGTAGGGATCCGAAAGGGTACTGCACCCCGATGTTTATAGCAGCAATGTCCACAATAGCCAAACTGTGGAAACAGCCAAGATGTCCATCGACAGATGAATGGATAAAGAAGATGTGGTATATATATATATGTATATATATATATATATACATATATATATATATATATATATATACAATGGAATATTATGCAGCCATCAAAAGGAATGAAATCTTGCCATTTGCAACGACGTGGATGGAACTGGAGGGTATTATGCTGAGCGAAATAAGTCAAACAGAGAAAGACATGTATCATATGACCTCACTGATATGAGGAATTCTTAATCTCAGGAAACATATTTCCACATTTTTAATGGTCGTTTGAGTTTCCTCCTCTGTGAAATTCCTGATCTCATCCTTTGTCCATCTTTTTAAAATTAACCTTTTTTTCTTATTTTTGCAGGTGTTTTTGTAGATATTGGAAGCCAGTCTTTTTGTCCCACTGCAGATCAAAAAGTAAATTCCAAAGATCTCTGTGGAATGTGGATTATTTGAGAGAAAATGATAAAATGGTAGAGAAGAACCTCAAGACCACAACATGCGTGAGTGTTCCCATATTTGTTCCTCTTAGTCCCAGAACAAAACTTTAATAACTATGTCCCAAAACAAGGATACTGCTGTGGGAGGGGAACACCTTGGAAAGCCCTCTCAGGAGTTTTACCAATGTGCATGCAAATTCATAGAAATTGTATCATTTTGTTATGATCACTTATGTAATAATAATTCAGCTTTCTATAAGATATTTCTAGTGGGCAGTTATAAACCTGTACCATAGCATGTTTTATGTCTTTAAAAGACCCACTTTCACTAGTAGGCAGCACTAGATCTTACTCCTTCTTCTGTACCACAGCCAGCTTCCACTTTGTGGCTTGATTTTAACTTGCTGATGGTTTCCTTGTTGGTTCAGAAATGTAAACTTTAAGAAAATCATATTTATCATTTTATCTTTTATACTTTTTCTTCCTCAATCTTATGAAACCTTTTCCACTCTTATGTCATAATGACATTTTCCTGTATTTTCTTCTCAATGTGTTAAATACTTAGTTTTCATATTGAGATCTTTAATCTGAAATATATTTTATATATAGTATGAAGAAAGAAATACAACTTTATTTTTTCCTCTATGGATTGTCAATTTTTTTCAGTACCATTTTGACTAGTTCAACCATCCATTTGTAATGGCAGTTCTCTTGCATTATATCAAATTCTCACATAAGTTTATGCATGCTTCCCTGTTTTCTGTTCTATTTCATTTGTCTTTTCGGTCCTCCCTGCACCAATGTCATGCTATTTTTGTTACTAGAGTTATATGAGTCTTGATATCTGGTAAGTTACAACTGGTAGTTATGTAAATGTTAATTCACTTTAAATTTTGTATATAGGTTTATCTAATCTACAAATAACACCAATTGTACTTCTTTACTATAACTATTTCTTTTCCTTCTCTTATTTCATTGGTAAGTATTTTCAGTACAGTGCTGATTATAGAAGAGGTGATCGATGTCTTGTTTTCATTTTAAAGGGAATGTTTCTGTTATTTTGACATTAATGTTTGCTTTATTTTTAAATTAACATGTTATATTAAAGAAGCTTTTTTTCTATTTCTAGTTTGCTAATAGTTTTAATAATGAATGTTGATTGCATTTAATCAAATGCTTCTTCTGCATCCGTTGAGATTAATATGTCTTTGTCCTTAATTTCATAAATTGCTTGATTTCATAAATTATTAAAAAATACTCTAAATATTAAGCTATCCTGACATTTCTGGGATAAGCCCTATTTTATGCCATATTAAAAAAAAAGATGGTGTTGAATCTGTCAGGCTTTTATTTGGGATTATTGGATTATATGTAAGTATTCAAAAATCACCTTATTAGAAAGGCTTTCACTGCTATGCTTATAAAAGAACAGATTTCCCCCATCCATTACTCTATTTCCTTACTCTCCATTCTTTTCTCTATAGCACTTATCATCATCTGACATGTTATATATTTATTTGTTTATTATCTGTCTCCCCCAAGAGAATATAAATTCAGAGGGAGCAGACCTTTATTTTGTTCACTGCTCTTCTGTATGTAACATGAGCAGAATATTTGTTTAATGGACTAATGTACTTGAGATAATTATTTTATGTAAATGAGTAAATGTATAAATGAGTGCTATTAGCCCTTTTTTTTTTCTTTTTCTGTCATTGTCTGATTTTGATATTAAGGTTATTCCAACTTCATAAAGTTAATTGGGTAGCTATGGAACATTTCATATAAAGTATAATTACTCCTTAGGATTTGATAATGTCTAGTGTTTTCTGATAGGTAGGAAATGATGAATGACTTGATTTCTTTAATGTTATGGTTATCTTTAGGTTTCTAAAAAATTCTTCTTGAGCTATTTTTGGTAGTTAATATTTTTCAATAAAATTGCTGCTGTCTACATTTTCAGATTAATTGGCATATTAGTTTATTATTGCTGCTATAACAAATTACTACAAACTTAGTGGCTTAAAACAACACAAATTCATTATTTTATAGTTCTGGAGGTCAGAAGTCTAAAATGAGCAGTAAGGGACTTTTCCAGTTTCCAGAGATTGGCAGCATTACTTGGCTTACTGCCCCACGATACTCTGACCCTCCTACCTCCCTCTGTAAGGACCCTTGTGATTTCAGTGGACCCACCTGAATGATAATTCATGATACTCTTCCCATCTCAAGATCTTTAACTGAATCATATCTGCAAAGTCCCTTTTGCCAAATAAGGTAAAATTTTCACAGGTATTAGGAATTAGGATGTGGACATCTTTTGGAGGGCCATTATTCTATACCTGCCACAATTGGCATCATATTTTTCATTGTATTTTTCCTGTTTTTCTATATTTTGCCTTTTTAAATTTCAAAATGCATTTATATCTTCCTCTATCACTTTCTCTTTTAATCAATTTGTCTATTTTATATTATATTTGCCTTATTAACTATACCCTGAACAACTGTAGCAGGAGTGGAGGGTTTATTGTAAAGGTTGGAAAGGCATGGTCAGCCATACTGGCAGTTCTGTTCAAGTTAATTTCCTCCCACCTGTCATTTCCCAGTAGTTCATCAAACAAAACTACTTTCTTTGTACTCGGAGCGTTCTAAGTAACCCCTGTCAGCATGCTTCCTAACTCAGTGTTAAAGGTAATGGTTCATCCTAAACATTTTCACTCCTCGTCCCACTGTCGAACTGCTCATTCTCTACGACTGAAACCACTCTGAGCTTCCTTTCTCTCGAGTCTCAGCTCTTGGGAATACCAAAGGAGGTGAGCGGTTCACCTTACTACTCCCTCGGGGCCAAGGCCTGGGCATGCGCATCCGCCGCAGCGGATTGGAAGCGAAGCACGGGTCTCTGGGACCTGTCAAGCTGGTTCCGACATCTGGGGAATTAACGCGTCCCGCCCATCTCTAGCTCCGCGCCTCCGCCCTTGTTCCCTCTCGGCTTCCAGCTCCTACGAGCGAAAGCCGCTACAAAGGGCTTGAATGAAACGTGTGTGGGTTTAGTGAGTCGTAACCCACCAGGGAATCCAGTCTCCCCACAAACCAGCCTCTCTCGGAGGAGGCAGAAGAGGAGGAGGAGGCAAGGAGCCGAGCGCTGGGTTTCCCCCGCGCGCGCAGCGACTGGAGCGGCGGGGAGAGGCCGGGCCACCTCCCCCTTTCCGGCCATGCACCGCCTCGCCCGCGGCGGTTCCAGGCACCACACTCTCCGCCCGGGTTGCGCCTGCTGTCGCAGCAACAAGCTCCTTCGGCCGCCGGCACCGTCCACCGAGGAGCAGCACTCGCCCTCCCCAACCCCCACCACCGATTCCCTTGTCCGCGAGGACACGCCGCCCAGCAGCCCGCTCCGCCCCCTGGTCAACTTTGAGCTGGAGGAGAAGCAACTTTGACAGTGGCCGCGGGTTTGGAATCCCGCTTCTCCTCGGCAGCAGTAGCCTCACAAGTCGCTGGGGTTAGGTGGGGCAAGAGTTTCCCGGTGCATCTGCGCGGCGTCTGGCTGTTTGCTACCTGTTTCCAGCGAGCCGGGAGCGGGTTTGTGGCTGCCAGTCATGTGAAGAAGGGCAACTTGTTTTTCTCTCCCTTTAGCGACCTCGGCTTACAACTGGATAAAGCGGTATTGAAAGGGTGTAAAAGGGCAGAGCAACTGTTATGAATTGGATAAGGCGCTATGGGAAGGATGTAAATAGGCAGAGCGACTGTTACCAAGAAGGCAACCGCCCAAAGGCAGGGAGGAACGTGGGGCTTGGTCCCGGCTTTTCCGAGTCGCAACATTAATCAACAGTCAGGTGTTGGTTGCAACTTTTCAAGGTCAGCCACCGGGAGCAGCGATTCCCTCTCTGAACCTTGGGGATACGCAGCGCCCGGGTTGGATTTGGCTGAGAAATGCACGGGAAGCCAAAAGAGGAAGGATTGTAGAGGGGGAGGGTTTGTGACCCAAGACCCATCCCCCAACCTCCCCGTAATCTCCCGTCCCCCACTGCCGGGGCGGGGGTGAGTTGTGACATGTGCTTAACTCTCAGCAGCAACTTAGGCAGCAGGTGTCGGTCCTAACCAGGAGCCGCGGCTGCTGGGTACGCCCTCACCGAGCCATGCGGGCCCCGGGCGCGCCTCTCGCCCGCACCTTGCGGTTGCTGCTTCTGCTACTGCTCAAGGTTTCTGCCTCTGCTGCCCTCGGGTCCGCTCTTTCGCCCAGGAACGAAACTTGCCTCGGGGAAAACTGTTCACCTGCACTGAGCCAGCGTCGCAGTAGGGACGCGTGGGGACTGGGAAATTCTGCAGGAGACCTTCTGAGAACCCGTGCGCCCAGGGAGGAGGAGCAGGGGGCAGCGGTGCGCGCGGCGCCCTTGTGGGACCTAAGGGCCACGCGGGGCGGTGACCCAGGTGCGGGAAGAGGGGCGGAGGCGTCGGCCACAGAACCCTCGGGACCTCCAGCCAGGCCATCTGGAGCCTGGAGGTGGAAAGGTGCCCGGGGTCAGGAGTCCCCTGGAATTTTGGGGAGAGGGAACCTCCCGGCTCTCCAACTCTTCCTGCAGACCTCAGAGGGGAAAGAGAAGGGTCCCAGAGGCGCTGGCATTTCTGAGCACGGTCAGGAGCAGAGTGTGAGGACAGAACCCGGAGCCAGCGACCTTTATTACTGGCCAAGGAGAGGCGGGAAACTCCAGGGTTCCCATCACGACACCTCACCCAAGATGGTCAGTGGACCGTCGGGGCACGAAGGGCGGACGATCGCACCCCCTGGCAGGGCGCTGGCCCAGAATGGGTCCTCAGGTGAAGGGGTCCACGAACGCGGGGGTTCCCGCCGGGGGAACAGCACAAACAGGCGCTTGCGACTAAAGAACCCCTTCTACCCGCTGACCCAGGAGTCATACGGAGCCTATGCAGTCATGTGTTTGTCTGTGGTGATCTTCGGGACTGGCATCATTGGCAACCTGGCGGTGATGTGCATCGTGTGTCACAACTACTACATGCGGAGCATCTCCAATTCCCTCTTGGCCAACCTGGCCTTCTGGGACTTTCTCATCATCTTCTTCTGCCTTCCGCTCGTCATCTTTCACGAGCTGACGAAGAAGTGGCTGCTGGAGGACTTCTCTTGCAAGATTGTGCCCTATATAGAGGTAATGGCTTCCAGGGGGGTCTCAAACTACTGGCTTTACCCATTTCTGGGATTTATAGCATCAGAACAGCTGCGCCATGCACGTATCTAGCTGCTGAACCCCTTTACTTTTTTTCTGGGTCCCTCCTCCATTTCTCATGTCAATCATTGAGAGAGAGAGGCAGCTTTGTTCCCTCACCTTCAAACTCATCTGCTCCTGGATTGTGAAACAATTATGATCTCATCATGTATAGAATTGTTTACATTTTAAATTTATCTCACTGAATATGGCATTTATATATATTTCTGATGTGGCACCTATCAGAGATTCTAGGGTTAATAAATAGCCAGTCTGTGGTTGTCATTACCAGAATTCAGCAACAACAACAAAAAACCATGTATTATTTATTGAGTAGTACTCCAACATGATTTTTCCCCATGAGGATTGTTGAATTTTTCTTAAATATCAAAATGGAAATACTATTTTATTTGACAAAGGAAATCTGCCTTTGTCAGTTGGCTCCATGATGTATTAATAACCTCCCAAATTAGTTTAAGTGTCCTTTGGCTGTCTGCCATGCCATCCCATCTAAATTCTATGTCATTTCTTATTTCTCTCCTTTTCCTTCTCAATTTCTTAACAGTTTTATTTATTTTGTATGAATGAGCTTAGGCAAAAATAACACTTTGGCCATCCTGGCACAGAATTCATATATATGTGTATGTATGTGTGTGTGTGTGTGTGTATAAATATATATATATATATATATATATATATAAAGTGTGTATATATATATATATACTATATATATACTAAGTATATAATATATACTTGTCATTTGTTAGTATATAATGGATTGGCTATTTTAAGGGATTGACTAAGACTAGAACAATTTCTTAAGAAGAAGAGGGCATATAATAGTTTCCCAACTTTGGAAACAAAAATATTGCTGAGTAAAATTTTGTTTCATCTTACAGCTAGTGTCCTGAACCGTTATTATGGTAGTTGGAATTTGCTCTTTAAATGGCCTCTGTTTAAACACCAGCTCTTGGAAGGAGCCCAAGTGCTTTGTAGCCAGTTGTGTTTTTAGCCAGCTGGCCCTTGATTTCCTCCATTCCAACTGCCCATTTCATTTATGGAAGCAGAAGAAGGGAAACTGTAAATATTCCAGAGCCCCTGATCCTGTCTGGCACCAGAGCCAATGACACTATGTTCAACATTATTCCAGGGCCTAAAGCTAGGGGATAAGTAAACAGAAAACAGTACCTACTTAGAAGAACCAAGGGAAGAGACAGTAAATAAGACCCTCTGTTATCCTGGCAGGGATCAGATGCAGAATCATTCCATGCTGGTTAAATCAGCTGTTGCTACTTTACCAAGGCCTAGGGTTTCTCTTGTTGCCAGGCGCCAAGTAGCTCTGAAATATCTAATTTATTTGGTAGACAGTTCATTTTTGAATTGCAGGGGAGGTAGTTGAATTTATGTAAGAGAAATGTGTCTATCAATTGCCTTTCAAAGGTCAAGATTTATGATTTCTCTGCTGGAATAATGCAGACGAAATTGACATATGCAAGAATGAGGCAAAAGTAAACTATAAAGTGAACAGGAGAATTACCCCCAGTAACAGAGAAGTGTATTGGCTTGTCTAAAATGTACTGGGCATGATGAAGTCTTTATACATTAGAGGAAAAAACAATATAAAGAGAACAAAAAAAAAAAAAGAAAGAAAAGAAACTGGGGAAAGAAGAAAAAAAGAAGTTACCCAGTTCTTAAAAAAAAAACTTTAAAAGAAAGGAATCCCATCCAAATTCAGAAAAGAATATAAAAACTTTCATTAGTTTATGAGACCTCTGAATTTTGAGTGATGGTATTTATCAAGTATGTCTTTTCTCTCTTAACTCTGGGGATTTTTTTAAAATGTACGTTTTCATTTTTATTTCATTTTTAAACTTAATTCTCTGCTCCTTAAGAATATTTACCTTTTTTATTATTAAAACAACTGTTATTTTTTTCTCTCTGTATTCCGCCCCCTTCTTTATAGACCTATTTTTTTTTTTTTTTTTTTTTTTTTTTAACTAGGCTTTTTTTTCCCCAGAGAAGCAAAGGTTAGAAAAAAAAAATTTACTCATTTTGTTTCTTTAAAAATTAGACTTTTTACTGTTAAAGTAATGAATGAAAATCTTAAGTTTCTTAAGTAGTGTTTCTACATTCCTATCCTATTCTTCTGAAATAATTTTATAATTCGTTAGTATGTTTTGTGAAAATAATTATTGGATAGTAGTTATCAGCTCTATAATTTCTGATGACGAGAACAGAAAATACAGTCCAAATTTCAAAATAAAACATTTCTGCCTTTAGGAGGCACTATTATTTTCACAGAAGTAAGAGAGATTGAGTGCCTGTTCCATGTCAGGTTCCCGAAAGAACAGACCCAAATGTGGAGATTTGCTTTGCAGGAAGTTTACTGGGGCATGAGCTCAGGTTCAACACCTAGTAGGGAATGAAGGAGGCAGGACTGGGCAGAGGGAGAAGTTGAACTGTGATCCAGATGCCGAAGACCTTGGCTGACACCATAGGAGCTCCCGGGCTGGAGGACCTTGCCTGGTGTCCTGAACGAGGCAAGATAGCCCTGACTTTCTGTCTCCTGAGGGACCAGTCACTGGATGGAAGTTGCTCCCAGGAAGCGGGGGCATAACCTCGATCTGGGTGGATCTCTCTAAAGGGCAATTCCTAGAGGGGGATGCAGCTGAGAGCCACCAACCACCAGTGCTAGGGGGAATCAGCCCTGCATACCTGAAGGAATTTTGTGGGGAGGCAATCTGGGTGGGGAGCCATAGCCTGCACCACAGTGGCTTTTGAATTATCAGGTTAAATTAGAACCAGATGGCACTCTGATCCAACCCCGACTTTAAAGATGAAACATGAGGCCCAGAGAGAAATGATCATCCTAAGCATATATACCTCGTCCGTGGAAGCCAGACTCCTCATCTCAAGTTTGCTTATTAGACAAACATCTACGAGGCAAGAATGTCCAATGAGTGTTTCCTTTTTATGTCTGCTCCTTGGCATCTTTTATTTTTTTTGAAAGATTTTATTTATTTGACAGAGAGGTAGAGAGCACAAGTAGGCAGAGCGGCAGGCAGAGGGAGAAGAAGTAGGCTCCCCGCTGAGCAGGAAGCCCAATGCAGGACTCGATCCCAGGACTCTGGGATCATGACCTGAGCTGAAGGCAGACGCTTAACCGACTGAGCCACCCAGGCGCCCCTTCTTGGCATCTTTTAAAAAAAGATTTTTCTATCCAGTAGGTAGGTAAAAATTAACCCAGTTAACCTCATTTGCTATATGATGAAATTTATAGCTTTTTATATTCTTAAGTTTCATCTTGCTTCTCATAAGTTAACAGTTCCAGAGTTGGTAGCTCATTAAATTTTTAAAAACTGCAATCATCTGAGTCAATTGCACTTTTTAATGTGTCAAAGATGATTATTTTAGTGATCAAATTAAGCTATGTAGGTTACATTTTTATATCCTTAAAAATCACAAAGTGTTTTAGACTGGTAAAAGACACTGTAAATAAGTATATTTGTTTAAACTTTCTCAAAAATCTTCCCCCTATGATTCGATATCTGTATAATCGTGAAATGATCACTACAATAACTCTAGTTAGTATCTGTCACCTTACATAGTTACATTTTTTTTTCTTAGGATGAAAACTTTTATAATTTACTTTCTTTCTTAACAACTTCCAAATATGCAATACAGTATTAACTATAGTCACCATGTTGTACATTACATCCCCATGACTTATTTTATAACTGGAAGCTTGTATCTTTTGATACCCTTCAAGAACCCCCAGCCTCTAGCAACTACCAGTCTCTTCTCTGTATCTATGAGCTTAGGTTTTTTGTTTTAGGTTTTTTGTTGTGTGTGTATGTGGTTTTGTTGTTGTTGTTGTTTTTAGATTCCACGTATAAGTGAGATCAGGTGGTATATGTCTTTCCTGTCTGATTTATTTCATCTAGCAAAATGCCTCGAGGTCCATCTATGTTGTTACAAATGGCAAGATTTCATTCTTTTTTATGGCTGAATAATATTCCAGTGCATATATATGTGTGTGTATATGTACACCACATTTTTTTCATCCATTCATTCATCCATCAGTAGACACTTGGGTTGTTTCCTTGGCTATTGCAAATCATGCTGTAATGAACATAGGGTTGCATATATCTTTTCAAGTTAGTGTTTTCATGTTCATCAGATAAATACCCAAAAGTAGAATTGCTAGATCATATGATAATTTTATTTTTAATTTTTTTAAGATTTTATTTATTTATTTGACAGAGAGAGAGAGAGAACACAAGCAGGGGGAGCAGTAGAGGGAGAGGGAGAAGCAGGCTCTCTGCTGAACAGGGAGCCCAATGTGGGGCATGATCCCAGGAACCTGGGATCATGACCTGAGCCAAAGGCAGATGCTTAACTGACTGAGCCACCGAGGCACCCCTTTAAATTTTGAGTAATCTCCATTCTATTTTCCATAATAGCTACACCACAGTTAATTTTATTAATCTTAAGAAATTTTCTTAATTTTCTCTCCTATCTTCCCCTCTGCCTTCTTTTCTTCTACCATAGTTCTTTTTTTTCCCCCTACAACTTGAGTATTAGCATAATCTTAAGGAGTTAGTGGAATTTGGGGAGAGTTGGGTTTGTGTAGAAAAATAGGAGGTGTTTCTTCAGCAGAAATTGCATATCTTTGTAATTTACATTCAACTCTTGTTTTATTTCAATTTGTTGGCATAAGCCTTGGGGAGAGTAGCCAGCTTCCAGGGTCTGTTGCTAGAAAGTAGTTTTATCATATTTAATGTTGCTATGAGTGGGAATATACTGGGAAATGTTGTAGTTGATAACTTCTTTCTTTCTATTCCAGGATTCTGATGCCTTTGTAGCCCAGTGGTAAGTCCCTTAAGGATCAAGGGCAGATGGAATGGTAGGAAAACGGGATAGGAGAGAAGAGAATCTGAGTGGATGGTGGCCATCCTAACAGACACATCATTTTCAACTGGTTTATCAGATAGTCACCAGAAAAAACAAACAAACAAACAAAAAAACCAGAACTATACTCAAAGAGATAGTTGTATGTGGAAAGAGAGGGGTAGGGGAGAGGGAGGGAGAGAGATGGATAGATATGGAGGTCTGGGTGTGGACTGCAATAGGAGATTGGCATAGGAGTTCCCTATCACACCATTCCTTTAAGGATCTAACAAATGATTAAAGCCAAATAATTCAGGCACTGAATATGGCAACTGGAACAGATCTTTGCTCATTACTTGATGAAAGCCAACCAGAGTCAGTGTATCATCTGATTCAGATCCACTGCTAAATATGTATTTCTGTTTGGACATTAATTGGAAGTTCTGAATGAGGGAGGGGCTCAAGGGAGAAGGAGAGAGAGAATCTTAAGCAGGCTCCATACCCAGCACGAAGCCTGAGGTAGGGCTCGATCTCACAACCCTGAGATCATGACCTGAGCTGAAATCAAGAGTCCTATGCTTAACCAACTGAGCCACCCGGGCGCTCCTAACTGTATTTTTATTTTACTGGGATACAAGATTCCTGCATCAGGGTGGAGGATGGATAAAGGGAATGCATCTCACCAGGGCCTCTGGACCAGAGATGATTTGGGAAAGATCTACAATGTTTTATGATGAAAAGAACCAGGTTCTCCAATGGCTTTAGAAATACTCGTTTTAAACTGATTTTAAACTGAATGAAACAAATGGCTCTTTAATTGCCTTAGATTGTAGTTAGCACTGACAGGTAAGAAAGGAAGGGTCCTGGAACCTGAAGATGATTTACCATACAGGTATGCGATGCCACAAAGATTTCCTTGGAACCCCTACATTCAAGTAAGAGCACATTTATCATAACAGATGGTAAATTTGCTTGAGTTGTGGATTAGCCATTAGGTATTCTGATGGACTTTTAAGTGGAAAGATAGTTTTATGAACAATTTGAAAGTCACTAATAATAATATTCTCAGGGAAAATAAACTCAGTGTATGCGAATGGGTACTCAACAAATATTTTATGACTTCCCACTAATCCCTTTATATTCATTTCCTGCATTCCCATGCAAGTAAAAATATTTAGCTGATGACTTTTGCAGAAAGGATTTAAAAAGTTATAGAATGAGCTCTTATTTATAATGCCATTTATGAATAGTGTATGGCAAAGTTTACTGAATTTGGGTTCTATATAAGAAATAGAAGTTTTATTTAGCATAATTCCTCCAGTCCCATCCATGTTGATGTAGAAGTTGGGTATTCAACCTTTTTGATGGCTGAATAATATTCCATTGTATATATGGACCACATTTTCTTTATCCATTCATCTGTTGAAGGGCATCTCGGCTCTTTCCACAGTTTGGCTATTGCGGACATTGCTGCTATGAACATTGGGGTGCATATGGCCCTTCTTTTCACTACATCTGTGTCTTTGGGGTAAATACCCAGGAGTGCAATTGCTGGGTCATAGGGTAGCTCTATTTTTAATTTTTTGAGGCACCTCCACACTGTTTTCCAAAGTGGCTGTACCAACTTGCATTCCCACCAACAGTGTAAGAGGGTTCCCCTTTCTCCACAGCCTCTCCAACATTTGTTGTTTCTTGCCCTGTCGATTTTTGCCATTCTACCTGATGTAAGGTGGTATCCCAATGTGGTTTTGATTTGAATTTCCCTGATGGCTAATGATGATGAACATTTTTTCATGTGTCTGTTAGCCATTTGTATGGCTTCTTCAGAGAAGTGTCTTTTCATGTCTTCTGCCCATTTTTTGGCTTGATTATTTGTTTTTTGGGTGTTGAGTTTGAGAAGTTCTTTATAGATCTTGGATACCAGCCCTTTATCTGTAGAGTCATTTGCAAATATCTTCTCCCATTCTGTGGGTTGCCTCTTTGTTTTGTTGACTGTTTCCTTTGCTGTGCAGAAGCTTTTTATCTTGATGAAGTCCCAAAAGTTCATTTTTGCTTTTGTTTCACTAGCTTTTGGAGATGTATCTTGAAAGAAGTTGCTGGGGCCAGTGTCAAAGAGGTTATTGCCTATGTTCTCCTCTAGGATTTTGATGGATTCCTGTCTCACCTTGAGGTCTTTCATCCATTTTGAGTTTATCTTTGTGTATGGTGTTAGAGAATGGTTGAGTTTCATTCTTTTGCATGTGGCTGTCCAATTTTCCCAGCACCATTTATTGAAGAGACTGTCTTTTTTCCATTGCATATTTTTTTCCTGCTTTGTCGAAGATTATTTGACCATAGAGTTGAGGGTCCATATCTGGGCTCTCTATTCTGTTCCATTGGTCTATATGTCTGTTTTTGTGCCAGTACCATGCTGTCTTGTTGATCACTGCTTTGTAATATAGCTTGAAATCAGGCAACATGATGCCCCCAACTTTGTTTTTCTTTTTCAACATTTCCTTGGTGATTCAGGGTTTTTTCTGATTCTGTGCAAATTTTAGGATTGTTCCTAAAGTGTTCCAAAGTGTTCCAGCACTTTGAAAAATGTCATTGGAATTTTGATCGGGATGACATTGAAGGTATAGATTGCTCTGGGTAGCATAGACATTTTAACAATGTTTATTCTTCCGATCCATGAGCATGGAATGTCTTTCCATCTTTTTGTGTCTTCTTCAGTTTCATTCATGAGTGTTCTGTAGTTCCTGGAGTATAGATCCTTTACCTCTTTGGTTAGGTTTATTCTGAGATATCTTATGGGTTTTGGTGCTATTGTAAATGGAATCGTTTCTTTAATTTCTTTTTCTACAGTTGTATTGTTAGTGTATAAGAAAGCAACTGATTTCTGTGCATTGATTTTGTATCCTGCCACATTACTGAATTGCTGTTGCTGTATGCGTTGTAATGTAATTTGGGGGTGGAGTCTTTTGGGTTTTCCACATAAAGTATCATGTCATCTGCGAAAAGAGAGAGTTTGACTTCTTCTTTGCCAATTTGAATATCTTTTATTTCTTTTTGTTGTCTGATTGCTGTTACTAGGACTTCTAGTACTATGCAAAGAAAGTCAATTATCGTATGGTTTCACTTATTTGTGGAACATAAGGAATAGCATGGAGGACATTAGGAGAAGGAAGGGCAAAATGAAGGGGGGGGAATCGGAGGGAGGGATGAACCATGAGAGATTATGGACTCTGAGAAACAAACTGAGGGTTTTAGAGGAGAGGGGGGTGGGGTGATTGGTTAGCCCAGTGATGGGTATTAAGGAGGGCACGTACTACATGGAGCACTGGGTGTTATACAAAAACAATGAATCGTGGATCACTACATCAAAAACTAATGATGTATGTAACTAACATAACATAATAAAATTAAATTTAAAAAAAGAAATAGAAGTTTATGATATTCAAATGTGAAATTTAAATAATTTCCTTAACTAGTGATTATACTGAGAATGCCATTCTTTTCTAAAGCTTGTCAGTGAAGTACACACAGAAATGGATTTTTCTTTACTTCCCTTCTAGAGATACTTGTTGGCATTCAGCCTGGAAGGATTATATATAAAACAGCAGCACCCAATAACTGATTAAAGAACAGTTTGAATAATTCATTATTTTCTATAATCCTTTTCCACATATGTCATCATTCATTCATTTACTCACTATCCATTTATTCATCAAACATTTATTGAGCTTTCCTACTGTATTGGGTATGATAATAGGTGGGGATGGGAGTAGAAGGAGTGGGGGAAAAGGGGGGAAAGTTTCCAGAAATGAGTAACATCTGCATTACTGCTTTTAAAGTAACATTCTACAGTGTAATGAGCACTATACTAGAGGTTAAAACAAGGTATTATGGAAGGTCAGGAATGGGTCCTGGAATGAGTCAGCTCACAGTTGTACTTACTTAGGACCAAAGATGGACAAATTCAAGTGAAAACTGTGCTCACTCTAATTCTTTTTCTATCATATTCTTATTATTAGTCTTCATAAATTCTACACAGCCTAGATCCCTGGTGAAAAGGTACAAATACAAAAATCTTTTAATTCTTGCTTTCTTGTTTTCTCAATCTTTTGTGGGATAGGAAGCCCATAAGAATCATTGGCAAGATAATTTGGCAGATAGGACAGCCCTAGAAATTTTCATTTGGAACACAGAATTCTAAATTATTATTTAGAATACAATGCCTGAGATAACCGTCTCTGCTTTGGAATTATTAGTCCTTATTAGTCATAAGGAATTAGGTAAATCAAATTTTAAAATTTTACTTAAATGATTGGTTCATTTAACAGTGTAATAATAGTATATTAAATTGAGTCCCTTTCTTCTGAAAATCCCAAAAATGTCCCTATTACTTAATTTGACTTTAGAGGGGCACCTGGGTAGCTCAGTCGGTTAAGCATTTGCCTTTGGCTCAAGTCCTGATCCCAGGGTCCTGGGATCGAGTCCCATGTCAGGCTCTCTGCTCAGTGGGGAACCTGCTTCTCCCTCTCCCTCTGCTGCTCCCCCTGCTTGTGCTCTCTCTCTCTCTCTGTCAAATAAATAAATAAAATCTTAAAAAAAAATAATTTGATCTTAGAGAACCTAGCAAGAAAAGCTGAGAAGGGAGATATGTTAGACCCTATTATAGATCCCTTAGACCCTGTTATAGAAAGGGAAGCATAAAGAATGGACTTTCTCAAAATTGAATTAATCTTTCAAGCACAGAATCAGAGTGAGGACTTACCCTGAGTTCCCAAGGACTGCCAAGGTATCTGGTTATATCAACAAAGCATCCTTCAACAGCAAAAAGGAAGCAAGTATGTCTGGAAAAGCAAAATAGATCTGGGTTTATGATTCCTAGGCTGAGTAGGTGGGGGTCTATCTACCTTGCCTTTTACCCTTACCCTGCAGGGACCTTGATAGAACGTTTCCACCTTTACTAGCTCTTTGCTAGATTTAACAGTGTCACATTGGAAGCACACGGATCTGTGTCTGGGGTGTGGACTATGTGCAGAAAGGGATGGGCAGGCTGCTCTGCAGTGAGATTTATCTCTGGCATTGCACTTCTGCTCCCACCCTCTGGGGATCCTCTGGTCCTTTTACTTCCCAAGAATTGACCTGCCAAAGTCCAATAATTAACACAACCTTGTTGCCAAGACTAACTCTTAAGTATCCTCATTAGAATGGTATTCTTTGTGCCAGAGGAGATGATCTCATCTAAAATTTCAAGGTAGACTGGAGAATGGGGTTGCTGCAACCTCAAATATGGGGTCTATTTGAAAAGTAGGTATACATACTTTCCATAAAACTTCTATAAAACACAGGATATAATTACAGTGCAAGGCTTGAATACTTTTGGTTTGTGAATTTATGATAGTTTTTAATGTTAGTTGTCAGCACACTTGAATGGTTATAGCATTAACAAGGCCAAGGTCACTGATTTGATCCAGGACTGGAATGAGTCATTTTCATTAGGTCTGTGACTGCTCAGGTTTGCCATTTTTTACTTCCTGCTCATCACTCCACCTCCGAGGGCCTTTTCTCCTATCTTCATTGTCTTCTTGGTTCATATCTCTCATGTATGGGAAAAGCATCTAGTAATTCATTTACAGCAAGATGTGAGATTTAGAGATACATGTCTTTTATAGGAGGATTTATGAAGAAAAAGTACTTCCTTAATAGACTACCAAGAGTGGGATTTTGGTTAAGAGCAGAGAAATTTTGTCTTAAAATATTGTTTCTTGGTGTCATTCAAATCATAATTACCCAACCACAAATGGATGAGGAATGTGTTTTTAGTTTAGGTTTACTGTCATGTAAACTAATGTCATTAAGAACAAAGGAAAACTGGTGAAAATTTATTATTGTTCTTTGGAAACTCATCAGAACCTCTAGGTGAACAACAGAAATTCCAGGATTCCAGGTCACTTTAAGATTGATTAGAAACATTACAATAATACCAACAACTGCTTGGGCTTGGGATAAATACTAATTATTGAGACTAAATAGATTCCTTAAGATCTGTTGATTTCATCCCTCTTAGGACAAATGATGTTAATATTGCTGATTGGTTTTTTTATACTAATGAGCATTGACATACTTATAACCAAATTACAATGTTTTAGACAAGTTGTAGTAATTTTTTTTTTTAACTGCGAAAGAAATATACTGTGCTACAGAGGTCATATGTCACAATTGGTAGGAAACTTTATGTCGAGGTCGGACTGTAAAAGTAAAGAAAGATTTATAAAATCAACACACGTTTGGGAGTGCTATGTTAGCTTTTAAATAGTCTCAATTGTTTTTAAAATAAGGAAGAGAATGTTACCAAGCTTAAGCAAGAGGGCGGAAGGTGGAGAATGAGACTATAATGACAGCTGATGCTTTCAGTGTTTTTCCATGGCATTGGGAATCAAGTATAGATGAAATATGTTGGGTATCATTGAAGTAAATGGATGTTTGTGATATGTGGGTGTGTCAGATTAAATCTCAGTAGTTTTGATAAAGGGAAGAAGCCTTCTCTTTGTGGAAGAGCGGCTGTAAATGGCTTTATTTCATTTTAGAGATCCATGCGTGTTTGTAAGGGGTGAGGCAGATCTCTCCCACTCGCTGTTTTGGTTTGGAAACACTAATGGAAGTGTGTTACCACCCTAGTATCATGACTTGCATGCATTCTGAAAGGAAGACCTTTTGATAAAGGCCGTCTTATTCACAGCAGAGGCTCTGATAAACATGCTCTCCCCACTGGTGATCAAAGAAATGCCTCTTTCCTGGAGAAGTTGCCCTGAAGTGTGGCAAGGGTAAGGATTATGGAAAATGCAAGAGGAAGCCAAAGGCATACAAGCTCAAGCCATTTAGAGTTTCAAAGGAAACTCTACCCTGTGCTCCTCCTGCTTTTTTCCTGCCTGATTGTTAGGCCTGTAACCACAGACTTATAATAGATTATCATTCATGGTCCAAATGAATGGGTTTTCTTAACAATAATGCCCTTGTTTTGTGAGTTACTTGTATACAAAGGACAGCACAGAAATAGACGTACTTAAACATCTTTTTGAGGTAAAATATAAGTTAGGCTAGAGTACAGTTGTCATGGCTTTGGTTAGACATTTCCCTATTTTATAAAAATCAGGATATTTCAGTCACTTCACTGTACTGAAGCATGTTGACTCAATTTCATATGAAAGAAATTTTGTTTGGAAGTACATGGGTCTTTTTCCCCCCATCATTGTTATCACTGATTTACATCAGAAAGTTTAGCAAAAGGTACCATTTATTTGATAAAAGTTGTACCTTCATAGCTTACTGTCATTCAAAATGGTTTCTTAGGGGGCACCTGGGTGGCTCTGTCAGTTAAAGCATCCAACTCTTGATTTCGGCTCAGATCATGATCTTGGGGTCGTGAGATGCAACCTTGCATTGGGCTCTGCGCTGGGCATGGAGACTGCTTGAGATTCTCTCTCTCCCTCTCCCTCTGCCCCTCCCCCCACCATCTCTCTCTTTCTCTCTCTCTCTAAAAAAATAAAAACACAATACTTAAAAAAAAAAAAGATTTATTTGTCTGTCTGCAGTAAGCTTCTGAGAAATGGAGCAACAGCTAAGACAGTAGCTCAGGATCTTCCTGCCAGGATCCTTACTGTTTTTTGTAAAGCGTCCGTGTGTTCTTTGTTCCTATCATTTTGAGTGAACTCGAATTTAATGTAGTATGAAGTGAACACGGTGGCTCCGGTTTTCTCATGGCCTGATGTTTGTACCGATTGAGAACTTGAACAGTGGGAAGAATGCTTTGGCACCTCGGCTGCTGCTTTCCCACCTGAGTCCTCAGGTCTCGACTCTGTGCCTGTCCCCTGCCTTGACGCGATGCTGCAGGTCACTGAGCTGCCAGAAGCTTTGCTGCCCTGCACATGGGCTGGGTAGGGGCTGAAGGCGCTGTGCTGTTGTTCCTCTGGGATACAGAGATGGGCAGAACATTGCTGTATGAAAGAAAGCTTTCAGAGTTGTTTATTTTGATTCTCTTTGCTTGTGCACTTTGATGCCAACCACCCTCAAAACACTCCATATCTCATTTTCCCAAATAGTTAAAAATTTCTGCTGTCAGCTTTCCTCTGATCTTGATTCTCAAAATTAATAGTCTTGTCCATTAGAAGTGTTTACAGTTCTGCTTTTGTTGACGTTAATTATTTCTCCCATTGCAGTTTAATTAATAGGAGATTGTATCTTACTCATTCCATCTCTCTGGATGTTGCTTCAAAAAAAGAAACTACCCCGTACCAGTTTTACTCCCAAGAGCAAATTTCTTAGTGACGTTGAATTTTAGCAATCAGATATGGTCATTAAATGCAGAAGATCCAGCATTTATGACACAGTTTTATAATTGCATATCATTGCACCATTCATCTTGGTAGAATTTCCAATGAGCTGTAAGTAAACACATATATTTAAAAATTGTGACTGAAATCTTTTCATGTTACCCCAATGTTTAGCAATCTTAATTGCATAGTTAGAGTTTATGTCAGAGAAAGCGGAAATTAGCCCACCACCCATGATCCAGATGATTTTTATCAATTTCTGAGGTTGATTCTTGACAAATGTTTAAAGCCTTCTATAAATAATTTGGGAAAGTACTGAGCGGGAGCTTTGTACCTTTCTTTCTCTTTCACATCATAAAATCAAGTGCAGAAGTGAATTTACAGAAACCTACCTGAAGTAATAACACTGCAGGAGGGAGGAGGTACCCAGGACTGGCCTTCGGGCGGTTGCTCTTGGCAACTACGTAGTAAGCGCTATCTGCATTTGGGGCAGTGTTTTCCTCGGAGGCCCCAGCACTTGTGACCTTCCTGCTTCAGCTGGCTCCTAATTGAGGAGAACACGATCAGAGAGAAGTACGATCGGACAACAGGAAGCTGGGTACCTGCAATGTGTGTAGGAAACCTAGGAAGCTTCCCTCAATCTGTGATTCGTCAAGAGGACCACAGATCAAATACGTTCTTTCAAACGCATTTGGTGCTCAGTCCGAAAGCTTTTGGGAACACCGCTGAAGAACTAAGCATCTTCAGATAAAGTACAATGTAGAATTCCTGAGCGAAAGTTGGAGCACATGTAAATCTTGCTTAAAATTTGCCCCGGCTTTTGTTACCATGTGCAATGAAATATACAGAACCTAGAAAACATTTTTTGCTTTTTGAAGCAGCAAACGTCTTCTAATTAAAAATGGATGTGCAGCACGGTTTATAACTATCTAAGGAGAGGCAGTCTAACACACCTGTCTTAATACATGTCCACCCGCATTCATTGGCTATTCCCTCTCATGAAATGCTTTGTAACAGACTGGGAGGTAGGTATGCAAATGCTAGCTCTTGTGCAAATTGGTCCAGATTTTATTTTTTTAAAGATTTTATTTTAGGGCGCCTGGGTGGCTCAGTTGGTTAAGCGACTGCCTTCGGCTCAGGTCATGATCCTGGAGTCCCTGGATCGAGTCCCGCATCGGGCTCCCTGCTCGGCAGGGAGTCTGCTTCTCCCTCTGACCCTCCTCCCTCTCATGCTCTCTGTATCTCATTCTCTCTGTCTCAAATAAATAAATAAAATCTTTAAAAAAAAAAAAAGATTTTATTTTATTTATATATTTGAAAGAGAGAGAGCACGAGCAGGGGGAGGGGCAGAGGGAGAAGCAGGATCCCCACTGATCAGGGAGCCCAGTGTGGGCTCAATCCCAGCACCCTGGGATCATGACCTGAGCCGAAGGCAGACGCTTCACCGACTGAACCACCCAGGCACCCTTTGTCCAGATTTTAAATCTCTGTGTTTAAAATTAAGGAGATTAATTGGGGGAGAAGATGCTATCTCTTGAGTGTCGTGTGTTCTTTGTAAATAATGATCAAAAACTACCAAGAAATGGATGTGCCAAGCCTCTAAGAGATTGCCTCTCATCAGACTCTCTAGTATTTTGTCTATTTTGTCAGTAGAAATGTTATTCATAATTTTAAGAGAGTGCACTGCATAAAGCTCTGTAGCTTTGTTATTTGTGGACTGACTCCGGATATGTGGGTGACAGGGACACGCGACAAAGATTTGCGTTAGTGAAGATGGCACAGAAAGTCTTGCTGAGGATTTGTGTACATTTGATAGTTTGAGGATTTTTTTGTTTTGTTTTACATTCTTATAGAGAAATGAATCAAAATATTTGAAAAATACATAAATGTGAAGTTTCAAAAATCCATAAAATAAAATACTGCAATTTCTAAATAATACTTTTGATGCAGACTTTTAGAAAATAGCCAGTCCTCAGATTTCCATGCAAAGTGTGGCAATTACTGACATTAAGAAAAGTAATGATCTGATCTTAAGACAGTTGCATAGTATGGGCCTCAATTTTAGAATTATTTTGAATCTCTGGCATAGAGGCAAAATAAATTTCCATCAAGGTGAACAATTTGTTAATTTGAAAGTTAATTTTAAAAAGGTGTATGGAGGGTGCCTGGGTGGCTCAGTCAGTTAAGCATCTGCCTTTGGCTCAGGTCATTGATCCTGGGGTCCTGAGATCGAGTCCTGCATTGGGCTCCCTGCTCAGCGGGGAGTCTGCTTCTCCCTCTCCCTCTGCCCCTCCTCCCCACTCATGCTCTCTCTCTCTCAAATAAATAAATAAATAAAAATCTTTAAGAAAAAATAAAAAGGTGTATGGAGAGTTGACTTTTTATGACAGTCATATTGGATGGATATTTCTTATACTGGTATTTATGGGAAACTTTCTGAAGATTTTGTATAAGAATCGTGGTTATAAGCTCAACCATGTCATCTTGATCTGCCCTGATCTAGATTATGAATCATACTTTTTCTTCAGTTTTGCTTTTCATACACTTAAGCCCTCATTATATCTCATTTTCAGACTGTCTCCACTAAGAGTTGTGAGAATAGTCAGGGCATGGATGCGGTGTCCTTATTTTCCATAGTGGAACCAGTAGCCACTGACTAATGTTTAGCGTGTAAAAAAGGGGAGAGTATTTGACATTGGAACTCTCATAGAATCCGTAAGGCAAGTTGCCATCATTCTGGGAAGAGTGACAGCTTGAATGTAGCAGATAAACTACTAATGTGTTGAGTGTCAAAATTGTTATGACAAATGGTTTTCCTTTTTTCAACATGATCCCTTTGAGTTCTAACAAATTAGACAGGAACATTTTATATATATATATGTATATATATATATGTTTTCTTGCCCCTTTGCCAAGGCATGACCTATAGCTGTGCTTTTTGAACATTCCCACTAGCAGACAGAGGAGAGTGAGTGCACATATCCGAGAGCCTAGGGTACACCCCAAAACATCCTTCCCACCTACAGAGTTTTCGTCTCCTGTTTCATCTTAAACCTCATGAACGTTTTACCTTCTATCCTCATTGTCTTTATTTAAATATATAAATAATGACATTTATTAAAAATTAAATTATTTCAATTTCCTGTAAATAGTTGAGTAAATTTGATGCTCCCAGATGATTACTGTGTTTATCTTGTGCCTTTGAGAACTACCTTCCCCCTTTTGGTTGACTATGACCTCCTTAAGGGAAAGAATTGTTTCTTGTTGTATATCCCCAATATCTAGCAGAGTGCTTGGGCCAGAGTCCATAGCAATAAATGTATGCTTGTGTTGAATACGTGTTTGTGTATGCATTAGAGAGTGTGTAGGATGTTTGTAAATATTTTACAGGCTACTGAATGATAGTATGTTTACATTAGGAACATGCATTTATATTCTCTGTGTGAAAAAAAATATGTACATGTTTTTGGTTCTTAACCTTTAGTTGTTGATTTATTTAGATGTCTGGACCATATGCATATAAGACTTTGGATGCAGTGCTCTGTGTGGTCAGCATCAAAGGGTTTTCTGATCTGAAATTTTCCTATGGCTGGTACATCTAGACATTGTTTCTGGCTCCTTTTTGCATATTTTCATGGTTATTTTTTCTATCTCCCATCTTTTGACATTCCTTCAGTATCTCATATAACCTTAAATTTGATAAATGTACTTAATTCATGATAGCTGTACTTATTTTATGCCTACCCGATCCAGTAAGTTGCTTCTTTGGGCAACATAAATTCATAGTGGTGGATTGTCTCTTGCATATTGTGATTTTTAATTGTGAATCCATGTTCCCTCAAATTTTATCTGTGGATTTCTGAGGTCTGGTTTTAAAGTGCATTCTTCCAAAGAGGTTTTGTGTTTTCTTCTACCAGGTGCCTGGGACAATTTAAAATTGTAATTTGGTTTTTTTCTGAGCTACATGGATGGTGTGAATTCTGGCCTTAGGCCAGTGTAAATTTGAGCTCCTGGTTAGAATTTGCTCTTCTTTTTTTTTTAATCTCCAGTTCACCTAGATCCAAATCATATAAGGTTGACAAGTTTCTCTATTTCCTTCTATTTTTCCTCTTTATACCCATGAAGATGTCACTATTCAGGGAGTTCCCAATTCATAAGGGGATCTTTGACCTAATCCCCACGTACACTGGCTCTAGCTTTGTTTCCTGCCTCTGTGTACTTGGGCACCTGCCCCACTACCTAGTTAAAACCAACTTGAAACTCTCATCAGGATTGGCAGATGTCCCTAGGGCAAGCATGCAACATGGAGGGGGAGGGGTCACTGACCTGTTTGGCATTTGTTTTTTCATTGATTTTGACCCCTGGAGAATTTCCCTTTCTTGTTTTCTACAAGTGTATGTATTTGAAAATAATATTAAAATACTTTACTTTGCATTTAGGAGAAATTGGAGATCTTTACTCATTTGTTGGAATTAATAAGCTCTTGAATGTTTGCTGTGTGTGAGGCATGCTATTGACCCGCACACTGGAAAACATGACTATCCTTTTCAGTAATGAAAATGGGATGCACTCAACTATCCTTACTCCTTATCTGGATCTTCTGGTGGCTGGCATTTTCGTGGTGACTGAAATTTTTGAGGTGTCTCTGCTCTTTTCTAAGATAAAGTGGTATTGGACTAGCTGATCCTTATGGATCCTTTCAGCTGTAAAATTTTTTGACTCCATGACCCTTGAACCACTGCATTTCTTTATTTTCCCCTCCTATTTTTATCTTATAATAATTCAGCTAAAGACAGCAACCCAGTTACCCATACCTCATTCCAGGAAATTTTTTTTTTTTTTTGTCCTGTTTTGCCCATCTGTATTTACTGCCTAGCGTTCTGATCTTTTAGAGATCACCCAGAATAAATGTGTTCCATGTTCCTCCCACAGGTCGCTTCCCTCGGAGTCACTACCTTCACCTTATGTGCTCTGTGTATAGACCGCTTCCGGGCAGCCACCAACGTGCAGATGTACTATGAAATGATCGAGAACTGTTCTTCGACAACTGCCAAGCTTGCTGTTATATGGGTTGGTGCCCTACTGTTGGCGCTTCCGGAAGTTGTTCTCCGCCAGCTGAGCAAGGAGGATCTGGGGTTTGGTGGCCGAGCTCCTGCGGAACGCTGCGTTATCAAGGTCTCCCCAGATTTACCGGACACCATCTACGTTTTAGCCCTTACCTATGACAGTGCAAGACTCTGGTGGTACTTTGGCTGTTACTTCTGTTTGCCCACACTTTTCACCATCACCTGCTCTTTGGTGACTGCAAGGAAAATCCGCAAGGCAGAGAAAGCCTGTACCCGGGGGAATAAACGACAGATTCAGCTAGAAAGCCAGATGAACTGTACAGTAGTGGCTCTGACCATTTTGTATGGATTTTGCATTATTCCTGAAAATATCTGCAACATTGTTACTGCCTACATGGCTACAGGGGTTTCTCAGCAGACAATGGACTTGCTTTATATCATCAGCCAGTTCCTTTTGTTCTTTAAGTCCTGTGTCACCCCTGTCCTCCTCTTCTGTCTTTGCAAACCCTTCAGTCGGGCCTTTATGGAGTGCTGTTGCTGTTGCTGTGATGAGTGCATTCAGAAGTCTTCAACAGTGACCAGCGATGACAATGACAACGAATATACCACAGAACTTGAACTCTCACCTTTTAGTACCATACGCCGGGAAATGTCCACGTTTGCTTCTGTGGGAACTCATTGCTGAAGGACAACCTTTTGTTTGGTTAGATTTATTTGATTTTCAGATCCTGTGAAAGTTTTTACTTCATATTTTCCCCTCCTGGGGGAAAAAAATGCAACAAAAGAGAGAAATATTAACTACTGTAGAACTGATTCTGCAAATTAATATTTGTGCTTTGAAAAAAAATGTTTATATTTAGTTATTTAAGAAATATGAGGAGGCCAGTAGTTTTAGGTCATTTTATCTGGTATGGTGCTAATATTTTATTTGAAAAAAGTTACTGCACCTTCATTAATTGCTAACTTTTTTTCTTTTAAAAAAAAATATATAATCAGTGTATATTGATTATAGCCATGTGATTTTGTAGGTTATTTTATGTTTGAGTTGTGATTGGAAGTATATTGTATATGGTATCGTGAGATGTTAAGAAGCATTCACAAAGTAGCACCAAATAAATTATACTTTATTCTTTAATGTCATTGTCAATCTACTTTTAACCAAGATTCAATAAATCTTTTAATTGCCTTAAATACACAATTACTGGTTCTATGCACAATTTAAAACCAGCCTTATTGTTTTAAAATTCTATTTTCCTTTAAAGCAGGTAATCACCATGTTACAAAGCAGTTTTTCTAATAGTACTATTTTATGTGCATGATTCATATAAAACTATATTGTATGTTCAGACAAAATTGTATTTTTAATATTCAGATACAGATGTAAGATTACTTCCAAATATTTATAAAATATGAATAGACAGCAGAGTTACTATTATTTATTTCTGAAGCATCATGTAGAGCTACAAGTTTTCCCATTACGATATGAGCAGAATCAAGGACTAAAACACCATGTATTTATCTAATTTCCTCTGAACATTGACCTTTGAAGCACTCTGAATTCTAACTTTTCTCCTTTTAAAAAACAAACTTGGTTAAATCTGTGTGACTTAATTTCTTTAAAGGAATGAAAGTACAGTAGTGGAATAATAAAATATATATCTTGATTAGAACATTTGAATATTCAAATACTACCTTTAAATTGATATTCCATAAGCTTCCAACAAAAAAACTAACCCTCTCCTTTTGAATTATTTGATTCCCCTCAGGAGTTTAAGTTCCAGCAGTTGTGTAGGATGCCTGCCTCTAGGGATTTGGGAATGAAAACAAGGCATCATTGTCTTCTTACAGATCCCTGTAATAGATCTCTGAAAAACTTCTCGAGGATGCCTAAACTCGGTTTGGGCTGCTGAGCATATCAACAATTGTGATTCCACAGTGTCTCTCGTGATATTTAGTCAACTTTATAAATCATAAAACATTGACTGAGCACATGATGTAGAAAACGCTCCGTGAAATTACCTGTAGTAAATAAAAGTAACGAGAGCTTAGTGTTGGACTTTATAAAACCAGGCAGGAGTGGGATAAGAAGGCAGGGATAAGATAAATGTGTAAACAACAATGGTATAATCTGGGACCTTTTAGGGAGGTGTAATGTCCCACGATGGATCAGAGAAGAGAGAGAGAGCCATCAGAATTGAGGAGATTGTGAAAGGCTGTGTAAGATAACTGGATGGTTAGTCCATTGAGAAGGTTGATAAAAGGTAGTGTGAGGAGTGGACACTCCAGGAGGAGGGAGCCAATTGAACAAAGGAATAGAGAGAGGACTTACGGGGTATGACTGAAGAATAAATGAATAGTCTATTTTGGCTCCCGTACTATGTGGGCATAGGAGGAGGGGAAGATTGAAGGGGGGGAAATCGGAGGGGGAGATGAACCATGAGACGATGGACTCTGAAAAACAAACTGAGGGTTCTAGAGGAGGGGAGGTGCGTGGGGGGATGGATTAGCCTGGTGCTGGGTATTAAAGAGGGCACGTTCTGCATGGAGCACTGGGTGTTATGCACAAACAATGAATCATGGAACACAACATCTAAAACTAATGATGTAATGTATGGTGATTAACATAATAAAAAAAAAGAAGCCTCATGCAATATGCTGATGAAAATATGCATTGAGACCATATTATAAAAGGGTCATGTTTTGAAAGATGTTTAAATGGAGTCCTTCAGGAAATGTGGCTTGGTTTTAATGGTTTTTGAGCGTTGGGGAAACATCACCGCAACTCTGTAAAAGGAAGATCAATTTGAAAACAGTTTCAACAGGCTGTTGGGGAGAGTCTAAAAGTGAAAAACCAATTAGGAAGCTATTATAAAGGTTGAACCACAATGAGGGCAGTTGGGACTCAAATTTCTTTTTTTCTTTTATCCTTGACTTTTGACTTTTCAGTAGTTGAAACCTACACCTTCTTACTGAATCCTATCTCTGTTGAAGTAGGAACTTTGATAATTCCAGTGAAGTTGTCCCAAGTGTAAAGTGGTTTGGAAGTTTTCTCCATAGCCTTGCTCATTGCTTTCTCATAAGAATTCCTGCAGTGTATTTTTTTTTTCATTGTTACCCTTTTATGCTCTACTTTTCTCTAATCGAGATTCTGTCCCATGTCTTCCCCTCCTCAAAGTTTCCTTAAAAAGAGAAACACACACCTAGATTAAGCCTGCTAAAATTTTGATTGGCCAGATATCTCTACAGATAGCGTTTGAGTTCACGAACAAAATCAATTCTGTAGTTTCAGGATAGTTAGCAAAAGTCTTTTCAAAATATCTATACCTGTATCTACAACTGGATAGCATAATCAATTTAGCATTTCTTGGATGATTCACAATTCTGAAGGCTTCAAATCTACGACTTCAAAAATCAACTCATATTTAACTTGATGAACCTTTATTAAAATTCTTTGTGCCTGGTGCTAGGCGAGGTAGTTAGAACACATAATTTAACTTTTCTTAACCTTAAGATTCCTGCCATCAAGTAGTTTATTTGCTGAAAGGGGCATATTTATAAGCAAATAAAGTTTAATGTGATAACTGCAGTGTGCATGAAACATGGAGAGGTTGGTGAGAAGCTGAAGGTGAACAGACTTTGAGGGCCCAGCAGCTGGGAGGAGGTAAGAATGAAGGCTTCACAGAGGAGAAAGATCAAATGCTTATTGTTCCATATCAGATCTAACTGATTTTAGATCTAAGTGATTTATGTTGAATGAATGATGAATTTGTGTTTATTCTAAGGAAATGCTGATACTTGTTTTTACAAATACATTCTTAATAACTTTTCCCTCATTATTTGCTTTTTTTTCTCATAAAAGTGGAATTAGAATAAAGGTTCACTTCTTTAATAATTATGGTAAGATTGATTTTAGCGTGTTATAAAAAGTATGCAAGTGATACTGAGTGCAGAGCATTCGTTAAGTAATGGCTGTTTCATTGTATCTCAACTCACTTATTCAACCAATAGTGAGTACTACTATATGTTAAACACTGTTGTGGGTGCATGTGCTGTAGAAACTGGACCAAATAAATTTAAAAGTACAATATACAGTATGTTTGATAATGAAAAGTAATATGGAGAAAAGGAGTAAGAGTATAAGCTGAGGTTATAAAGAAGACTTTACTGTAAAGGTAACATTGGAGTAAACAAACAAGTTACATAGCTATTTGGGGGAAGGGCAGAGGGTACAAAAGCTCTGAGGCAGGAACACGTTTGATAGGTTTCAGGAATGTAAAGTGGCCAGTGTGGCTGGAACAATTGGAGGGAGGAGAAGAGAAGTATCAGATGAGATCAGAGAGCTAAAAGGATGCCAGATGATGTAGGGCCTGGGAAGCTATTGCAATGACTGCTGTTTATGCCGGGTAAGGCTCCATTCCATGATTTTGGAGAGAGGAGTGACATGACTTTTTAAATAACATTTACTTACTTAATTTTAAAATTAATACAAAATTTTTATTAAAATATACAGTAAATTCACCACCTTTCGCGTATAGTCCTGAGCACATCGTTATGTAACCACCACTAAAAAGTACTGAACAGTTCTATCATTCTAGGAAGTTCCTCCATGTGTCTTTGTTGCCAACTCCTTATTTCACCCCCAGGCCACCTATTAATCTGTTTTCTGTCCTTACACTTTACCTTTTGCAGACTGTCCTATAAATGGAATTATACCATACATAGCCTTTGACTCTGGCTTTTTTAACTTAGCATAATATATGGGATATTCACCCATGTTGTTGTGTGTATCTGTAGTTTGTTTCTTTTTATTGCTAAGTAATATTCCATTGTATGGATGTATCACAGTGTATCCCTCTCTTTCCCAACTGAGGGACATCTGCATTGTTCCCAGTTTTTGGTGATTATGAATAAAGTCACTATTAACATTGATGTATACGTTTTTATGTGAACGTAAGTTTCTGTGTCTCTGGTAAACAGCTAGAAATTTTGGGTCACTTGGTAAGTCCATTTTTTAACTATGAGAAACAACCAACTGTTTGCCAAAGTTGCTATACCATTTTGCCCTCTCACCAACAATGTATGAGAGCTCCACTTTCTCCATATTGTCAACAGTACTTGCTAGTTTTTAATTTTTAAAAATTTTAGCCACTCTAATAGGTGCATAGTCGTATCCATGTGTTTTGCACTTCTCTAATCAATTTTATTTTTTAAAAAGATGAACCAACAGAAAAATCAAAAGACAACAACAGTGAACACACAAGTTCACTATTCACCTGGAATCACAAATTATTAACAGTTTCTGTGCTTGCTTTATTTTTTCTCTATTTTTTCCTTATTGTTTGAAAATAAGTTACAGATATTAGTGCTGCTTCACCCGTAAACACTTCATGTATCTCCTAAGACCAAGAACATTCTCCTGCTGTACTCAGCATAATTATCACAGCCAAGAAATTAAATACTGAAACAGTCATATTTCCTAATATTCAGTACATTTCAAATTTCCCAATTATCCCCAGTAATGTCCTTTATAGGAGTTTCCCTTATAGAATTTCCTTCCTAATCCCTCCCCTCTTTCTTGGTTCTTTTAAATTTGGAGCATTGCTATCATCTTAGATGGGGTTCCTGAAAGCAAAATCAGAGGAGGATTTAAGTGCCAGTGACTTATTTGTTCCTTCTTTCCTATTTTTGAGAAATACTGGTCTATAGTTTGTATGTTTTTCCTTACGATGTCCTTGTCTGATTTTATTATCTGAGTAATACTGGCTTCAGAAAGTGAGCTGGGAAATGTTCCATTCTTAATTTTATGAAAGAACTTCTGAGGAGTTGCTATTATTTCTCCTTAAATATTCAATGGAACTCATGAGCAAGGTCATCTTGGTTGAAGCTTTTAATTGTGGGAAGAATTTAAATTACTAATTCATTTTCATGATGTGTATGGCAATGATTATATTCAAATCCTTTACCTCTCTGAGTCTTATAGACTTTATTCATACAGGGATTTCTGTTTCAGACTCTGAATATTTCATACTCAAAAATTTCCCTGATTCTGTGAAAAGTCTTGGGTCCATTATTTACCACACGAGACACCATCTCTTTTCCAAGTTAATTCTGAGCCATGGGATCAAAATCTGATTAAGTCTATGGTGGGCCAAGCACCCAGGTGCTTCTATTAGGGAGCTCACTTGGACAAAAATTGCCTTAGATGTTCTAAATAACTGTGATGACTCCTCCTTTGTTCATTTTAGCCTTGTACAATTCCTTAGAATTTCTAAGAACTTGTGACTGAATTATAAGTATATGAATAGTCTCTCATGTTTGATAGTTCTAGGGACCCATAATATTGAGTAGATGAATTAATACATATCTGGAACAGTGTCTTTCATAGAGTAAGCACTCACTGAATATTAGCCACTATTATTATATCAATATTGTCAATACATATCAATATTATTATGTGCTACAGTTCCTAGCAGTACTATGAACTTCAAAAAAAACCACACACTTCATTTTTCCTCACCTCCATAGTTACTTAGCAATACTCACACTGTGTCAACCAGAATGTTCCATTTCAGGACTACCGAGATGAAGAGCTGGCCTGACACTACAGAAGATGCCGTTACCATCAAATATTCAAAACACAGACTTACACTCCTGCAGACTAGTCCATATTCCTAAAGCTCATATCAGTGAGCAAGCAGTTATATAAGCCTTATGTCTTTGGCATGCCACATGTCCTGTGTTTACAGGAGAGGCCCTACCCTCCCTCTATCCCGCACTCAAATACTATGTGTTAATTAGCAGCAGGTGTAGCAACTTCTCCCCTATAATCATACCTGGTCCTGAACTGGAAAATGTTTGTCAGGGAGCTTGGTTCCTCTAAAAAACATTTAAGATAGATAAGATATTCAGGAAATTTTCTTCTCCAAACTTTGCCCCTCATTTTAAAAATAGTTGGGCTTTTCTAGTCTTCAAGGATTCTCCAAGGTAACAGTTTAAAGCCTCTTCCTGATCATTTGAATTCATCTCCAGTTTTAAAGTACTCTTTAATTACGTTCTGTTGGTTCGGCTTTCTATGTTCTCTTTCTAGGAAGAGTGTTCCCAGCATATCTGATTATGGCTAAACTTTTTCATAAAGAGGGAGAAAAAAACATGTTAAAGTTTCTACAATTTCACAATCATGTTTTATGAGTATTCCCTTCCTCCTTTTTCCCCCCCACAATTTAGATATTTTGGTTTATTTCTATGTCTGCTTTTATATCAGCCCTTAAAATTCAAGTTATTTTTCTGTATATTCTTGATAAAATAGGCAACTATTATTCAAAAGATATAAAAAAGTATTTGAATGGCCTCTTTCTGAGAGTAGAAAAATACATGCTATATTTTCTTTGGCCTGGTCTTTTAGTGAATGGGCAATTGAAGAGTATTTACTGAATACCTGTTGTGCTTTGCTACTTATGTTGTCAGTTTTTTAATTTGAAATTACCCAACATAGGGCTTATGTATTAGACTGGAATTACATTACTTTAGAGCTCAAAATGATCTCAAACTTCTGATATTACCCAGCTCTTTCTTTATGTATACAGAATGGATTCCATGAGAAGTTAACTGACACAGCAAGTCATGTAATTTGACCCTGGTTAAGTATCGATTTAGTATTGGAATTCTAAGATTAGGAGATCTCCTTCCAGGAATTATAAAAAATAATTCTTTTCTACTTAAAACAATCTATGAAATACTATTTCATTTGTGTTAATTTGGATAACACAAAGTAGGTGTTCAATACTTACTCAATGAAAGAATAAATAAATCTTTAAACTGAAAGAATACGCAGAAAACACAGTTTAGCAAAAACAGATGTAAAACCAGGGCTGTGAGTTAAGAAGCAGCAGCAAAAGAAAAAGGAAGAAAGTAAGGTTTTTCGTAAGATGGTTCAAACTGTAAAATTAGCAGTCCAGCATTAATCAAGTGATATTAGATACATAGTTATGGCCATGTACACAGTATATGTTCTAGACAAATTATAACATCTGGGTGCTACAATTGAATCTTCAAAATTCTCCACCCTAAAGTTATTGAGTCCAAGTATCTAAAAAGTCACTTTAATATTCTTCCCATTTCATTCCTTCCCTCATTCACTCCCTGCATCCAGTTAAACACTGCACTGCCCAACATTGTGCTAAATCCTAGAGACCTAACAGTATATGAATTAGATACAGTTCGGACCCTTTTGGAGTTTACACTATGGCAGCACCTTCAGGCATTAAACATTATTTCCTCAATCAAATATTTACTGAAAGTGTGAGTAATGCTTAGAAAGAAAAGCTCGGAAAGAAAAGTGCTCTGAGAGTATATCACAGGGGAAACTGACCTAGTGGTAATGTCCAAGAACATTTCCTTGAGGAAGCGCTAGAAAAGGACTGGAGGGTGATGAGCCCAGGCAGAGGGCAGTTTTGCTCTATTGGTTCCGCTTACCAGCCGCTTGGCTTTCCGGCGTTTCGGAGTTTCGGTTCCTCGGTCGACTGCACTCCGGAAGTAGATAATCTTCCTTCTGACGAATCAGCGGAAGCTCAATAGTAGCCTAACGCTGCGTCAGAGTGCTCACGTCATTCGCCTTACTTCCTCTCCTCACGTAGGCATTTTATCATCTCACATCATCCTCGAAGAAGGGTGAGTATAGCACAATGAGGTATTTTGCAAGTATGCGCGAGAGCACATTCACCTAACTTTTATTATAGTAAATTGTTATAACTGTTCTGTTTCATTATTGCCGTTAATGTCTTACTGTGCCTAACTTATAAATTAAACTTTATTATAGGTGTGTATGCCTAGGGAAAAACAGTATATATAGGGTTCAGTATGTAGTGTATATATATATATATATGCTGTGATTTCAAGCATCCACTGGGAGTCTTGGAACATATCTCCTGTGGATAAGGGGAGACCGCTGTACTTTATTAAGGTTCTTTGTGGAGACAAAACAGAGCAAGTTCAAGAGCTAAGAATGGCTGGTTGGCATGCAAAGGAAGGTTGGCAACCTAAGGAAGGTTGGCATGCAAAAAGCCAAGGCAAGCGTGAAGTAGCATGAGGACAGAATTTGTATGAAACAAATTGCTGTTCATCTACAATGGGTTTCCTTTTTTTTTTTTTTTTAAAGATTTTATTTATTCATCTGAGAGAGAGACACACATCAAGAGAGGGAACACAAGCGGGGGGAGCGGAGAGGGAGAAGTAGGCTTCCCGCTGAGCAGGAAACCCGATGCGGGGCTTCATCGCAGGACCCTGGGATCATGACCTGAGCCGAAGGCAGACGCTTAACACCTGAGCCACCCAGGTGCCCAAGCAATGGGTTTCTGTTATATGTAGCTAGAGTAACTTCGCTTCGTCAATGTTAGACTGCCCTTGTATGGTTCATAGGAGACCACCTATCATGGTTATTAGAAAACTGACTTCCTATATATTTGAATGTAACAGCCTCACAATTCTCAGTCTTGATTTTTCATTTCATTTTGCTGAGTTGTGTTTCCACACTTGTACCCCAAATATTGCAATCTGAAATAGGATAATAATTCATTGACTGAAGAGATTGTATTGGTATAAGTAGAAGACAATTATTATTTACTATCACAGTTACGAGATCTTTGGTTCCTAGAATTTTGGTGCTAAATCAGTTTTCCATTGCATTCTATACATTTGTAGAGGATTAGAAGTCTTGTGGCTCAAATGTTCAGAACTTAAAGATTGATTAAAAAAAAATAGTATACTTTAATCAGTCTCAAAGTGAGCGTCCTCTTGAACTAATAATACTTTAATCAATCACATGGCTATTAAATGACATTTCCATTTCCTGCTAGTCCAGTTGTTGTCAATTCTACAAACTAAATTAAACATATTTTCTTGAATTTTTAAGAAATATAAATAACTCATATGTAATACATTCTGTGAAATCCATAGAAACCTTCTGCACTGAATGCCTTGCTGTATGACAGACATGTGATTTTATATACCCTGAATTTAAGCATAACCATACACATTTAAAATTTTTCTATTTAATCATAATTTATTTTCCTGAATTTTAAGAAAAATGGTCTCTTGTAATATTTCTTTTATTTGTATTTGTTTTGATAATGTATTTAGAAATCTAAGCCAACTAGGATTTCTTTTCCGTAATCAAATAAACTATTTTGAACTTGATAAAATTTGGAAGTTTGTCTCAGACGGAATTTGGAAGTTTAAGGGAATAGTGTCTCTGAGAGAGAGAGAGGGAGAAGGAGATGGAGAGAGAAAACATTTGAAATGTCTAGAAGGGCTTGTGATTTCAAAGTAGTTTTATAAATGACATAATCATATTTTCCTTCTATCTACTTCTTCCTCTAATGACTTTTATTCCTGAATATTTTATTGTTCTAATTCTGTTTACCAGTTAAGTGGGCTCTGATTACTAGTGCTTCCAAGGCATGGTACAGTGACCTAAGTCATGAAGCATTTTGGTAATGGAGAAATTATGTTGGGATGTGCTTTACTCATTCTAAAAACACATTCCATGTTTCTGTATAAAAGCAAGTTTTAAACATGTAGATATTTAAAATATCTTACAGCTTGTTTCTGTCACATTGGCATTTCAAGTTTAAAGCCTAAAAATTTTAAGAACAGTTTGTAAAGATGAATATGTTCTTTTGTGAAATAGTGTGAGGACATGAGGGACACCACGAATCACATTTGAGTCTCTGAAAGTCATGAAGGTCACGTTTTCTTTTATTTTGAAAATATGCTTTTGTACCATATAGTTAGGCTAATGTGGGCAAGTTCTTTAAGTTGTAATCTTGCCTTTATTACTCCTGGAATGAAGACTTTTTTATTTGTTTGTTTTTTGTCTCTATATTTGATTAGCCTTAGTGACTTGGTGTTAGGGCAGCCTTCTATCTGATTTACTCTGATTTGAATTCCAAATTGATTGAACAAACCCCACATTAATAGGTTGGCATTATTCTATGGACATAATACAGTGATTGTTGGAGAAGTGTGGCTTCAAAGTCCACCCAGGGTGTCAGATAGTAAATGGGCCTTTTGTTGCCTTTGGGGGTTGGATTATTTTTCTTTGTCTTGCTGATTTTGAGATTGTTGGACAGAAATCTAACTTTTTCTTTTCTTCGTTTTGGCAAGAGATTAAAAAATCTCAATAATGTTTCTTTAGAAGCCTTCCTTGACCTCCATAGAACTTTGTTTCTGAATTAACTTTTATCTCCTAAAAAACTTGGGGCAGGACAAGCCAGGCATTTACATGGTATTTGCAACAATTAGAAAGTTCACTGGTTGGGACTGATCTTTGGTCACCAAGTTTAAAAAGATTGGATGCTGTAATGCCAACTGATTGTGTGATTGTTTAAACCTCACTCATAAAGGATTTTAGCTGAAGAGTCTTTGTCTAGGGTAGGCTTGTGAGCCCCAGCTGCATCTGTCTCTGGAATGAATGCCTTTGTGTAAATGGTCAGCTCTGCTCTGATATTTGATCAGCCCCTGTTTGTATCTCAAACTATTTCTACATCAGCAAAGTGTGCATATAATGCTGGTCTTTGTAATCTGGTTGAGAAAATGCATGGCTGATCAGAGGTTCCCCCTATATGGTCACCTTTGGATGATTAAGTCTAGTGGAAAGAAATGTTACTGAATAATTATAAGTGTTAAGTGAATAACTGATCCATGCCAAGCTGAATGAGGACTGGGACTTTGTTTTCGGTTCTGCAATGCCTTGTCACCAAGGTGAGCTATCTGACTTGGCTGCTTTGATTGATTAAATTAACTTTACAAGTTTACAAGATTTTCATTTCCTGCAGACCCAAACACTATGTCATCAGGCTTTGGCCACTGAAAAAGGAGAGAAAATATTTTTTATTGTTAGAGCCTTTGAAAGAGTAAAGAAACCCATGCAAAGCCAGCTATACCCACACCCACACCCATGCCCCCCCCCCGCACACACACACTGCTGTATAAAATGATATGGGAGTAAAAAGTCAGACTGGTGATACTGTTTCCTGATCTAGCAGCAGGAAATGCACTCAGTGTCTTTCTGTTTTAAATCATAACCTCAGAAAGTCACAATCAATTCTTACATCCTAAGAAGCTAGGAGCAATGTTTCTCAACAGAAATACAGTTGGCACTTGAGACAAGACAGTTTTTTGTTGTTCTTTCTCAGGTGTGATTTTCCCAATGCTGCAGCAAGTTGACTATACCTGACCCTTCAGGACCTAGATACCACAATCTCTTAATATTTTTGACAAGAGAAAGCTCCTCTCTTTTCATCCTCACCTCCCATATTTACACATGTCTCTGGGAAACTGGAGTGGTGTCCGACTGAGAACCATGGTTAGGTAGTATGATTAGTGAACTATTATGAAAAATACAGAGGCATAGCCACTATCCATAGTTTACCATGTTTTATAAAAATTAGAATATGAAAAGTAACATTCAGCCCTAAAACAATAGAATATATGTAGACAATCCCTGCCTTTTAAAGTATTCCAAAAAGGTTTACATTTTTATAAATTAGTTATTTATAACTTTATAGACACTTTTCCATAGAAACCATTAGGCTGCATTTCCAAGGTTTATTTAATGAATTGTAGAGTTTTTTAATAGAAAGGCCAAAGGCTTTGCCATGAGGTAAGAGACTCTATAGAGTTGAATTTGCCTAAGTTCGAATTTTTTTTTTTTTTTTGGCCTTGAACTCTTTCAGTATTACTTAGGACAATTTGATTAGGATGACAAGCCCACTGGCCTAGATGTGATAAGAATATCAATTAATTTGTTTATTGGGGGCCATATAAACATATTCTCATATCCTCTATCTATGGTGCTATGTCTTAAGATCAAAGAACCTGAGGATTTGCATTAGTAACCACATAGTTACTTGGTGATTAAAGGGAAATGACAGGTCCAGAAGGCTAGCTCCTCTAGGCCATGAAGATGCCCAGGCAAATGCCTTTCATGACTGAAATGACCATGTCCCTCACAATTTTGATTCCCTCTTCTTTGGAAAGTGGTAGATAAACTGAAAGAATTTACTTCTGTATACCTCTGTGTTAACTTCACTGATTAAATTGAATTCTGTTTCTAGCCAAATTTACTGTTCCCACATGTCTAGGAAATGATCTATTGCTTCCTATTTGGGGCTGACATTAATTTTACCTTTAGAGGGAAATAGTCTTCCTCATATCTCAGAGTTCTTCCTGATGACTCAGGAAGAAATGAGTCATCTCATATACTGTAGATACTCATTATATAGATAAAATAGCATGGATGGCAGCAAGTATTTATAGAGCATTTACTTTATGCCAGAAATGGAAATAAGCATAAAAAGTTAAGAGAATAGGTCTTTGTTAATACACATTTAAAGAATTCTTGAAATACCTCAGTGAACAAGAATTACATAATAAATTTATTTATTTTTTTAAAGATTTTATTTATTTATTTGAGAGAGAGAATGAGATAGAGAGAGCATGAGAGGGGGGAGGGTCAGAGGGAGAAGCAGACTCCCTGCTGAGCAGGGAGCCCGATGCGGGACTCGATCCTGGGACTCCAGGATCATGACCTGAGCCGAAGGCAGTGGCTTAACCAACTGAGCCACCCAGGTGCCCTACATAATAAATTTAAACAGGTTGCTGTAATATTTTTTCATGCGTTTATGATCTTATATTGTTCTAAGTAATAAAAACATTGTCCTCCCATAAACACTTGGTAATACTTGTGTCTCAGCCTCATTTTTCTTCCACTGAATCATTCTTTCCTCCATTAGGCATTGAGCAAGCAGTCTCCAAGCATGAAACATCATTCACCTCATTTCAGACAGACCCTGTGACAGATTACAGCCTCCTCAGACATTAAAAATACATTGATCAAGAGAAGTTGTAAGACATGGAAGAAAAATTAATCCATGCCCCTCTTAGAAAGAAAAGAAGAAACCACTTTTCTGAATGACCTTTGGCTGAACAGACCATCAAGTCTTGAAAGTACCTGCCAGTTTTGCATGCCTTCTGAGGTAAGTGTACTAAAGAACGTATTCTAGACTTCTCATCCACATTTATTCTTTATTGCGAGACAGTCACAAATCGTGTGGATTGCTTCTCTCAGCTCCAAAGGTAGGCTCATTGATTCTTACCCCATCTTTCTCTCCAGAATAATTTGTTTGGTTACTTAATTTTGCCTCAGTCAACCAGCTCATGGCATTTCCCTTGCCACTGTGACATGTTCAGCAGTGGGTCTAAATTTGTCCAATCCATGTGTCCTAATTCAGTGCATTAGTATTCTGTGTCTATTGTAGCAGATTACCATAAGTTTAACAACTTAAACAATATGAATTTATTCTGTTAGAGGTCTGTAGGCCTGAAATTTGATTCCTGTCTCACTGGGTTAAGACCAAGGTGGTGGTTATTTTATTATTTTCACCTAAAGAATCCTAACATTTTATATATATATATATATATATATATATATATATATATATATATATTCCAAATGGTTCATTTTGGTATGTTATACATGATTTCTGAAACCTGTAGGGAATAAATTAGTTCAGCTATCTAAGGATTCAACAAACTAAGGATTGTCACAAAGGTAAACCTGAGTAGTACAGTACTGATATAACAGAAGTATATCACCACTGAATTGACCTAGCATAAACTTTCCCGGGAAGGACACCCCAGAATTGAGTAAGGCAACCTGGACCCAATCAGATCTTACCTTTGGGCGATACACCTGCTGGATAAATAAATGGCATTCAGGTCACTTGAGCTTAAAGTATTGCCCAAGCTTGTTATCCATACTACTCTTAAAAGTTTTGCTAACATCAGGACCCAGAAAAATTCTAAACCAATGAGGCTATTCTGTCTTATTGCAGAACAGGGCATGTTTATCATGTTATGCAACCTCAGAGATGGAAGGAGATTCTTTTCACTTCTAGCATGAGAAAACACAAAGAACCTCAGGGAGAAGACATCACTAACATTCAAAGGAGAAAGGAATGGATACCAAACAAAAGATACTGATATAGATGTTTTCTAAGAATGGCCATTATATTTCATTTCATACAGCCATTTTTCATAAATTCAGTTTAATTAAAGCCATCAAATAAGTTGAGGGTATGGATATAATATATGAAGAATATAGTGCCAGAGACTGAACCGTATTAGTATACTTCCTTCTGATATTTCAGGTAATTAAGGAACTAGGTTCTGTTATAATTTGCAAAGTGGGTGTCATAAAATTAGGCCAACATTGTTTAGAAAAAGAAAAATAAAGAATGATACTTTCAAGCTAAATTATTCCTCCTCTTGTTTTATATTCCCTAGGGAAAAACTTTTAAACTGTAAAAAGTGATAATTAACAAGGCAGTGTAAGGGAATAATGAGAGGAAAACATAGTTAGGAGTAAAAGGGATTATTATTAACATCAGAGATTACTGGTCTTCAACTGTTTTTAATTACGCTAGAGAATCGAACTATAATCATATTTTGAAAAGAGAAGTAGTGCAGGTATTTTTTAAATCTTCATAATAAAAGTGTAAAATTACCTCCAACATATTTCAGAAGACATATTTGTAAAATATTGCAAAACAAAACAAAAAGACCTCCTTAGTGTCCGTAGTTTTTGTTTCCCCGTGCAGATTGTTTCTTCTCTAACACCCGCCTCCCCCAGTGATTTTCCATGGACCATGATTTTAAGCTTAACTTGAAACTATTTTTACTACTTACAATATAGTACAATATTGTTTTTTTCTTTCCAAGCTAACTGAGGAAGATGAAAAAAAAGTTATCCAAAGTTCTACTGACAGGATTCTTTACCGTATAATTCAAACGAAGTTTTTAAGGATTCAAGTCACATAATGCTTAGAGATAAACTGGGCATTAACACTTAATATTTTAACATTCATGTTTTTCCCTCTTAGAATAAGTTAAGGATATGGTGGTTTAAAATGAATATTGTGAAAGTAATGATTGCAAAGGCAGACATTTAAGCCTTAAATTCGCTGTCTGGGAAGATACAATTTTTATATTCTGTTAGAAGACTATGTCTGCTTTCAATTACATGTCTGAGAAGATAAACCCATTTAAAACCCATTTGTCAGTTAAATTTGTCCCATGGGCGGTCTGTTTGTCATCCCTGTTCCAAAGGCCATCAGTCTATAACCTCATTGCCAGTAAGTAAGTTCACTTCACTCACAGTTGTATACTCCACGGGTGCTGCAGTTTCTACATTATTTTCCCACTCGTGCTGCTGTTCACTGCTGGTCATTTGAGCATGAATTTAGTTATAGATGGGAGGTGTGAGGGAGAAGGTGGCATTGGGAGGGGTTTTCTCAAGTAATGAAGGACTTTCCCTGTTGTCCTTATTCCTTAGACTATCAGGCTAAACTACCCTCAGAGATGCAGGCTGAACGGGTGCCTGCACATGGTTCTTCGAAGGAGGAAAACAGAATTCTCTCCCCACCCCCCAGATCTCCTCAAATGCTTATTCCACAAGATATTCAGTAAAAGACATGTGGTTGTAAAGTCCAGGTTTTTCTTTTGTGACACTTGTTTCCTTTTTTTTTGTTGTGCTTCTCTGTGCAAAGCTCTTCTGGGGAACTTCTGCTTTCTGAATAAGATCTCTGCTAGATCTTTATTCAGGGGTTCACACCAAAGGCTCCCATTGTACTCTGGTTAGATTTTTGCAAGTTGCAATTTTTGGCTTCTGGGCAATTTTCCTCCAGCAGCCAGGCATTCTCCAATGACACTGCGATACCTAGAAGGCTAAAAAAAGTCAGATATTTTTCAGAAGAACTTTACCTCATGCTGTAATGCTCCACAACATCTACCTTAGTATTGGGCACAGAATTAATGCTTCTTGATTGATTTGTAACAGGAGTGATGTTACGTAAGGCAGAAACATAGGACTATGTCACTAGGATGCTTTGAAAATTTCTCAAGATATCTACCAGTAAATATCTTCTATCGGCATTAGGATACTTAAAACATCATTAGTGACTCTTTTGGACTTTCTCCTGAAGATAAAATGTAATTATTACTAATAGTGTTACTCTATTAGTTACCATTATTGTAAACTATAAAATAATTGTGAAATAATCTGTAAAATTAAAAATGGATACGAAAGTAACCTATTTTGTATTTTGGACCATGGCTGCTTAAAGCATGAGAAGGACCATGGGACTGTAGGAAGTGGGCAAAGCTCACAAGGACACAGTAAGAGGCTATCTGATGGAAAATTTTGTCAAGGAACATTTGTCTTCTATATAAACTATTTTTTTAAGATTTTATTTATTTGAGAGAGAAAGAAATAGAGAGCACAGAGGGAAGCAGACTCGCTCCTGAGTAGAGAGCTGAATGCGGGGCTTGCCCAGGACCCTGAGATCACGACCTGAGCTGAAGGCAGACGCTTAACCGACTGAGCCACCCCAGTGTCCCAACATTTGCCTTCTTCTAAAATTTGGCCAAGATTTTTGGTTTCAGCCTAGTTTCCAATGGATCTTGACTCTCCAGAAAATTCACCAGTGTTCAGATTTTATCTCCAGTAATTTCCACAACTGTCTGCAGCCTGTGAAATAATTGAGGATGAAAGACTAATAAAATATTTAACATTCTCTAGTTTGCAGAGTATAATTGAAACCATGGAGGTATATAGCCTCTCCCACTGATGTCACCTTCAGTAAACTCCAGATATAAAGGAAGAGAAGGGTGACGTGTCCTTCTGACTGTAAATGGTTTTCTTGAGGGTTTTTAACCTAATAGAGTATCTAAAAATCATTTTGAAAAATTTGAGTAGGAGATGCATTGCAACCACAAAACACTTGCTACATTCCAATGGGTGTCAAGTGCCTTTCGTGGTTTAATAATAATTATAAACATTATCAGCAAATCTGTCACATCTCATTATTAATTATGGATTGTTATTTGTTTCTTCAGTTCTAAAAGTACTCATTAGAGATTCCTTAATTACCCTAGAGACTTAGTGACCATTTTCTGCTGTCCTCCTTCAATCTTCTCCCCATAAGAACACTCAACTCTTCACCTTGGATTAATTCAAACTTAAGATATATGAAATGGATACTTGACTAAAATTCCCAGGTTTTATAATACTGTGCAAATATGCCCTCAGTTAAAGAATTAAATAACTTTATGAATGTGTATTTTTTTTTTAAAGCAAACACCTGAGCATTTCAGTGTTGTACAACTGAGCATGGCTGGAGCTGAATGTATGTGTAAGAAACAGATCCCATTTCAATTAATAATGGAGTTCTGCTCTATACCTGGAGGTTTATTCATGCAGATGGAGGTCACAAGTGAAATCACTGCTGCAACATCTTACCAGAGCTTGCCAGTATCATTAAATTAACTTTACAAATGCATACTAACCTGGAATAAGAAAGGTATCAAACAGGTGTCTTAAGACTATGTCAGGAGAGCATGTTATTGCACAGAACATGTCCAACTTGATGACATGACTCCTGGCAAAGACTCTACCAATGATGAAATAAACTTTAGGGTCCCAGGACCACAGAGTATATACACAAATTAAATCAATTATTCTAGAATGCAATTTATGTTTCTTTAGTGACAAATATGAACTTATCAATTATTAATTTGTGTATATAAATCTGTTAAGTAAAATGAATTGCAATTATTATTAAATAATACCTGCTAATCAATCGCTTTTCTTAGAGGAAGTAAAAAAAATTATAAATGTGTTCATACTGCACCTATAAGTTTCTAGAAACATTTTATTTAATCACAGCCATAGAATGATGTAGATGTAGATGATGAATCATGAAATTGCCAGTTTTGTAGATTAAAAATAGCCAAATATTGGCAGTTAATAAAGCTCAGCCTAATAGTTGAGAGAGCCAAAACTTTTTTTTTTTTTCAGGTCCAGCTTTCCACTGAGGCAGGCATCTGTTTCTTTCTTTCTTTTTTTAAATTTTTTTATTGTTATGTTAATCACCATACATTACATCATTAGTTTTGATGTAGTGTTCCATGATTCATTGTTTGCGTATAACACCCAGTGCTCTATGCAGTACGTGCCCTCTTTAATACCCATCACCAGGCTAACCCATCCTCCCACTCCCCTCCCCTCTAGAACCCTCAGTTTGTTTTTCAGAGTCCATCGTCTCTCATGGTTCGTCTCCCCCTCCGATTTCCCCCCCTTCATTCTTCCCCTCCTGCTATCTTCTTTTTTTTTTTCTTAACATATATTGCATTATTTGTTTCAGAGGTACAGATCTGTGATTCAATAGTCTTGCACAATTCACAGCGGAGAGCCAAAACTTTTAAAGATTAAATATTTTGCCCAAGCTCCTGTAGTTTGTAGTAGGTGAGCCAGCTTTTATCCGAAGTCTGTCTGTGTACAAATCTCTTGGCCGGTCTGTTTTCAGTATTCAGTGCTGCTCAAGCTTGGTGACGTCTCCAGCTCCGTGGCTCGTACACTGCAGGAAAGCACCCTGAACCCAGAAGCGCTTCCATTTTTTGTTGGGATACAGGGGCACATTACAATCCATTTCATGCTTGAACCATTCCAGTCTGCATCAATCTATTTTCCTCCCTTTGAAGAAGATCTTGTCCTTGGTTATATCCTAAGTAAGCAATGAAGCAGTCAAGTGGAGCTTGACTTATCCCAGTTTCTTTAGAAACCAACTGACAGGTATATTCAGGGGTTTATATAGGAACGAACGAACCAAATACATTAAAAGACAAAGTTCATTCATATATCTTTTATAAGTCAATAAAATTGATTTTAATTAGTGTTCTAATGAGCTCATTGAGACACTGCACTACTGTGTCATATATATATATTTCCCCCCATACACATGCTATTTGAAGCAGGAAACAAAAATAGCCTTGGGTCTTATCATAATTCATCTCTTTAAATAACTTTGTGCTTGAATTCATTTGCCATAGCTGGCTTCCTTGTTTGCTTCTTTGCCCCAGTAATTCAAAATACATTGCATTAAAAGGGGAAAAAAAAAAAAGAGAGAGAAAGGGAGGCAAATCAAGAAACAGACTCTTAACTATAGAGAACAAACTGATGGTTATGAGGAGAGGTGGGTGGGGGATGGGAGAAACAGATGATGGGGATTAAGGAGTGCACTCCCTGTGATGAGCACCCGGTGTTGTGTGGAAGTGTTGAATCACTATATTGCACATCTGAAACTAATAGTGCACCGTATGTTAACTGGAATTTGAATAAAAACTTAAAATATATATATATTGCATTAAAAGAAATTAACATGAGATTGAAATGAAAAAGAGTAAAACTATTTTGTTTACCTTCTAGGAGATTCAGATATATGCATTTTTTTTTTCTTTCTCTTCCTTTCCTCTTCTTTCCAACAGTCTCCTGTATATGCGGCTATTTCAGAGATGTTTTATTTTGAACTAATAAACACAGACCTAAATTGTTATGGGCTAGTGTCTTCCTGAGGGAGAGATGTTAGATCATGTCAGTCATGATTTCATTTTCTGAAAACAATTTTACAGATCCATTCTGTTCTGCACTGGCTACTATCATCTCTTTCTTCCTTTTATCTCACCAAGATTTTTATCTCTTGGTATTTGTTTGAAGCAAAAAATAGATGTTTCCATAAAAGATGTCCATTTAAAATATAATACTGGGCAAAAATGGGCTTATGAATATCCTACAAAGATAGAACATTTAGTTTCTTTTTTTGCATCTAGCCCTCCAGAACTAGTATTGTAAGAAATTATTTTTTTAAAAAAGGATATTAAGCCTAGAGCATAAATAGGGTATGTATTTTATTTCATGATTGTGTAGAGTATCAGATGAGTTGTCAGATGGCATGGTGATTTAATTAATATATTCCCAAAATAAGCTATAATAGTAGCTGATAATATGGAATTATATGGATGTGACTTAAATGGAAGTAACACCTAAAGCAAACTGTTACCTGTGGGCCAAAACCAGCCCATTGTTAATTTTTGTCAATAGGCACATCATTTATTGTGTTCTGTGGGAACTTTTCTGCTACCATGACAAAATTGAGAAATTGTAACAGAGATCAGAGAGTCCACAAAACTGAAAATATTTACTACCTTGCTCATTTATCTTTCTGACCCAGATCTATAGCAAAAGTATTTAGAAAGAAGTCCTATGAAATGAATAAAAGGCTGAAAATAAAACACAGTCCTATTTTATATCTAAACTAAAGGATGTGGAAGAAATCTTAGGGTCTTAGGCTAAATCGGCATTCCTTTAAAGGACTTGCAATTCAAAGTCAGCCTAGCAAGTAGAGGTGAGTGGGTATATGGAATGTAGTCAATAGGGTAGTTGTTTCATAATTAACTTTATTTGGCACACAATTTTCAATATATAGCTGCACTGAGGGTTGTATTTTAATAAAAAATACTAAAAGGCAGTCTTGTAAACTTCAGTGATAGAGTTGCAAATGAGTCTTCTAACATAAAGCTACCTGCCAACATAATTGTCTGCCAGCTTGATACCAAAGAGTTAAGGTGTTTCATTGGTTTATTCTGAGTCTTTGGGGAGGTTGGAGCTTGTATTAATCTGGATAGGCTAGGATATTCTTCAGTAATAAACAACCCCCAAATGTCAGTGGCCTAAAAACAAAGGTTTAAATCTTGTTCAAACAGAGTGCATTGTAGCTCGGGTAACCTTCCAGGCACCTGTCCTCCACATGACAGCTCAGCTTTGCATCTCAGTATCAACATATGCTTCCATGATTGCAGGAGCCATGAAGAGAATTCTGAAAAGTCTCCAATGGCAATTAAATGCTCCTGCCCAGAGGTGACACATATCACCTCCACCTGCATTCTATTAAAAAAAAGTCATATAGCCATTCCTAACCTCAAAGAGATAAGGAGCTATGATTATGTCATGAATCCAGAATGATGATACTAGGAAATTTTGAGGGACGGCGGGACAGCACAGGGCAGTTGGACAATAGGTTGGCTCAATAATAGTTTTTCATATTCCACCTCAACTTCTCTTACCACCCAGGAGTGTCTTCAGAAGGTCATATATTTAGCTTTTCATGAGTAGGAGAGAATCAGTGGGGAAAATGTTAGTATTCAAAGTGTATGAAGGTAGGCAAGTGTATAGACTGATAGTACTGTTGCAAAGATCAACTAGATTTCCGAATTATTGATTATTACATGTTTCTTTCTCTGTTCGACTTGTCCATTTCTCTTAACTACCAGTGTTTGGTGGAAAATTAAGGCCCTTTTCTGACTGGGTTTTCGGTATAACAGCTTATTTATTTATTTATTTATTTATTTGTTTGTTTGTTTGTTAAGATTTTATTCATTTTTTGACAGAGAGAGACAGTGAGAGAGGGAACACAAGCGGGGGAGTGGGAGAGGGAGAAGCAGGCTTCCTGCTGAAGGCAGGAGGGAAGGAGGATGCGGGGATCCATCCCAAGACCCTGGGACCTGAGCTGAAGGCAGACGCTTAACAACTGAGCCACCCAGGCACCCCTATAACAGCTAATTTAAAATAATACTATTATCTCTGCACCTGTAAGCTCAGCTTTGATAAAAAGCAAAACAAAACAAAACCGAACTAGTTGCTCCTCACCCTGGATTCTACATGAAGAACAACATAATCAGTTCTTTCCTTATCCTTCAACCCAGGGTCAAATTCCAAAAGCAGTTCTTCTAGCAGTTCCTTCTTGGTTCACTCAGTTCCTCTTCATCCACTATATGGATACATAAATATCAATGTTCTTGCTCCAGTGGCTTTGTTCTAATTCACACTTTTACTCTGATTTTTTCTTTGGTTCCAATATATCTTTGTCTCTATTTTTCTCATGAGTCAACACCTGTGTTATAGACTGAAGATTTGTGTCCATATATTGAAATCTAATCCCCATTGTGATGGTGTTTGGAGGTAGGGACTTTGAGAGATAATTAAGTGATAAAGGAGGAGACCTCATGAATGGAATTATGCCCTGGTAAGATGAAGCCAGAGAGCTAGCTCACTCATCTTTCTACCATGTTAGGATACAATGAGAAGTCAGTCATCTGCAACCCAAGTGAGAGACCTTACCAGAACCTGATCATACTGGCACCGTGATCTCAGACTTGCATCCTCCAGAACTGTGAGAAATAAATGTAGTTTAAGCATCCCAGTCTATGGTAATTTGTTATAGCCACTCAAATTGGCTAAGATGGGTTACTTAACCACAAGTGTATAACATCATATAGCACTCATGGGATAACTTCAGCCTTCTCACACATAACTGGAGAAATGTGTTATTCCTGATGGTCACTTTACTGCATCAATTTTACTGAGATTTTGTTAGAACATCGGGTGATTTTCTTTATGGAGTTTTTTTCTGTAGTGCAGATGGAAATGATTGGTGGTGGGTCATGCTGCCGTAAATTTTGTAAACCACTCTATGCCTGTCCTCACCCATGCACACATATTTATTTTGTTCATCAAACTTCCTTTTCCTCAAACCTCTTGTTTTTCCTTGAATTTTTACTTGGTTCTTTTAATGAAAACACTTACCTTTAAACAAATTTAGAGTGATTGCTATGTATGAACTAAAAATGAGTGCTGATAATTTCACAGTATGTACAATTTTCCATGCTTTAATTTGAGATCACTTACAAAGAAGACATTTGAATTCTTTTGGTCACTGGGGTCCTCAAATGTTAATAAATATCACTGTATTTGGTTTGTGTTTCTCATGTGAGGGAATAGGCTTACAGTTTGAGATATAGCCCAAACAGTTCAGCTGTTTAGCTTTTAGCCCTTCAATATCAACTTAGGTCCCTCATTAATCTTATACATCACTTCCCCAGTATCCAGTCTGGAAAGGACTGAACCATCTGAAACTAAAAATAGCTAGAGTTTGATTAATATTCTGTAGGTGACTGATGGGGCAGCATGTAGAACCCTGCTTCAAAATCGTGTCCAAAATTCATAAGTCTGTCTTTCTATAAGAACAGATCAATCACCATCACCAGTAAGCAACTGAGCAGGGGTCTGACGGTTATCTATTAACACTGGGTATTATAGATGATGCCCTCCCACATCCAGAAATTCATGTGATTCACAGTTGGCATCTTGCTGAAGATTAATGGATGAATGTGAAGTGATGGGTCTGTGATGGATTTCACTTATGATTGTTTTTTGACTGTTTTGCTTAACATTCTTCTCTGGCTAGACATTCACCAGCTAGAGTCATTGAACTCAATCATTGCAACATTTTAAATTTGCACACATTTACCAGCCACAGCTTTTTAAAACTTTCTTTTCTCTAAAACTATATATAAAAGAAATAAAATTGGTATTTTTTTCTCTTCTATGCAATAGAAAATTTTCTTTTCTAGATATAAATCATTGAGTGACTATTTCAAGTTTGGATTCATTGTAGGTATATGCTTATATTCACTATGTGCTTTATAATTTTAAAAATTCACATAGACGTACTAGTCCCAGGCTAGCTGTAAATTCCCATTCTTAATTGTTTAAAGGAAGATAAAGCAAGGAAATAATGGGTAAAAGATAAACATTTTTGAAACTGTGACTGCGTGTTCAATAAAAATGAAAACAGAGGCTTAAACTTAAGCCCAACAGTCTAGTAAAACTTGAAGATTTCAGCTCTAGCTTATTCTCTTTTGTAATACTTTCCCTATTATGATTCTTGTTGACTGATTTCAGTGTATCTATATATGATATTCTGGCCTCTTATTCCTGGACTTCCTGTCCATCAGTAATGTCCTTCACACAACCTCAGTCACTCCCACACTTACACCTGGATATTTGAGTTCTTTTTCTCTTTCTCTCCTCGATGATTGACTACTTTTTACCCTCACCTTTTTCCCCACATGGCCAACTCTGTTTCCACCACCCTCACTCTCTACTGAAAACCTTACTTTCTATTTCATGATTTAACAGGGAAAAAAAAAGAAGACAACTTCCCAAGACTATAAGACCCTTTCTACTCACGTAGATCATCACAGCCTATACCCTCTGTCTTCATGACTGTGGATTCACTGCCGATGCTCCTAATGGAACAACTGTTTCTGTTGTACAAGCTCCCACCCTCTCCCATCTCCTCAGTTACTTTGGCTATCCCTTTCTCTCATACTAGTTTTTCCTCTCTGCCATATCACTCCCGTTAATATAAAAATTGCTATTATTTCTCCTTGTTAAAAAACAAATAACCTTCTCTTGACCCCACTTCCTGTCCATCTACTGTCATTTTAAAACAGAACAGTTCAGAAGTGTTGTCTATAATCTGCATCCAACTCCTTTCCTCCCCATCTCTCTTAAACCTGCTGTGAATAGGCATTTGTTCCTTCCATGCCCCTGAAATTTGTCTTGTTAAGATGACCAGTAACTTCCCCATCCTCTCAATCAGCAAATCCCCTTGGATTCAGGTTCACATTACACCCCTAACCTCATCACTTTATATCACTGCTATTGCTATTACCCTGGTCCAAGTCACCTGGACCATAACCCACCTGGATCACTGCAACAGTCTCCCAACATTGTCTCCCTGCTTCAACCCTCATTATTTCCCTCCTCCATATACCTGTTTTCAGTACAACAATATGATCTGTTACAAATAACAGAAAGGTAACAGATCTACTCACTCTGAAATGTTTCAGTGCTTCCTGTCTTTTTCAAAGTAAAGGTGAGTGTCCTGTGAGATTCAATCCCCTCCTTAACTTTTGCACCCTGTTCCCCTATTTAGGTCCCTCTTGCTCACTTTACATGTGTCACCTGGGCCTCTTTGATGTTTCTTCAACACACCAGAACACTTCCACCTCAGGACTTTACTCTGGTTGTTTTTTTTTCCCTACTTGTGTTCCCTACTTGTGTTCCCTCTCTCGCTGTGTCTCTCCTGTCAAAAAATAAATAAAAAATCTCTAAAAAAATTTAAAAAAAACTATCTCAACCCTCTATCTCTCTCCCTATGACTTTTGTTTGTTTGTTTGTTTCTTGAGGGCATATCTGGTGGTTTTAATTTTTATATTTTTATCACCTGGAGAAAGGGTGCATAAAACACATGTTGAATGAGTAAATATGAGAAAAGACAAAGGATATCTTGATGAACAGCAAAGACCCAGCCATGTCTGTGCTCTGTAAGACAGGAAACATGCCAGAAGATTGAGGCTCTAATGTACTCATCAGTGGCATCATGAGGATGCTGATGCCCCATATTATTCTCTGACCAAAAATGACATTCTATGCTTCTCTGAAGCTAGTTTAGAAAGGAACATTGTGGATAAGCTTGGTTGCTATGGGAGTCAGGTAACAGCAAGTGAACTTGATTTAAAAGAAAACTAGAAGAAAAAAAAAGACGATAGCAGGAGGGGAAGAATGAAGGGGGGGAAATCGGAGGGGGAGATGAACCATGAGAGACGATGGACTCTGAAAAACAAACTGAGGGTTCTAGAGGGGCGGGGGGTGGGAGGATGGGTTAGCCTGGTGATGGGTATTAAAGAGGGCACGTTCTGCATGGAGCACTGGGTGTTATGCACAAACAATGAATCATGGAACACAACATCTAAAACTAATGATGTAATGTATGGTGATTAACATAACAATAAAAAAATTAAAAAAAAAAGAAAACTAGAAACAGAGCTGGTTTTCAAGGTTAGCTTTAGTTGCCTTGTTTAGGCACAACTGATGGCAGTTTTCCATATGTCATCATCATTGCTGTTGTCATTTACACATACCAATCAGAATCCTTTTCACTTCTTAGCAAATATTGAACATTTACCACATACCTGACATGATAAGCAGCAGAGGGAGTACAACATAGCAATGAAGAAAAACCAGATATGTTTCTGGCTTTTTAGAACTTACAGTGATTTCAAATTATGGTAGTTGCTACCATGATACAGAATGCAGTATTCTTTAAATCTAAAAATAAAATAAAATAAAATAACAGCTTTTTGGAGATATAATTCCCATACTATGAGTTTTACCCTTTTAAAATATACAATGTAATATTTTTTTAGTATAGTCACAAAGTTTTGCAACCATCACCAGAATTCGAGAACATTTTTGGCATCCCAAAAAGAAACTCCAGTACCCATTATCAGTCACTCCCCAGTCCCTACTCCCCCCATCCCCTAGCAACTACTAATCAACTTTGTGCATTGATGGATTTGTCTGTTCTGGGTATTTCCTGTAAATGAACTATACCATATGCTATCTCTGTTACTGGCTTCTCTCACTTAGTATAATATTTTCAAGGTTCATTTATGTTGTAGTATATATCAGTACTTTGTTCATTTTTATTGCTGAATAATAGTCCATTGTATGAGTAGACCATATCTGTTTGTCCATTTGTCAGTTTATGGACATTTGGGTTGTTAACACTTTTTGGCTGTTACAAATAATGCCACTGTGAACATTCATGGACAGGCTTTTGCGTGCACATATGTTTTCATTTCTCTTGTGTATTTACCTAGGAGTAGAACTGCTGGATCATTGGTCACACTATTTGTTTTAACTGGAGGATAGTTGACATACAATAGTATAGTATTTTCAGGCATACAACATTATATACATTATGAATCATAACTCTATGTTTAACACTTGGAAAAACTGCCAAACTGTTTTCCAAGTGCTGCACTATTTTATAATCCCACCAACAATATATGAAGGTTCCAGTTCTTCTCCATCCTTGCTTGACACTTGCTGTTGTCTGTCTTTTCTATTTTAACCCTCCCAGTTGTTATCTAGTGGTGTTTCATTGCAGTTTTTGGTTTGCATTTCCCTGATGACGAATAATACTGACCATCTTTCATGTGCTTATGGCCATTAAGAATACGATATTCTGAGAGTTTCTGTATTCAGGAAAGGCCTTTTTGAGGCAAGCTATTTTAATAGATTTGAAATGTATGTAGGATTTAGGTAGGATAAGCATGAAGGAAAAGCTCCCCATGTTAAGAGAACAACCCTTACAAATATCCTGAGGTTCAAAGGCATTTGTCTTTTAGAGAGACTGAAAGAAGGTCACTGTGGCTGGGCAGGGGTGGGTGAGGTGGAGGGTGGCATGAAACGTTTCGAGAAGTCAGCAGAACTGAAGCACACAAACTTTAGAAGATATAGTTCAGCAAATTAATTTCATTCACAGCATTTAGAGAAGACAGCAGATTTTTAAGCACAGAGGTGAAATAACTTGATTTATGGTAATAATACCTGATGTGCATATAGCACTTACCATGTTCTGGGCACCATTCTAAATGCTTTACATATATTTACTACATCTACCCTACAAGGTTGTATATTATTTTCCAATTGCTGCTGCAACAAATTACCATACACTTAGTGGCTTAAAGCAGCATAGTTTATTATCTCGGGGCATCTTCTGGGGGAAGATTATTCTGGTTATTAATAGTATAAGGGATGTACTGTGATTTTCTGCCTGGTAACTTGTTCATGGTCACATAGATTGGTGACAGCACTGGGATTTAAACCAGAGATCTGATTCCAAAGAGCACATCTTTAACCCCTAAACTATCCTGCGTCTCATAGTTACTAGATTTTTACAAATGTACAATTATTTATTTTTTAATGGCACTGCCCTATGGAACGCTGCATCAGAAAAATGGTTGATATAATTGATAAATGAACCTCCTGTGTGCTTATAGGTAAAGCTCAATATGCCTGGCTCCTTTTAACCTTGTGGTTTATTCTTTTCTAGTTTTTATAAATGTTCTTCTAGTTGTTAACATTAGTGTCTTTATTTGACCTTTCCCAACAGCTGGCCTATTTCATGGAAAAAATCTAAATGGTCAATTTCTGCCTGTTAGTACAGGAAAGAAAATTTGGCATTTGTGAGAGTCAATTGGTACTAGTATGTAAACTGAATATCCCAGTATATTTATCAGTATTCACAAATGAGTATAATGAGGAAATGTCCAGGATACTTCTGTCACCTAAGGCCACTTTAACTCTCTGAGTTAAAGACTCAATGTCGCTTAAAAATTTTTGCCTCAGAGGGTCTGGTTGTTCAGAGGATTTAATGGAGGGAAAAATATATGATATTATATACAAATAGGAGTACTCACATTTAATTCCTATATGGAGAGATAGCCTAACTATAACTTGACTCTTCAACCCTAAATAGGTTAAACAACAGGAATTCTAAAGTTTGCAGTTTCCTTAAGCTTAGTCAATAAACTCACAAACTGAATAAAAAATGCAGCCTACAATGTACTTTGGAGTTTAATATCTGAATTTATGTGCCTTTAATAAATTGCTATTGGTAGAATAATTACTTTTGTCTTTTGGGGAAAAATTTTGCCTCAGATTTTCCTCATCTAATTTAGCCTTTCTATTATAATTATGTTACAAATAAATACAGCTTTGTGGGACCCATGGGGTCAGAAACCCTCAGTGTTTCACTGGCTCTCACTTTTGGCTTCTATTGTTGACTCTTCCTCTTTTTCCCTCCTTGCTTTTTTGTGACCCCATGTGAGTTACTTTTCTCTTCTCTCTCTCTTGCTATTCATTTTTTATATCAGCCAGTTAACAAAGTTAAGTGTCTTACCCTTTACAAATTAGCTCATTTGAGCTGCTGCTTCTCTAGAAAAGACATATTTGTGTGCTGACTATTAGCAGATTTAAGGGCATAAAAAGGACCTATCCTCACTCATTTCTACACCTCAATGATCAAATAAATATATTATGGGTTTTTACTACTGAGATGATTCCAGATTGGGAGTGAGAGGATGAGTGGTCGAGTTACTTGTATTTCCTTAATGCATACTAATTAAACCTCTCATCTAAAATAGCAAGAGTAGTAAGCCTTTTTATATAGAGTACCAGAAAAAAATTGAAGTCCACTGAAGATACCATATATCATAAAGAACTTTCAAAGGACTAGAATGTATCGGTTTCTGCTATGAAATGTAGTCTCACTGTGTTCCAGTGATAACTCATAAACATAACATTTGAAATAGAAAAGAATATTCCTCTTCAGTGAAAACCCATTTTGGCTACTTAGGAGATATATTCCAGACAGAACCTTGCTACACAGTGGGCCCTTGAACCAGCAACACGAGTATCACTCAGGAGCTGGCTAGAATGCAAAATTAAAAGTCTTCACTCCGTGTCTAATAAACCAGATTCTGCTTTTTACAGATATGCCCCAGGCATTTTTCATGCACTTTCAAGTTTGAGAAGCACTGCTCTAGAAAGTCTTAATATGACAAAAATCTAGAATAAAAAAAATCCACATAGCTGTGAAAATACAAATACGTGTTTTTTATTAGTAGATTTTACAAATTTACAGGTAAAATTAAATTCATATTTGTACGTAAAAATCACTCAGATTTATAAAATACTACAGTATTTTCATTACAAATAATCCCAATTGTCTCTAGGTAGAATTGAAATTCAGAGGTACAACTATTTACAAGTTTTCGTTTGACCAAAATATATGATAATAATTTCAAACAAAATATTACAGGTCCTCATACTTGAGAGAATGTAATATATAAGAAAATTCACTGCTATGAGTTGATAAAAGTAATATAAGTAATGTAAATAATACTATGTACCAAAACATCCCACAGTTTAAAAAAGTTGTCTTTATCCTAACTTCATTTGTTTCTCTTATTGTGACCCCACTTCCACTAAGGGATTTCACAAAGCCTTAATAGCATGTTCTTTGTGTCTCCCACCTAATTATAATCACACTACCCTATTCAGTAGAGGGCTAATTGTTTCAAAATAGAGTGCTGAAGCAAAGGCCTCAGGTGTATAGTTAAATGGGGTGTTAATTGGATGGCAGGTGCATTAACTTGGAAGTAAGAAAATCAAGGGGATGGTGGTGACAGACTCAGGTAGGAGGCCAGGGGGTCATTTTAAGGATTTACCACTCTATCTTTTAAAGGTATGGTATCTATATAGTTTTGCAGTCTTGGCATCTGAAAATCAAGTGAGATCTGGGAGAAATCAAATTGTGGTCAAATGCTAAGTGTGATAATAAGCTCACTCCTTTTGTATTGTATTTTTCTGGTTACCTGTGCAGAGCAGCAACCCAGTTTGAGGAGTCTCAGCTACTGGACTCCCCTTGACCATACCCCCTGTCTATTCTATTCAGACCAGTCCAGGTGGGGGTGTTTGCTGCTTTCTTTCATCTTCATCGCCTCTCCCCCAAACCTACTGTATATCTGTGTATCCACCAATTGTCGTAACTACTCCTTTATCACAAAATGGGTGCTTCTTTTTGTTTCCTAACCTCATCACTTAGCACGTGTCCTGAGACATTTCCCACTTAACCTCCCCTCTTTAAGACACAGATGAGGGTGAATTTTTGGCATGGCAAAGGGAAAGTGAATCAGAAATAGAGAGAGGTTTGGAAGAATCCAGAATGCTGTCCTTGGCATTATAGTAACCTCTCAAAGCCAACCACTTGTATTTGTCTATATCCAGTTAGCTCATGTGGATACTCTGTCTTGTTAAAGAGGACAGTACCACAGATAAAACCAGGGTTTTCAGATATGGTTGTGAACCATCCTGGTGAAAATCACCTGGGGGACTATTAAGAATGCAGATTCTTGGGTCTTCAGTTATTCAGAATCAGAATCATTAAGGATAAACTTCATAAACATATTTTTACAGAAGACCCCCACGTGGTTAATTTAAACAATGAACTACTAGTTACATCCTGTATAAACAGGACAACAGGCTCATTCAATCTCTTGTCAAAGATGACTAAAGCAATTCCCTGCAATCCTATTTCTTTGTTTCTAGGAGAGCAAGCAAGCAAATAATGAAATTCCCACCCATTTCAGTGTATTAAAAAAAAAAGTAGAATTTTTAGTTTGGGAAAGATGGATGAAAATTTTATAGGCTTTGTATTTTTTTAAACTCTTCATTATTGTTCAACATGGGATATCCTGGAAGACCGTTCATCAATTAAATAAAAATATACTACAACCACGTAGCAGCTACTCTTATAAGGATGACTGACCTAACTGAAAGGTAATACAAAAGTAGGTTAATGTCTGTGCCATCATCTCTTCATAGTATTTCGTTCACACAAACATATATGGGATAGAGATGGTGATTATTCTAAAAAGAAAAGTTTTCTGAATTCATCTGCCATGATATGCGCTAACTATGGGCTGCATGGAAACCATAAATGTCAATGAGGCCACAGGAGAACATAAACAGTTGAGAGAAAATGAGAAGGATGATGAATGGGAGTTCCATCTGAGTAAGCAGTTGTAGATTCAATCGTTGTAACCTTTGGGGGCTAATTAGCAAAGTCCGTAGGGTGAGCTGGTGCAGTGAATGCCCCAGGATACTGAAAATATAATAAGGTTTTCTAATTTAAAAGGCAAGTCAGGTATTTAAAATAAGCTTACTTCTTTGGTTGGTCAGAAACACCATTTTGCTAATTAAACTGTTGATTCTTAAAACACCATTAATAAATACTAAAAGTTATTTGCATAACCCATATGAATTGCATATGCTAGAAAATCAGAAGTTATAGAAAACTATCAATGATTTTTATTCCCTTGGTACTCTTGAGAATTTGCAGTAAATGACAGTAAGAGTATATATAATACATTAAAACTTATTAATCTCTTATGGAAATTTTGGTGTGTGTAACATAGAAACACTTTTAACAAGATCATTAAAATGTTAACTATTTTCTATAAAAAGGAAGATGTTTTAATATGGTCAATTAAGAGAAAAAAACTTTTATTACTGATATTAGGAAGATTCAAAGAGCCTGTCACTGATTATTAACTGCTAGTTAAATGCCTTTTGCAAATTGATTTCAAAATTTTAGCTGCCAGATTGAATTATGTTCTTTTGAGCCTTGGAAAGAAAAATCATAGTGGTTTTCTAAAGGTTTTTTGACATAATTAAAAAACCATTTTATCAGTCTATATATCATTCTTACAGGGTAGAATTGGTTGACTTTAGGAAAAAAATTTGTCAGTCATTTACTTTATGAAAGAATTATAAAAGTGTATGTTTTAGCCACATTTATTTAGGTATATTCAAAGCAAACACTAGTTGGAGACAATTATGGTTATTACCTATGACCAAAAGCCTTATGGGCATCTGAACACCCACAGTTTTGTCTTATGTCAAATGTATGATTAGCCAAACTGCTTGTATAATCAGTATCCATACCAGGTCTCCCTCTGAGGCAAAAGTTTTCAAATGTGTATTTTACCCCCTATATCTTTATGCTATATTGGTTGATTATCTATGCTGGTACTTAATAGAATGAATTTTCTAATCCTCAGTTGATTTGAGCTTTATTTTATCATTATGCAGCTGCTTCAAGTCAGTAGTTTTGAAATAACTCCTAAATTGTGCTCCATAACTTGATCATAAATTTTCTTCTTTTTCTATTCTTTGTCTAGAATTTTTTTTTTTGAGAGAGAGAGAGAGAGAGAGAGGGAGCATGCACATGAGCAGGGGGAGGGGCAGAGGGACAGGGAGAGAGCAAATCTCAAGCAGACTCCACACCCAGTGCAGAGCCTGACTTGGGGCTCTATCTCACCACCCTGAGATCACGACAAGAGCCAAAATCAAGAGTCGGACGCTTAAAGGCTGAGCCACCCAGGCGCCCCAGTCTAGAAATGTTTGTTAGATAGGGATAAGAGATTAATTTGTGGATGACTAAGCAATAGATGTCAAACAGTGATTGGGAATGAGTTATTTAGTAAAAGTTAGGTGGCCACAGCTATTTTCACCAGCTAATTATTCCTCGACATAATTTTTTATGTTCATGTATAATCTCATCCCATGTTTTCAGAAGACTCATTTTGCAAGAGCACAGTCTTTGCTATACCAATGTTATAAGGATGTGAAGCAACCAGGACTCAAGAACACTGTTACAGGCAGTGTAAAATGGCACTGCCCCTTTGGACAACGGCTTGATAGTTTCTTACAAAGTTAAACATACACTACCCAGCGATTCGACTCCACATGCAAGAATTTACTCAACACACAAGAAAATATGTCCAAAAAAAATTGTGCAAGAGTGTTAATAGCAACTTTATTTATAACATTGAACACCTGAAGGCAACTCAAATCTCCACCACCAAGCAAACTGAGGTATAAACTATACAATAGCCTGCTGCTTTGCAATAAAAAGAAACAAGCAAATGGATAAAGGAATTGAGGTATAACCATACAATGGAATACTACTCAGCAATACAAAGAAAAAGGAACTATTACATGGATGGATCTGACAGACTTTATGTTGAGTGACAGAAGCCAGAAACAAATAGTGCATATCATAATATTCTGTTTATATGAAGACTACAAACATGCAAGACTAATCTATGGTATTAGAAATTAGAGTAGTAATTGCCTTTGGTGGTGAGGTGGTGGTATGGAAATTATTAAAAATGGATACAAAGGAACTTTCTGGGGTGATGGAAATATTCCTTATCTTGATTGAGCAGGTGGTTGCCCAGGTGTACACAGTTTTTAATACTCAACTATGTAGTTAATATCTGTTCATTTCACTGTATATAAATTATAATGCAATGTAAAGACCTACATACATGCATAAATACATAAATGGATGTATGGATGGCTGAATGAAAGAATGAATGAATGAATGAAAATTATGGTCTCTGGCTTCAGAAAGTCTAGACTTCAGTCTTGGCTTTACAACTTCCTTGCTATGTGACCTTGAACAAGTTACTTTATTTCTCTGTGCCTTTTTTCCTTAAACTTAAGTTGATAATAATAGAGTACTGTGAGGATGAAGCAAATTATTCTAGAGCATGGAAGTGTGCTAGGAACATAGTCATGCTTCAGTAATTCTTAGATATTATGACATTATTCTCCCTTGACATTAAGATATCAATTTGACTATAACTCAACATTCATGTTCTGTTTCATATATACTGTTTCTTTCCAGGTAGCAAGATGATTTATAGGCTAACTACCATGGTGCACCTTCTTGTTACATAAGCAATTATTTTTTATTATAAAAATGAAGGTATTAAAAGATCACTTGCCATTTTATTGTGTTGAGCAGTTAGCTTGATCCGCCTACAATTAACTGTTGTAATTTTAGCTGTCAGTGTACAAAAGCAATATACAAAGTTTAACTGAGACCATTGAAAATTTTGGCTCCACATATTTCCATATTCTTCACACTGAATTCCAAAATTCTTAGTTTAAATAAAGAGTGCAATGACACACTTGCAACAGAGAAAGCAACTTGAGATAATTGAGATAATAGAATTAGTAGGGGTAAATATAACTCCCAGTTCACTTTTCATAATTGAGATAATAGAATTAGTACGAGTAAATATAACTTTTTCATATTTGAGATAATAGAATTAGTAGGGGTAAATATAACTCCCAGTTCATTCAATTCACTGAGTAAAGCCTCCTTAAAAAACATCAGGAGAAAAAAAAAATCAATAATTTAAATAATCCTTCCCTAGGATTTATCTGTTAGCTGAAAAGATCTTGAATTTCCTATTAGGAGATAAAGTACTAAGCCATTATGGATACTTGAGCCTGTCTGACCTTAATATCTTCTATTTAGTACTGCATATGTGAGCAATAAGGAAGTCATCCTGTCATCTTCCAGGACAGCTGTATTCACAATGAATGACCGGGGAAAAAATTGGTTTCTCCCACTGAGGTCATTCATTATTTCCCATGATTTCTTGCTTTTAAGGCCACTGGGAAGTCATTCCTTACATTGTTAGCCCCTTAGGAGAGCAGTTAGAAAAGCAATAGACCCACCTGGTAGCAATTTACATTCACTGAGTCATAGGAAAGTGTTCCTCTTCCTTTATTAGATATAATTTCATCAGACTCCTTGTTTAAGGCCTTGTGTATTTGTATAAGCGTATCTAGTTTTCTCTTATTCTGCTCAAAGGGATAGGATTCCATCTTCGCTTTAAGAAAAGGTTTAGATTCTTTGATGTCTGGAATTCTTTTTTTTTTTTTTTTCTTGCCCTGAATCCTTGGCAATCATTGATTTATTTTATCTATCTATCTATCTATCGATCATTTACTTACCTACCTACCTACTTACTTACGTATGTATTTATTTATTTTTATTCCAATCTTGTTAACATACAGTGTAATATTAGATTCAGGTGTACAGTATAGTAATTCAACAATTCTATATGTTACTCAGTGCTCATCATGATCAGTGTGCTCTGAATCCCCTTCACCGATTTCACCCATCCCCCCTTCCACCTCCCCTCTAGCAACCACCAGTCGATTCTCTGTATTGAAGAGTCTGTTTTTTTGTTTGTCTCTTTTTTTCTTTGTTCATTTGTTTTGTACGACTGGAATTCTTGTGTTCCTTTCTATCAAATCTGTTAATGCAGGGCGCCTGGGTGGCTCAGATGGTTAAGCGTCTGCCTTCGGCTCAGGTCATGATCTCAGGGTCCTGGGATCGAGTCCCGCATCGGGCTCCCTGCTCTTTGGGAGCCTGCTTCTCCCTCTGCCTCTCTCTCTCTCTCTGTCTCTCATGAATAAATAAATAAAATCTTAAAAAAAAAAAAACAAAAAAAAACAAATCTGTTAATGCAGATTTGATTTTAATCCCTGTTTGGATTAGTTAATACCATTCCCTTAGCTGATCATAGATTGGAGTCTGTGAAAGGGAAACAGTAGAGATTGATTCTCTGTTACTTAAAAATAAGGGCGCCTGGGTGGCTCAGATGGTTAAGCGTCTGCCTTCGGCTCAGGTCATGATCTCAGGGTCCTGGGATCGAGTCCCGCATCGGGCTCCCTGCTCCTTGGGAGCCTGCTTCTCCCTCTGCCTCTCTCTCTCTCTGTCTCTCATGAATAAATAAATAAAATCTTAAAAAAAAAAAAAGAAAAACAACATAGGGTGGGGATGCCTGGGTGGCTCAGTCAGTTAAGCATCAGACTCTTGATTTCGGCTGAGGTCATGATCTCAGGTCGTGAGCTCCAGCCTTGCTTCAGGCTCTGAGCTAGGCATGGAGCCTGCTGGAAATGCTCTCTCTCTCTCTCTGTCTCCCTCTGCCCTGCTTGCTCACTCTCTCTCTCTCATATAAATAAATAATTTTTTTAAATGTTAATTATTTCCCCCAACCCTATGTTTTTATTGTGTGGGTTTTTTAAATAAATAGCATTTATGCAGTGCCTATTTGTATTAGATACTGTAATAAGCACCAGATATACTTTATTTTATTAATTCTATTTTCTGCACACATTAGTTTAAATAGTAACAGTAAAGCCGTTTTTTCTTAAGTGTATAGACAAGTTGGACTTCCATAGCTCCTATCCCAGAAAACCTTTCCTGGTCTTTTTTTTTTTTCCTTTTCCTGGTCTTAGGAAGGAGGTCAGGCACTGTAGACTCATCAACTTTTAACATGTCTACAGGCTATTATTTAACTATAAATTAAATGGCAGTTCTTAAAGTCTTGATATTTGTCCATCAAGTCCGGAACTGGAGTGAACAACTCATTTTGCACAGATGGAGAAAGTCTTCTACGGAAGGGCTCGCTGTGGGAACATGACTTTGGTCCCTGCAACACTTCATTAAATTAATGTATCCAAACCATACCAGACTCCAATAAGGTTATATTATTCCAAATTATCTTCCTTCACCAGCTGTCAGAAACATCAGGATTTTCCTATAAATATTTTTGACATCCCATTGGCAGATTCCTTCTTGGATGCAAATTTGAGGTGTCAGAGTGGATAATTAATCCTTCTTGCCTTTGACTGTTAGGAAGTTGTTCAAAAGGCTTTTGATGGGGCAAAACTGATAAAGCAGCATTGAGGAGGAAATCACTATGCACTGGGAAGATGGGAGAAAAACACCCTATGTTTTGAGTAGGCTTTTAAAACCTCAGTTTGAAAACGGCAGGGTAGTTTACTGTAACATCTTTACACAATTATTTGAAAACAAAATAAGAGTCATAATTTTATGCCTCTGCCAGGAGCCCCTAATAATGATGACTTTCTACTTTAAAAAGATATAAAACCAACATTTCCCTCAGATGGCATCTTTAGTGTTAAACTGTAATTTGCACATCAGAATATGGTTGAAGAAAACATTTTTCCCTAGAAATTGAGGTTTAAATTTTTCAACTTGGTAGTTGAACATATTTTTTCTTATTTTCCTGTGTTCATTCATCTTTGGGGAATCATGAGAGCAATAGTCTTTTCCAATTCAATTTCAGCCTGTTTACAAAATACTGATGGTGAAGATAATCACGGAAGCAATAATAACTAAGTGTTATCAATTTAATCAGAGTAGCTGGCTATAAATTATAATTGGAAAGTTTCACCCTTGTTCTCATAACAACCTCCAAAGGTTAAAAACTTATAATCTTGACTAACAAAATGTTTTCTGTGTCTCAAATTTATATAACTTGCATGCATATGTAATGGTCTCATTGTTTGGTCCATTTTGAGGGAATTCTGTGGTAATTTATATGGGAGAAGAAATGAAGGTTTTCTTCCAAGCTCCATGGGACACTTCCTGTAGCTGCTTCACCTGCCCTAGCTAAGGCTGGGTTGGTAAAGCATGAAAGAAAGGACACTATGTGATGCCTGGAGTGAAGCATATGTACCAAGGTCAATGGAACTGACCCAGCAGCAGAAGCTAGGTATAGAAGTGTAGCCTTGGGAGTCAGGCCTCCATGTATGTCCAGTTCTTGCTTCCAGTCAGAAAAGTGGGGCAAAATAATGACTGGTTCTCAAGAGTCAGCTAGCACACCACCATTCTGAAGATCTGTTTTTAGATTTTTAGTTCCAGTTCCAGACCTGTCAAAAGAAAGCAGATCTCCAAAGACCCCAAGTATAGGCTGGAGTTGGTACAGGAGTTAGGGACAGTAGTATAGCTAGGAACTGTGACTGAATAAGGCCCATGAGTCTCGCAACAGATAAAACTGGTCTGATTAATTATAATTATGTTAATTATAGTCATGATTGGGACTCACAGAATGACAGTTACTCTGTTTCGTTTGGTAATTATACTCTGTGATGTGTATGTTTTTAGGGAAAGAGTATGAAGGTAAACTAATGGATATCTCTTGCTTCAGGCAGGGTTTACAAGCATTTTATGGGATGACTCGAAGCCTTCCAGTCAGAGAGTTTTACCTAAGAGATGCTGGGGAAGAGAAAGGTCCACAGAAGGAGTCAGGAGATAGGACACAACTTCCAAAATCTTTAGTCCATGATGGACCCCACCCCTGGAATGGAAGGCTTACTTTCTTAGGACTTGAAGTAAAATTATCTTGAGAAATTTTTCCTTAATGTTATAGCTGTTGGCTACATTTTAGAGATTTTTTGCATGAATGGGGAATAAGCTGTGGTTCCAACAAACAAATCAACAAAAAGACGTATTAAGTAAGATTTGAAGACTAGATTTTTCTTCATTTGTAGAATCTGCGTTGCAGCCTATGGAACAGGATGGAGAGTAGGAAAAGTACCCTGAGTAAAAAACACAGAGGCCTTTTTCTGCAAGCATGAATCTCATAATTTTTCCAAAGGCAAAGAGGAGTGTGGGAATATAGACACACTTCAATTCCAATTAATAAATGCTAATTTTAAAAATCATATTTCATAATATTTATGTCCTCAGCTATTTTCAAGTTGGCTGAGCATGGCTCTGAGGGAGTAAAGTGCAAGACCACAAAATGCAAATATGCTCATGAAATTAAAACATGGTTTTATGGGGTTTTTTTTAACCTGTCCTTAAGGTGTAATTTGCTACTTAAGTAAACAATTAATATATTTATGTGACATTTAAACTGAGGATAATGTAGGAATTTACTGGTTGTTCTTTCCCTTTCCAGATGGCAATTAATTTTGTAACTCTGAAATATTTTATATAGTAATAGGCCAATGGAACAACTAATTGAATGATAAAGCTATCTCACTGAAACTCAGTACTCTGTTCTGTAGAGAGAAAAGGGGACATGTTTGGCTCCTTGTGGGAAGTGCCACAATGTATCCTACTTGGACACAGAAACAAAGAAAAACACAGAAAGGAAGTCTGTGCAGTAGATGGGACTCAGAATCATGGGGGGGTCAGCTTACATCAGATGCCTCTAGGGCAAAGACTTTCATGTTTGTGCATGCCAAATGAGTCTTGAATGTTCAACAACAAAAAAGAAGGGATAACAACATTAATTGATTATAAATATATGAAATCAAATACACCAACATGAATATTGTCAGATTTTTTTTCTTTGAAGCTACCTCTTTGAAGAAACACATAATGTTCAGATACTCAGCAAGTCCATTCCAATAGCTAGTTTGGAATTCAAAGAGAAAAAAAAATGTAGCTCTGTTTTCATTGTATGCACTTGAGTGCATATAATTTCTTGGTTTTTTGAGCCTGACACTGATAGGAATTGGCTTCTTTTTTAAAACTTCATTTTTAGGATTCATAGGTATGTTTCTTCTGATTACTCTCTAGAGATGTTTTTGTCATAATAAATTGTGGCTTATTCATTCCAAGTGATTTTATTTTTTAAAAAAATTATTCCAAGTGGCTTAAATATTTTTTTTAATTTGAATATAGTTGACACACAATGTTACTTTAGTTTCAGGTATAATTCTAAGTGACTTTCAATAGATACCTACCAGGTAGATATCAGATATAGTTTAGCCACTAGCTTAGATATAATAGTGGTAAGAATAACAGTAATAGTATTATAGGTAATAATACTACTTATAACTGTACTTACCTACCAATATATAATATACATCAATAATGTATAACAATAATAATAGCTATTATAAATTTTGATCCTTAATCCATGCCAGACTTCTTAAGTGTTTTTTAAAAATATAATGTCCCTTTATCCTCCAAATAATCTTATACTAAGGGTAGGATTTACTTTTCCCAAGTTTACAATGAGGAACCAAAGAAATTGAAGTAATCAGAGACAAACTGCCTTGATTCCTGTTGAAACTCTGTGACTCACCACAGCACACACTCTCTTTTCTTCCCTCTTACTAAAGTAGAAAAGGTACCCATCCTCCTATGGCAGCTGCCCCCCCATCTTCTTTCACCTGTTCACCTCCTAAAAACACAACGCCATCAGAATCCTTTCCCCCTCATATATTAAATGTAAAATGGGGATAATGATTATGCTCAGCACTTAGGGCCATTGCGAGGATCAAATTAGGATATATATGAAACAGTGTCTGACACATAGCTAACATTGGCTAAAGGATGAAGATGAATGAGGAAGATGACCCTACTCTCTTTCCTTTGTTGGAAACTGTGATCTCTATATCACTTCCTTCTTCTGTAGGATAAAATATTGGCAAAGCGATTAATGGTAGAAAAAAATTAAAGTACAACAAAACGTCTGTGCGTGCTTTGGGGATGGCTATGGGTTTAAAGCAGGAGTGTGCTTAGTGACTTGAGAAACAGGTTTAATATTCTTTCATTGCAAAAAATACTATCGTATACAGTATCTGTTGCATACAATAAGCCTGAGTGGGTGTTTTTGAGCTAATATGGTGCCAAGGAATTATAAAAAGATTTCAGATTTCTTAATGTTGTTTTTCCTCTAGATTTGCTTCTCTATTCTCTCAAGGTTTCCTGGCTCACAAATTCATATGCTAGTTTTAGCATTTCAGGAGGAAACTATAAAATTTCTATTGCGGCCTCTCTCTGGGGCCACATAATTTTAGTGAAGTATAAAGTAAGCTCAGTGTGGAGACAATTGCCTGGAAATTTCTTCTCTCCCAGTTATTTTAAATAATTTATTTTCAATATGTAGTAATGAACCAAATGCACTTTTATAAGAGACTTAACCTTTTAAGTGGAATTATTTGAGAGCTTCCTTTTTGCCCACTTTTCGAAATTGTAGACCAAATTATGCTTTTATTCTATCTCCACAATTCTCTTTCTCCATATGGTTTCTTTTTCTAAAATAAATAAATAAATGCTCTTTTGATATGTCTAGAATATTGACACAATCCACCACAAGGTAATTTAATAAAACACTTTTTGTTATCATTTAGGCAAAACCCTAGATCAAGAGAACCAGAATCAGAGTTCAAAAAAGTATGTCTGTTTGGTTGGAGAATGTTGTACCTGAAAAAAACATGAAATCATCTAGTTCAATCTTTTAATGTTAATAACTTGTAGACTGAGGTTATAGAAGATCAATTATCTTCTCCACAAGTAACCTGGCTGGTTAGAGACAGAGTGCACTGTAATACCCAGGACCATAGGCTCCCTTCCATGCTGCCTCCCATCCAAACTGAGCTCTAGAAATGAAGAAAATATAAAATATATTTCCCTAGTCAAGCAAAAATTCTATAAGGCCAGTATTCCAGAAATATGTTTATGTACATTTTCTAATTAATGCATAGTTGAGCAGAGATTTATCATTTGATCTTAAAGCATCATTTAGAATATATTAGTTTGCTTTTCAACTATAATAATAGTAGGTGCAATTTAACCCTTTGTTGCATGATATTAACTGCTTCTGATTCATCATCTTAAACATAAATGATGGTATGTAATGAGAAAGCATTATTGTATAAGTTAATCAAATAAATGCTTACTTAAAAGACTTTTATTTGAATTCCATGCAACTAAGTTAGCCAACTTAGGGTTTCTGCCTCTCAGTTTACAGATGGTAAAATGGAGGTCATACCTGTTTTGTTTTCTTTGTAAGATTTCTCAATGTCAAGGAGATGACCTATGTGAAGGTGTTCTTTAAATTATAAACTATTATACAATCTCATGATATTGGGGTACTTGACAGAAGATATAATGGCAAGTGGGGTTGTATACAGGGACAGCTATTTGGCCAGTTTTACAGAGCCTTCAAGGGTCAGCACATGGATAAATTCACCATGATGCAGGGTTTAGCTCACTGCCTTTGCATAAGAAGGAACCCACACTGATTGAACTCAGGTGAATTGACTGACAAAAACTAATTTCAAAAACTGCTGATCTAAACCAGCAAAAAAATTCCTAAATTTTAATGATCAAAATGCTCATATTCCCACTCTAGCACATCACCTTTCTGGTATCAGGCAAGAACCTCATAAAGGGAAGGCAAGGGACCCTTGTCAAGAGGAAATGGGTTTCTTCATCTACAAAATATGTTAGGGAAGAACGCAGTGGATCTTTTTTTTTTTTTTTTTTTAACATTTTAAATGATTATTCTCTTTCCCTCTATACACACACATACATATGTATATAATTTTTTTTCTAAACCACTGAGAGTAGGTTATATACATCATGACATTTTATCCCTTAATACTTCAGTGTGTATTTCCTAAGAACAAAGATATTCTCTTACATAATCTTTAGCACAGTTATCAAATTCAAGAAATGTAACATTGATATAATACTTTACTATTCATGATCCAAATTTGTCAACTGTCCCAATAATAAACTTTGTAATGTTCTTTTTTCCCCTGTCAGTCAAGGCTCACAGATTGCATACAGTTGTCATGTTTCTAGTCTCCTTTAATCTGCAACAGTTCTTCAGCCTTTCTTTGTCCTTTTTGACACTGAGGTTTTCTAATGAATATAGGCCAGGTTTTTCTTCTTCCTAAATTTCTCCCTCTCTCTTTTTTCTTAAGAGAATGTTTTTCGTTTTAGGTTTGTCTGATGTTTCCTCATGATTAGATTCAGGTTATGCCTGTCTGGCAGGAATCTTTGTGCCACTACTTACAATAGTGTCCTCCTCAGGATGTTGTACGTGGAGGTACCCTTCATTGGTAAGATAAATTTTGATCTCCTCATCGAGGTACTACTTTGTTTCTCCCCTAGATAGATACTATTTTCCCCTTGGAACTCATAAGCAATCTGTGGGGAGACACTTTAAAACCATATTTTGCTCCTCATTAAACATTCTCCCTGCAATTTATCAGATGTTGAGGGTTCTTGCCTGAGCCATATTCAGGTTCCAGTGATGGTAAGTTTGGAGTGGTTGCTTTGAGAGTGTGGTGGTTCTTGTAAGAGGTACTTTATCCAAGCCATGAGAGACCCAATGAGTCCTCTTCACATCCCCAACAGTAGGTGACTCTCTGGTGAGTCTTTCCCCAACTCACCATTGGATGAACATTGCCAACTGCCATCTCTTTTAGCCCCCTCCATGTGTTCTGGGCTATCCATCCCTCTTTCTGTTCAGTCCTTCTTCAGACAGGGTAAAATGTCATTTCTTTCTCTTCTGCTTATTATCTGCAAACCTATTTCATACCTGTCTTCCTGTGATTACTTCCAGATAAAATTCGTTGAAGTTTCTGTTGTTTCCAAACTTCAGTCACGCATTTAAAGGCTGTTCATTGTTAATTTCAGGATAGTTAGTCACATCTATTGTTTGAATTTTGCTAGTTTAAAGTTCGAAGGGCAACCTGATTTTTCTGTTTTCCAAGTTCTTGAAAGTCACTTTATTGTCTGATTCTCATATTAGCTAGATAAGCATTATTATACTAATCGTTCTTATGAATACTGATAGTAATGTAGATATAGTTGATTCTAGAATAAATCTAGTATTTTTTCTGTTTAATTGTTTTCTCTTTCAAAAATGAAGTCCTTAAAATACTCTTCAGAAATCATGCTTTCTAATCAGTTGGGATTTTGCTTAAAGTATTAATTTCTAAATTAATTTTGGATTTTCCTAGCAGAATAAAAAATGAACTCTCAAGGCTAAGATATTATATGCCATGGCAAAATGACTTATAATATGTATATTTTTATTTAACTTGTCCCTCTCATAGAATTTTCAGTCTACAAAATGTCTTAAGGAATATTCTTTCAATCAATTCCTCATTTAATCAGTGAGGACTCTAAGATCCATAGGATTTTTGTTATTGTGTTCATTGCAAATCTGGGAGTTCCCTTTTCTTATTCACAGCCAGATCTCTTTTCTCCAAAAATGCTGCCAGTTTCTTACTTCTGGCCTTTAGAACTGATTATTCAAATAACTCAAGAAGCTTTTAAAATAGTCTTTGCCTTCATTCTTGTTCCCCTGCAATTAATGAGGACATAGAGCAGGGAAGACTTAGTCTAAACTAGGGAGGGGGGTGGGGAAATCCAGAGAAGCTTTCTGAAGGTAACACTTGAGCTTGAGTTTAAAGAATGGCCAGTGAAATAAAAAAAGTGGGAAAACTTGTGCCTGTACTTTAAGGTGGGGTTAGGTAAGCGGTGCTTTGGTGGTACAGTCAATTAAGTGTCTGACTCGGTTTCAGCTCAGATCCTGATCTCACGGTTGTGGGATCGAGCCCTGCTTCCAGCTCTGCACTCAGTGAGGAGTCTGCTTAGGGTTCCCTCTCCCTCTGCTCCTTCCCTTCCCCGCCCCCCCTGCCAATTCCCTCTCTCTCTCAAATAAATATTTTTTTTAAAGATGGGGTTAGGTGAAATCCTCCACATGTTCCCATAGCACTTTAATTTACTTTTCACACACATATCACATTGTATTGTAATTTACCTACCTACATCCTAGATGGATTATAAATTCAGTCAGAGCTGACACTGTCTTATTCCTGTTGTAGCTACATTACTTGGTACATTATAGGTACTCTATCCACTGATGTTTGAAGAAATGGATGAATGAACATTGTAAATAAATTTAACAAGAGATAATTCCAGGCAAATTATGGTGATAATCCATTTCTTTTCTCAGAAAACTCAGAGTGACTAACTGTCCCAGTTTTCTTGGGATTGACCTGATAACCTTATTTCAGCTCTCATATTGTAAGTGAGTATCTTTATTTGCAGCTTATTTTATCCCATATTTTTTTACATTTTTGTGCTTTTATTTTGGTGATTTTACTGTTTAAAATGACCCCTAAGCATTGTGCTGAACTGCTGTCTGTTATTCCTAAGCACAAGAAGGCTGTGATATGTCTTAAGCAGAAAATACATGTGTTAAATAAGCTTCATTCAGGTATGAGTTATAATTCTGTTGGCCATGAGCTCAATGTTAATGAATTAGTAATAGAATATATCCAAAGAAAGGAAGATAAAATGTGTTGATCTGTATGTGAGACCACTCCAGAAAGTGTTAAAGTAACATCTATAGTGTGTAATGAATCTATGGAAAAGATGGGATAATAGTCAAATATGGATTCATGAGATGACAATTGATTTTTTAAGAAGCACATTTTTGTGAGTCTGAAGCCCAAAGAAATTTATGGTCACGTTACCCAGGGTCAGGAAAATGTTAAACCCTTCTTGGCTAGTGTTTTATTATAAAGAAATACTGCACATAATTATTTATTTATATGAATAAATAAATTAAATAAGGTGCGTTTAAGCAGAAACACACATAAAACAAGGTTGTATTCAATAGGTTGGTGAAAATGTTGTGAAAATATTCTGACCAGGGGCTCATAGGAACTAACCCCTGTGTATCTCCTAAGACCTATGGTCAGTATTTGCTAATTTGGCATTTGTAGCATCTTTATAAAACATAACTCTCACAAATCATGAAAATCAGCTGTAGAAATATTCTGACTTTGTAGTGATTTTCAAATTTTCAAATGCTCCAAGGATACTTAATTGGAGTTGAGAGAAGGATGAGCAAGTAGTATTCTTAAAAGACAGTCCATGAGTCCTCGTCTGCCTTCTATCATAGCAGTTATGTGTTTCTGTTTTACATCTAAAAGTTCTGGGTTCTTCCAACTTTTGTTGGAAGAAAATAATCTGAGGGTTTTTTTAATTAAAAGTTTAAGAACCACTGGAGTTGAAGATTTCTTAAATATAAGAACTCTTAATTCTGATACTCCGAACTTTAGAATTCTCTTAAATAAGTTAAAATCCATTTGAGGTAACTTGTTGTTTTCTAGTTATCACCTAAAAAAGATTTTCTTTTAAGTAATGAATGATTGCTGCCTTTAAAAATGATTTTATTTGCATGAAAAAATCAAATGTCTCATTGCAGCAAACATTCTTGTCATGTGGAATTAGCACAGTCAGCTACTTTCCCTGATGGTGATGAGTCTCAATACAGAAGTGTTTTGATATCAGTTTTTGAGATTATTAGAGTGGCTGTCAGGTTGAAATGTATTTACACTCTTCCAAGGAATTCTAAAGCCAAACCATGTGGTATAAACCAATAAAATCCCTGAACTCTAAAGCACACATATTCCACTAAATAATAATGAATACAGATGAATATTATTGGCTAAATGACTAATGACTAAAATTTTCACTTTCTCCTAAAATAGATGACCTATATCATCCTGTTACCCTATTTTACTTCCTTGGCTCTAACTTTTTCCACATCTCATTAATTGATATGATTTACTGCAAGTGAACCCAGTGGTTTGCTAATGGCTTATCTTTATAGTCAGTTTAAAGTGTTTTTCAACTAAGTGACATAGGAAATTGTTTCTTTTTACAGATTTTCAAATGAACAGCAAAACAGTCATAACCAGTATCACCTTAGCGGTTAATTGTATTATGTATGATCAAAAGACAATTCAGTCTCTGATTTTTTTCACCATCTTAAGGAACACACTAGATCAACCCAGTGGTGTTGTAGATAGTTATTTGTTTTAATGGTTTCTAATTCTTTACAGAGAATTTTGTCAAAGGTCCTTGATAACTTTGATATAAACTAAATTACAAAAAGTTGACCAGCTTCAAAAATGTCCAGACAGAATAACCCAGTCTATTATGAGGATGATTCCTATTACTACTCCTGGAGAAGGATAGGCATTCATTTTTTAAAAAGATTTTATTTATTTATTTGAGAGAGAGAGAGAACATGAGAGAGAGAGAGAGAGAGAGCACAAGCAGGGGGAGGGGCAGAGTGAGAAGCAGGGCTGGGAACCTGATGACACGGGGCTTGATCCCAGAACCCTGGGATCATGACCTGAGCCAAAGGCAGATGCTTAACCGACTGAGCCACTCAGGTGCCCCAAGGGTAGGCATTCAACAGATGCTTTTTGAATGACCTCAGGCAGCAAGTGAATGAGAACATAAGCTTATAAATATATTATTATTACAGTACAGTAATAGATTCTTTATCTTTTAGCTTATCTTTTCCTAAAAATAATCAAGTTTTAGTTGTTTTTTTAAAACTGAAAAATTCTACATGAGTTATGTATCAAAGTAACTAAATTTTTATTATAAAAATAATTCTGTATTATTTCAGTTTTTCATACCTGAACTGTGATATGTTTTGCATGCATCAACTAACTGAAGTCTTGCAACAACCCTGTGAAGATAGATGTGAAGTACAGAGATTATGTACTTGCCCAGAAACTTCTACATGGACAGCATAGCTAGTGCACAGATAACAACCATTGAATTGATATCATATCCGCTTTTTAATTTGTTATTATTACCACCATGTTTGGTCTGTGGGAGGTTCACTTACTTGGTGGATGTTGATAGATGCTTAAAAATAGGATCTGTCCACAGACTGAGGAAGGCCTGGGCCATATATCATGGAACTGGCTGCTGCAGTTTCAGCCCAGGCCACAAGATGTAGGTAAACCTTTGGTGTCTCACATTTCCGTGCTCGGGAAGTGTAGATATGATATACATACTACCAGTGGAATGTGAAAATATTACTCAAGCAGCCAATTTTGTTTTTTGTTTATTTGTTTTAGGATGAGGAAGGAGCAGGATACTATAAAAATTATAGACTCAATTGACTGTTAGACTAAATTCACTGAGTCAGGCTGAATCCAAAGCACACAAGCTTCTGCTTTCAGCTAAGAAAATGTTGCATGCTTCCACAGCCCAATCCACCATGAAAATTGAACCCAAGGGCTATGGCAAAATATGTGATATCAAAGACTGATCTTGGCTACATGCTATGAATATCCTATATGGTGTTCTAATAAAATAGCAATTAATATTCTAACGTAATGGGAAGTACAGAAGTAGTCCAAGGCAGAGTCAGCAACTTCCCTGTCATTGAAGTCCTCCTGGTCTTCTGTCTTAGTGTTTGGTGATCCTTACCATATAGCTCTCAGAATCAAGGTTTGCCTCATTGGTACAATATGGTTTCTCTACTTTTTGCCTCATGTCAGTGTTTCCAAAGGGAAGAAATATTTCTAGAATTTATTCCTTCCAATGAAAAGAAATACTTACTTGTAGAAATCCCAAGCAGAACTTTGTTCTTATCTCATTGGCCCCTAGTGGCCCGTAGTGGTAATCATATGGCTCCCGTAGAGGAAAGAGACCAGGAAATGCAGCATTTTACCTGGACACAAAGCCAACCTGAAAAACAGGGGATTCTGTAAATTACAGTGAATTGGAAAGTGGGATACTGAGTAGACAACCAATATATCTGCCACAGTCTGTCCATGTTTTTGGACTAGATATCTTTTAGGCTGAAGCAAGTATTCTAATATCTCAGTATCTGAGCACTGAACACCAGCAATGTGTAAAGTACCAGTTTAGGTGCAGGAGAATAAAAAACACAAGATATAGGGCTGACTGTGTGAAGCTTAAAATCTAGTAAGGGCTTAAAAAATCTAGTAAGGGCTTAAGATATAAGACAAGACAGTGCATGACAAAAAAAAATGTATGTTAAATATAAATGTTCAGATGGTCTATGCCTATTAGCATTAGTGACTGAAAGAAATTAAATTGACTTTTTTCAGCTCTTATTTCCCTTACAAATTCTTCCACTGCTCAGGAAATTAGAATAGGTCTTAGTGACTCTAGGCACTTTTTTTACTCACTTGAGAAACACCTAGCATAAATTTTGGGGAAAACCTTATGGCCGATAACTATGTTACAGAAAATCTTTTGGTAAGAAAAAGAAATTAATCATAGAAAATAAAATGTAGATTTCCTCGAGGTAAAAGATAAAAACAATCTGTTTTCCCATTCATCCTGAAATTGGGAGCCTGAAATTGGAAAGGATGATTATAATGTTAGTAGAGATAGAAAGATCCCTTTTGGGGCTAGAAAGGAGGAAACTTTTTACATAAATTTTGCCTGAGAGAAAGTGATGCTGAAGCAACCTGTTGTTAATCTTGCTTTCACTCAATACTACTGCAATTTATAATTTAATATAGTATTACCTTACTCATTGTTTATTATTCTGGTTAGTACATGGTACTGGCTTGAAGGGACTCAGTCTTTAATTTCTTCTTTGCTTAAAATTATGGTTATAAGAACATGGATTTTTCAGAGACAGGTACATACTTATTTGCAGGATAAATAAAGCTTTACCAACCACTTCAAAACCTATCCTGAATCTTAGTTCTGAGTTCCTGTTTCATAAGGACAAATGTGTTTGAAACTGTGCTTTAGTATGTAGGCTGCGGGGGTTAGTTTGTTCAGAAGCAATAACTGAAGAAACTATTAAGATCATGCATTTCCTAGTTTACCACAGTGTCTACTGCTGAAGGTGTAAAAACCTTTGTTTCACCTCTTGGCAGAAAATGAAAAGAATTATACTAAAGTGGAAATAAAGATCTTAAATCGATAAAGGAGTTAAGCTATAATTGACAATTCTAGAAATAGTCTTCTGGCTTCCTAACCAGTGTTTTAGAACTGTTCTGCTTCCTAATGAGATGAAAAAGAAAGGTGTATCTGGTTTGGGAGCCTGGGATCATGCAGTATTTCATAATGAACAAATAGCATTTGGTTGAGTATTTAAAAGACACATTTAAAGTGAACCCATTACAGAATGAAGCTAAATTTGTGTGCCTCAAACATTTTTTACACATCATAAATCTCTGAAATTATCTTTTTTTGAGGTAAGTGATTTCTGGAGACATCCCTAAGAAAACTTTAAAGGATATTCTGTAAGTATTTTAGGAAGAATATGGAATAATTATGGGACAAGATAGTGTTGGGTATTGCTAACTGCCTAACTTTAAGCACTGTATGAAAGAGCGTGGTATTTATCAAATCCTGTAGTAGAGTTTCAGCTGAGGATACAAGGAAGTTTTCTGGTGCTCCTCAAACCCATGTTCTCTACTTCAACTTCTCACAAAGTCCTTGGTATTATTATATTTTCTTTTAATCACATTTTACTAAAAATAATTTGACCCCCAAATGAATCTTTGAAATATTTAGTCATAGAGAAATGTATTTCAGGAGATTGTAACTTTTATTCTGATTCACCCGACCTGATAACAAATAGAATTCCTACTCTTGACTCTTTGTACTGTGTAACTTTTTTCCCTGAAGAAATGCCACCAAACAGCATCAACTACTTTCCCCCCAATGCCTGTGCTTCTTTAGAAGAATATATGTTTTCTATTGCTGCTGTAACAAATTATCAAAAACAGAGTGTCTTCAAAATAACAATACAACTTTTATCTTATAAACTTTTATAAGATTTATAGTTTTTTTTAAAAAGATTTATTTATTTATTTGAGGGGGAGGGGAGGTGCAGAGGGACAGAGAGAATCCTGAAGCAGACTCCCTACTGAGCACAAAGCCTAACTGGGGGCTGGATCCCAGGACCCTGAGATCAGGACCTGAGCTGAAATCAAGAGTCAGACACTCAACCGACTGAGCCACCTAGGTGCCCCTAAGATTTATAGGGCTTTCACTGGGCTAAAATCACATGTTGTCAGGGCTGTGTTCCTTTCTGGAGGCTCCAGAGGAGAATCTATTTCATTGGCTTTTCCAGCTTCCATAGGATCCCCTGTATTCCTTGATTCATGGTCCCCTTCTTCCATCTTCAAAGCCAACAGTGTTCCATCTCATTGACCATTTTTTCATAGCTACATCTCTCTTCTTCTGCTTCCCTCTAGCAAATCCCACTTGTGATTAGTTGGGCCACTCAGATGATCCAAGACGGTCTCCCCATCTTAATATTCTTCAAAGTTCCTTTGCCATGTAAGATAAAATATTCAAAGGTTCCAGAGCTTGGAACATAGATCTCTTTAGGGGGTCCATTATTCTGCCTTCCACAGGGATGTTCCCTGCAATACTATTTGGAGTTTCACCACTGCACCTCTTAGAGTCTCAGTCCCCACTTCTGGTGGTTCTTCCTGTTTATGGTTCCTTAAAATTACAACAGATCAGGCCGTACTGAGCTGAAGCTGTTTTTTTGTTTTTGTTTTAAGATTTTATTTATGTATTTGAGAGAGAGAGAGTGAGAGCAAGCACAAGCAGGGGAGGGGCAGAGGGAGAAGCAGACTTTCCGCTGAGCAAGGAGCCTGACTCAGGGCTCGATCCCAGGACCTTGGGATCACAACCTGAGCTGAAGGTAGACACTTAACCTACTGAGCCACCCAGGCACCCCTCAAGCTGCTTTGTTGAAATAGAAAGATTCACTTTCCTCATTATTCTTGTTGGTTTAGTTTTTGTTTTGCATCATTTTCTTGTTATGGTTCAGACATAAATCCCTGAGGACTCTTCCCAACAGTGATGATCACATTAAAATTCTAATGTTAGTCCATTGGATACAAAGATCATATTTGATCTTGACACCTCCACTATAGAAGAAACAAAATCATAGAGAAGAAACTGACAGCCAGTTTGAGAAGCAGCTAGAGCAACTAGCTAACAAACATACAGCATTTCCTTATGCCACTATTTCTGTAAAATATTTTGCCAAATAAGAATGTCCTGTGTACGTAGGGGATGTGTTTCATAATCAGATAAGTTCCAGTGATCCTGCTTGCTGTATCTTAGAGATTCGTAATGAACATTGGGAGGTAGAAAGGCAGTATAGAACAGTTGTTAAGAGGACATATTCTGGAGCTGTGTGAATTTGGGCAAGTTGCCTAATCTCTCTGAGTCTTAGTTTCCTCATCTATAAAATAGAAGGAGAAAAAATACCTTTATACTGGGATTGTTCTGAGGACTGGATGAGTTAGCATTTGTAAAGTTTTTTTTTTTTTCTTTTTTATTCTTATGTTAATCCCCATACATTACATCATTAGTTTTAGATGAAGTGTTCCATGATTCATTGTTTGTGCATAACACCCAGTGCTCCATGCAGAATGTGCCCTCCTCAATACCCACCACCAGGCTAACCCATCCACCCACCCCCCTCCCCTCTAGAACCCTGTTTGTTTTTCAGAGTCCATCGTCTCTCATGGTTCGTCTACCCCTCTGATTTCCCCCACTTCATTCTTCCCCTCCCGCTACCTTCTTCTTCTTCTTTTTTTTTTTCTTAACATATATTGCATTATTTGTTTCAGAGGTACAGATCTGAGATTCAACAGTCTTGTACAATTCACAGCATTTACCAGAGCACATACCCTCCCCAGTGTCTATCACCCAGTCACCCCATCCCTCCCACCCCACCCCCCACTCCAGCAACCCTCAGTTTGTTTCCTGCAATTAAGAATTCCTCATATCAGTGAGATCATATGATACATGTCTTTCTCTGTTTGACTTATTTCACTCAACATAATACCCTCCAGTTCCATCCACGTCGTTGCAAATGGCAAGATCTCATTCCTTTTGATGGCTGCATAATATTCCATTGTGTATATATACAATGTAAAGTTTTTTGAATAACAAATATTATATACTGTTGTATGATAATTGGTAAAATAAAACAAAAACGAACATTCTGAGAAAGCCTGCTATAATCTGTTAAGCTTTATCTTAGAGTTCCCCAGTTATGTCTGGCCATGGAACTCTTTCTTCCCCCTGACACACACATACCAAATAATATCTATTCATGTTCCACAGAAATAATTTTCTACAGAAAGCCCCTTTTTTACTGATATAATGCTTTACTTTCTGCATTTTTTTAATCATTGTCAACCTACTTTCCAATGATATTTTGGCCTTCATGTAAGAAGGTACAATTAAACTACAATATTATGCCATGAGGCAAGGGGTAGTGCCTCTCTCTAGTAGCTAGCACAGAACACATAGTTAGTTCTTAATAAATATTCGTTAAATAAAATAAAACAGTCAGTTGAACATCTGACTCTTGCTTTTGGCTCAGGTCATGATCTCAGGGTCTTGAGATCCAGCCCTGCACCAGGCTCTGTGCTCAGCTGGGTTTGCTTGAGATTCTCTCCCTCTCCTTCTGCCCCTCCTCTAAAATCAATAGGTAAATATTTAAAAAAAATAAACAAAACTTTTTTTAAAATTAAAGACCTTAAGTTAATGTGTACTAACCACTTACCTTACACCTGAATGCTTTTCTGTTTACAGATACCTATTTTTGAACAGTAAAAACTTTGTTTATGACTCACTTATATTATAGATTAAGGTATTCATAAATGACTCTGATTTGTTGATTTGGCTTCCAGTTTCTTACTATTTTGTATATGAAGCAGGTAAGAAACTGAAAGACACCAATGATCACATATGAATCACAAAGAGAAAGTTTTGTGAACCAGAGATCAAATGGATTTGTTACTCCAAATTGGTGTCAGTAAACAAGTATCTCTGTGCTATTCACTTTATTTCTATAACTCTATTCCAGTTTGCCTTCATTTAAGCTGAATATCTCTATTGTGAGATAACAGAAAAAATGGCTTCTAGAGTATCCTAGTGGGCAAACTTTTGGATAACAAAGCTTTTAATGTGCCTAACTCTCTCCTCCCTCTAATTCTGTTGTTATTTCTTGCTTGGTCCTTTGCAGAAATGGAGAACAGCTGTTCATTGCCATCTGCTTAAAATTCTTTCATTTATATGAGAACTATAATCCATCAGAATTTCTTCTTCAGAATTAATAACCTCAGTTGCTTTGCTAGTTCATTTCACTAGCGACAACTACTCTGTACTGAGACAAATAAAAAAGTCCCTATTCTACAAGCACAGAACATGTTATCCTAAGAATAGAGAGCAGTTTATGTAAGAGCAATATATATGTGTACATATACATAAATTACATGTATATATAGTTATATACATATTAAAATTGTTCTTATATAAGGAAAGTTTGACCAATTTTTATGAGGAATATACAAAGTACTATGGAATTATAGAGATGGGAAATCTTTGAAAGCAAAAAAATGAATCTAGACACAGACCTTTCACCTGTCACAAAAATTAATTCAAAATGGGTCATAGTCCTAAAATGTAGAAGTGCAAAAGTACAAAACTCCTAGAAGATAACAGGAGAAAACCTAGATGACCTTGGGTATGATTATAACATTTTAGATACAACACCAAAGACATGATACATGGAAGAAATAATTGATAAGCTTGATTTCATTAAATTTGAGAACTTCTGTTCTGCAAAGGCAATATCAAAAGAATTAGAAGAGAAGCCACACACTGGAAGAAAATATTTGCAAAAGACACATCTGATAAAGGACTATTATCAAAAATATACAAAGAACTCTTAAAACTCAACAATAAGAAAATAACAACCCAATTAAAAAATGGGCCAAATACTTCCACAGACACCTCACCAAAGAAGATATACAGATAGCAGATAAACATATGGAAAGATGTTCCACAGCATATGTCATCAGGGAAATGCAAACTAAAACAATGAGATACCATCACACACCTATTAGAAGGGACAAAAGTCAGAACATTGACAACATCAAATGCTGTGAGGTTGTGGAGCAACAGGAACTCTCACACATTGCTGGTGAGAACAAAAAAAAGTACAGCTAAACATACTCTTAACATAAAATCCAGCGGTTGTACTCCTTGGTATTAGTCCCAAGGAATAGAAGATTTATTTCAACACAAAAACCTGCACATGGATGTTTATCACAACTTCATTCATAATTGTTAAACTTAGAAGAAGCCAACATACGAGTAAATGGATAAATAAACTCTGGTACACCTGGACAATGGAGCATTACTCAGAGGTAAAAAGAAATAATCTATTAAGCCATGACTAGACATGGAGGAACTTAAATGCATATTACTAAGTGAAAGAAGCCTATCTGAAAAGGCTATGCACTGTATGATTTCAAGTATATGACATTCTAGAAAAGGAAAAGGGGAGACAATGAAAGCATCAGTGGTTGCTAGGGGTGGGAGGTAGGATGAATAGGTGGAGGACAAAGGATTATTAGGGCAGTGGAAATACTCTGTATGATACCATAATGATGTATATATGTCATTATTTATTTGCATAAACCTATAGAATGTACAACACCAAGAGTAAACCCTGAGGTAAACTATGAAATTAGGTGATTATGATGTGTCAATGTAGGTTTATCCTCAATAAAAAATCACTTGTGAGTGATGTTGATAATGAGGGAGACTATACATGTGTGGAGGCAGGAGGTTATGGGAAATCTCTGCACCTCCCTCTCAATCTTGTTGTAAGCCTAAAACTGCTGTAAAAAAAAAAAATGAAGCATTAAAAAATTAATCTAAACTATAGATAGCCTCTAAAAATTAATAAAAAAAATCTTAAAGGTCCCATAAATAAATATACAAAACATATGAACTGTCAATTTAAAAAGAGGAAAAACCATGTTTAATGTTGATATTTTAACCATATTAATATGATATTAACTGAAAGGAATATTTTGCCTTCAAAATCAGTAATTTAAAAATACATACTGTTGGGGCATCTGGGTGGTTCAGTGGGTTTAGCATCCAACTCTTGGTTTCTGCTCAGGTCATGATCTCAGGGTTGTGCGGATCAAGTCCTGTGTCAGGCTCTGCACTGAGCATGAGCCTGCTTAAGATTCTCTCTCTTCCTGTTCCTCTGCCCCTCCCCCCTCCCCTGCTCATGCATGCATGCATGCTCTCTCTCTCTCAAAAAATATATATACATATAAATATACTGTTTAATGCTGATAAATGTGTAGAGAAATGAGATTGCTAATGGGGGTGTATTGGTGAAATTAATTTCTTACATCGAAAACCAAAAATATCAACTGTTTGATCTATTAATTCTACTTCTAGGAAATGATCCCATGTTAATAATTTGAAATAACAAAAAACATTCACATATAAAAATATTTAAACAGTTAACATTTAATATTAAATCACATACAACATTAAAATTATGTTTTTGAAATGTTCTTAATGACAGGAGAAAAATTTATGTCTATACTTAGTAAGATCTTTTCAAATAAAAAGTTTTGAAAAACACAGAAAAAGACAAAGAATGATGTCAAATATTCAGATGGTTATAAGGTGATGAGATTAGTGGTGACTGTTTCTGTGTGTTCCAACTTTATGGTACTTTCTTGAAAAATTATGTACTGTTTTTAAGTCAGAAAAACATGTGAAAATTGTAGAAAGTATAGAAAGGTATTTTCCAAGGCTATCAAATCCTAAAGAGAGCAAAGGGAACAGACTGAGGAGAAAGACATTGGTGACTTTCTGGTAAATGTGAACAGTCCTGGATGTGAGAGGAGAGCTAATAATCATTGAGAAGAAATTCAAAGAATTATTACAAGGAGTTAGCACAGACTGGAGGGGCTCTGCACACCATGAACCCTGTACATATTAAACATTAAAGTTGATGGCAAAGGAACAGTTGTACATAGAATGGGACCTAGAGGAGTAATTAAGTTTCAACAAAGATTGTATTTTTAATAAAGGACACTTAAGAACATATGTCATAAGATATGGAGCAAAGTCCTAGAAGAGAACGCATGGAGACAACAGGTGATATATATAAAGGCCTCTCGTGTGTTCTCAGATATTATTTATAGTAAGTGTATTTCCTGACTTCAGTAAATTATTCAATAGAGTAAACAAAGTTACATGCAGTTATGCATTAGGTACATTTCCTTTTTGAAAAAAATATTTACAAGTTTAACTTTTTGTTCCAAAATTTCAGGCATAGACTATTTTATCTTTAGATCTTCTTAATCTCTTTTGTTTTCTTTGATAGAGCTGGGGAAAAAAAGTAAATAAATGAGACCTGCAAGTTTTCTGTGTATACTAATAGCTTTTAGATCACCCAGTTCTTGCATATAACCAACATGTAGATTTCATAGCTTGATTGATAAACTATCTTGTGGGAAGAACTGGCTTTCTCACTCTTTTTTTTTTTTAATTTTATTTTATTATGTTATGTTAGTCACCATACAGTGCATCATTAGTTTTTGATGTAGTGTTCCATGATGCATTGTTTGCATATAACACCCTGTGCTCCATTCAATACATGCCCTCCTCAATACCCAGCACTGAGCTAATCCATCCCCACCCCCCTCCCCTCTAAAACCCTCAGTTTGTTTCTCAGAGTCCATAGTCTCTCATGGTTCGTCTCCCCCTCCAATTTACCACCCTTCATTTTTCCCTTCCTAGTATCATGTTTCAGAGGTACAGGTCTGTGATTCATCAGTGTTACACAATTCACAGCACTCACCATAGCACATACCCTCCCCAATATCCATCACCCAGCCACTCCATCCCTCCCACCCTCCACCACTCCAGCAACCCTCAGTTTGTTTCCTGAGATTAAGAATTCCTCGTATCAGTGAGATCATATGATACTTGTCATTCTCTGATTGACTTACTTCACTTAGCATAATACCCTCTAGTTCCATCCACGTTGTTGCAAATAGTGAGATTTTGGGGTTTTTTGATGGCTGCATAATATTCCATTGTATATATATATATACACCATATCTTCTTTATCCATTCATCTGTTGATGGACATCTAGGCTCTTTCCATAGTTTGGCTATTGTGGACATTGCTGCTATAAACATCGGGGTGCATGTGCCCCTTCAGATCACTACATTTGTATCTTTGGGGTAAATACCCAGTAGTGCAATTGCTGGGTCGTAGGGTAGCTCTATTTTCAACTTTTTGAGGAATCTCCATACTGTTTTCCAGAGTGACTGCACCAGCTTGCATTCCCACCAACAGTGTAGGAGGGTTCCCCTTTCTCTGCATCCCTGCCAACATCTGTCATTTCCTGACTTGTTAATTTTAGCCATTCTGACTGGTGTGAGGTGGTATCTCATTGAGGTTTTGATTTGGATTTCCCTGATGCCGAGTGATGTTGAGCACTTTTTCATGTGTCTGTTGACCATTTGGATGTCTTTAGAAAAATGTCTGTTCATGTCTTCTGCCCATTTCTTGATTGGATTATTTGTTCTTTGGGTGTTGAGTTTGATAAGTTCTTTATAGATTTTGGATACTAGCCCTTTATCTGATATGTCATTTGCAAATATCTTCTCCCATTCTGTCGGTTGTCTTTTGGTTTTGTTGACTGTTTCCTTTTGCTGTGCAAAAGCTTTTTATCTTGATGAAATCCCAATAGTTCATTTCTGCTCTTGCTTCCCTTGCCTTTGGAGATGTGTCTAGGAAGAAGTTGCTGCGGCTGAGGTCGAAGAGGTTGCTGCCTGTGTTCTCAAGGATTTTGATGGATTCCTGTCTCACATTGAAGTCTTTCATCCATTTTGAGCCTATCTTTGTGTGTGGTGTAAGGAAATGGTCCAGTTTCATTCTTCTGCATGTGGCTGTCCAATTTTCCCAACACCATTTGTTGAAGAGACTGTCTTTTTTCCATTGGACATTCTTTCCTGCTTTGTTGAAGATTAGTTGACCATAGAGTTGAGGGTCCATTTCTGGGCTCTCTATTCTGTTCCACTGATCTATGTGTCTGTTTTTGTGCCAGTACCATACTGTCTTGATGATGACAGCTTTGTAATAGAGCTTGAAGTCCAGAATTGTGATGCTGCCAGCTTTGCTTTTCTTTTTCAACATTCCTCTGGTATTTGGGGTCTTTTCTGGTTCCATACAAATTTTAGGATTATCTGTTCCATTTCTTTGAAAAAAGTTGATGGTATTTTGATAGGGATTGCATTAAATGTGTAGATTGCTCTAGGTAGCTTTGACATTTTCACAATATCTATTCTTCTAATTCATGAGCATGGAACATTTTTCCATTTCTTTGTGTCTTCCTCAATTTCTTTCATGAGTATTCTATAGTTTTCTGAGTACAGACTCTTTGCCTCTTTGGTTAGATTTATTCCTAGGTGTCTTATCATTTTGGGTGCAATTGTAAATGGGAACAACTTCTTAATTTCTTTTTCTTCTGTCTTGTTGGTGTATAGAAATGCAACTGGTTTCTGTGCATTGGTTTTATATCCGGCCACTTCACTGAATTCCTGTATGAGTTCTAGCAGTTTGGGGGTGGAGTCTTTGGGGTTTTCCACATAAAGGATCATATCATCTGCAAAGAGTGAGAGTTTGACTTCTTCTTTGCTGATTCAGATGACTTCTATTTCTTTTTGTTGTCTGATTGCTGTGGCTAGGACTTCCAATACTATGTTGAATAGCAGTGGTGATAGTGGACATCCCTGCTGCGTTCCTGACCTTAGGGGAAAAGCTCTCAGTTTTTCCCCATTGAGAATGATATTCACTGTGGGTTTTTCATAGATGGCTTTTATGATATTGAGGTATGTATCCTCTATCCTTACACTCAGAAGAGTTTTAATCAAGAAAGGATGCTGTACTTTGTCAAATGCTTTTTCTGCATCTATTGAGAGGATCATATGGTTCTTGTTCTTTCTTTTATTAATGTATTGTATACATTGATTGATTTGTGGATATTGAACCAACCTTCCAGCCCAGGAATAAATCCCACTTGGTTGTGATGAATAATCCTTTTAATGTACTGTTGGATCCTATTGGCTAGTATTTTGGTGAGAATTTTTGCATCCATGTTCATCAGGGATATTGGTCTGTAATTCTCCTTTTCGATGGGGTCTTTGTCTGGTTTTGGGATTAGGGCAATGCTGGCCTCATAAAATGAGTTTGGAAGTTTTCCTTCCATTTCTATTTTTTGGAACAGTTTCAGAAGAATAGGTATTAATTCTTCTTTAAATGTTTGGTAGAATTCCCCTGGGAAGCCATCTGGCCCTGGGCTCTTGTTTATTGGGAGATTTTTGATTACTGCTTCAATTTCCTTAGTAGTTATGGGTCTGTTCAGGATTTTTATTTCTTCCTGATTCAGTTTCGGTAGTTTATACATATCTAGGAATGTATCCATTTCTTTCAGATTATCTAACTTGCTGGCATATAGTTGCTCATAATATGTTCTTATAATTGTTTGCATTTCTTTGGTGTTGGTTGTGATCTCTCCTCTTTCATTCATGATTTTATTTATTTGCATCCTTTCTCTTTTCTTTTTGATAAGTCTGGCCAGGGGTTTATCAATCTTATTAATTCTTTCAAAGAACAAGCTCCTAGTTTTGTTGATCTGTTCTACTGTTCTTTTCATTGATTTCTGCTCTGATCTTTATTATTTCTCTTCTCCTGCTGGGTTTAGGCTTTATTTGCTATTCTTTCTCCAACTCCTTCAGGTGTAGGGTGTAGGCTTTCTCACTCTTAATATGGCTGCAGTATTTTAGAATGTCTATCAGTCGCCAGATACTTATTGAAGTTCCCTATCTAACAAGCATAGTTCCAGCCATGTGCTGGAAATGCAGTGGTGGATGAAGCCAGAAGTCCTTGCCTTTACAGAGTTTATAGTCCACTGGGAAGATGAATGTTAAAAAAGTGTAAGTGTGCTAAGGACTATAGGGTCCTATGATGGGAAGTGCATCCTGTTGTGCGGAGTCATGAGGAAGCGATATTTAAGCTGGGGTCTCATGAATGAGTAGCAGTCAGTAAGCCAAGATGGTAGAAGACGGTCTGAGTGAACCAAATATACAAATGGCCTACGGCAGAAGGAAACTTCAAGTGTCTCACTGAGAAAATTTCAGCATATTGGAAGTGGGAGAAGTGAGGCTGGATATGGGCAAAAATGATTCATAAAGTCTCATACACCAAGGTAAGAATGCTGCACTAACTGAAAAGGCAATGGGAGTTCCCTGGGAGGGTTGAAGTTGGGGAGTGGTATGATCAGATTACAGTTTTAAAAACACTGTCTTTCTGGCTTGCAGTGAAGGGAAGACTGTGAATGGGCAGTGGTAGACAAAGCTAATGTGAGAATAGTATGTTCATTCTCTAGAACAAGGACGAATGGCTTGGATTGGGGTGTTTCCTGTGGGGATGGAGAGAGGAGCCTGGATTTCAGATACATGTAGGACATTCCCTTGACAAGATTTGGGGCACTGCTCTTAATAGCAGTATAATGTGAGCCCCAGGTATAATTTTATGTTTAAAGGAAAAAAAAGTGAAATTAATTTTAATAATGTAATTTAATTCAGTATATCTAAATTATCATTTCAACATGCAGTCCATATCTTAAAATGATAATGAGATATTTTAAAATCTTCAAAATCCAGAGTGTAATTAACATTTATAATACAATCAGTTTGGACTAGTGTATTTCAAGAGTTTCACAGCCACATATGGCTAGTGGCTAAATATTTGGAGGAGTTGGTTTGCTTGTCTGTAGTTTTTTTTTTTTTTAAGATTTTATTTATTTATTTGACAGAGAGTGAAAGCGAGAGAGATCACAGAGGGAGAGGGAGACGTAGACTCGCCTCTGAGTAGAGAGCCCAGTGCGAGACTCAATCCCAGGACCCTGGGATCATGACCTGAGCTGAAGGCAGTCACTTAACCGACTGAGCCACCCAGGCACCCCTTGTCTGTAGCTTTTATACTTTTCCATAAGCTGGCAGCCTACTCTGAACACCTCATTGCGTCACTACAATGACTAACTAAAGTGATGTACATGAATGATGCTCAATAAAAGGTTGTTTAATATGGAAAGCTGGTAGCTGTCCATTTAGCCATTGTCTACATGACACTAAAATAAGGGGCAATTTATTCAATGCAGTTAGGAAAAATATTTAGACTAAATTTTTTTATAAAGTTAGAAAAAAAACAATTGGCTACTTACTGTAGATAAATCATAATTTAGAATCATTGGCATGGATTGTATCCTTAGGTAAAAGGTAGGCAATAAACAAGTAGGGTAGTGAATCCCAAAACTATATTTAAAGGCACTAATATTTTTGTTTCATAAAAAGGTGACCTATTGAAGCACAATAAATTGTAACATAGCCTCGTTTTTCATCTTCTGTAAGTTTTCATGAACAACTCTTTCAATGTGTCTGAATGCATTAAATCTCTAGCAAATACTAAAGAGAATCCTGTAACCACTGATATTTGTAATGTCTCTGTGAAATGATTTATTTTAGAAGCTGAAGTAAGACTTTTCTTTCTTTTAGTAGAGGTCACAAAGGATGCTCAGGTTGCTTTTGATCATGCCTACTTGACTTATGAATTAAAATAGTCAACACATCAAACCAATTTTCAAGTGTTTTCGCCTTTTTTACTCTATGGGAATTTTCCCATGAATACATCAGAGGAGAATTTAGCTCAAAGCAACTGATAAATCAATGACATGATTCTCTAGGCAGCTTCTCTATCACAGACTGAACATCTGTAGCTGGAGCGGCATAATTGAACTATAAGCAGCATATTGGGGAGATACCCACTTTTGCCCCTCTATTTTCCACATTGAAGACAGTGATTTTTTCAAAACACAATTCCAATTAAGCTAAATTTCTCCTTAACACACTGTAATGACTCCTCACACTTTTAGATCAAGACCATAGTCTTGATCTGTTTCTATCCATCACTCTTTGCCTTTTATTAAATTAAACTTTTCATTTTGAGATAGTTTTAATTTCACATGCAGTTTTAAGAAATAATAGAGACATATTATGTGGAAACTTCATCCAGTTCCCTAATGGTAACATCTTGCAAAACTATAGTTGAAGATCACAACCAGGATGCTGATGTTCATACTGTTAAGATACACAACATTTTCATCACAAGGATCCTTAATGTTGTCCTTTTATAACCATAGTCTCTTCCATCCAGTGCCCCACCCCCTACTAATCTCTGGCAACCACTAATCAGTTCTCCATTTCTGTAATTTATCATTCAAGAATGTTACATAAATGTGGGGCACCTGGGTGGCTCAGTCAGTTAAGTGTCTGACTCTTGGTTTTGGCTCAGGTCATGATCTCAGGGTTGTGAGATTGAGCCCCATGTCAGGCTCCACGCTGAGTGTGGAGCCTGCTTAAGATTCTCTCTCCCCCTCTCCCTCTGCTCCTCCCCTGTTCTCACACAGCATGTGCTCTGTCTCTCTGTCAAAAACAAAAAATTTAAAAAAATAAAAAAAGAATGTTATGTAAATGGAATCATCAAATATGTAACCAATTGGGGTTGGGTTTTTTCACTTAGTCTAATTCTCTGGAGATTTCACCCAGGTTACTATATTATCAGTAATTAGATATTTTTTATTATGATATACCAGTTAGTTTAACCATTCATCTGCTGAAGGATATCTGTTTGTTTTCTAGCGTTATGCTATTTTGAATAGAGCTGCTGTAAACATCCAGGTACATGGTTTTGTATGAGCATGAATCATCATTTCTGTTTCCTTGTTGGATGTTTCTATTGCTTTACTAAACCTTTTTATTTTTTCATTTGTTTCAGACATGCTGATAATTACACATTGAAGCATTTTTATCATGGATGTTTAAACATTGTTATCAGATAATTCTAACATCTTTGTCATATTTTTGTTGGCATCTGTTGTCTTTTTCAGTTTGAGATCTTCCTGGTTCTTGGCATGACTAGTGATTTTTATTGAAACTCTTACATTTTTCCTATTATGTTCTGAGATTCTGGACTTTATTGAAACCTTTTTTCTTCTGACACCACTCCAGAAGGGGGAGAGGGAGGAGCACCACCTCATTATTGCCAAGTAGAGGCAGAAATTCAGGTTCCCCACACAACCTCTGGACATATGAGATGTGAGAGGGGCTTCTTGTTACTGCTGGGCAGGAGGTGGGTTTGGTAATACAAGCAGTCCCCATTGATATCACAGTGACTTCGCTATCTCTGGGTGATTGTGAAAGTTCTAACTCTCCATTTAGCTCCCTACATGATTTCTAGTAACATAGTTGGAGGTGGTGGGTACTTATTACTGAAAGCTGGGGATGAAAATCCTATCTCCCTATTTGACCTGTTCTGATACCACCCTGGCAGGTGTTTGGGGGCAGTTGGTACAGGCTCTTGAGGGTGTAAGTCTCGGTTCCCCACACAGCATTCATCAGCATGGATGGGAGGATGGCTACAGTTTTTCTGTGGTGTTTGACTAGAGTGGAATGATTATTACCTAAAAGTTTTCTGTCTTGCTACTTTTTCCTTTTACTCACCCTTTGGCTAGAAAAATTGGGTTTTAGTTGGGGTTTTTTGTCTATCCTCATGGATGTTTCTGGGTTACCAGCTACTTTGGCTGTAAGTCTAGGATATGTAAGGCAAAAAGAAAACCCAGGAAACTTAACCACTCTGTCATTCCTTGGGTCCTGTGGTCCCTAGCCAAATTGCCTTCTCTCTCCACCTTTCAGTCTTCTGCTGTTTGTTTAATATATAATATCTATGAATTGTAGTTGTACTTAGCAAGAATAATAGGAAAGTATGTCTGTTTCATCTTCCCAGAAGTGCTAATGACTCTTGAATTTTTATTTTCTATTATTTTTTAAAGATTTATTTTTTTATTTTAGAGGGGGGAGGGGCAGAAGGAGAGGGAGGGAATCTCAAGCATATTCCATGCTGAGCACAGAGCTTGATGAAGGGTTCGATCTCATGACCCTGAGATCATGACCTGAGCTAAAACCAAGAGTCAGACATTCAACTAACTGAGCCATCTAGGCACCCTGACCCTTGGCTTTTTAAAATCTCTATTATGCTTTAGATCTTACCTCAAAAATCCCTTTCACTAGGAACCATTCTCTCACTTCCCTTAATACTGAAATGCTAGACTATTAGAAGCTCTCAAAAAAGCGTGTATTTCTCCTCTTCCTAGCATGTATTTTAAAATAACAGTATTAAATGAATTTGACTGAATAATGTGTTTCCTTTATTAGACTCTAAGTTTCATGTGGGTAGTGATTTTGGCTGTGTTTTAATTATTTTGTTCACAGTACCCAGCAATCTGCTTGGCATTAATAGTAGATTCTTGATAATATTTGTAGAATGAATAAGGCAATGCAATAAAGTAGAAAGAGCTCTAGTTCTGCAGTTAGATTTTGCCACTCTAATAGAAGTATAATCTTTACATCTTTTTTGTCCTTTACTGTTTTTTCATATGATAATATTAAGTAATATAACACATAAATTTCTCCACATAATGCATGACATGATGACTTCCAATTTCTAACAGCTATTGTTTCCCTTATTCTGATATCCTTCTTTCCTAGAAAACTGTAGTCTTGCTTTATTTCATTTTTTTTTTTTTATCTCTGATGACAACCACAGTGCCAAGGACATGGTGGAAACTCAATAATTATTAAATGGAATTAAATCAATATGTGTATTATTATTTTATGGGACTTATATGAGGTTTCTGATATAACATTATATATTTAAGAAAAATGTACATAAAAGGAAAAAAACTTAGAGGGGGGAAATAGTTTTGTTTAGAAAGCAAAAGAGCTGATTTATCATTGGTTCACCCTTGAACTAGAAGAGCAGGTTGAAAATAGCAAATACATTCCAAGGAAAGAGTACAAGTGTTCATGTTATAATAAATACTATAGAAAGTTATAAGAACAAGTACATTTGGAAACATAAAAAGAGGGTGAACTGTGAAAAAGTAGATAAAATAACTTTTTTCTGAATGGAATAAATTTTGTCCCTTATTCCCAGGAAAAGGGAAAAAAGAAAAATAGGCTTCAAAATATGCTTTTGACATTGATCACATAGGAGGGCAAGAGCTGTAGGGAAAGGGATTTATAGCCTTCTGCTGACCTTTAACAGATCAGGTCTGTGTCATGGGCTTTGTGGCACTGCCCATGGGCTGACTATGAAGGGGTTATCATTGGGGATAAAAGTGCCTGTTGAATTTGGGGTAACGTGATATACACAGGCTACCAGATGCTTCTGTCTCCTGAGAAAGATGTAACTTGTGATTGTAAGAAAGGAGGAGAAAATCATAGGGAAATACAGAACATCTCTGGTTCAGATTTGAGTGGCAAGGGGAAAATGGTGAGATAGGAAACTATGAGTGAATATATATAAATGATGGTCAATATTTAACCAAAATATACTATGTGCTGGGCGTTGATCTATGAGCTTTACATATATTAAATCATTTAATCCATTATGATTGGTGTTCCAATTATAATATTCATGTTGGGATATAGAAGTTACAATATTCTTGTAGGCTTATTGATACTATCTTTCCCGGATTGGAGACGGGGGGATGTATGTTTGAAATGGGACAAAAGTGGGGCACCTGGGTGGCTCAGTCATTAAGCATCTGCCTTCAGCTCAGGTCATGATCCCACGGCCCTGGGATCGAGCCCCGCATAGGGCTCCCTGCTCCGCAGGAAGCCTGCTTCTCACTCTCCCACTCCCCCTGCTTGTGTTCCCTCTCTCTCTGTGTCTCTCTGTCAAATAAATAAATAAAATCTTAAAAAAAAAAAAAAAAGAAATGGCACAAAAGATAACTTACACCCTGCTGCTGTGCTTTCTGTTATGGGTAGAATTTTGTCCTCTCAAAATTCCTATATTGAAGTCCTAACCCCCAATATCTGAGAAGGTGATCTTATTTGGAAAAAGGGTCATTGTAGATGTAACTAAAGATGAAGTCACACTGGACTAGGGTGGTTCCTAATCCTAGATGACTGGTGTCCTTTTCAAAAGGAGAGAATGGACACATAGACACACACAGGTACAGAGAGCATTCCATGTGAACATGAAGACAGTCACCGACAAGCCCAGGAGAGAGGCCCAGAACAGATTGTTCCTTTAACAACGCTGAGAAGGAACCAACCCTGTCAACATTTTTGATTTCAGAGTTCTAGCCTCCAGAACTGTGAAAACAAGAAATTTCTGTTATTGAAGCTACCCAGTTTGTGACACTTTGGTATGATAGCCCTAGCAAACTAATACACTTTCCCTGGAGCACTGACCACAAATGGAGGTTACATATCCTTTTGAAAACATAAACAGAACAATGGAAGACCTCTCCAGAGAAATGCAAATAGCCACAATTTTACATATAATTTCAAGAGTTCACAGATGTTCCGTAGTCCATCCACAAACCCACTCACCCTAGGCCAGACTGAGAACTTTTGTACTAGAGTCAATGTGACTTCTCCCAATCCCTTTCTTAGGTGATGCCTCCTGAACATATTGACCTACACTGAACATTTCCCATGGAAAAAAAAATAAAAAACACTCTTTAGTGTGTGGCAGCATCTTATAGCAATAGAAGGAATTATGCTCTGAAGAGTTGGTGCCTTGGAGCTGTGACTCACATCACAGTATTTGACTACCTTAGAAATACCTTGGGCTCTACTATAGCCCCCTGTTAAAACATACAGCTGCTTATTATTAAGAGGAGAGAGAAGAACCATATGGTCCTCTCAATTGATGCAGAAAAAGCATTTGACAAAGTACAGCATCCTTTCCCGATTTAAACTCTTCAGAGTATAGGGATAGAGGGAGCATTCCTCAAGTTCATAAAATCCATCTATGAAAAACCCACAGCGAATATCATCCTCAATGGGGAAAAGCTGAGAGCCTTTCCCTTAAGATCAGGAACACGTCAAAGATGCCCACTCTCGCCACTGTTGTTCAACACAGTACTAGAAGTCCTAGCAACAGCAATCAGACAACAAAAAGAAATAAAAGGTATTCAAATTGGCAAAGAAGTCAAACTCTCTCTTTTCGCAGATGACATGATACTTTATGTGGAAAACCCAAAAGACTCTACCCTCAAATTACTAGAACTCATCCAGCAATTAAGTAATGTGGCAGGGTACAAAATCAATGCACAGAAATCAGTTACTTTCTTATACACTAACAACTCAACTGTAGAAAGAGAAATTAGATAAATGATTCCATTTACAACAGCACCAAAAACCAAAGGATACCTCGGAATAAACCTAACCAAAGAGGTGAAAGATCTATACTCCAGGAACTACAGAACACTCATGAAAGAAATTGAAGAAGACACAAAAAGATGGAAAAATATTCCATGCTCATGGATCGGAAGAATAAACATTGTTTAAAATGTCTATGCTACCCAGAGCAGACTATACCTTCAGTGCCATCCCGATCAAAATTCCAATGACATTTTTCAAAGTGCTGGAACAAACAATCCTAAAATTTGTATGGAATCAGAAAAGACCCCAAATCACCAAGGAAATGTTGAAAAAGAAAAACAAAGCTGGGACATCACATTGCCTGATTTCAAGCTATATTACAAAGCAGTGATCACCAAGACAGCATGGTACTGGCACAAAAGCAGACACATAGACCAATGGAACAGAATAGAGAGCCCAGATATGGACCCTCAACTCTGTAGTCAAATAATCTTCGACAAAGCAGGAAAAAATATGCAATGGAGAAAAGACAATCTCTTCAATAAATGGTGCTGGGAAAATTGGACAGCCACATGCAGAAGAATGAAACTTGATCATTCTCTAACACCATACACAAAGATAAACTCAAAATGGATGAAAGACCTCAAGGTGAGACAGGAATCCATCAAAATCCTAGAGGAGTAAACACCCAGTAGTGCAATTGCTGGATCGTATGGTAGCTCTATTTTCAACTTTTTGAGGAACGTCCATACTGTTTTCCAGAGTGGTTGCACCACACATCTGTACTTCTGAAACAAATAATGCAATATATGTTAAGAAAAAAAAAAAAAAGATAGCAGGAGGGGAAGAATGAAGGGGGGGAAATCGGAGGGGAAGACGAACCATGAGAGACGATGGACTCTGAAAAACAAACTGAGGGTCCTGGAGGGGAGGGTGGTGGGAGGATGGGTTAGCCTGGTGATGGGTATTGAGGAGGGCACGTTCTGCATGGAGCACTGGGTGTTATGCACAAACAATGAATCATGGAACACTACATCTAAAACTAATGATGTAATGTATGGTGATTAACATAACAATAAAAAATTTTTAAAAAATCCTAGAGGAGAACATAGGCAGTAACCTCTTTGACATCTGCCACAGCAACTTCTTTCAAGATACATATCCAAAAGCTAGTGAAACAAAAGCAAAAATGAACTTTTGGGACTTCATCAAGATAAAAAGCTTCTGCACAGCAAAGGAAACAGTCAACAAAACAAGAGGCAACCCACAGAATGGGAGAAGATATTTGCAAATGACACTAAAGATAAAGGGCTGGTATCCAAGATCTATAAAAACTTCTCAAACTCAACACCCAAAAAACAAATAATCAAGCCAAAAAATGGGCAGAAGACATGAAAAGACACTTCTCTGAAGAAGCCATACAAATGGCTAACAGACACATGAAAAAATGTTCATCATCATTAGCCATCAGGGAAATTCAAATCAAAACCACGTTGAGATACCACCTTACACCAGTTAGAATGGCAAAAATGGACAGGGCAAGAAACAACAAATGTTGGAGAGGTTGTGGAGAAAGGGGAACCCTCTTACACTGTTGGTGGGAATGCAAGTTGGTACAGCCACTTTGGGAAACAGTGTGGAGGTGCCTCAAAAAATTAAAAATAGAGCTACCCTATGACCCAGCAATTGCACTCCTGGGTATTTACCCCAAAGACACAGATGTAGTGAAAAGAAGGGCCATATGCACCCCAATGTTCATAGCAGCAATGTCCGCAATAGCCAAACTGTGGAAAGCCAAGATGCCCTTCAACAGATGAAGGATAAAGAAGATGTGGTCCATATATACAATGGAGTATTATTCAGCCATCAGAAAGGATGAATACCCAACTTTTACATCAACATGGATGGGACTGGAGGAGATTATGCTAAGTGAAATAAGTCAAGCAGAGAAAGTTAATTATCATATGGTTTCACTTATTTGTGGAACATAAGGAATAGCATGGAGGACATTAGGAGAAGGAAGGGAAAAATTAATGGGGGGAAATTGGAGGGAGAGATGAACCATGAGGGACTATGGACTCTGAGAAACAAACTGAGGGTTCTAGAGGGGAGGGGGGTGGGAGGATGGATTAGCCTGGTGATGGGTATTAAAGAGGGCACATACTGCATGTGCACTGGGTTTTATACAAAAACAATGAATCGTGGAACACTATCTCAAAAACTAATGATGTATTGTATGGTGACTAACATAATAAAATTTAAAAATATACAGCTGCTTTTCTTTATCTTTGCTTTCTTTTTTTAATTAATACAATCTTTCTCTTATAATTGCTACATGTAATTTATAGGGCCAAGTATGGAAACAGGTAGAGTAAGCTGTTGTTTTGGTGTGCTTTAGGGAAAGAACTTGAACTCAAAGTGACTATATTTATATTTATATTTATATTTATATTTATATTTAAGGATGTGGGTAAAAAGGAAAGCAAAGAGGCTAAGAAGTGACATCCCAAAGGATAGAAGAGCTCTTTCAGAGGATATGGGAAGAAGACCAAAACTCCCTTTGCTTCTTTCCTACTCTGCTTAGTACTGGGTGTCTAACACATATTCTGAATCTCACATAGTATGTTCTGCATGCACAAAGATGAAAGGCATTATGAAAATAAACATGAGAACCTGCCTTCATCCCTCCGTGTGTGCATTATGTAGCTATGTCTTGCTGTCTAAGAGTTGGCTTTCTCCTTCTGTTCAAGTAAGCCATATCTCTGTTATTGTGGTTAAAACTCTGTGAAACTGTCTTCTGTTGCATTTTCAAGCAACGGATAGAAACTGCTCTTGCTGTAGCTTCACGTCATCCTTGAAGAATGCCTTCCACCTGCGTTTGCATGATTTTTCTCTGTCATTCACTTTGAGGAAGAGATACCTTGTCTTGATAGTGCCAATGCTACTCATATATCGACCCATAAGAGTGAGTCTATATTGTTCAGCTGTCATTATTATCGTCAAACAAACATTAAACACCATGGCAGATAATCTTGTCTGCCAGCTGAATGAGAGTTCAGAAAGCACAGCTGCTCCTGACGTTTGCTGCCACAGGATAGAGGGATCATCATTTAGGATCCTTCCTCTCATGCTCTCTTCTCTCTTACCAGCCTCTCTGTCTGGAATTCTCAATTATTTGCATCTATTGAAATCCTGCTCACTTGAAATCACTGATTCATGTGCCACCTCCAGGAAGTCCTTGTGAGTCTCTCAACTGTATGGGATATCCATATTTTATCATTTTCCTTAGGTCATAGTATTATACTCACAGTGAATTTATGTTACGTCCACTCCCCAGATGGTAAGGTGCTGAGAATAGTACTTGGTCTTACTCATTTTGCCTCTCCGTCAGTACTTCACACACGGTGCTCACAACAGGGTGCTTTGGAATTTTTTTTTCCTGAAGTCCTTCAATACCTGGCTCTGCCACATAGTCTTCCTGGATTAATCTGAATTTGAGTTGGGTTTTGTATTTGAGGTAGAAGTAGTTTGGCACATGGAAAATTGAAGAATGTAGGCAAAGGGACATAACAGAAGATGCCAGTCAATATCATGTACTGAGATCATATGATATGCAGTGAAAATGTAGTGGGAAATTGAAAGATAGGAAAGTAGAGAATGGGGGAGGTAGTTGAGATGGAACCTTGGAAAACACAGTTAAGTTAAATATTTGTTAAATATTTAGATTTATATAGCAATTTTCTTTCAAGGAACTTAAAGGAATTGCAGTAATACGGGCACAGATCAATCCATTGCTATCCATTTTATATCACCAGAGACAAGATAATGCCTGGAAGCAAGGAAGAATTCAGTTTATATTTGTGGGATGACTATATGAAGTTCTTGGTATTTTGGAAGAAAGAGGTTTATTAAAGAACACTGGATTGCAGAAGGATGGTAGAGAAAACCAAGACTGGTTTCTAGGTTTAGCCTTACTCAATTTCAGGAAGATACACGGCGGTGGCAGGGGGAAGGGTGGAAAACAGTGGTGAGAGCTGATCTGATCTTGAAACTTCCTGGTAAAAAGATGGATGTGATGTTGGTACAAATGCAAATTATTGGACGCTGGCTCTACTCTGCTCAGCTACAGAAGTAGCAGGCCTCTGACAGAAGCCTAATGTCTAGATAGGCTGTATCTCAGCAAGCTTATGTAACATACCTGATAGTGGAAGTTTTTCTGTTGTGGTGAGAATACTTAACATGAGATTTAACCTCTTAACAAATGGTTAGGTGTACAATACAGTGTTGTGAACCACAGCCACAATGTTACATAGTAGATTTGTAAAACTTAATCATCTTGGGTAACTTTTTTTTTTAAGACATGCTCCCAGGCTGCCTTAAATCAAGACACCACTCCTTCTGTTAGATTTCTCACTTGAAAAAGAAACACTTTGAATTATCCACAGTGAGTAACCCTGAAATAATACTGATAGTGTTCTTTTTCTCTGGGCATAACGCAGAGTGGGTGTAAAAGTGGGTACAGGAAGTGGTACAAATTAACAAATAATATAGTGAGAGTGGAGAAGGAAAAAGCCCAGCTTAAAATAGTTTGTCCAGTAAATAATTATCAAAAACCTCATGTGCCTCAGTAAATAACCCTCTGGAGGGAAACACACTGGTATGTTTAGAGAATAATGAGGACAATTTGGCTGAGAGCTGTGAGACATGGGAGAAGAGGATGGTAGGAGATAAGATCTGAAGAGTGGCCAGAGACAGACCAGGAGGTGATAAGCAGTTTGGATTTTATTCTAAGTGTGATGCCTACACCCTGGAAGCTTTTTTCTTTTTTTTTTCCTACAGAGGGAGAGAGAGAGAAGTGGGGGAGGGACAGAGGAAGAGGGAGAATCTTAAGCAGGCTCCACATCCAGTATGGAGCCGACGTCAGGCTTGATCTCACAACCCTGAGATCATGACCTGAGCTGAAACCAAGAGTCTCCCACTTAACTGACTGAGCCACCCAGGTACCCCACCCTGGAAGCTTTTGAATGAAGTGATATAACCTGATTTAGTTTTTCAAAGCTCTGTCTGGTTGCTCTGTGGAGAATGAAGTATAGGAGGGCAGGAATGGAAGCAAGTTGACTGGTGGGCAGGCTATTGCACTAGCTGAGGTAAGCATGGATAATACACAAGGATGGTAGCAGGAGAGCCAGCAAAAGTGACTAGATTTGGGAAATGTTTTGAAATATACAAGTTGACAAGACTTGCAGATAGATTTATTGTAGGGGAGAGGGAAAGAAATTCAAAGATAACTTTGGGTTTTTGGACTTAACAGCTGAGTCAGATGGAGCAGACTGGACGGAGAAAGCTCTGGGGGAGTGGTGTGATTAAGGCTTCTGCTCTGGGCGGATGCCTAATAGACACTCCCTGGAGATGATGAGTGGGCTGTTGGATGCATGAGTCTGGGGTTCAGGAGGAGGTCAGGGCTGGATATATGCTTGGGGTAGTCATTAGTAGAGAGATGGTATTTACATGCAGGGACTAGATACGGCCATATGTAAGAGTATTGATAGAGGAGAAAATGGAGCCTGGCCCGAGTCCTGGGCTCTCTAGCATGTAGAAGTCAAGAAGAGGAAAAGGAGCAAGCAGAAGAGACAGAGGAGGGGAGGCAGCTGAAAACGAAGGAAAATTAGCATGGTAGAGTGTCAAAAACAAAAAAATGCCAGAAAGGAAGTGATAACTCAAACGCTGCTGGAGGGTTGAGAGAGATGAAGTTTGAGAACTGGCCACTGGGCAGAGCAAGATGGAGGTGCTGCTAAATTGACTGAAGCAGGCTGAGCAGATAGTAAGAGGCAAGGAAGTTGAAATAACTATGTCCACTAGTTTTAGCCACAAAAGGGAGAAGAGAAATGAGGCTGTGGTTACAAACAGGAACAATTCATCCACTTCCATCCACAACAGGAGGAAAGGTAGAATTTAAGGGTATAGATGCAGGTAGAGACCAATTTGATCTTGAAAACAAGAAGCCATTATCTCCAGATGGCAAGAAAAAAAAAAGGAAAACAACTGTACTTTCTTCAAAATCTTCAAAAAGTACAGTACAACTGTACTTTCATCGCCATATATGTTGCTTGATGAAATGTTAGATCATGGAAGAATGGAAACTGCAGTAGGGCTTGTGATTACTTGCTTGGTGTAAATTTATTTTCATGCTTCATGTTCATATACAAGTTATTTAAACCAGTAATTTTAATCCTTAGGAAAGCTTGCTAAACAATTCTGTGCAGAAAAATAAATAACTTAAAAACATTTAAAACGTTTTAAATTGCTGTTTGGGCATCAAGCTGAAACATAATTTTGCTTTGATTACTATGTCCTATCCTGCATTTTTCTCTGCAAGTATTAAAAAAAAAAGTGTAAAATTTAGTGGTAACAGGTGATTGTACAAATAGTTATTCTTCTGAGCTGTTACACAATAAGCATAAATATATAAACAAGAAACAGCTTGCTCTAGTTAGTTTCTTCAAATTGTAATATACAGAACTCTAATGCTGTTTGTCTCTGCTTTGCTAAGTAACAGTGGACCAGCAATTTAGCTATTCTATGACCATTCAAATATGTAAAATTGTTGACAAAGGACCAGGGCTTTAAGATCTCAGGATCCTCTTAATGAAGCAGTATTAATATATATTTTTCTGATTTTTGTATTGTAGTAAAATATATAAAACATTAAATGTACCATTTTTTAAGAGAGGGTTAAAGGTGGGGGAGGGGCAGAGGGAGAGGGAGAGAAAGAAGTGAGAATCTCAAGCAGGCTCCATGCTCGATCTCACAACCTCGAGATCATGATCTGAGCCAAAATCAAGAGTCCATGCTTAACTGACTGTGCCACCCAGGTGCCCCTATTTTAACCATTTTTAAATGAACAGTTCAGTAATATTAAGTACATTCATACTGCTGTTCAACCATCACCACTATCCATATCCAGAACTCTTTCATAAAAATATGAAAATCTTTATGAATTTGCATGCCATTATTGAGGAGGTGTGATGCTAATCTTCTCTGTAATGTTCTAACTTTAGTATATGTGTGCCAAAGTGACCACTTATTCACATTTTAAAGAAAACACTTATTTACATAAAGAAGAAAAAAATATAGAAACTGTGACTCTGAAAGATAAGCCAGAACCATTTGATTATTATTATCAAAATAAGGGCTTAGATCAATTCCATAATGTTCCATATCAAGATATTGAGGCATGGAGGGTGACTATGTTGTTCTTCCATAAAATACCCTTTGGTTGTACACTCAGAACCAGAATATGGGATAGATTATTGGAACCAAGATGATCATTGCCTTATTTTCCTAATTTTCTGGTTGAAAACGGAACAACTAAAGAATGATTCAAACCCAAATTGATTGAGTTCTTACTATATGCCAGGCATTATGCTGCAAATGTACATGAATTATCTAGCTGAATCCAACAAGAATGCAATGAGGTAACTCTATTATTTTCATTTTAAAGATAATAAAACTTACAACTATATTGGAAAGGTATAATTAACTATTCATGGTTTCATAACCAGTAAACCGTGGGTGAAAGAGGTACGTACCCCTTGACCAGCCTGACCCCACAGCCCTTGCTCTTAACCTGTGTGCTCTAGTGTGTCTATTATAAAGTGATGGAAGGCTATACCTCCCCCAAGTTTTAAAAATTAAAACTCATCCTGTTCTCATTAACACATTGTTTTTGCTTGTGCAAACACTTATATGCTGAATAATGATAATCTCATCAGGGTTTTGAGTTGGACTCACAATTATTTCTAAGTGTTTTACTAGCAAATATTTTCTCTATAGCTACTAGGGGATGGGGGTTGGGGGGATGATGATGGGGGATGGAGGATAGGGGATGGGGATGAAGGATAAGGGATGGGGGATGGGGATGGGGGAAGATTTCATCAGCGTTCTTTGCTGCAATTTCTCTGTATTCATTCTCATAATTTGCTGCCTTCTAAAAGGATGCCTTTGAAATTAGAACATTTCTTAAAATAAAATTGCTGTGCCAGAAGACCCCATTTAGAACTTAATTTCAGCTCTTATCTATAATATTCCTGCATCTACATTCTGATTTTCACACCTGTTATGCACTATCTTAGTTTGTTTCCAGAATTTGCCCTAACAGAGCTTTATTATCATACACTATCTAATTCAGGAAGCCCTTACATATTTGTATGAGGTTGATGAGGTTTCTGCTTGTTTTATTTAGACTTCATGTTGCAGGCTTTCCTCACACTGCACCCTGGTCTTTATTAGGAACTCTCAGCTGTAGTTAGGTGAAAAGAGCAAGGTTCTGGAAGACAGCTGGACCTGGTTTGATTTCAGCTCCTCCACTTATTACACATAATGCAAGATTATGGTCAACTTTTTAATTGCTAAGATTACAGACAGTTGGAATTTTAGATTTACACATGATGAAGTAGAAATTTGTGCAGCTGAGTGGAAATATATTTCCTGGTTGTTGAGGAGCGTGGCATAGGGGGTTGAGAAGTGGCTTTAATCTTACCCCAACAAGTAATGAAGAAGTAACAAAGAAGCAGGTCTGAGTGCGTTCCATGTTCCTCTTGTGCTCTCTTCTTTCCCACACTCCTCCCCTTTTCTTCCCAGAGCTTCTTCACCCAGCAGGTTTGACCAACCATAATCACTACCTCATGGATGAGATTAGATCCACAAGGGCAGGTGGGTAGGAGGGGAGAAGAGGGAATGATTTTCCCAGTCCCATTCCTTTTACTCTCCTCCTTCCACACTGGATTCTGACACTGCTGGCTAGGGTGTCTCAATAGGGGTCCACCCACAACCTTATTGTATTAGATACCAGCCTGGCTTTTCTCTTCATTTATAGTTTTATAAATTCTGAGAGAACTCTTTTTTATTTACTTAAGAAAATGTGGCATGTATATATATATATATGTATATATATATATACACACACACACACACACACAGTGGAATGCTATTTGGCCTTCAAAAAGGAGGAAATCTTGCAATATGCTGCAACACGGATGAACCTTGAGGACATTATACTCAGTGAAATAAGCCAATCACAGAAAGACAAATACTGCATGATTTCATTTATGTGAGGTAACCAAAAGTCAAATTCATAGAATCAAAGAGTGGAATGGTGTTTGCCAGGGGCTGGCTGGAGGAGGAAATGGGAAATTACTAATCAATGGGCATAGAGTTGTAGTTAAGATGCGTACATACATTCTAGAGCTTTGTTGTACAACATTGTACCTGCAGTCAGCAGTACTGTATTGTATACTTAAAATTTTGCTAAGAGGATAGATCTCGTGTTAAGTGTTCTTTCCACAATAAAGTTAAAAAGAAATTCATTTTCCAGTGAGGAAAGCTAGATTACACTTGGGTTATGCTCAAACCTCCAAATTGCATCTGGTCTCTCTTATCTGGCAATTTTTCATAGAACTTAACATTGTGGAACCAAAGAACTGAATTTCTGTGGTTTGATGTGCTTTATTAGATTCTGTTACCCAGAAAAAAACATTTCTGACCATGTGCTAGAAACAATATATGCCTTAAAATCAGGATTATTGCTTAAATGATACACTTTTGAATTCATGAAGATATATCTCCCATGTTCTCATTTAGGAGATGAAATATTCCTCTGAAGTGTGATTCTCCCTTTTTTCAAAAATAACTTTCGGTTATCTTCTAAAGTTTGTACCAAATATAATTCTTGATAAAGAGGATAGTGTTCTGCTTTGGTAGAAAACATGACTCCGTTTGAACACCTCAGCTATCCCTAAAAAGGGGACTTGGCATTGTACAAATATCCTGGTAGAAACACATGATGTATGTGTGAGCAATTCTCCGTGTTTTCAGTGTCCAATTTTGTTGCCTCAATTTAATTGTGATTTGTGTCTTCTGAGCCAGAATTGTTTCAGCTGAACACAAAAAGTTTCTATTGTCTGGTGTCCTATAACATGAGCACGCCTGAGTTGCAACCATTGCAAAGCCTTACACGGGTCAGTTTTTGTTATTGCCCCCACCAAAACCCTCCTTTCCTTCTTTTACATGAGTGAACCAAGAAGCAGTGACTATTATTTGACCAGTTTATTTAAAATCTGAGTAGTCACTCACTCACTCTGTGCCTCTTAGAAAGATGACCGGACATGTTTTTTAAACTCTGAATGCTACAACTAAATTTAGCCAAAGTGCATTGCTTTCTGAATGCTTCCAAAATGGAACACTGTGCTTTTGATTGCTGCTTTTGGAGTCTCATTAAGACTCTAAAAGGTCAAAGGAAGAAGGACTGGAGCAAAATACATTCATTTATAATACCAGCACAATCAAAATGTAGAAATCAGCCACATACATCATGTGTTTCTACCAGGATATTTGTACAATGCCAAGTTCCCTTTTTTTGGATAACTGATGTGTTCAATTGGAGTCATGTATCCTACCAAATGTCTACAGTGTTGTCACTAGTGGAGAAATATTTGAGACAGTCAGTTGTTTGCTCCATAAACTAATTTTTGAACAGAAGGTGATGTCAGGGTCAGATATTTTTGCCATAAAATGAAATCTCTATCTCCTAGATTTAAACTTTCTTGGGGTAGGCATTTTTCCCAAGGCCTCTGCTCTAACACATACTTTAAAAATTTCATGAGGTGAAATTGGCACATGGAAAGTTGACACTGAGGGATGACATCAGATTTTGACAAGCAATACATTGGGAATACAAACTAACTTAAAACTCTGTTTTCCAAAGAAGAGTCTGACTAGCTTGAAATTCAGTTTTCTTTAATTTATTTCTGCTAGTAATAAGATTACTGTTATGTGTGTGTGATGATATCCTATAGAGCAATCAGTGGGAGTTTTCCTTTAAATTTAGCCTTTAATATTTCCCTTCCCTAAGATATTAAGACCTCATTACTTTAAACATAACTTTAAACACCTCACTACTTGGCTTTTCGTATTCTGTATTTAGCTTTTATTTTCTTTGGCTCAAAATTATAATAAATACCTTTTTGTGTCCATAACTGATTGCTATAGTATTTAACATTCTTATATGTATTAAGACCTACCATATTCCAGACATTAGTCTAGGTGCTAAGAATTCAGCAATGAATTATGCAGATAAAAGTCTCTGCCTGGTGGCACCTGGGTGGCTCAGTCAGCTAAGTGTCTGCCCTCGACTCAGGTCATGATCCCAAGGTCCTGGGATCCAGTCCCATGTCAGGCTCCCTGCTCAGTGGGGAGCCTGCTTCTCCCTCTCCTTCTACCCTTCCCTCTGCTCTGCTTGTGCTCTCTCTCTCTCTCAAATAAATAAATAAAATCTTAAAAAATAAAATCTCTGCCTGCATAGTAGGCCTTTAATTCTGGTATATATATCTATACCTAAGATTGTCTATTCTACCCCCAACCTCCAGAAAAAAATTCCAAAATGTTTTCACCAATCTTATCATTTAATTTTTAACTTTATCATTTTATTTTTTTATTTTAATTTTTTTAATCTTATCATTTTAAAGGTTGGGTACTTTTTGAAGTAATTGCTGTGAATCTTTTTCAAGCTGAGGAGACAGTGTTTATGGTATTCCTTAGAGGTGAGAACTAGATCACTGCTGTTTAATGGCTTTATCACTGAAGACAATCGATGTTTCTTAAAGTGTGTCTTATGGACCACCTATATTAGAATCCCCCAAGGTGGTAATTACCATCTCTGGGATCCACTTCCTAGCTCCAGATTCAGAATATCAGGATGAGGGGCAGGGATGTGTATTTTTTTTAATTAATTTATTTATTTGTCAGCGAGAGCACAAGCAGGGGGAGCAGCAGGCAGAGGGAGAAGCAGACACCCCAGTGAGCAAGGAGCCTGATGCGGGACTCGATCCCAGGACCCTGGGATCATGACCCGAGCCAAAGGCAGACACTTAACCGACTGAGCCACCCAGGTGTCCCAGGGATGTGTATTTTTAACCAGCAATCTGGGTGATCCTTTCACGTGCTGAAGTCTAATTTAGACAAATTGCTGCGGAAAGTGAATTTAAGTTAGAAAATGACCACAAGCAATTGGACAAAAGGAATAGATGTGGAGTTTAGAATTAATAGGAAACAATAAATGTAAATATCATTATCATTTTAGGACAAAGTGGAAAAGGATATTTGTAAATATTGATGAAAAATATCAAGACAAAATGTTGATCATGGGATTACATACACATATACATGAAAGTGTTACTTAAAGCACATGTCTGCACTGCAACATATAATGAATATGAGGTTCACAGATTTAAGGTGTTTTGCAACTGCCAGTTGAGACTCTACCCTCCTGTGTCCCACTATTATAGTCTTAATTTTACCGATGAAAAAAACTGAAGCACAGAAAGGGTAAGTAACTTTCCTGAGGAAATACAGGTAGTAAGATGGAACCAGGGTTATGAACCCTGGAAGTGTAGCTCCATATTCTATGCTCTTAACAACTACTGTCACTAAAGAGAGTGAGGAACCATTTCAGACCCCACACATACTGCTCTATCAAAGAATTGTACAGCAGTGAATGCGATTTGGCTCAATTTAACATGCAGTGTGTTTATGACATCCTGCTTCACTGATCCAAATCAGAGGTGAGTATTCACTTATACAATTCAGGGCTGTATTAGAAATGGTCCTAGACAAGGGTTAATAGCCTAAAGCTCTAATTAAGCTGAAGTCAATCCATACTTCATCTTAACATTCTCCTGCATACAAATTGCATTAAGACCCACATGTAAAACAATCCAATATCCAAGTTAAATTGTGCGAGATGACCTCTTCTTTCTATATATTTTGACCAATATCTATTAAGCTAGTTATAAAGAAAGAATTAAAGGCAAATAATATCACATCCTAAGGCTTTTCTAGAACGTCCTCAGGGTTCATTCCAGGGAAGACAAAGTTACAATTAAAGAAGATCCCATTAGTGTATCCATATCTAGATTGCACAAAACCCTATAATTAGCATATTCTTTATTGATAAATGCCAGTATGGATTATGCGTACCGTGTTTTTATTTGAATGTTCCAAGGCCCCCTCCTCCCACCATTTTCTGAGCCTATCCAATCACTTAATACTAAAATACTACCACCAATTTAAAGATTTTCCTTATCACCCTAATCTGGCTACCTCTTGGTCCACTCTCCTCTTAAAGCATAAAAATATTATCAGGGCGCCTGGATGGCTCAGTCGGTTGAGCGTCAGACTCTTGATTTTGGCTCGCGTCGTGATCTCAGTGTCCTGGGATCAACCGCACATCGGGCTCCGTGCTCAGCAGGGAGTCTACTTGGGATTCTCTCTCCTTCTCCCTCTGCCTCTCCCTCTGCCCCTCCCCCTGCCCTCACTCTCACTTGCTCTCTCTCTCTCAAATAAATAAATAAATCCTTTTAAAAAAGTATTCTCAGTACATAAAATGGTATGAAAGGGCAAAAAAGTTATTTTCTGAGCAACTGGCACCAGTATTTCTTCCATGGAGAGCACGGTTTCTTTTTCTTTTTTTTTTTTTTTTAATTTTATTATGTTATGTTAGTCACCATGCAATACATCATTAGTTTTTGATGTAGTGTTCCACAATCCATTGTTTTCGTATAATACCCAGTGCTCCATGCAGTACATGCCCTCCTTAATACCCATCACGGGGCTAATCAATCCCCCCTCCCCCCTCCCCTCTAGAACCCTCAGTTTGTTTTTCAGAGTCCATCGTCTCTCATGGTTCATCTCTCCCTCCAATCCCCCCCCCAATTTTCCCTTCCTTCTTCTAATGTCCTCCATGCTATTCCTTATGTTCCACAAATAAGTGAAACCATATGATAATTGACTTTCTCTGCCTGACTTATTTCACTTAGCATAATCTCCTCCAGTCCCATCCATGTTGATGTAAAAGTTGGGTATTCATCCTTTCTGATGGCTGAGTAATATTCCATTGTATATATGGACCACATCTTCTTTATCCATTCATCTGTTGAAGGGCATCTCGGCTCTTTCCACAGTTTGGCTATTCCGGACACTGCTGCTATGAACATTGGGGTGCATATGGCCCTTCTTTTCACTACATCTGTGTCTTTGGGGTAAATACCCAGGAGTGCAATTGCTGGGTCATAGGGTAGCTCTATTTTTAATTTTTTGAGGCACCTCCACACTGTTTCCCAAAGTGGCTGTACCAACTTGCATTCCCACCAACAGTGTAAGAGGGTTCCCCTTTCTCCACAACCTCTCCAACATTTGTTGTTTCTTGCCCTGTCCATTTTTGCCATTCTAACTGGTGTAAGGTGGTATCTCAATGTGGTTTTGATTTGAATTTCCCTGATGGCTAATGATGATGAACATTTTTTCATGTGTCTGTTAGCCATTTGTATGTCTTCTTCAGAGAAGTGTCTTTTCATATCTTCTGCCCACTTTTTGACTTGATTATTTGTTTTTTGGGTGTTGAGTTTGAGAAGTTCTAAGAAACACTTTACTGTCTTGGGAGAGAGAACATAAGACTATGAGAATAAGTATCACTGAGGGACAAAGTAAACACAAAAATGAAACAAAATTGGAGGTATTGGCAAGGGGAGCCTGAGGAGAGGAGCAAAGAGCCCCATAACATTGGGGGAGGCTGCTACTGCTGGAAATGGACTAGCAGATATGTCTGAGACTGAAATTTTAGTCATTTTTGTAACTGTGTATAAACTTTTGTCTTTCCAAATATTAAGTGAGTTTTGCTTTACACACAAAGGCCTGATGTGAGTGGTTTTCATGGAAATCAGATCAATGGAGTTCTGTGTCAAGGTTAAAGTGGAGCAGAGAGGAGGAAGGAACAACCCAGCCATCAGAAGCTGGATAGAGGATTAAGAAGGGAGAAATTAAAGCCAGAGAGAGCTGGGAGAAATGGCTCCCAGCCGTTAATCTTCCCAATGAATGAAGAATGGGGGTTCAACTAATCTTATATAGACCTTGAGGAGAGGATGACCCACATGGGAATTTGGCCTTACATTTAGTACCATTTGGTGTGATTATCTTATCTTTTTTTTTTTACTACATTTTAAGTTTCTGGTTAGCAAGATATTCTTGTCTTTTTTATTATTAATCATTTTTCTGCATGGTATATTTTGCACAATATAGGCTGCCACATATTTATTGAATTTGTGTGTGTGTGTGTGCTAAAGTGAAAAGTGTGGTGGATTGTGCATGAAACTGTCCAAGATTTACGATCTTTAGGTTATTCTCTTGTGGACTTTTAAGGTTCTAAGCCCTTAACTCTTATAGGCACTTTTAGAGAATATCTTTGCTCTTGACTTTTTCTAGAAAGTCTGGGTTATTTAATATTTAATATTTTTATGGACTGAAATGGTCATCCTTTTAAAATAATATCTATAACTAGTTTTCTATGTGAAAATATATGAGTTTAATTTTTTTTTAAAGATTTTATTTATTTATTTGAGAGAGAGAGAATGAGAGAGAGAGAACACATGAGAGGGGATAGGGTCAGAGGACGAAGCAGACTCCCTGCCAAGCAGGGAGCCTGGTGTGGGACTCAATCCCGGGACTCCAGGATCATGACCTGAGCCGAAGGCAGTCGCTTAACCAACTGAGCCACCCAGGCGCCCATGAGTTTAATTTCTTAAAGCTAAATTTCTCGGCAAGTATTTCAGACCTCATGTATTTTAAATCTTATGATTATTTTAACTTTGTGGCTAAGCTCATTAAATTTTTAATGTTGGAAGTATATTTATTTTCCCAAAAGGATTCTAAATATTTAGAGTAATTATACTTGGCACCTAGAATTTTTTGGAGAATGCATTAAAAAACACTACTTGGCACCATCTACAGATGAAAAAATCAAAACATAAATAAATGGGTATGGCACAGAATGGTGTTTTATCTTTGGAATTCTGCTCATAACTCCAACAGTAATTTCTGCACCCTAAGAAATTCCCTTTAAATCTTTTTCATCTGCAAGAGAGCTATTCCATTGATCTTACATATTGGTTCCATGGTTTATAACAAAGACTTGAAATAAGTCAGTGAGAATATACTTATGTTACGATTTTATAACCAACCATCTTGTGTGGTAGGCAATATTATTTCCACCTTATATACAAGTGTGGTAAGCAGCTGTTAATGATCCACACTCCTCATTTGATGTACTTGAGTGTGGGCAGGACCTAGTGGGTCATTCCTAAAGAACAGAATATGGCGAAAGTGATTAAGATGTCACTTTCAGAATTAGATCACAAAGAAATTGTGGCTGCCATTTTCCATATCCTTCCTTCTTCTCTGATTGGCTTGCTCTGAGGAAAGCCAGCTGCCATGTTGTGAGCTGCCCAGTGGAGAGGTCCATGTGACAAGGAACTAATATCTCCAGTCAATAGTCAATGAGGACTCGAGGCTGTCAACAGCCAAGTCGGTGGTTTGAAAGTGCATTCAGTGGAGCCACCATATAATTACACCCTGGCCTACACTTTGTGAGATAACTCTGAGCCAGAGGCACCCAGCTAAGCTGCACTTGGATTCCTGACTCACAGAAAAGACATAATAAATATTCATTTTTTTAAGCTGCTACACTTTGGGGTAATTTGTTGTCTTGGTCCATTTGGGTTGCTATAGCACACTACCATGAGCTGCGTAGCTTATAAATAACAAAAATCCATTTTTCACAGTTCTGAAGGGGAATTAAGAATTAAGAGCCAACCTTTTCTTCAGATTAATTTACAATTTTCATTTGCTTTTACCCTATGCAAATTTGAAGTTATGTTTTGTTCTCTTTTCATTATCCTTTTGATTAGCTTTTTTTGGAGATACCAGAAATCTTATAAGGTTGGATGTTGATTGAAATCTCAGCAAGAGAAACATTGGGATTTTATTTTGAAATTTTCTCTTTTTGCCTTATAGCATTAACCTCCTCCCACCTTCTTCCCGAAGGTAAATTGGATAGATAAATTACATCTATCCTACCAGGGGGCCTAGAGTTGAACACATTCTAGGAGAGCTCTTTGTATACTTGATTTGTTCACAAATTTTATTTTGGGGAAAAAAAGAGGTAAAAACTCATCTAGTAATTCTGAGTCTTTTCTATCTTAAAAGAAGAAATTATATGGTAAAATTTCAGTAAGCAACACTAAAATATATCTCCCTTTTGATAAGTGTAACTGTCTTTTGCACATTTCAGAAATTAGGTTTAACATCTATTCAATATAAATTGTATGAAACATTTCTTCTACAGAGTGTGACTCAAATTTCAAATAAGACATCCAAAAGGCCCATGGATCAACTTCCTGAATGATAAATTCATGTAAACTATAGATTTTAAAAATGAATACATTCTTGGGGAATAAAATAAATGCTGTTTGAGAAGTTGCTGATTATTTATAGAAAACATTGATTATATTAAATGCATTTTAAGCAGTATTTTCTCAGCATCTTACTAGCTAGGATCTCTCACCCTATTGACCACTCCTTTATCATCTACATTTAATCCACTACAAATGAATACTGGTCCAAGGTTGTATCTACCTACAGAACAAGCATTGCATGAAGAAAATGTGTATTATTTTTCTTCTCTCAGATTTGAGGAACTTTATATCATGATGAGAATTGGAATAAATCCCAAATGTCCTTAATTACAATATATTCCCACTTTGGAGTAGAAGTGTCATAATTTATAAACTGCTAGGAAATAAAAAGGGGCCAAATACCCATTTGGTTGTGTGTTAATAAATAGACATATATTATTTCTGCATTTCCTCATTATACAAAAGCAAAGGATATTTTTCATTACTTTAGCACAGTTAATTTATTATTTTCAAGCTGGTGCCTAAACTTCTGGAACACAAAATTAATGGGCTCTTGGAAACCCTCTCTGAACTGCCCAAAGTCAATAGTGGTTCTTCCCATCTGTCATCTAAATTTGTAGTATGTCTCCTAGGTGCATTAAAACAAAGATACACACTAAGCTTCTTTCCATTCCCATTGGCACAAGCAAAAAAATAAGAGTAGTCATAAATGAATTCTTTACATGAAATCTCTAAACCTGGAAGCCCTGATTTAAAATAAACTTGGACATCACTGAGCTTTGCCAACCAACTCTTTCAGACTGCCAATGACACATTTATGTATAGAGCTATTTAGATGATAATGGAAGAAGGTTTAATGACTTGTTTTCTAAGCTAGTTACCAATGTCAACTCCATGGGTTTGATGACTGCTTATAAAACAGATCTGCATCTGTTTTCTGTTGAAATAATTAAAATTGGAAGTGATAAGAATATATTAATATTTAACATTACACCTGTTTTAGTTATATTCTGAGAGAAGAGTATTTTTTGACCCAGAATTATGACATTTAAATTCACTGAGAATGAATTAATTCATGGCACCCATAGATCTTTCTATGATGAGAGAATAATGGAAAAGTTGGGTAATTTCAGTATTTTCTGTTGTCTTATGTTGGAATTGAACTCAGTTTAGTCTAGGCAAATCATGGTTAAAAGGAAACCAAGTTTGGAGTAAAAAAAAAACAGTACTACATATAGTGAGTCCAAAGAATGAGGCAAGACCAAGAATGGAGAAAAAAGAAACAATGAAGTCAGAAAGCTGGAGAAAAAGAGAAAGTTGGAATGTGGCTTAAGCCACTGGTCGGGTACAGTGGTTTACAAGTGAGGTCAACCATTTTCAGATAGTGACAATATTATTTTTGAAGTGATGGCAACACATCAAAGTGAGATTGGGCTTGTGAAATCACACACATTTTACAATCACAGGGATTGTAAAAGCAAAATACAAGCCTTCACTGTCCCTACTCCTTACCCATAATTGCTGAAGCTCCTTCAGTATTTATTTTTTCTTGGTACAGCGTTTCTCTGACTATCCTAGTCAATGTCTACTTTTTGTATAATTGTGAATAACACTTCCTTTCACTCTCCTGTATATTCCAGTTTGGGTGATAAAGTTTATGGTCACTCTAGTTAAGACCTAACCTGAGAAGATATGAGCACTTTAATCCTCTCTCAATTATTAGATTATTACCTAACTTTTTTTATTTATTTATTTTTTAAAAATTTTTACTTATTTGTCAGAGAGAGAGACAGAACACAAGCAGGGGGAGAAGCAGGCAGAGGGAGAAGCAGGCTCCCCGCCAAGCAAGGAGCCCGATGTGGGACTCGATCCCAGGACCCTGGGATCATGACCTGAGCCAAAGGCAGCGGCTTAACCGACTGAGCCACCCAGGCTCAACTATTACCTAACTTTTTTCAACCTAGAAAGCCTGTTGAAATATAGGAGAAGAAAATTTGTTTGATTATTCCTTCTGTGGAGGATGACAAAGTATACGGGAAGGGATGAGATGTTGTATTCCTGGAGAATTAAAAAAAACAAAACACAAAACTTTGCCAGAGAAATTTGGTTCTTATGTATTCAGGATATCAAAGATCCACAGACTATGAGGATAAAGTTAAAAAATTTGATATAAAGATAAATTACTTATCTCCATCTCATTAAAGTTTCTTTCCCCTCTCTGAGATTTTATCTTATTTTTTCATTTGGAAGCTATTCCTTTTTTTTTAATTTTGCTTGACTCTCTGTATTGGTTTCCATGCATTAGGTAAAACAGTCACTTCTTCCAGTCTTGAAGGAGTGGCCTCACATGGGAGATAAACCTTACCTTTCAACCCCAGCCTACCTCCTGGTTGTCCCTCAAATTTCTGGGATTATCCCAGCAACCAGTTTTTATCTTTAATGGCCCCCAGTGGTTGAGGGTGTGCTAACACCTCCCAGTGACCTCAAGGGGATGATCTCAGTCAGCACCTGGATTCAGGCTGATTGCAGCCAGACCCTCAGGCAGCAGATTTTAAAGTATGCAAATATATACAGTCAGGGCCACAAGCGTAACCCCAGCTAGTCACCAGTGCTACATGATCTAGGGGTGTCCTCCAGGCTGCTGTGTAAAACCCAGGTGCCAGACATAAAAACTGGGGCACTGGATGCATATAAAAGCTCCCCTCTGGAGATACTGGTGCTCTGGAGCCAGCAGAAGGGAGCTGGAAGGAGGCAGAGGGAGAGTGTGTAGATGGCACCTACCAGGAAAAAGAAAAAGAAAAAAGATGTCTCCTGCTGGCTGGTGAGAGGCAAAGACAGGTAAAGATGGTGCCTGCCAGCCAGCAGGCCCCTAGCTGTGCACTAGATTAGATGCCTGCCCCTCAGGCCTACACTTTAAGCTTAACAAACAAGTCTCATTCACACAAAGTCTGGGCCCTTCTCAGCTGGCTACTTCTGCACCAAACCCTGGAGCAGGCACGTCCCAGCTCCTGAGCTATTTCTCAGATCCTTAGAGCCTTGTGGGTCTGACGGACATGAGCCCCACTGGGTTTCAAAGCTGGATGTTTAGGGGGCTCCTTTCTCAGATGCAGGTCTTAAAAGTCTGGGGGTGCCTGGTGTGGGTTCAAACCCTTTGGTCCTCAGGGAGAAGTTCTGGGATTTGTGTTCCCTCCTTATTGTGGGTCATGGCGCTGTGCGTGCGGTTTATGATCAGATTGTATCCCAGCACCTCCTACCTGCTTCTTTATGAGACTTCTCTTGTTTGTTGGAGGCTTAGCAGTCACTCAGATGACAGTTTTTAGGTTTTGTTTTGTTTTGTTTTCTCCCAGAGGAAGTTGTTCATATATAGCTACAGATTGAGTGTGTGGGAGGAGATGAACCTGGGCTCCTCCTATGTCACCATCTTGAACCAGACCTCATTGATATAAAGAAATACTGACATGCCTGGTAATTTTAAAAGGTTTAATGGAAACTCAGGGTCAGATAAAATGTAGCACAGGCTATAAATGAATCCTTAATTGAGATGAATATGAATTGGTTAAGTTAATATTACAATGTGTCTCTTTATTATGCCTGTTTTTTAGTCAAAGGCTATTAATGCCAAAACACAGTTACCACTTACATCTTGAAAAGGAGAATTCTTTAGACTTAAAAGTAGATAGGAGAATAAAACATTCATGGGGATTTGAATTTGAAAGTTGAAATTAATTTATCACTTTTCATTTTGTTATTCAGTGTGAAGTCCATGTTCTGGGCGATGCTGAGACCTTTCTCAGAAAGTCAGTGATGTTCAGCGGGCATGGAACTTCCGTGTGGGTACTCTGACAACAGAAGCGTAAGGGAATCACTTGATCTCTTGGGTGTTTAGTAATGAAGTTAAAGTGGTCCACTGTGATCGTTTCTGTAATTAGAAGATGAAAGCTGATTAGTAAGTGATACTAATTTGGGAGGAATTAAAAGTTTGTGCACGGTGAATTGTGAAATAGAACATTTGAGTTCTACAATTTATATTTTTATGAAAAATATGTGAGATTATTTTTTTAAAAAGACTCAAGACTTTCCCTGGTCTTTCCTACTGTAGTTTTTCTTCAATATCTCAACAGAGTGGTTTATATATACTCTTCCACTTACTTCCCGTTTTCTAGTTAACCCACAGCAATCTGGCCTTGCACCAGACACTCTACAGATACTCTGAAACTGCTCTCACAAGTCATATTTTGAGTCCTTCTCTTTTGCATTTGATTCTGGGATCATTTTCTCCTTGATATTCTGTACTTCCTATGTGTCCTGATACCACTGTCTCCTCGTTCTCTATGACTAGCTCGTTTCCTTCAAGGATTCTTCTTTTTCTGTTATTCCCTACAACTTGGTTCCTAGCATGTTTCTCTTTTCAGTCTTTACGTGCTCTCCTATTAAACTAATTTATTCTCATGGCTTAAATTTCCACCTATATGTTGGCTACTGCCAAATATATAGCTGTAGAATTGACATCTCTTCTGAGGTTCAGCTCCATTTCTCCAGCTGCCTTTGAGATATCTTTGTACAAATGTCCATAGGCACCTGGCACTCTGCATGCCTCACACTAAATTCACCATATTATTTCTCAAACCTTGCTCTTCCCATATCCTCTAACTCAGTTCAAAAGAGAAAACAAACTCAGACTTAGAAATACTGGAAACTTAAAGTCAAAAGAACATACATAAGTCAGGTCATTGATCTCTACTTAATGTTACATTTTTTAAAAGGCAAAAGGACTATGAAATAGGTTATCAAATACCATGATAAAAATGAAAATCATAAAAGCTAGCTGTTTTTAATGCTTTGGGATATAAAGTTGAAAATTAACTAAGAAAGTCATAAACATTAGATCCTTGGACCTCTTGGACCGTTAAGGAGGCTAAGGACACCAAAGCCAAATGACTTATCCTGATAACATAGAGTGACAATAACTCAGATATTCCAAATACACGTTCATCTTATTTTCACTGCATTATTGGGCCAGGTAATATATAATAAATTGTTTCTAAAGAACAGTGTTTTCAAATTTTGGGCCTTAAGACCCCTTTACACTCTTGAAAATTATTGAGAACCTCAATGTACTTTTGCTCATATAGGTTATATTTCTTGATGTTTACTATATAAGAAATTAAAGCTAAGACATTTAAAAAATTATGTTTAACTTATTTAAAATTAAGTAGTATACATGTTAACACAATATACTGTTATGGAAAAATCTATTTTTGAAAAAAATTACTGAGAAGAGTGACATCATGTACCTTTTTGCAAATACCTTAATGTCTGATTTAATAGAAGACAACTGGATTCTCATATGTCTGCGTTCAAGCTGTTGCACTATCACATGTCATGTAGGCTCTGCAAAGTTCAATTATACACTCATGAGAGGAGAGAAAAAACAGGCAACTAATGTTTTAATATTAAAAGGAAGATAGCTTTGATCTCTTTAACTCTCTGAAAGTACCCGGGGCTTTCCCAGGGTTCCAGGACTATCCTTTGAAATCTGCATGAATACTGGGGGTCCTGTTCTTTCAAAGAATCATTGAATCCTGGTTCTGCAGTTATGCTTAGTGAGCCTTTTGGACAATTTAACTATTTGGGCTCTCATTTTCTTTATAGATAGTACGAGGATAAAATTTTTAAAACAGATTTGTGGTTAAAAACATGGACTCTGGGGCACCTGGGTGGCTCAGTCGGTTAAGCATCTGCCTTCAGCTCAGGTCATGATCCCCATGACCTGAGGGTCCTGGGGGTCCTGGGATCGAGCCCCATATCAGGCTCCCAGCTCAGTGGGGAGCCTGCTTCCCCTTCACCCTCTCCCCCTGGCTTGTACTCTCTCTCTCAAATAAATAAATAAAATCTTTAAAAAAAAATGGACTTTAATACCAGAAGGCTTTACCACTTACTAGCAGGTGACACTGAGAAAGTCACTTAGTCTTTCTCTGCTTCATTGAAAAATAGAGATAATAGACTCTAGTTTTATAATTATTAACAGAATTAAGTACATTAGTGTATTAGTATTTGTAAAGGTCTTACACAACCACAAAGTAACAGTTGTATTTCTTAAGTAAAACAAAATATTATATTTAAAACAAATATTATACATAAATATATTTTATTGGCTTGAGGATTTAAAATAATAAAGTTTACAAAGAAGAGTACCTGGGATATAATATATACTTGAACAGAGCCTTGGAAACAATGATTTGTAAAATAGTTTCCAGATATCATTAAAGGCCCACAGTCTAATGAAAAGCAATAATAGAATTGGAAGAGGGCCACAGAATTCTAATAATACTCAATGTATTGACAGATGATATCACTGATGCTTTGCAAAGCTGTATTTCTACGAGGCTTAACACTTTAATCATCCCAAATTTGCAACTCAGGGTAATGAGAGATAGTGCTAGTATAAACATGTGCTACATTTTACAATGGAAGTATGAGCAAGTAACAAGTGATTCTGGTTCTTTCTCTGTCCCTCTCATCTGTTAATTTTAGTTGTTGGGTCAAGGCACCTCAGTGTCACAAACAAGAAAGCATTTTCTGACAAACAATGGATGTCTAAATGTTTTGAGAACCTTATTTTTTCATTCAGTTTTTATTATTTCATCCAGTTTAAATACATAATATATTTCACTTGATAAAAGATTACTGCCACCAACCTTGAAGCAACTTCTATTGACTCCTAGTCTTTACTTGAATTCTAACTCCTGCCTCATCTTTGTTGCTACATTTTGGCTTTCATCCTATGTAGGTATTGGAGAAATCAGGTGTGTCCTTTTTTGTGGATGCCGTGACAAATCCACTGCTCTCTCCTCTTCTCCTAGTGGTGCTGATTTCATCTTGTTGCCTTTCCTACTAGTACTCTGCTTAAAGAGTTGTTCTTTCCACCCAAAGGGAAATATTTCTCTTGAAAATGTGACACCCCAATTCAGTTAACACTAGAGGATTGGTCTCTCTGTGAGGATACTTATTTAACCCCCAAATTGTAACCTTCTCTTTCATGATTACAATGTCTCAGGTGTGACTTGCCCATAATGGGTGTTCGGTAAACTTTTATACTCTTTTCAAATACTGTAGGGATTATTCCCTATTGAGGATAAATATGAGGGAGATAATTCAGTATCACTTTTTAGGATTCATCCAGAGTGGGGTATTTGTCCATTGATTTATCCCTGAACTTATGGGACTATCCTGCTATTCCAGGAGTCTTCTTTGCTAGTCAAAATTTGGCGACAGAGCTTAGACACAGTCAAATACTTCTTCCATGTGGGCTCCTGAAAAAAATCTGTGTATGAAGTTTTTATTATCTTTATTTTATAGACAAGGAACTTCTCCAAGAGATTAAGTGATTCTTCTAAGGTTAGTTAGCTGATACTTACAGACCTGAGACCTAACTCGGGAAATCTGAATCCAAGTCCTGTCTACATTTTCCCCAAATTGTACAATTTTATTGCAATAACGAATTTTTGGAGTTAGTACCTAAGTCTTTAAAGAATTGCTTCTAAATTTAAACATTTCTGAGTTTTTAATTTAATATTCTGTAATTGGAGTTAGTTCAATAAAAGCAAATCTGTAAGCTGGAAACTCTGTATTTCAAATATATTAAAATGAAAAATGAAATAAAACCAGCCCAAGTAAGTTACCTGACAGTCTCTAGCTAAGGAAGCATAAGACCATGTAATTAATCCCTCCAGGAGTTTGAGAATTTAGTGCAATGTGAATGGCTAAATTATTATATTATTTTCTCATGTGTTTGATTTTTTGGTTATTATATTAAACCATAAATAAATTACAGTTAAATCTGGGGAAGCAATTAGAAGAAAGTATAAATTAATAGAAGTTTTTATGATGAATAAATGAGAAAATGAGTTAAACCTGAAGACATTAAAAAGGAGTGGTACCAAATATCTATGAGTAAGTAAAGGTAGGTCCTAGGGAAACCATGGATCAATTTTATGAATATTTATCTTAAAATAAGGTATTAATCAACTTAAAATTCTAGACAGAAAAATAATTTCTTTAAGGTTTTTTTTTAAGATTTTATTTATTTATTTGACAGAGAGAGACAGAACACAAGCAGGGAGAGTGGCCGGCAGAGGGAAGCAGGCTCCCCGCAGAACAGGGAGAGCCTGATGTGGGACTCGATCCCATATCATGACCCCGGGGATCATGACCTGAGCTGAAGGCAGTCTCTTAGCCAATTGAGCCATCCAGGCACCCTAATTTCTTCAAGTTTTGATATGAAAACCTTATCATTTTAAGAAGGAAGCAACAGAATAAGCTCTTAGAAAAGAGAAGGGAATCCTATAATGTGAAATCCCTGAAGTCAGGTTAATGGATAGATTAATATTGATGACATCATTCCTCTAATGCAGGAGAATTGCTTAACTGACTTGCTGGGGAACATTAGTGATTTAAATTATGTTTATCTGCTTGGAAATAATACTTCAGGGGAGTCTAGATAGCTGGAAATATATTAATTCTTGCTTTTTCAAATCATCCAAAATAAAAAGATGTTGCTAGAAACTCATCAAGTCAGCCAATAGAATAAAAATTTTGATCCTTGATTCTTTTTAAATTTTCAAACTATATATACTAAAACTTAATTTCCACCTTGATTTAAGTTGTAGGGACTTCTGTAATATTGTCTTAAATTTTCTTTGTCAGTGTCTTATCAGTAATAGCCAAAAGATGATTTTTATATTTGCTAATTTTTTTTGCCATAGATTCCTATTTCTTATGTGAGATGTGTATTTTATTTTTTTAAGATTTTATTTATTTATTCATGATAGATAGAGAGAGAGGCAGAGGCAGAGGGAGAAGCAGGTTCCATGCGGAGCAGGGAGCCTGATGCGGGACTTGATCCCAGGACCCTGGGAGCATCACCTGAGCTGAAGGCAGACACTTAACTGACTGAGCCACCCATGCACCCAAGAGATATGTATTTTAAAGAAGCAGCAAAAATGTGGTTTGCAAAATAAACATATACTTCATTGGTTGCAAAAGACAAATTTCTGCAAAAATGTGCACAAACTCAGTTTCTGGCTTAAAATGGCTTCTTAGGAGCTCCTGGGTGGCTCAGTTGGTTGAGCATCCAACTGTTGGTTTTGGCTTAAGTCATGATCTCAGGGTCATGAGATCAAGCCCTGTGTCCCGCTGCACACTCATCAGGGAGTCTGCTTGAGAGTCTCCCTCTCTCTCCTTCTGCCCCTCTTCCCTCAAATAAATAATCTTTTAAAAAAGGCTTCCTAGTATTCTCTCAAATTTCCTTCAAATTACTTATGAAATCAAAGAAAAAGTTAAAAGAAAACAAAGCTTTGTAGATTTGATTTTGGAGGCATGTAGTTAAAAAACCAACAACCAACCAATCAACCAACAGTTTCAAACTTACAAGAATGCTGTAAAGGTATTACAAAGAACACCCACATAGCTTTTTTCCAGAGACCCACTTCAACCCTCACTAATTTCAATCAGATCCATTATAGCAAAAGAATTCAATGCAGGATTATGTATTCCACCTGATTATGTCTTTTTAGTATCTTTTTTTGAAAGACAGTTTTGTTCCCCAGTCTTTCCCTTATTTTCATGACTTTGATATATTTTTTTAAGATTATAGGCTACTTTCTCTCTTTGTTATTCCTCAGTTTGGGTTTGTCTAATGTTTCCTTATGATTAGACATAGATTATGTAGTTTTGGCTGGAATGTCACAGAAGAGATGCTGTGTTCTTTCCATTGTGTCTTTACCAGGTAGCACATGACGTTGATCATCATTACTTGTAGTTGTGGTTTTGGTCACTTATTTGCAGGTTTTTCCAATGTAAAGCTACTTCTTTTCCCTCTTTAATTAAAGCTTTTTTGAGGGGTAGATATTTTGAGACTATGCAAGGTCCTATTTCTCATCCTACTTCCACCCAGAAGTTTTAGCATCCATTGGTATTTTATGCATGAGTTAATTATTACTGTAATGGTGTCAAATACTAATTTTCTGGTTCCATCATTATTTCTACATTATTAGTTGGCATTCTACTGTAAGGAAGGTTTGAAGGTTTTCTTTCCATTTATTTATTCATTTACTGATTTATGTGTGTAGACTTACAGATTTCTATTTTTCTTAAGGTGCTATGTTTTACATAATTAAAAAATAATATCAAAATTTAAAATAACTAAAAATGGAAAATAAAATAAAACACATAGACTTAGATTTGTACCTAGTGGTAAAATAGCCTTGTAGGATTGTTCTAAGTGACTTTAAAATGAAATAATATGACTATTCAGTCCTGGTAGGGTATCTTTTTTTTTAATTTTATTTTATCATGTTATGTTAATCACCATACATCATTAGTTTTTGATGTAGTGTTCCATGATTCATTGTTTGCGTATAACACCCAGTGCTCCATTCAGTACGTGCCCTCTTTAATACCCATCACCAGGCTAACCCATCCCCCCACACTCCTCCCCTCTAGAACCCTCAGTTTGTGTCTCAGAGTCCATAGTCTCTCATGGTTCATCTCCCCCTCCGATATCCCCCCCTTCATTTTTCCCTTCCTACTATCTTCTTTTTTTTTTTTAACATATAATATATTATTTGTTTCAGAGGTACAGGTCTGTGATTCATCAGTCTTACACAATTCACAGCAGTCACCATAGCACATACCCTCCCCAATGTCTATCACCCAGACACCCCATCCCTCCCACACTCCACCACTCCAGCAACCCTCAGTTTCCTGAGACTAAGAATTCCTCATATCAGTGAGATCATATGATACTTATCTTTCTCTGATTGACTTATTTTGCTTAACATAATACCGTCTAGTTCCATCCATGTCATTGCAAATGACAAGATTTCGGGGTTTTTTGATGGCTGCATAATATTCCATTGTATATATATGCCACATCTTCTTTATCCATTCATCTGTCGATGGACATCTTGGCTCTTTCCATAGTTTGGCTATTGTGGACATTGCTGCTATAAACATTGGGGTGCATGTACCCCTTCAGATCACTACATTTGTATCTTTGGTATAAATATCCAGTAGTGCAATTGCTGGGTCATAGGGTAGCTCTATTTTCAACTTTTTGAGGAAACTTCATACTGTTTTCCAGAGTGGCTGCCCCTGGTAGGATATTTTAATGTCGAAAATAACATCCTCCCCCAAAATCAAATTTTAGTAATTTTTTAATTTTTTAAAAGATTTTTATTTATTGGGGCACCTGGGTGGCTCAGTCGGTTAAGCGGCTGCCTTCGGCTCAGGTCATGATCCCTGGGTCCTGGGATCGAGCCCCACGTCCGGCTCCCTGCTCAGTGGAGAGCCTGCTTCTCCCTCTCTTTCTGCCTGCCTCTCTGCCTACTTGTGCTTTCTCTCTCTGTGTCAAATAAATAATAAAATTTAAAAAATAAATAAATTAAAAAAAAAACATTTTTATTTATTTGAGAGAGAGAGCATGAAGCAGACTCCCCACTGAGGAGAGAGCCCATCTCAGGGCTCAATCCCAGGACTCTGGGATTGAGGTGCCCCAAATATTTCAGTAGTTTTATTGTTGATGACAGTATTGGCTGTTGTGATGACTGTTGTGTCAGCAATATGGAATAAAGCAAATAAAGCAAATAAGTAGTTATTTCCAGTTCTGCTACTGAAAAGGCCGAGGGGACAGTGCTGGTGCAATAGCAGTGAGCGCTCCTAATTTGATTTTCCACTAAAATAAATCAGAGCTCCTTGAAGAATTAGTGATTCTAAGTCTGGGGCAAGATATGCCCAATATGAATTTTGAACAACTTGTCATATCAGAAGGCAGGACTAACTACTAGGGTCATGTCCAGAAAAACTCAGAAACCATTAGGATACCAACTCCCAGAAAATAATAACGCAGGTAGTAGGGATGTAGAGATGGGGAGGTGAGCCAGAATGACACATTGTACTCTGGGAAGTTTAATCCCAATATGTTAATTACTCTAGAGAGGAGTAGAAGAGTCTATGTTAGAAATTATAAATTTGCATGCATTTCACTGAGTTTGAGCATCAGTGATCAGATAGTGGAGTTAAAAAAAGACACTGACCTATTTCATTAGAGCATACCAAATGAATGCATGTTCTAGACATTGGAAGCTGGGTTAGGTAATGTCCCAGTTGTAGATATCACTGTAAGTCTGAGGGGATTCCCACACTCTTATTAGAAGAGAGTATACAAAGTAAAAAATAATAATAATTTATGAACTTGTCTCTTAGCAAATACCAGATCTGGAAGCCTCTTCTTCATTCCAAGATGATTATATGGAAACACCCAATATAGAGGCTACAACAAAATATAGCAGATGATGGTAATATCATCCATAACAATGTAAGAGCATAATACTGAAGATAACGTATTAAAGGAGCTCAAAGCAAGTATTTTCTGACATTATTAATATTTGAGAAAGCATTTATTCTATGTTCGTGATGTCTATATGTGGTTATTTAAATTAAAATTAAAGGAAATTAAAAAAATAAAAGTAAAAATTCATTTCCTCAGTTTCACTAGTCACCTTTCAGTCACATATGGTCATGTGTGGCTAGTGCCTAGAGCATTGGACAGAATAGTTGTAGCAGATAGTGCTGCTCTAAACAAAAACACAGAAAGCCATTTGGAGAGAAGAGTTAAAAATAAAAGGGAAACTGGCTTAAAAAATTTCAAGTGTAAGAAAATAAAGAGAACAATTGAATAATTAAAATCAATATTGCAAACAATAGAAAATAGAATTGGAATTGTAGAAGACTAAATTCAGTTTGTGGCAGATGAATTACAAAAATTTCCACCTAAATGGAGAGAAAGTAAAGATGCATGAAGATAGCATATGCTTTTGTGCGCCCGTGTATATATATGTATATATATGTACACACACGTACACACACACACAGACACACATATACATACACACATAAAGATAAAGAACAGAGAGATAATCTAATAATTTTAGGTGTTCCTAAGGAAGAAAACTTAACAATTACAAGAGAGGAAATACAGACAAATTGGAAGATACATTTCTGGAGCTGAGAGAAGAGACTGAGAGGCTTTACTACATTATGAGGCAGAATAAATGAAAATGGATTTAGCCTATGGCACACCTGGAAAAGCTTATGAATTAAAAGAACAATTTAAAATTCCTATCATCAAAGGAGAAAATTAGGTTATTAATGTAATGTAGTAGAAAATTTTTGTTCATCAGAATTCTTAGGATGTTCTCTCCTTTTCTTTTGAAGAGTGATTTGATCAGTAACCCCTCCTCCAAAGTTACTTTCTTCTGTCCTGAATGGATCTTAATTTTCTCTTCTCATTCTCTCTCTTTCACTTTTCCTCTTTTCCTATCTCTCTCATTTTTCAGGAGCACTAACAAAATTCCTTTGTTGGTGTTTGTTCTCCCTATAAGGACCATCTATATAATGCTGTTTATAGAATTAACTGAGGGAGTACTCTAGTTTGCTGGTTAAATATCAATCAAGGCTAGGCAATCAAGGATAAGAATATTATGGTGAGCACTGAAGCAATTAAAACAATTTTTAAAAAGTATTTTTGGTTAATATGCTTACAAAGTTGTATGCACAGATTAAGTGTATACATCATAGTTATGAGGATATATATTGTAGTCATGTTCAAAGTTATTCTCCTACTAAGCACATGGTAGGTCTGTATTTCTCAAATTTTCCAACTCCTTGAAATTATTCATGGCCTTATGAATTTCTTCGGCCAATGCAATGCTAGTGCAAATGATGAGTGTTGTTTCCAGGTGAAAACTTGAACTGGTGCATGATTTACTACATTCTCTTTGTCCTGCTGTGACAATTATGGAAACAATGTGTAAACAAGCACTACCCAAATGGCATATAATGTGAGCCATATATGTAATTTGAAAGTTTTAGTAGTGACATTCTAAAAGGAAAAAGAAAAAGGTGACATTAATTTTGATTATATATATATATATATTTTTAAAGAATTTATTTATTTGAGAGAGAGAGAATGAGAGAGAGCACATGAGAGGGGGGAGGGTCAGAGGGAGAAGCAGACTCCCTGCCGAGCAGGGAGCCCGATGCGGGACTCGATCCAGGGACTCCAGGATCATGACCTGAGCCGAAGGCAGTCGCTTAACCAACTGAGCCACCCAGGCACCCATAATATATTTTATTTAACTTACATATCTCAAATATTTCAACATGTAATCAATGTAATAATTATTAATGAGATATTTTCATTTATTTTTTAGCATTAGGTCATCAGTATCTGATATGTATTTCACATTTATAGCATATTTCAATTTGAACTTGCCACATTTCAAATGTTCAGTAACTCTATGTGGATCCTGGCTTCCTTGTGGCATAATATAGACTAAGACAGAACACCAATCAACCTGAGTCCTTAATAATTATACTGAACAGAGATCCCAGATGACCTGCATTGGACATAGAGCATATGAAAACTAAACTTTGGTTGGTTGAGACCACTGAAATTCTGGAGTTCTTTGTTAGCATGGCATAATTGCTTGGTGATTAAACGGCTATGTCTATTTTACTTACTTATCTTAATCACTCCCTCTAAAAGACAAAGATTATTGTTCAGTGCAATCAGTGTTTTTTCAGAACATATAAAGCCACTTGTAGAATAAGTTTAGCATCCCTGTTTGAATTACTTAAAAGGGGGACTGTCTTTAAAATGAGTGGGTTTTGTACAGAACCCTACAATCCAGGGTTTAGCAGAACTGAGAAGAAACATTGAACGTTTGCAAGAATAAAGAATTAAAATTCTTTGTAAAAGCAACAGAATGCGGGCACCTGGGTAGCTCAGTCAGGTAAGCGTCTGCCTTTGGCTCAGGACGTGATCTCAGGGTCCTGGGATCAAGCCCCGCTGGGGCTCCCTGCTCCTCGGGGAGCTTGCTTCTTCCTCTCCCACTCCCTCCTACTTGTGTTCCCCCTCTCGCTGTCTCTGTCAAATAAATAAATAAAATCTTAAAAAAAAAAAAAGCAACAGAATGCATCAAAATTATACCATTTCTCTTAGGCAATACAAGTTTGACACTGGATCATATTCAATTACAAAAAATGCCAATTTATCAAAAGTTTAGAAAATTGTCCATATTACTCTTATTTAATTTGAAATTCATCTAGACCTAGTGGAAATTTAGTGTTCCAGAGTATCAAAAACCTTCGAGGGGAAATTGTAACAATGAGATGATATGACTTTTAATATGCTACCTAAAGCATTTTAAATACTAGTCTCTAGTACCAAAAGAGTTCTAAATTTTTTTCATAAAATGTCAACCTAAATGAGGAATATGGACTATAATAACCAAACGGCAAAAAAATACTAATACTAATGAATAAACGAATGAATGTTTAATACAATAAAACAATATAAGCTAATTTTTCTGCCTTTCAAAATATTTTTGTGCAGATATGGTTGTTGAAAATGTCTGAGCTGAATGGATTTTTCTATATTATATATATGGAAATATATGTAATACATTATATGGAATATATTATTCCATATATATTATGGGGAATATATAATAATATATGGAAATAATATAATATATACATAATATATAATATATATGTAATATTATATGTGTGTAATTTATATATATATATATATATATATATAATCTTATGTATATGTATGTATATATATATATATATATAATCTTGGGTTCCTAGTGAATTTCTCATCTTGTTCTATTGGATGAAGAACTCTGGGACATACAAATTCTTTAACAGGGACCACCCAATGACCTAAAGCCATATTTCAGTAGACAGGCAGGCTTCTCTATGATTACCATTAAATATGATGTCAGAATAATCTCTCTACCCCTTGCCACAAATATCCAAAGTCCCTCAGCACTAAGCACTCTTAGCTTCAGTGGACATTGTGAATATTTTTTGAGTTGCAAAGGAATGGAAGACTATTTTATGTCACTTGCTAACTTTCTATGTCTTAGTCAGAAGAGATCTGCTCTCATTCTTCATTCTCAGCTGTCCCGTCTATTAGCGTTACAGCAGGAAAAGACCTAGGCAAAGCAGACAGGTAGGTCTTAGAAAACTCTGGAAGCTTTCTAGCCAATTTAGTAAATTTAGCAATTCTATTCCTGAGCTCTAGCTGTCTGTAACCTTGAATAAGCCAGGGTTTCCCCACCTGAGAGCTGAGTCACTTCTTGAATTAACAGAAATGAGACTATGTCAGATGAAAAGGGCATGACATACTCTTTTTTAAATATCTTTCACCATAAAACCTTTTCCTGACTGATGACCTCCTGAAAGGAAATGCCTTGCTTCGCCTTGTCCTGAATCTCACTTTATGTAATATATTTTATCAGAAGTCAAAGCTAATAGCCTTCTACCTCTGACGGAGTAAAAGGGTGCTGAGCTAGGAATTTTTTTGAAAAGCCCCAGAAAGGCCTTTACATGGGACCCAGAGTAAATATATATTCATACAAAGAGACACACCAGCATGTGCATATATAATATTCACATATACATATATGTATGTACATGTGTCTATAATACATATTGCCATAAAAAGCTCTGTTTTGCCACTATTTTACTGTTTGACCTTGAACATGTTGCTTAGACTTTATGTCTTCAGCTGTAAAATATGTGTTTATGAGACTAAGTAAGGTATAAAGTGCCTATTAAAGTGTCTGGTATCAAGAAGGTTTTCAATACATGATAGCTACAAACAGTACCTTGGTGTCTTATTAAATTTATGCAGCAATGCCAACCCAGCCTACCACCTAGGGTTATCATGAGACCCATGAGAGAATTTGTGTGAAAGTGTTTTAGATACAGGAAAGTGTCATCCAAATGAAATAAAACATTGTTAGGGAAGGAGTGTATCAGATGGAGCTAAAGAAGAAGAAAATGAAGAAAACAGGTCATGGATTGCAGCAGCACTTAGTCCGGATGGAGAGGTGACAAAGGAAAGTCTTGATACCCACTGCTGTGATAACAGTTGACCTCGCCCACACAGTTTCATGATCTTCACAAATACTATATAGCTCCAGTAATGTCCAAAGTGGCAGGAATAATGGTTTAAAGCATTTTGACACCAACCTGGAGGCAGCACATGCCACATTATCAGCTGAAAACCTTTTTTTTTTTTGAATTTTGCCCCCTTTTCTCTTTCATAATCACCTAATGCCTATCACAATAAAGAGGGAAGCACTGTGGCAAGAGAAACAGAGATGCTTTTGTGACAGTTCAAGTCAGTCAAGTCCTTCCTATGTTAAAGAGAATTGTGAAACAGGCTGGTAATCTATCACTGGGTACTGGGGTCTTTTCCTTTGATTTTGTGTGTGTGTGTGTTATCTAGTATAGCTTTAGAATTGTATTAAAGTAAAGGAAAATAGAATTGGAGATTATGTAGTAGTTCGATGATTACAAACTCTCAGAAAGAGAGCAAAGAGAGTATTATAGTCTCCTAGAGGATTTTATTTAGAAATTTTACTTTCTTAATTATTACATAGAATATTATCTATCTATCTATCTATCTATCTATCTATCTATTTTGTTTTTTTTAAAGAAGAGTGAAGGGGGGTCAGAGGGAGAGAGTGGAGCCCCCCATGGGGCTTGATCTCACAACCCTGATATCATGACCTGAGTCAAAATCAAGAGTCAGATGCTTAACTGACTGAGCCACCCGGGTGCCCCTAAATGGAATACTTTTTAAAGATAAGAATAACCCAATTTGTAAAGATATTGTCTTGTGGTTGCTATGAATTAAAAATTAAAACAAAACAAAGTATAAATCACTCTCTCACCCTTTATTTTCTTAGATTACCATCTTTTCATTCTAATTTGGCTAAATTGGAATAAATGATTCAAAAATTAAATGATCAAATAGTTAAATGGTTAACATTTCAAAGATGCCACTCATCTTACATAGTCATACTTACATTTAGTATTGGTTGAAAACATCATTCGATGTTTTTGAAAACTTTCCATATGTCAAGCACTGTGCTAAATGCTAAGGGCTTAAGGATAAGTAAGATATGCTTCCCATCACTTGCAATGAGCATATGAAATGCTTACTGCTCAGAGAGGGAGGGAGGCAACTAGATTAAAAATTTTAATACAATGTGATAAAAAGTGATGTAACAAATAGACTCTATAATCAAAATTCTACTGGAGCATAGTCCAAAGTTATGATTCTTTAGAAATTTAAAGGGAATCCAATAAAGTGGTTATTCAGTTGAAGGAGGGGCATCTTGGGCAGGTGGTGAAGGGGATTCTATGCAGAGGTTATCTGAAGCTGGAGAAACAACAACAAAATGGAGCCATGAGTATGCCATTTAATGAGGAAGAGAGAAGTTCAGTGTAGCTGGGATGTAGGGAGCCCTTGGAAAAGGAAATGGCAGGAACTGAGACTAGAAAGTACTGAAGAATATTGAATGCTTTTCTAGGGAATCTGATTTTATTTTGAAGGCAGGGATAAAGATAGCCACTGGAGGATTCAAAGCAGTAGAGTAACACCCACAGATTTTCATTCAGGAAGATCACTCAAGTAGATAAGCAGAGATAAGAGAAGTGGTTGGGAGCTGGATCACACAGTGTCCTCTCAGTCATTGTAAGTCCTTTGACTTTTATTCCAACTGAGATGGAAAGTTTGAGCAAAGAAATGACATAATCTATATCATTTTCAAAGCACAATTCTATCTCCTTGGAGTGAATAAACTATGTGGGTAAGAACAGCAGGAATACCAGTTAGAGGAGTAATGCACTTAAGCAGGACAGAGGTAGGGGTGGCTTGAACAAGGGTCATAGTGATGGTGGAGGTGTGAGGAATACTTGTTTCAGGATATATTTGGAATGCAAGCTGAGAGGATTTGCTGCTGACTTTAACATGACTGAAAGAACAGCTCTAAGGTTTTTGGCCTGAGCAATTGGAAGGATGGAGCTGCTATGCTGAGATGCTGAAGAGACCCTTTTAGGAAGAGGGGTGGTGATGTCATGTGTTTCACTGTTACTGTTGGGATCTCTATAAGCATCCAGGTGGAGATTATGCATAGAAAATGGGATTTATGAGACTGTATTTGGAGGAGAGATCTGGGTTGGGGAGATATAGACTTGGGAATTGTCAGCGTATTTTAAACCAAGGAGATGGGCCATTTTCCTTGGGAACGAGTATATATTGAGCAGATGACTCAAGTACTAAGTGCTGTAGCACTCCAACATTTCGTGGTTGGAAATAAAAAGAGGATCTGGCAAAGGAGCATGACCAGGAGTAGCTAATGTTATTGGCAGGAGGAGAAACCCATATTCCACAAATCAAACACGAACATGTTTCAAAAAGGAAAGAGTAAAACTACAATATTAAATGCTATTAATAGAAGGAGGAAGAGAAGAAATGAGAAGAAACCATTTGATTTTATACTTGTAGATTATTTGTGACCTTGACCATAACAGTTTGATGATGTGGTGGGGACAAAAGCCTGTTTGAAGTGGGTTCAAAGAGAATTTAAAAAAGAGGAAGAAGAGACAATGCCAAAAGAAGTGGAGGTAGAGTTTTGCTCTTCAGAGAGAATAGGGACAGTGGCTGGAGGGTTATGGGGAGTCAATAGAGAGTTTCTAGTTTTTACAGTGTAAGATAATAGAAGATAGCAGGAGGGGAAGAATGAAGGAGGGGAAATCGGAGGGGGAGACGAACCATGAGAGACTATGGACTCTGAAAAACAAACTGAGGGTTCTAGAGGGGAGTCGGGGGGGATGGGTTAGCCTGGTGATGGGTATTAAAGAGGGCACATTCTGCATGGAGCACTGGGTGTTATATGCAAACAATGAATCATGGAACACTACATCAAAAACTAATGATGTAATGTATGGTGATTAACATAATATAATAAAAAAAAACAATGTAAGATAATAGAGCTTGCTTGTACATTGATGGAAATGATCGTGCCAAGAGGGCAAAATTCATAATGCAGGAGATAAAAATGATCAAAGGCCTTGAGTAATTAGAGGATGCTGGATCCACTGTAAAATGGAATTTAATGTTAGAAAGTAACATAGACAAAGTTATTCATTATAATGAGATGGAAAATGTATATAGGTACAGATGCACTTTTGTTGGTATAGTTGGACAGTTACAATAGTCCAGGTGAAAAATGATGGCCTAGATCAAGTTACACATGAAGGTCGAAACGTACAGAATCAGAAGATATGTAGAAAGCAGTATAGACAGGACTTAGCGCTTATTTTGGAGTGGGAAATGAGAGAGAAATCTCCTCAAACTATCTACAATTCAGTTAGCCTAATTTTAGCAAAAGATAAAGATTTCTGAGTCATTAATTATAGAAAATAAAGATGCACATAGAGGCAGATAGATTATATATCTTTTAATATGGGCGTTTTTATGCATATTGTATTCAGAAGAGTGAGTCAGTTGAAATAACAAGGTTCAGGGTAGGAAAGAGTGGATAATGGAGTAGAGAGAGGACAGTCTCTTAAAAGCCTAGTTTGAGGTGTGCCTGGGTGGCTCAGGTGGTTGAGTGTCCTACTCTTGTTTTAGGCTTAGGTCATGATCTCAGAGTCATGAGATCAAGCCCCGCATCAGGCTCCGCACTCAGTGCAGAGTCTGCTTGAGATTCTCTCTCCCTCTCCCTCTCCCCCTATCCCCATTCATGAATGCATAAATAAATAAATAAATAAATAAATAAATAAATAAATAAATAAATAAAATCTTTCAAAAAAGCCTGATTTAAGAGCTCAGATGGATGGATGGATAGTATTTGAATAGAGGGAAGTAAGCCACTTTCTTTTGAGGTTGTAAAGACTGTAGAAGTAGATACACACAGTGGGGAGAGAAGAAAGAGCCTTAAGGTACTTCCTAACTTATAGTTTCTACCCTATTTATCACAAATCGGAGATAATGGGATAAAGACATCCTGAGGAGTGAGTGGTGGATAAGTGCTTGGTATAGCCTCTTTGGGAAATGGTAGAAGGAGTAAGCCAAGTAAAAATCAGATACTATAAATTTTTAGTGACACCAGTCTCTATGTTTATTAACCATTTTTAGCAGGATTCATAGGGCAGGAATAAGAATGGAAAACCTGATGGCAGGGAGGAAAGGTTCTTGTGAATAAGGGTTTTAAGGATAATTGAGACATATAGACATGTGGAATGGAGATGAGAGTTAACATGTTACTTATTATTAACTTAAATTCCCTGATATAACAGAGTTCTGAGTATATGACCAGAACTTAATACCCATTTCTGAACTAGTAGTATATTTGCCTCTAGGATATAACTTGGTCCTTTCCTATCCACATCTAATTGTTCAGAGAAAGATACCTGGTCCAGAGGGAACTCATCCAGGGGCTAGGTAATCCAGAATAATCTGCACATCTCCAGGTCAACTGATAAGCAAATGTTATTGCATATTCAATCTTAATTCTCTTTTATTATATAAAGTAACATATTCACAAATTCCAGCCATTAGGGCATGGACATTTTTGGGGACCCATATTTCACCCACCACAACATCATAACATGACTGCTAGTGCACCCTGCTATTTAAGATCTCATAAGATTTAATAAAAATACTCTTCTGCAACATGTGAACATTCTAATGTACTCTAAGATCCCTGCAGATTTTTGTACAACTTATATTTTAATAGTTATCCCTTATGCTGAGTTCTATTTCTACTAAAATGCTTCAGTCCCACCCTTTCTGTTTCTATTCTGCACCATGCCAGACAAAATGGGAATTGTGAATTTTGGGATTGAGGGTGGGGTGGTAGATAAAATTAAATAAAAATGTCAGTCCCACAAAGCCTATCAGTACAGAAGACTTTATTAAAGATTTGGTAAAATTGAGGGGAAGAGGGCATAATGGTGGCAATTATATATCCAACATCAAATATTTTAAAACTGAACATCCCTAGTCTTAAAGGTCTTTCATTCACCCCATCCCCAGGGCTTTTTACTTCATTTTTAATTTTTTAAAATTTTAATCCCAGTATAGTTAACATACAGTGTTACATTAGTTTCAGGTGTATAACGTGATTCAACAATTCTGTATGTTTTCAGTGCTCATCATGATAACTGTACTCTTAATCCCCTTCACCTATTTCACCCATCCTCCCACCCACCTCCTCTCTAGTGACCATCAGTTTGCTCTCTATAGGTAAGAGTCTGTTTTTTGGTTTGTCTCTTTTTTTTCTGTTTGTTTTGTTTCTTAAATTCCACATGAGTGAAATCATATGGTATTTGCTTTTCTCTGACTAACTTATTTCACTTAACATTATACTCTCTAGGTCCAAATATGTTGTTGCAAATGGCAAGATTTCATTCTTTTTTCTGGCTGAATAATATTCCATACACACACACACACACACACACACACACACACACACACCCTACATCTTCTTTATCCATTCATGTATTGATGAACGTTTAAGTTGCTTCCATATCTTGCCTATTGTAAATAATGCTGCTATAAACATAGGGGTGCATATATCTTTTGAAATTAGTTTTTTCATTTTCTTTGGGTAAATATCCAATAGTGGAATTACTGGATCATATAGTAATTCTATTTTTTAATTTTTTGAGGCACATCCATACTGTTTTTCACAGTGGATGTGCAGTTTGCATTCCCACCAACAGTGCATGAGGGTTCTTTTTTCTCCACATCCTTCCTAATACTTATTGTTTCTTGTGTTTTTTACTTTAGTCATTCGAAAGGTGTGAAGTGATTATCTCATTGTGGTTTTGATTTGTATTTCTCTGTTGATGAGTGATGTTGAGCATCTTTTCACATGTCAGCTGGTCATCTGGATATTTTCTTTGGAGAAATTCCTGTTCACGTCTTCTGCCCATTTTTAATTGGATTATTTGGGGCTTGGGGGTATTGGCTTTTATCAGGTTTTTATGTATTTTGGGTACTAACTCCTTATCAGATATGTCATTTGCAAGGGTCTTTTAGTTTTGTTGTTTCCTTTGCTGTACAGAAGCTTTTTTTTTTCATATAGTCCCAATAGTTTTGTTCATTTGTTTTTGTTTTGTTTCCCTTGCCTCGGGAGGCATATCTAGAAAAATGTTGCTACAGCTGATGTCAGAGAAATTATTGCCTGTGTTTTCTTCTAGGATTTTTATGGTTTCAGGTATCACATTTAGGTCTTTAATCCATTTTGAGTTTACTTTCGTGTCTAGTGTAAAAGTGGTTTAGCTTCAACATTTTGCATGTAGCTGTCCAGTTTTCCCAACACCATTTGTTGAAGAGACTTTTTCCATTGCGTATTTTTTTTTGTCTTCTTTGTCAAAAATTAATTGACTATATAATCATGGTTTCTGGGCTCTCTATTTTGTTCTGTTGATCTATGTGTCTATTATTGTGCAAGTACCATACTGTTTTGATTACTACAAAGTTGTAATATATCTTGAAACCTGGGATTGTAATACTTCCAGTTTTGCTTTTCTTCCCAGGACTCATGTGGACCTAGTATACTTGAGCCTGTGGCCCCAGAAAATATCCTGCATTGCAGAACTACCATAATTCAATTCCTTTACCAGAGATTCTTGAGGCATACCTCCAGGGCCACCTCTAAATAAAACTTCTACTTTTTCAATGTGTAGTTGAATCTAGAATGTAAACAAAATTTAGCCATGCCCAATTGATTTGCTTTCAGTAATCTGTAAAAACTGATTTGGCCAAGGTACAAATAGGTTTGGTGAGTTTCTGCACTGACCATTTTTCCTGCCACTTGTGCTTTCTAAAGACTAAGAAAAATAGGGGCAGTCACTACACTCTGTTATTAGTAACTAAAGTGTCACTTCTGAGAAAATAAATAAAAATGAGACTATGTACTTTTATGGCAATTGAAAGAAAACAAGAGATTGAAACTAATATATATTGGATAGTTAGCATGTGTGAAGTACTACATCTATCTTATGATAGATGCTGTTTAGATTAGGAAGCTGAAAATTTGTCTGGTTAAGTAACTGGCCCAAGGATGGACCATGGTGTTTTGCATAGTTTAAGGCTGGCCCTAGCAAAGTTTAAAGCTTTTACTTTGCCCACACTCCACCCGGCCTCTGTTCTTCTGAGATATTTTCAAATACTGAATAAAAATTAAGTGAGTAGATTATCATCTGTTTAACTTATAATAATGATTTTAAATTGACAAGAACTTATTTTTGCAAATATGAACTTTTTTCTCTTCTCAAACAAGTGGGTCATTCTAATTCAATGCTTTGGGCATCAGACCAAGTGCTTCATTTATTTTTTTTATTAACATATAATGTATTATTTGTTTCAGGGGTACAGGTCAGTGATTCATCAGTCTTACACAATTACAGTGCTCACCATAGCACATACCCTCCCCAGTGTCCGTCACCCAGTCACCCCATCCCTTCCACCCCCTCCACTCCAGCAACCCTCAGTTTCCTGAGATTAAGAGTCTCTTATGGTTTGTCTCCTTCTCTGGTTTCATCTTGTTTCATTTTTCCCTCCCTTCCCCTATGATCCTCTGTCTTGTTTCTCAAATTCCTCATATCAGTGAGATCATATGATACTTGTCTTTCTCTGATTGACTTATTTCACTTAGCATAATACCCTCTAGTTCCATCCACGTCATTGCAAATGGCAAGATTTCGGGGCTTTTGATGGCTGCATAAGATTCCATTGTATATATACACCACATCTTCTTTATCCATTCATCTGTTGGTGGACATCTTGGCTCTTTCCATAGTTTGGCTATTGTCGACATTGCTGCTATAAACATTGGGATGTACGTACCCCTTCGGATCATTACATTTGTATCTTCAGACCAAGTGCTTTAAATAAATATACATCAACTTAAATGTTTTAAGCATGTTCTTGATGTTTTGTTTTTGCATTAGACATCTTTGAGGAACTAGAAAGTAGTATGAACATTCCTGAGAAAATTACCCATTTGCCCAAAATGTGTTTAGAAAGCCCCTAAAGCCTTTCCTTATACCCAACTTTTAAAATCTCTGAAAGAGAGGACTGGGGTAAAAGGGAGGTCTAAATAATATCACAAGCATTTGTTTACAAGCTTAAAAGAAATCATGGATTAATTTTTCAGAAAACAAAGAGTTTTAAAAAGTAGCATGAATTGTTGGAAATTACTACTGATCGAAGCACACATTACAAAAGGCGTTAAGTATTAATAAATGATTACAAGATTCAATGTAATTATTATGCTGCTTAAAGACAGATAAAAAAGTTTTTGTTTAGTTAAGAAATACAGTACATTTGCATTAGAAAATTTTGTCATGCTGCTTTTTTAAGCCAATATATGTGAAATCTCCATAGATAATCATTTTTAATTCTTTGTAAAAGTCGTATTTGTGCTACGCAATGAGTTTATTTTTGCTTTTTTCTTTCTTCTTTGCTGCAATGTCTGGTTAACGCTTAAATCCCTCTAGACTTTAGCTTCTGCTGATGCTAGGCAGCCTTTCTGCCCAAAGAATAAGAGTAAATAATAGAAAGAGAACAAATAAGCTTCATTTGTCAGTGTTCATTGGTCTTTATTAATCCTCTGGGCCACACTCTATGTCTCCACAGCTAACTGTGCTATTTTCCTGGATGTGTGAAAATAGTCTTTAATCAAAACTATGCCAAGTCATCTCTGGGAACAACTCTTCCTATTTGGATGAGAATAACGAGCTGGACATTGGGTGCTATTTAAGTTTGAATAGTAGCTAAAGAAAAACAAACTAATTTGTTCAAGAGCAGTAGCAGAAACTCAAGGGCAATTGCTTACTGCTGTTGGCATTAGAAGTATTTAAAACTAATCGTGCCTTGAGTCCAGGGACCATATTGACTAGGAAGCATTAAAATTCCATACAGACAGCCCTGGCCATGCTTGGAAGGACTCATGATCCTTCTTCAACAGGATAAGATTTGGAGAGTATAAATATTTTTAATGGATTCAATTTGAGTTCCCTGCTCTCAGTAATGTCAGCCAACAAGTAGGTACTTTATAAGTACATATCAGAATTGTTATTCCCTTTGTATTTTGTTCAATTTTATCAGAAAAAAAGAGCTGATAAATAACTAATAAATTGGCTGGTAACTCTTTTGAAGTGCCTAGATAAGATTTACTCTACTCATCTGTCAATGTTTGGGGTTTTTTTCCTAAATACAATCTGTATTTCCCAAAATATAAAGGGGCAATGTCTACATTTTCTAAAGAAATCTGAGCTGTACCTTTAATTTTCAAACTGTCTACTAACTCAAGGATACAAAGTCTTAGTATTTGAGAGAAAAAGGAGCATAGAACTTTCAGGGTGCATTGAATTTGCCCAAGTCGATTTCTTTACAAGTAGAACAAATATGTGAAAAATCAGAATCATTTTAATTTGCAGCTGTATTTGGTTCATAACACAATTAAATTTTATCTTTTATATTAATCTCAGCATGAGTTTTATTTAGCCAACTTTAAATCATATCTGTAAGTTACCCTTCCATTCATTTCTGCCTTTCTTTTTTAAATAAAACTTTCAGACATCAACAGCACATTTTTTTTCTGATGTCATTTTAATGAAGTACCTCCCTCCTGAATTGGTCTGGCATATAAAAAGTTTGGAGGTCATCACTGTCCTAATAACCATTAAAAAACTGAATAAGCTAAAAAAGAAACAGTTTTTAGATTCATAACAAAGAGAGGTCACAGGGGAAACTGCTGCCTCCAAAACTGGACAAACAGGTGAACACAGAGAATCACAACTTACTAGAGCAGAACACACAAGTTGAAATCTCTGTGGGAGTCAGTGCCAGGGTAGGAAGATCTGAACTGTAATTGGCAAATTGATGAAGGCTCATTGTGGACAACTTTGAGATTTAGAAACAGCAGGGGCACCCAGTCATATGGGGGCCCCACACTACTGAGCTTATCACAAGGAAGCCCACATAGTTCTCACAGTGAAAACTGTGAGAAAAAATCCTTTGTGCTTCCGCAGAGGGAGGGGGAAAGAAGCCATTTTGAAATATACCAGAGCATTCTGTTCTTTTTGAAAATGTTTGCTCTCAGGAAAATCTAATGCCAGAGTCTAGTGCCCTGTGGTTTTATCAGAGTCTTACTGAACGGGGAGAAAGGAAATACCCAACTCTGGCCTATTTAGCCATTCTGTACCTCTAAGAGGGGAGAAAAATAAACTGAGAAACACTTGTATAGTTCACAGTCCAGAGTCCTAGTGTCACTAAAAGACTGAGGCCTAACTATAGACCTATAGAATGACTCCCCTCCCCCAACACATTACCACACATTACTATACTAAAGGCCTAGTTATAGCAGTTCCTGTTACCTGGCATATCATGAAAAAATTACAAGACAAACTAAAAGGCAAAAAAACCAGGATGAGGAGACAGAGCAAGCATCAGAACCAGACTCAGCTATGGCAAGGGTGTTAGAATTATTAGGCCAGGAATTTAAAACAACTATGTTTAATATGCAAAGCAGTCTAAAGGATAAAGTAAACAGAATGAAGGAACAGATGGACAATATAAGCAGAGAGATGGACATTCTAAGAGAGAATCAAAAAGAAATGCTAGACAAAAAACACTATAAGAGAAATGAAGAATTAAAAATTTGATGGGCTTCTTAGTGGATTAGACACAGTTGAGGAAACAGTCTTTGAGCCTGAGTGTATCTCAATAGGAACCTCAAAAACTAAAAAGCAAACAGAAATAAAAAATGACTAGAAAAAAAAGAAGAAAACAATACAACAGAATATTTAAAAATTGTGGGACAATTACAAAAGATATAACATACATGTAATGGGAATACCAGAAGGAAAAGAAAGAAACAGAAGAAATATGTAAAGCAATAAGAACTTTTCCAAATTAATGTCAGACACCAAACCACAGGTCCAGGAAACTCAGAGAACACCAGGGAGGATAAAGGCCCAAAAAACTACACCTAGGCATATCAGTTACAAACCACAGAAAACCAAAGATTAAAAAAATCCTTAAGCCAGAGGAAATAAACATCTTACCTAGAGAGGAGAAAAGATGCAAATTACATGTAACTTCTTTTCAGAAACCAAGAAGAGAGTGACATATTTGGTGTTAAGAGAGAAAGACTCATCAACCTAGAATTCTCTACCCTGTGAAATTATCTTTTAAAAAGTGAAAGAGAAATAAAGATTCTTCAACACAAACAAAAATTGAGGGAATTTGTTGTCAAGAAACCTATCTTCCAAAAAAATTTTAAAAGGAGTTCTTCAGAGAGAAGGAACATGATATAGGTCAGAAAATCAGATCTACATAAAGAAGGGAAAATAATCAGAGAAGGAAAAGTGAAGGCAAATAAAACTTTAATTTTTTGTTTCCTTAATTGATCCAAAAGATAGGTTTATTCAAAATAATGATAGCAATGTATTTGACTTTGTTCATATATATTATGTATGTATATGTATGCTTATCTATGCATACATATACCTATGTGCACTTGTATGTAAGTGAAATGAATGATAGCAGTGATATAAGGGACAAGAGGGAGGAATTGGGATAATTTTGTTATTATAAGGTATTATACTGATGAAGTGGTATAATGTCATTTGAAAGTGGACTTGGAGTACTTATAAATGTATATTGCAAACCTTAAAAAAAGTACAAAAAAAGTGGAGAAAAAGGAGTAAAACAGATATGCTGACTGGAGAGAAAATAGAATTACATAAAATGCTCAGTTAAAACCACAAAAGGCAGAAAAAGAGTAGAAGACAAAAACAGGAACACAGAACAAGAGCAACAAAGAATAAACAGTAACAAATACGGTAGATAATTCTGAAACAAATAATACATTATATGTTAAGGAAAAAAAAGAAGAAGATAGCAGGAGGGGAAGAATGAAGGGGGGGAAATTGGAGGGGGAGACGAACCATGAGAGATGATGGACTCTGAAAAACAAACTGAGGGTTCTAGAGGGGAGGGGGGTGGGAGAATGGGTTTGCCTGATGATGGGTATTAAGGGGGGCATGTTCTGCATGGAGCACTGGGTGTTATGCACAAACAATGAATCATGGAACACTACATCAAAAACTAATGATGTAATGTATGGTGATTAACACAATAAAAAAATTTTTAAAAATATGGTAGATATTAACCCAACTACATCAATAATCACTTTAAACCTCAGTGGTCTAAATGCACCAATTAAAAGATAAAAATAGTTAGAATGGATCAGAAAATGAGACCTAACTACATGTTGTCTACAAGGAACCCACATTAAATATAAAGACACATACAGATTAAAAGTAAATGAATGGAGAAAGATATGCTAACCATGCTAACAATCAAAAGAAGGCAGGAGTAGCTATATTAATTTTGGGTAGAGTAGACTTCAGAGCAAGGGATATTATCAGGGATAAAGAGTAGCATTTCATAATGACAAAGGGGCCAGTACTCTAAGAAGAGATAATAATCTTTGACGTGTATATGCTTAAAACAGAGTCAAACTATGTGAGGCAAAATCTGATAGAACTGCAAGGAGAAATAGATGAATCCAGTATTTTAATTGGAGGTTTCAACACCCCTCTATCAGAAATGGACAGATCCAATAGGTAGAAAATTAGTAAACACATAGTCGAACTCAACAACACCATCAATCAACTGGATATAATGAACGTCTATAGACTATCTAACAACAGCAGAATATACTTTCTTCTCCAGCTTACATGGGATATTTACCAGGATAAACCACATTCTGGGCCATAAAAAAACACCTTAACAAATTTAAAAGAGTAGAAATCATACAAATTCTGGCTTCAGACCACAACTAAATTAAACTCTAAATCAATAAAAAAAAGACATCTGGAAAATCCCAAGATACTTGGAGATGAAGCAACATACTTCCATAAAACACATGAGACAAAGAAGTAATGTCGAGCAATGAAAAGATATTTTGAACTAAGTGAAAACAAAAATATAATTTATCAAAATTTGTGGAATACAGTGAAAGCAGTGCTTAGAGTAAAATTTATAGCATTGAATACATATATTTAAAAAAAGAGAAAGATCTAAAATTAATCATTTAAGCTTTTACCTTAGGGAACTAAAAAAGAAGAGCAAATTAAATCCAAAATAAGCAGAGAAGAAATAAGAAAAAGTAGAGCAGATATCAATAAAATATCAAAAGGGAAATCAATAGAGAAAATTAAAAAAAATTAAAAGCTGGCTCTTTTCAAAGATTAATAACATTAACAAGCCTGTAGTCAGGCTAACTAAGGAAAACAGAAAGAGGACAAAAATGAATATTATTAGAAATAAATGGGAATGATTAACAAAACTAAAAGGTGACCTATAGAATGGAAGAAGACATTTACAAATGACAATCTGATAAATGTTAATATCCAAAACATATAAAGAATTGAAAAAACTCAACACCCAAAAAACAAATAATCGACTTAAAAAATGGGCAGAAGTCATGAAAATAGGAATAGACATTCTTCCAAAGAAGACAAACAAATGACCAACAGAAACATGAAAAGCTGCTCAATATCACTCATCATGAGGGAAATACAAATCAAAACTACAATGAGATATCACCTCACACCTGTCAGAATGGCTAAAATCAACAACACAAGAAACAACAAGTATTGGTGAGGATGTGGAGAAAAGGGAACCCTCCTGCACTGTTGATGGGAATATGAACTGTTGCAGCCACTGTGGAAAACAGTATGGAGGTTCCTCAAAAAGTTAAAAATAGAACTACCCTATAATGCAGCAATTGCTACTAGGTATTTGCCCAAAGAATACAAAATGCTAATTCAAAGGGATACATGCACCCTGATGTTTATAGCGGCATTATCTACAATAGCCAAATTATGGAAACAGTCCAAATGTCCATTGACTGATGAATAGATAAAGAAGATGTGGTGTATATACATGTGGATATATATGGAATACTACTCAGCCATAAAAAGAATGAAATCTTGTCATTTGCTGTGATGTGGATAGAGCTAAAGAGTATTATGCTAAGCGAAATGTCAGTCAGAGAAAGACAAATACCATATGATCTTACTCATATGTGGAATTTAATAAACAAAACAAATGAACATAGGGGACAACAACAAAAAAAGACAGACAAAGCAAGAAACAAAGTCAACTATAGAGGACAAACTGATGGTTACTGGAGGGGAGGTAGGTGGGGGGATGAGTTAATAGGTGATGGGGATTAAGGAGGGCACTTGTAATGAGCACTGGGTGTTGTATATAAGTGATGAATCACTAAATTCTACATCTGAAACTAATATTACACTGTATATTAACTAACTGGAATTTAAATAAAAAGTTGGAGGAAGAAAGAAATAAATGAGGAGATATCACTAGAGATCCATGACATTAAAAGAATAATAAAAGAATACTATGAGATGCAGGATCTAGTTACAATGTAGCTGTAAAGTGCTGCCTTGTCTTTGCCCCCTGCTCAAAATAAAGCTGTTACCTTTCTAGCCCTGTCCGCCATGGTGCTTAGCAGCCAGGGATGCATGGTCTCAGACATGTTTACCAAGTAAAACACTGACTTGAGGGGCGCCTGGGTGGCTCAGTCATTAAGCGTCTGCCTTCGGCTCAGGTCATGATCCCAGGGTCATGGGATCGAGCCCCACATCGGGCTCCCTGCTCAGCGGGGAGTCTACTTCTCCCTCTCCCACTCCCCCTGCTTGTATTCCCTCTCTCGCTGTGTCTCTCTCTGTCAAATAAATAAATAAAATCTTAAAAAAAAAAAAAAAGAATACTATGAACAAGTCTATGCCCATAAATTTGATAACCTAGATGAAATGAACAAATTCCTTGAAAGACACAATCTGTGAAAACTCACACAAAATGAAACTGATAATCTGAATAGACCTCTACCTAGTAAATAAATTGAATCAGTAATTAATAACCTTTCAAAATAGAAAACACCACGCCCAAATGGATTCACTGGTGAATTCTAACAGACACTTAAGGAGGAAATTACATAAATTCTCTATAATCTCTTTCAGAAGATTGAAGCTGAAGGAATGAATACTTCCTAACTCAGATTGGCAGTTTCTTACAAAACTAAGCATAGTTTTACCATGTGATCCAGCAATCACACTCCTTGGTATTTACCCAAATAAACTGAAAACTTATGTCCACACAAAAACTTGTACACACATATTTATAGCAGTTTTATTCACAATTGCCAAAACTTAAACCCTGCCAAGATGTCGTTCACTATGTGAATAGATAAGTAAACTGTGGTACCTCCAGACTATGGAATATTATTCAGTGCTAAAAAGAAATGAACTATTAAGCTATGAAAAGACGTGGAAGAAACTTAAATGCATATTACTAAGTGAAAGAAGCCACTCTGAAAAGCCTACGTACTGTTTGATTCCAATATATGACATCCTAGGAAAGAGAGAAGTAAAAGGATCAGTGGTTACTAAAGGATAGTGGGAAGGAGGGATGAATAGGTGGAGTGTAGAGGATTCTTAAGGCAGTGAAACTTGTCTGTATGAGACTATAATGGTGGACACATGGGATAGTTTAATAAGATGGTGCATACACCATAGAATGTGCAACATCAAGAATGAACCCTGATATAACCTATGGATTAGATAACCTGTGGGTTTCCTAAGTGACCTTGGACAATTTATTAACTCTCTGTGAGCCTTAATTTCCTCCTCAGCTAAATAAATACATCTGTAAAGTTAGTCAAAGAGTCACTTTTTGGGGGGGGTAGTGATAATGATGTGTCAGTGTAGGTAGTAACAAATGTCCACTCTGGTGAGGCATGTTGATAATGGCTATGCATGTGTAGGGGTAGGGGGAGTATGGGAAATCTCTGTATATTTCACTCGGTTTTGCTGTGATCCTAAAACTGTGCTAAAATATGAAGTCTATTTTAAAAGACTTAATTTTCTAATTATAGATTTACATTTTCTAATTATAAATGACATTAATACAGTTTTTTAGAGCATGTTTTATATGGGCATATATATTTTATACTACTTTCAAATTAATCTATGAGGTGAGTTCAAACTTCTTCATAAGAGGAAGGATACTGAAATAGTTCCAATTTGTGATATTTAATATGGGTGCCTGATTTTTTTAGTTTTCTGAACCTAAGTGCATATAAAAATAAAAAAATATTTTATAATCGTCCCAACTAAAAAAATTAAACAGTCATGTGAAGTACCTTACAATGCAAGTTGTCATATATTTTTAGTTATTTTAGTACTTATTAGTTGCTTAATATTATATTTAATTTTAAACTATTCCAAAAAGGCAAAGCAGATACTCAGGCAAAATAATGGACATCAGAGACGAAAAAATATCCAGGTCTTAATGGTTTGAGAGCTTAGTGATCTAATCTGCCAGAGAAGAATTCAGAGTATTTTGCTTTATTGTTGCTCATTTTTCTTTATATCTAATGACACATAATGGCTCTAAACACAAAAGTATTCTACTTGGAATGAAAAAGATAAGGTAGTTGCTTACCAGTTTTTGGTGTTACTTATTTTTTTCAAAAGCTATCTTACTTTTTAAAAAACAGTCTTTAGGAGTTTACAAAGAAGCAGAGTTTTGTAATCAAAAAGAACTGTTCAATCATACAATTATACATTTGTTCCTTTATACATACATGTATGTATTCATTGATTCAACATATACTTATTGAACACTTCCTCCATGCCGGACACAATACTAGGCATCAAGAATGTAAAAATGAATTACTCACAGCTACTGTTCATAAGGATCTAATAGAGTAATAGATACAAACGTCTTATAAACTGGGAATCATTGAACATTGTAGCAAGTGCAATAAGAGGGATATGCATTTTCATACCAAGAAAGGTGTACCTAATTTAGGTTGGGGAAGATTCCTCAATTAGGAATCAAAACTCTATATCCTATTCTCAGATTTTCCACTGAACAATCTTATTAAATTATCCCATGTATCCACCATTATAGTATCATACATACAAGTTTCACTGCCTAAGTGACTTGGAAAATTTATTAACTCTGAACCTTAGTTTCCTCCTCTGCTAAATAAGTATATCTATACACTAAGTCAAAGAGTCACTTTTTTTAAGACATTCTTTTACATTTTACTTTAATTCTAGTATAATTAACATAGTGTTATATTATTTTCAGGTGTCCAGTCGGAGTCACTTTATTTTTTATTTTTATTTATTTTTTATTATTTTATTATATTATGTTAATCACCATACATTACATCATTAGTTTTTGATGTGGTGTTCCATGATTCATTGTTTGCATATAACACCCAGTGCTCCATTCAATACATGCCTTCTTTAATACCCATCACCAGGCTAACCCATCCCCCCACCACCCTCCCCTCTAGAGCCCTCCATTTGTTTCTCAGAGTCCATAGTATCTCATGGTTCATCTCCCCCTCCGATTCCCCCCCTTCATTTTTCCCTTCCTACTATCTTCTTCTTTTTTTAACATATAGTGGACACATGGGATAGTTTAATAACCTGTTTCAGAGGTACAGGTCTGTGATTCAACAGTCTTACACAATTCACAGCGCTCACCATAGCACACTTTTTTAAAAAAAGATTTATTTATTTATTTTAGAGAGAGAGAGAGCATGAGAGGGAGGGGCAGAGGGAGTGGAGAGAATCTCAAACAGGCTCAACGCTGAGCATGGAGCCCAACATGGGGCTCAATTTCATGACCCCAAGATCACTACCTGAGCTGAAACCAAGAATTGGACACTTAACTGACTGAGCCACCCAGGCGGCCCCAAAGTCACTTTTGAGAATAATATGAAAAAGTCAAAGTCCACGTGCTCCAATGTTCCTCAGAACACTAGCTTTAATTAAAAACAAACAAAAACAAAAAACTTTATAGTTTTTTAGAACATGTTTTATATGGGCATATATATTTTATACTACTTTCAAATTAATTTATGAGGTGAGTTCAAACTTCTTCATAAGAGGAAGGATACTGAAATAGTTCCAATTTGTGATATTTAAATGTTCTAAAAAACATGTTCTAAAAAACAAAAAAACAAACAAAAAAGACTCTCCACTGAGCAGGGAGACTGATGCAGGACTTGATCCCAGAACTCCGAGATCATGACCTGAGCTGAAGGCAGTCACTTAACCCACTGAGCCACCCAGGTGCCCTCAGTTTTTTGTAAGTTTTTTGTTTGTTTGTTTGTTTGTTTTTAATTAAAGCTAGTGTTCTGAGGAACAGAACCCAAATTAAATCTGGGTTTTTCTCCTCTTATAGAGTCACAGTGCACCTTAACATAATCTGATTAATTCTGCAGAAATGATATTTCTTTAATCTAATTTAATCCAGAGTTTCCCTAATTTATTTAGTCTCTGACTTTGCTTATAAATATATTGCTAAACATATCTTGGGTATTCTACTCTATGTGGTAACATTATTAAAATTTAAAGTACTCTATGGATGGCAAGCATTTAAATACATAAAATATCTTTTATGTTATTATTTCTTCTACATTTTAATATATGTCATGTGAAATTATTTATGCATGTATCTTTTACTCTTTTAAATTATAAACTCCCTCAATTGGCACATTGTTTCCTATTTATATTCCCCAGAGTTTGGCTTTTTTTTTAAAAGATTTTATTTATTTGGGAGAGAGAGAATGAGAGAGAGAGAGCATGAGAGTGGGTAGGGTCAGAGGGAGAAGCAGACTCTCCACTGAGCAGGGAGACTGATGCAGGACTTGATCCCAGGACTCCGAGATCGTGACCTGAACTGAAGGCAGTCACTTAATCCACTGAGCCACCCAGGTGCCCTCAGAGTTTGGCTTTTAAAGTTTACTGAATAAATGTGTGAATAAGACTATATAAGGATTTACTTATTTAAATTATAAGCAAAACTGAATTGGGTAGGTGAATGTATGATTTTTGTCAGTTTTTTTAATAAGATATTTTTCCTTAATGTCTAATGCTCTTTTAACAAACATTTATTAAGCACCTACTATGTGCCAGGCACTATTCTGGGAACTATAGATACATCAGAAAATAAAACAGCCCCAACACCAGCCCACATGGAGCTTCCACACTTGTGGGCAGAGAAAGACAAAAAATAAGCAAATAAATTGAATAATGTGTTAGAAATTAGTCAGTGTTATGAAGAACGTAAGTGGAGAAATGCTTCAAAGAGGGAGGGTCAGGCATTGTGGTTTGCAATTTCAAATAGTTGAGCCAGGGAAGGACACACTGGGAAGGAGACATTTGAACAAAGACTACAAGAGAGTGAGAGAGTGAGCATTCTAGGCTGAGGGAACAAGAAATGCAAAGGCCCTAAGGCAGGATTGTGCCTGGCATCTTCCCAGAACAACAAGGGAGCAGTTGTAGCTGAGTGAGTCAGTGAATGTGAGAGTTGCAGATGAAGTCAGAGAGATAATGAGAATTTGGATCATGGAAGGCTTTGTAGGAATTTTGACTTTTACTATGAGTGAGATGGGAAGCACTGGAGGGCTCGAACCAAGAAATGATATAATCTGAGCTACATCTTACACAGAATCACTTTGCTAATAATGTTAGTACAGAATGTGGTGGGGCAAGGTGGAAGCAGAGAGACCGGTTAGACAGGAGATGATAGTGACCTGGATTAGGTGGGTAGCAGTCTTGGTCATGAGATGTGGTCAGTATGGATATACTTTGAGTTAAAGCTAGTATTTGGTTTACTTATGGAAAGTGGGCCAAAAAAAGGAATCAAGGGTAATAAGGGTTTTTAAACAGCAAATGGAAGGATTGAGTTGTCACTGAGAGGCAAAGGCTGATGTGTAGAGTAGAACCTTCTTACCTATTGACTTCTAACGCATGTCAACAATATTTCAGAGTTTGGTCATTGGTCAGAAGACGTCCAGGGGAGAGGATAGGAATAAATCAGCATAAACACAGCTCTACAAAGTCAAAGAGGTCAAAGAGTAGGGCCCATTGTTGGTTGGGTAGTAACTCCTTGCCATATACAGAGATAAACATTTTTATCCTTCTAAAATGTTTTCTAGCACATTGGACAAAACCCAGCATAGAAGTGCCAAAAAGCCTTATTTTTTTGGAGATGGATTAGGACTAAGAGTGATTGAATGTTATTTTATTAGTTAACTTTTTAAACAAATTTAATTTGCCCCTTTTGTATGCTACTTAACGGGTATCAGTGCACAAAACTTAAAAAAAATCCTCTGCTTTTGTGGAGGTTATATTATCTAGTAGGGACAAATAAACAATGAGTAATAAGGATAACGGGCAAGTAAATGATATAGTATGTTACAAGCGAATTAGTGCTGTGGAAAAAAAAATACATCAGGGTAAGGGGAATTGAAAATGGGGGGAATTATATCAGTTATAAATCTTCTCTTTGATGCTACCACTTTTAATAAGGGCATGAATATTCTCAAAGCAGAGAATGACTCCAAATCAGCAGAAAGAATTTCTTATGTCTTATGTATAGTTTTTTCTGCTTTTAGTCTGGAGACAGTAGTACTGAATTCTGATGGCACCGCAGTTGTGTGGGAATTGGATGAACTTAACTGTCACCCTTTGAAATCCCTGTTTCTGACAGGTCAAATATTTCAAAATCTCTTGTTAAGAACATTTTGAGCATGTTCCCTTCTTGGGGACATTTTCATCTTTAATAACAACCAACTTAGAGAAAGTAGGACAGAGCAACCAGGATATTTTGAAAACAACAAAGAAATAGATGTTTCATTGGTAATTGCTTGGCACTCTCTAAGTCTACGTGTTTAAAAAGCATCAGTTGTATTTCTAAAATTTGAGTAAGGTCACAGGCTAACAATATGATCCTGTAAAACTCTGATAATAAAACTAATGAAATAGGAAACTAGTGATATTTTATAGGGCAGTAAAAGGTGGAAGGAAGATCAGATAATTATTTTTGTATTTCCCCATACCCCACACTTGTCAATGAGAAGCTCCAGGGGAAAGAGTATCTTAGAATATTTCTGCATCCCTAGAGTGGAGCATAGGACCTAACATAAAGTGCATGGGTTATCAGATACTAAAGTTCTAAAAAAATCACCCAGAATACTTATTAAAAATATATAATATTGAGCTCCATTGTATGGAATATACTTCTACTAACAAAATATGTCATTTATGAAATTCAGATTTAAATCTGGCAAACCTAAGACATGATTAAAATAAAAAATGAGTATCCTATATGTCTAAGGACAGATTTTGCAGCTATCTGATAAGCATGTACCTAAGTAGCAAGGGTCTGTGAATTAATTCAGTTTTTTATGGTTCTAAACAGACTAAATTCTCTTACTTGGCCCAGATGTAGGTTTGTTCATTACCTTCTGTTTTCAAGCTAGAAATTAACAGTGGTTTCTCAGCTTGGAGGTAACTGTGATTAGTCATACAGGGGACTCAGGTTAGTGTGACTACATAAACACAGCCTGTTACCATTATTAAGAAACCTCATAAATCAGATATCCTGATGACATTATTGCAACGTCATTTTTCATAAAAGAAGATTGTATCATGACAAAGGAATGGAAAATCTATTTCAGCTTGGGTGTGTTGATGTTTCAACAGAAGATGCCAACTATTAACCTATTTAAGTGGAGATCAATGGTCCAACCACTCTAGTTCTAAACAATTATCATACTGAAATGATCATCAAGGGGGTGCCTGGGTTGCTCAGTTGGTTAAGCATCAGACTCTTGATTTCTGCTCAGGTCATGATCTCAGCGTTGTGAGATCAAGCCCCAGGTCAGGCTCTGTGCTGGGTGTGGAGCCTCCTTAAGATTCTCTCTCTCCCTCTGCCCCTGCCCTCTCTCTTTTTAAAAAAATGAAATGATCATAAAGTGTTCTGCAGACTGGCTGATTATTTTTATTCCTCAGGTATGCTCATCTTTGTTTCATTTTACTCACAATCCAATTGATTTTCATTGGATGCTGCTCCACCATCAGGAATTCCAAACAAGCCAGTCTTAGAAAGTTGTCCTTATTTTATTAGGGAAAGGAAATGGCTAGTTTAAGATCCCCATAGAATTAGACAGATACTGTATTAGTTTTCTACTGCTGTGTAACAAATTGCCACACTATATCAGCTTAAAACCATATCTCTTTATTATCTCACATTCTCTGTGGGTCAGGACTACAGACAGGTGCAGCAGCCTCACTGAGTCCTCTGCTGGGGGCTCACAGGCTGCAGTCAAGGTGTTCAGAGCCTGGGACCTCGCCTTCGGGTCAGTGCCCTCTTATAAACTCACATACTTGTTGACAGAATTCATTTATTTGAATCTGTAAAATTCAAGGTGTCTTTCTTCTCTAGGTCCAGAAAACAGAGTCTCTGACTTCTAGACCCTCTTTTAAAGAGTTCACCTGATCAAGTGAGGCTCACCCAGTATAATTTCCCTTTCGATTAACTTTAAGTTCACTAATTGGGGACCTTAATTACTTCTTTATCTTTGCCATCTGATGTAACATTATCACAGGAGTGACATCCCATCACCACATCTGAACAGAAGCAAGTGTCTCCACTACACAACCTAGAGGAGATTATACAAGGGCCTGGGTCATTAAGAGTTCTTAGAAGTCTGCCTACTATTTTGCTTATAAACTTAGCATTCGTATCTCAGCAGTTTGGGAAAGAAGAGACATGAAAAGAGAATTAAACTCCTCTCTATGAGATATAAATACGTAACTGGAGAACTAGTGAGCAAAAGAGAAAAGGAGGTCCAAAGAGAAAGAAGAGGGAGTCGCAACATTATGGTTTCAATAAAAAAAGGTTATCAATGAAAATTCAGACCCCAGAGTGTTTAACAAATTTTATAAGTACCATCGAAAATTCAATGTAAAATTATTTGCTCATTTATGTGGAATGATCTGTTCATTTATATGTGGAATCGAAAAATGAAACAAAACAAGTTCATAGATACAGAGAACAGATTGGTGGTTGCCAGAGGCAGGGACTTGGAGGGTAGAGAAAATGGATGAAGGGGGTCAAAAGGCACAAACTTCTAGCTATAAAATAAATAAGTCATGGACATAATGAACAGTATGGTGACTGTAGTTAGCAATACTGCATTGCATATTTGAAACTTTTGTTAAGGGAGCAGATCTTAAAAGTTTTCATCAGAAGGAAAAAATTTTGTGTAACTGTGTGGTGACAGATGTTAACTACACTTACTGTGGCGATCATCTGGCGACAGAGACAAATACCAAATCATTATGTTGTACACCTGAAACTAATGTTATATGTCAACTATACTCCAATATGAAAGAATTGCTTGCTACAGTGTTTTGTAATATAAACCCCCACAGTGTCCCAGAATCTCAGAAAAGTTTACTGCATGTAGGTTACAGGTAGAGACCGAAAACGGAGTGGAAATATAAACTTGAAACTATAGAAAATTGTGACTCCCTAGATATATCATGAATGCTCTGGGTTTTCTACCATTTATGTGGTTAGGATTTGAGTCCATTTTTCTTCAACGCTAGAAGTTGAACCCAGCAAACTGGAAGTCTTGGGAACTTTTACAAAGTTAATTTATGGGTTACATATTCTTCTAAGAGGAGAACAATAATTAGAAATTGTCTTAAGATTTATAACCAAACTTATGTTGAGGTAGGTCCCAGAGAATATGGTTCATTCTGAAAAGAGGGCAAGCAACTAAACTTCAGGGTTACAAAACAAATACTTAAAACTTTGGAAAGAAGTTAGGGATGTTTTCACTGTATTTGCAAGTGGTTGCTGTTATATGGTCTTTACAACCTGGTAGCCCAATTCTAGATATTACTTATATCAGTAAAATGCTGCTGGTCACACAGATGTCAATTTATTAGATTTCTTAAAATTGTACTTTTTGTGATAAAATCACCTCAAGGCTCAAGTACAAAAGAAATGACACTTGTATGTATGAGTTTGACTCATAGATTAGAGGATATAAAATATTAATGCTATTTACAACAGTCAACACCTGTTGAATATGAATTTACACAAAGTCAGCATAAGATTCCTTCTCTCAGTGAGAGGATTGGAATCATACAATAAGAGTTCAATCTATCAAAATTAGGAAAATTTTTGGTGTTTAACTTGGATTTCAGGTTGGTTGACTACCAGGGATATGAGAAGCAATATGTGGAAAGAACCAAAGGTTCTGGATTTGAAACCAAAAGTTTTTCCTTCTAATCCTGTCTGTGTGACTTATGTGTCATTGGATGAATTATTTAATATTTTAGAACTTTCGTTTTCTCTTCAGTAAAATGGGGACAGCCTCACAGGGTGAATGCTGAATGTTTAAGGGGGTTTCATGTTATAAATTACATAATAACATTATTTTCCAATGATTCCAAGCTAGCTACCACCTGAGTATTTACTTCATAGAGAAGAGGCAGGTTGAAATGGCTCCAACAGTCAAATCACAGTATGGGATGTAGTAATCGGTTGCAGCAAAAAAAAAAAAAAAAAGTATTTATCAAATGCAATCTGGGGTATCAGAAGCTCAATGAGATTCTGAATTTGTATCTATTCTCACCTGAGCCGAACTCAGTCACAGGAGGTATCTGTCTGTGGGGAATCACTTAATCAGCTTAAAATCTGTGTTCTACATGAAAAAAGTATAAAATGAGCAGGCTAAAGTCTGGGTAATGATCTCTATTTGCTACTTTTGTGTACCAATGTTTTGCATTGAACAGTACTTTTAAGTTTGGCAAGGTAAATATTACCCCAATTATACCAAAGGAGCTGAGGTTTCTTACAGAAACTTTGCTGGCAAGATATTTCTAATAAACAAGATGAAAGGCCAGGATGAGAGGCAGAGCTGGTCACTAGAAATTAAGCTTCATTGCATCACTTCACAATCCTCTCGTTTTTTTCTTCTTTCATACCAATCTCTCCCTTCTCTCTCATTTTTACTTTCTATATAGAAAAGTTAAGTGAAAGAAAGTGTTTTGGCTAAATAAGATAAGGTGATACTAAGAAACATTGCATACAAAACAGACAGAGGTCTAAAAAGATGCTTTTTGGATTTCTCTCAGGATCTTTAAGAAAATTAGAGTCACTGTAAAAACAAATAACTCTATTTGGGAGAGACCTATTTACTTAGTGGCGTCAAAACACACATTAATGACAAGGCGGTGAGGTAAACTTTGTGCTTCGGCCAATTATAGTCTCTATTAATAGATTTTAGAGGGTGATTTTATCAGTCATTTTCAAGATTTAGTATATCAAAATCTATAATTAATCTATAAATAACATTGCAGAGAAATTTCATTATTGGGATCCCTGCAAAGATTCCTTCTCCTTAGGTCCTTCACTTTTAATTCTGCTCTCTCCACTGCTGCTGGAACTGTGTTTATTAAATAGCTTAATCATGTGATTTGCTTTTGTTTAAGCATCTCTATGAACTCCAGATAGCTTTCAGTGTGAACACTAGAGCCTCTGGCTTGGCATTCAATACCCCTTTAGTGTGGCCAGAAATTACCTCTTTGAACTTATTTTTACCCATACACTCAACTCCAGACACCCACACATATGACTCTATTCTAGTTCATTCATATCTTACTCTTGAATAAATATTCCGTACCATTTCATGAGACTAAGTTGTTGAAAATGCTGTCTCTACCTAGAATATGACTCCTCCTTTTATGCCTCCCAACTCTGCTCAGGATTCAGAGTCAAGTGTAACTTTATTTATGTGTAAACTCTCTCTTGAATCTTATGGGTAGGCAGTCCTTGTTTCCTCTGAGTTCCAGGAGATAATCTTATCTCTCTGTTGTAACAGGTGCTACATTGCATTGCAATTTATCTGTTTCCTTTTCTGACTCCTCTGTGGACTATAAGTTCATCTGGTACCAGGACTGTCTAAGTTATTGTTAATTGCAGGGGACATGGTGTAATGCTTGTGACCAGCAGATAATTAATAAAAGTTTGCCAAAGTAAATCAAGGCTGTGGGAGCTCTATTCTTTGCATTGCAAAAGTTGCTTGGTTTGATGCCTTTTTCAAAAAACTTCTTTACTTATTTTTACAAATATTTTAAGAGTCTTGATTTCGTGTTCTAAGCAGGATGTAGTAGGTCACAACAGGCTAGTTTTCCCCTATAGCGATGTGAAAAAAGTGGATAAATTACAAAAATCATACTGTTTAAGTTTTGAGAAATCTATGGAATCAATAAGGACTAGGTGGAATAAAATTACAGAGAGGAAAACTATACAAATGAGCTTTGAATCACCAGTTATTTTTTCTTGCAGAGGAATTGCTAATTCTGGTTTGAGCTGAGGGTCAGGGTAGGCCTATGTGCAGCACCTCTGCTGGGGAGAGGGAAACCCTTTTGCCATTGCATAGGTCTGGAGCAACAAATTGGAATCTTGAGAAACCTGAAACATATGCAATGAGCAATAAGAATTTAAGTTCTCATGAAATATTTACTAAAATCAAACTTCTGATGGGCCATAAAGAATCTCCAGAAATTTATAAGACTGGAATAGTTTAGACTTTATTTGCTGATCACAATGCAATTAACTAAGAAGTCAGTAATAAGATAACAAGAAAAACCCCACTGTCTGGAAATTTAATAACACATCTCTAAGTCATACATGAATAATTAAGAAATCAGAATGAGGGATGCGTGGCTGGCTCAGCTGGTAGAGCATGCAGCTCTTGATCTCAGGGTCTTGAGTTCAAGCCCCACTTTGGACATGGAGCCAATTAAAAAATAAAAATTAAATAAATAAATAAAAATAAATCAAACTGAGAATTAGTTTGAACTGATTCATAATGAGGATACAACAGATTTAAACTTGTGGGATGCAAATAAAGCATAGTGAAATCAGTGTTTATAGGGACATGTATACTATAAGTATATATATTAGAAAGGGGGGTTAAAATTAATAATTTAAAATTCCATCTCAAGAACCTAGAAAAGGAACAACATATCCATTCTATGAAAAAGAAAAGAAAAGGAAGTTAAGAGCAGAAATAGATGTAATAGAATGAGAAAAGCAACTAAGATAAAACCTTTTTAGAAAAAATTAGTAAAATTAATAAAAGCTCTGGCAGAACATTTAACAAAAATAAAGGAAAAAATAAATTACTATTACCCGAAATTTGAAATCCATTATTAAAAACCTTCCCACAAAGAAAGTTCTTTACCAGGGGTACCTGGGTGGCTCAGTCATTAAGGGTCTGCATTCAGCCCAGGTCATGATCCCAGGGTCCTGGGATGGAGCCCCGCATCAGACTCCCTGCTCAGTGGGAAGCCTGCTTCTCCTACTCCCCCTGCTTGTGTTCCCTCTCTCACTGGATCTCTCTCTGTCAAATAAATAAATAAATAAAATCTTAAAAAAAGAAAGTTCTTTACCAGAGAATTGTTCCAAATATTTAAGGACAAAATTAACACCCAGTTTATGCAATCTTTCCCAGATCATAAAAACAGAGGAAATATTTACTAGCTTTTTTATTTTAGTGATGGCCACATAACCCAATGACAAAGACATTATGAAAAAGGAAAATTAAAGACCAATCTCTCTCATATAAATAGGTATAAAAATTATTAGCATAACATTTTAATTAAATCAAGTGATAGACAAAAAGGAAAATGCTACACAACAAAGCAGAAGTTACTCCATCTAAGAAAGGCTGATTTCACATTTCAAAATCAATCTAATTCACCTTATCATCATAGAAAAGGAGGAAAAAACCATGATTTTCTCAATAGGTGGAGTATAAACTTTTGATTCAACATCCATTCTTGAAAAAACTCTTAGCAAACTAGTTATAGAAGGGAACATCCTTAATCTGGTAAGAAATATTTACTAAACCACCAGAGTAAACATTATACTCAATGGTAAAATATTGAAAACTTTCCCCTAAAGATCAGGGGATAAAAAAGTATGCCTACTGTCACCATTTTTATCCATTGTTAAATAAAAAAATATATCTGACAAAAACCCATATCCAGAATATGTCAGGCTATCTTAAAAATCAATGAGAAAAAGAACATACACTGAAAAACAAATAAGCAAAAGATCATATGCTGAAAAACAAATGAGCAAGAAGTTGAACAGATCTTTAACAAAAAGAGAAATCCAAATAAACATATAAAGATGGGCTAAAGTTTATTATTCATTAGAGAAATGCAAATTGAAACCATAATGCAGTAATTGTACATATACATCAGAAAGGCTAAAATCTGAATGAGAGAAAATATTTAGTGTTGATGATGGTGTGGATCAACTGGAATCCTCATATGATGTGGTTGGGAGAGTATATTGGTATGCTCATTTGGGAAATCTGTTTGGCAGTACTTTCTAAAGGTGAACATATGTGTAGACTTTGACCCAGCTATTCTGCTTATGTTCATTTAAAGATGTGTGCTAAAGTGTTCACAGCGCCACTATTCATATTAACCAAGACTGGAAAACTCAAATGCTTATCAATAGTGGAGTGGATTAATGTTAGCATGAATCATGTGCAAATTGTTGGTTTTATATGTCAAATAGTTCAAATATTGACAACAGTATATTTTTTTCAATTGATATATTGTGTATATAAACACAGTGACTGCTATACAGCAATGTGGATAAAGATTCATAACCACATGCAACAACATAGATGAAACTTATAAACATGAGGCTTAGCAAAAAAAAAAAAAAAAAAAAAGCCAGACATGAAAGAGTAAATATTGAATGATCCCATTTAAATAAAAAAAATTTTAAGTTAATACTAAGCTACACTGTTAGAAGTAAAGATAGTAGCTCTGTTATCCTTGCTGAGAGAGAGTAATGGAAAGAGATATGCATGAGGCTTTTGGGTTATAGGGTTCTGGTAATGTGTTGATTCTTGATCTGAATGCTGATTGCACAGATATGATCAGTTTGTAAAAATTTATTGAGTGATACAATTATGATTTGTACTTTTCTCTCTATATATATTTTACTTCAAAAAAACTTTTAAAATAAAATCAAGAAGCAGATGGAAGAACATATGAAAATCATTATTAGTGTATTGTTCTATATATAATGGCATTAGAAAGTGATGTCATGAATGTATTATGTCCTTTAACCTCACAATAACTATATGAGGTAGGTATGATTATTTCCTTTCCACCTTTTATAGATGTGGAAACTGAAGTTCAGAGAGGGCCCATATGAAGCCACAGGCCTTGAAAATGGTCACATGATCCCTCCCCTCCCCAGCCCTGCTGGCTCATTAGATGTGCCAACTCTGAACCCAGAAGAAGCTCTATCCTGGCTCAGGTTGTGTCCCTCATCCCCATGGCTTCACAGAACCATCTCTGCTCCGGCTTCAGAACAAGGACTCCTGGGCTGTGAGAGTCAGAGAAAGTGCCAATTAGCGGGACAGGGGACAGGAATCAGTCAACACATCTCCAAGGTTGGGGGTGGGGTGGAGGGGGGAGCAATGTGCTTTGTTCCTGTAGATCCTCAACAAGCAAAAGATGAGGGTTGACCAGAGCAGAAAGTAACGTCAGACAGAAAGAAAAGGAAGAGGAAAAGTTTGGAGGCTAGGACGCAGAGCCTGCTTCCTGGGGAGTAGAGTGGGCGGAGGGTGTTCTGGCTAGAGAGCTGGGGAGTACGGAATTAGAGTGAGCCTTGAGTGCCACTATGAGGGAGAGTTTGAGGGGGAGGAAAGTGCATGGAAGACAGCTCACACCCCCCTAAAGCCCTGCTCAGGTTTCCCAGAAAGTGTGGCCATTGGATCCCAAACACTAGGGGAAATTGCCTGTATCGAGGCTTGCCTGTTTGAGCCATCAGGGAACAGGTGCTGAATGTATAGGAATCATGAGTGAATCCATCAGAAACACCAGGCTGAGCCACTGGGAGGCTTTTGTCTTCACTTGAAGCCTCTCTCTCTGCATATCAGTCCATCGGTGGCAGGTGACAGAAAATCCAGACTCACACAAGGGGGGTTTATGAACTTGGGGAAGTGACTCTGCAGACATAGAATTGGCTTCAGGCCTGTCTCAAATAATGTGGGGTCTTGTCTCTCTCAGGCTCCCCACTTAAAAAAAAATCATGTCAGTCACTGAAAGGTATTGATTCTGTCTACCATGAATACCCAATGGGCTTGAGGCCTTTTCAAAACTTTTCCAAAAGATTTTTAATGTTTCCATTTCCATTAAGCCAGACTTATCTTCCAAGGTCTATCTTTGAAATCTGTAAAATGTACCTAAGAGAAACAAAATGGACCCTAGTATCTGATTAGTTCAATAGTGAGTGAACTTGTCTGGATAACAGATGAGAAGTGAACATTCCAAGTCTGGTTCTGTAAGTTAGGAGTCTCTACACCATTGGCCCAGAATGTGATGTCCCCTCCTGCTCCAAGACATGCTTCATTGTCTGTCCACAGGGACCTGGAGAATGATCTTATCAGAGAGCTCCCAGGGAAGGCCTGGAAACTGCCTCTGGAAACTGCGGTACAGTCAGTTCTGCCATAACACTTGCTTTGAAACACAGATTTATTCCAGTGCTATTGATATGTTGGGGACTGATTTGAGCATAATGCAAATTTCAAATTTTCTGTTGGCTTTTGTGTAGTTTCATCTGGGATATACACTAGGTAAGAGCAGAAAACTATATGCAGCTGAAGTAAGCTGTGTACAAATCCAGAAAACTCACATAGACACACGTATCGTTTCTCAGTTCTCTTTGTGCTATGACACGCAGCCATCCACATCTGGTACTACATTTCCTTTCCAATTTCAATGCTCCTTATACCACGTCACAAAAACTTAACAAGCTGGGACCCCTCCAGTTTCCACAAGCAAACTTCAGATAACTTTCAAAGTAAAGTGTCATATTTATTATGCTACTTACGAATTTCTTAGTTGTTTAACATATATAAAACTATTACCCCTTTTATTAGACTCCTATTTTTTCATATATGTGTCAGGGGTGAAGTTTGTGATGGTTGTGCCCTCCACCACCACCCCCAGAAGCCCTGTTATTTTTATTGTGAGATTTTCCCATAGTATAAGAATTTTCAGGAATATGTATATTGTATTATAGCAAAACTGCACATAAAATTCACTAAAAGTCAATCAGGGCTTTTGTATGTAAAATTCATTTCAAGCCATTTGAAACAAAGTGGAGCTGTGCTTCGTATTAGAAATAAAACAAGAATCTAGAAGTTACTAGGTATCTGAACTCATATTCACATGTATTTAGGGATTCTTTTACTCACAGAATATGCTTTTGCCCTGTGTAGCACTGTTCTTTGCATTAAACATATTATAAAGCTTAAAGCAATTATTGACTTTCTGTGTGTCTTTCTAGTAAACATAAAATTGTGTTAAGTGTACTGAACTTAAATTAGTTAAGTCATGTCACTTTTAACAAGATCTTCCCCCTTCCCTTTGGTGATGACACAATGTTGCAGCCCGTACTTAAGTGTGTTAACATGGTTTTAGTAAGTGGGATTTAGAACTGCCTAGAATGCAGTAATACAAATAAAGAATGTACTCTCCTAGGAGCAAAACGGTAGTTTTAAGGCAGTGGTACAAAACTTGACTGCTTTGGGATGGGTAGATATATGTTCTTAATTAGGTATTTGAGAAATACTCTTTCATGAAGAATGAGTTCTCTATGCTATGAGCTCTTTTATGTCATCTGATGGGAATATGATGATACAGAAAAGCATTTTTTAGAACAGGCTTTATATAACATTGATTGCCACAAAAAACATAATCTCTGCACCCCAACTTTGTTAGCATAACACTAACAACAGTAATAACTGGACAGAGTTGAAAAGGAGCTCAGGGAGCCCTAGTGCCTTATGCATCTAATTACTGAGATGTCACCAGAAATCTGATTGTGTAGGAAGGAGGGAGGTGGGGAGCACTGATGAGATGGCAGTGCCTAAAACAAAGGATAACATTGTCTCTTTGTATCTGGATCACTGTTCTTTGGATCACGAGGGAATCTGCAATGTACATTCACCCTTTGCTGAATTGGTACAAGAGGCAAAGTGGGGCACTATATTAGGCCTCATCATTTGATGCTTGAGATGAATAAGACAAATGATTTTTATCTTGTTTGGGTTCAGGTTTTAGTGTTCATGAAAACGTATTTTAAATTTCAAACCATTTGATTCAACTTGATGAAATTTCTACCTGCTCTTTCTGGGTACAAATAGGAATGGTAGGACTAAGTTTTGTTTTCTGACCCATCTCCTGGCCAATACAAGAATGGAGCCATACATCTATGGAGAGCACAGCCAGCCTCTCTTCCCGCAGTGTGGCAGGTTCTAGGACTCCAAAGGTTCCCATTGAGATTCTCAGACTCACCTTTGTGAACCTTTGGCAGGCTGGCTTTTGTTTCCAGGGGAAAAGAATCAATTAAATGGACTCTGAAAAAAAATTAGCCTGTATTCAAGGGGCCCGGAATGCTGAAGAGTGCTTTGGTAAACCTCTGTGGGCATGCACACATTTGGCCATGCACAAGATTTAATTCCTCATGCTTCCAATTTCAAGCAAATGCTCAACACAATATATATCGAATATGACACTATTTAGATCATAAGCTAAATTATAGAGCTACAATTACTGGTAGTCTGTGAGTCTATGAAAAGGAAATTAATGGATAGTCTAAGTTCTAAGTTACTCTGAAAATACCAAGGAGCAGGGGAAAAATCCTAGAACATCAGTTATTGCCTTGGCTTTGCAACTAACTAGTTGTATAATCTTGCCAAATCAATTAATTTTGGCCTCAGTTTCCTTACACATAAAATGAGAAAGTCCCCCATTCTAGATTGTAATGAGTACAGAAAAACTCAAAGGCAAAACTAAAAAGAGAAAAGAAAATCAAGAGTGTAAATTCTTAATAGTATTTTTCTGTGTATAAACAGACTTTAAAGAGCAACTGAATGATTTTGGACCTCCCTTGAAATTCAAACCAAATTGGAAGCCAGACGGTTGTTACCCATAATCCCCACGTAAGATGAATCTCAGGAAGCCCATCTGCTTGGATTCCCTGTTTCTACATGGAAGTTAGGATCTCCAGCTATTCATAATCTGGTGAGTCATTTTGTCTTTTTTCTTTTCTCATGTGTGCCAAAGAAAATTTCTGCTGAAGAATATAGGGATCTAAATTCTGCCTGGTGTCTCTGGAGTATATAGTAAATGTCCTTATCATGAATATCTGTAGAAAACTCAGCAGAGTACAAGGTAACATTGTGCATTTTATAGATTAAATTCTATTCTCTACTACAACTACTCAGGACTTCTAACCCTGATTGTTAAAATCAAGTTCCCATTTCTAGTTTCCTCCCCCATCCAGTCCATTTGTAATGCACTACCAGATTAATCTTTCAAAGCAGCTCTAATAGAAAGAACTGTGATGATGGAAATGTTCTATATCTTTCCTGTCTGATATGGAAGTTACTAGGTATTGGGCACTGTTGAGCATTTGAAATATGGTTAATGCAATTGAGAGCTGAATATTTCATTTTAGTTAATTTTGATTAATTTAAATTTAAATTTAGGTAATTACATGTGTTGCTGGCTTCTGCACTGAATATTACAGTTCTCAAGCACAGCCTTGACCTTGTCCCTCCTCTGCTCAAAACTTTAAATGGCTTTGCTCTGCCTAAAATGTACCATTAGAATACCTTAAACTGCTATTCAAGAAATTCTATAAACTGTTCTCAAATTTTTCCTTTCATGCAAAATAAATATTTCATCCAAAGTGAGATATTTGCTGTTCTCAAACTTATCTCCTATTTTCCAGCAACCTCATTTTTTCTTAAGATTTTTTAAATGAGAATGACATTTTGTTCATTTACTTAATTATGTCTGATATTGAAATATCCATCTCAAATTTTCCCATCTTTATGAAGCCTTACCTCATTCATAAAAATTGATGACTCTTGTGCTCATGAAATCCCATAACCCTTTTTTAAGACATTTGGTACATTTTACTATGTATCTTCACTGGTTATGTACATTAAGTCCACTACTTGATTGTAATCTTTCTGAGACTGTTGTCCGTGGCTGATTTAACTTTCTATACTTCCTGGCTCTTCTCATAAAGAAGAAATATAAATTAATCATTAGGCAAACAATCAACAGCATTGGGTTTAAATCCCAGCCACTTGAATTACTACTTAGGTAATTGATTAACGCAATGCCAGGCACATAGCAAGTGCTCAGCAAATGCTAGCTAATTTGTAAATGCTAATGATAGAAGGTCAGGGTTTTTGTAGGGAGATTGTCATAATCATTTTTGATACACAAGCAAAAGGCCAAATCGTTTTATTGAAAGAATAAGATCAGCAAATATTCTCCAAGACTGTCATAGAAAGAAGCTTGTTCTCTCTCACTGCAGGAATTCTTGATCTACATTCACCTCTCTCTCCATCAATGAAAAATGGAGTTTGGGGCAGAATGTCAAAAAAGAAGACTTGAAACTTAGTCACAGGCAGGACCAACAGCAGGTCATCCTGAAAGCTCTTCCTTGGTAAAGACAGCCCCACGTCCACAAAGCATGTGGTTTCCTGCCCTCCTGCCATCTACGGTGTTCCCATGCCAGAACCCACTGTTTGCAGCACCAGGCTTGAATGGCTGATTTTTTTGGTCCTGGGCTTGAAGGTAATTATAAAGATATGTAGGTGAAAATGGAGGAGCACAGATTTAAAGAGAAGCTGCCCTTCTCAGCCTTTGAGAGAATTCTTTGTTCTCTGCTTTTAGATACTAATCTTCAGGTTGATTATTTAGACTGATTTTTTCACAGTGTTTGAAATAGAATGCTTTTGAAATGATACAGTAGAGAATTTTAAAGATTTTGCTCAAAGATACAAAATTCTGCTAAAATATTGGTAGTTATTTTTAAATTACCAAATTCCTGATTTTGAAATATTTATAAGAAAATGTCATTATTTTTATTTGCAAAAACCACATGAACTAATTTTTAATCTACTTTTAGCTGGTAATAGTAGCTGATTTTTAATGAACCAATAATATATAAATCATCTGGGTTTGAATCCTAGTTTGCTATTTAATTATTATATAAATAATTATCTTATTGGTTATAGTTAGCTCCTTCTAGGTTTGAATCCAGGCTGGTCTGCTTAAAAACTTTACAGTCTCCCACAAGTTACTTAACTTCTCTGAGCCTAAGTTTCCTTGTTTATGAAATAAGCTATGAATTTATGATAATTCTCACTTCATTAGAATGTGGTTAAATTTGAATTGAATAGCATAATAAAGCATTTTATACAGTACCTGGCACATAAAAGACAGTATATTTAACTATCTTCACTATGTGGTTTGTACTAAAATAAATGCTTTAATTATTTTTTTTGGAATTTTTTTTTATGTTATGTTAGTCACTGTACAGTACATCATTAGTTTTTGATGTAGTATTCCATGATTCATTGTTTGCCTATAACACCCAGTGCTCCATGCAATACGTGCCTTCCTTAATACCCTCACCGGGCTAACCCATCCCCCAGCCCCCTAAATGCTTTAAATTATTAAAGAACAGTTCCTTCACTTACTGGGCTATTTATAACCCCTCCATAAAACCTTGACTATTATTAGTTAATCTTTTATTTGGAAATAAAATAAAAATTTCTAGCTTACCAAAAAGCTGCAATGTTAGTACAAAGAATCTCCATATACCATTTACCCAGCATCACAATTTTTAAAATATTTTGCTCCATTTGCTTTATTACATGTGCTCTCTCCCTCTGATATACACCTATATGTGTGTCATGTGTAAGTATGATATGCATATAGTATTATATTGAACCATTAGAGTAAAAATTATATACGTTATGCCTCTTCATCCCTAGATATTTCAGTGTGTATTTCCAAAGAACAAGGACATTCTCTAAGATAACTAACCACAGAACAGTTACTAACTTCAGAAAATTTGATACTGATACAATTTACCTAATCTACAACCCATACTCCAGATTTGTCAACTGACCTAATTATATCTTTATAATACCTTTTTCCATTTGGTGCAGGATCTAATCCAAGCTCACATACTGCATTTAGTTGTCATGTCTCATTAGTCTCCTCTAATCTGAAAACTTCCTCAGTTTTTTGTCATTTTTTGTAACATAATGTTGGTGAAAAATCTTCCTAGCAATGATTTGAACCTAAAATCGAACTCTGTGGGAGGTAGGTTTGAGATGGTTCTCAATGATCCCTAGTATTTGTGCCCTGTTGTGGCACAAATGTGGACTTTGTGACTTACTTTTGACAAACAGAATATGACTAAAGTGATGAGCTGTCACTCTTAAGATTAGGTTACAAAAAGGTTAAGTTACTCACCTCACACCTTTGCAGCTACCCAGATGGCCTCATCAATATGCCAGTTCTCAGTATAAAGAAACTTGAGATTTACTTTTCTTCTCCTAAAATACCAAAAGTCCAAATATCAGTAGAACATTTTCTGAAAATTTCCAAAAGTTTTATATCAACTTATCTGATCTTATTTTTAGAATACTGCTAGGTGTTTTCTACTTTACCATTGAATATGGCCCATTCTCATCTCAGCTCCTGACTATTAAATAATAAATTTTTAGTAAATCTGGTGTTTTGTAATGAAATTTTCTAAGTTTATACATATATATACATATATACATCTCATATAAACATATATATATTATATATATAAAGCCTGTATTTATATAAATTTTATAAAGCCTATAAATTTATGTAAAGCCTATAATTTATATTATATATAAATATATATATGTATAAAGCCTATGTCAATCCAGTCTATATTACCAGTCCAAGTAGCTCACTTAATTATCTACTCCTACCCTTTTGAATGATTATCCCATTTTCAAATAGAATTTTTGCCAAATTGAAACTCATGGTTATAGAACTGTCCTTCCTCTTTACAAGCTATTTGTCAATGGTACAAAAGATTTTTCCAGGAGCTGGAATCCATCTTTTTCCCCATATCTACCCATTCTCAATTCCTGCTAACGTGCTATCAAAATTCTTTTTTTTTTTTTTTCAAAATTCTTTTTGAATTGTCTCTGTAATGATCGTTTTTTCTATCTTTTTGCTGGACTCCTAGGCTGGGTGTTTATGACCACATGTCCAGCTGTCTGTAATAGCTGAGAAAGTTTTTTCTGTTCTTGTTATTTATTATCAGTGAAGACATATGGGTTTCTTTTATAACACTGAACTTAAAAACTTTTGTAAAAACTCTGTATTTCCAGATATTCCATAATCTGTTTATCTAATGCCCTACCTCTGTATTAAACCCCTCAGAACACCTGGAGTGAAGTTTACCCCTCTAGAAAGTGATGGGAAGGTTTAGAGCAGCAATTCTTTTTTTTTTTTTAAGATTTATTTATTTATTTGAGAGAGAGTGAGAGAGAGTGAGCACACACACAAGCCAGAGGGGAGAGGGAGAGATAATCTCAAGCAGACTGCGCTAAGTACAGAGCCCAACGCTGGTCTCGATCTCACGACCCCGAGATCATGACCTGAGCCAAAACCAAGAGTTGGGTGCTTAACCAACTGTGCCACCCAGGGGCCCCTAGAGCAGCAATTCTTAAGCTTTTTAGTTTTAAGGTCCCATTATCCTCTTACAAATTACTGAGTATCTTGAAGAGCTTTTGTTTAGGTTTGTTATAGCTATCAATATTTACTATATTAGAAATTAAACTGAGAAATTAATTTTTAATTAATTTTAACTAATAATATTGAACTCATTACATATTAACATAAATAACATACTTTTAATGAGAAATAACTATTTTCCAAGAATAAAATTATTGGTGGGAAGAATTGTGTTGTTTTACTTTTTAATCTCATTAATGTATGGCTTATTAGATGCCAGTTAGATTTTTATATCTGGTCTGCAGCCAACCCATTATAATATGCTGTTTTGCTTGAAGTATAAAAAAGATGTCTAACTGTAGGCAGACATGAAATTGGAAAAAGAAGTACATTAATGGCCTTTTCAGATAATTCCTCTTTTTTTTTCTTTTTTTTCTTTTTTAAAGATTTTATTTATTTGACAGAGAGAGAGAGAGAGAGACAGCGAGAGAGGGAACACAAGCAGGGGGAGTGGGAAAGGGAGAAGCAGGCTTCCCGCCTAGCAGAGAGCCCCATGCGGGGCTTGATCCCAGGACCCTGGGATCATGACCTGAGCTGAAGGCAGATGCTTAACGACTGAGCCACCCAGGCACCCCACAGATAATTCCTCTTTAAAACTATACCAAAACTCAATAAGTGGTAGTTTCTTAAAGATTAATTGCAATGTGGATTTGAAGCCGTATCTTTTAATCAACTTCTTATACCCTGTCAATAAACTTTTCTTACTCTATTACTTTTAAATCCAATGGCTTCTTTTGCACTTTAAATGAATCTTTTATCCATGTGTGCATGACTTTATAACCTCATTCATTGGCCATTTGAAAAATACTGGCTCACTGTGCAGAACTTCTAAGTATTAACACATTTCATAAATATAAAAAACCACATTTTTTAATATCCCCACTAATCTCCATAGAAAAAAATCCAACACTGGGAAACTGTTAAGCATATGGTGGCAGATAAAAGTTTTTTTAATTTGAATTTTTGCTTGAAAGTTTTAATTATATCACTGGCAACAAATACTGTCAGTTGTTTTCCTTAAAGTGACAGGCTCACTTCATTCATTTTTGAAAAAATGTCTGCCAAATACTCACTTTTTTCCAAGCAGTTTTATTGAGATATAATTCATCTACAATAAAAGTTACCAATTTAAATTTTAAAATTCAGTGGATTGCAATACATTCACAGTGAACAACCACTACAGTAAATTTTAGAACACATCATCACCCCAGAAAGAAACTTCACATCCATTAGCAGTCCCTCCCCATTCCAGCACAATCCCCAAATCTTATATAATCACTAGTCTACTTTCTGTCTCTATGAATTTTTCCATTCTGAACATTTTGTATAAATGGAGTTGTATAATACATTGTCTTTTGTGACTGGCTTCTTTGATGTAGTATAATGTTTTCAAGATTCGTCCATGTTGTAGCATGTATCCAGTATATCATTTTTTATGGCTAAATAATATGTCATCCGATGGATATTCCATATTTTGTTTATTTATCCATTAGTTGATGGACATTTGGTTGTTCCACTTTAGGCTATTATGAATAACGCTGCTTTGAACACTTGTGTACATTTTTTTGTGTGTGGACAGACATTTTCAGTTTTCTTGGGTACACAGGAATGGAATGGAATGGAATGGAATGGAATGGAATGGAATGGAATGCGGGATCTTAAAGTAATTCTATATTTAAAATTTTGAGGAACTGCCTAGATGTTTTCCAGTGTCTGTGCCATTTTGCATTCCATTCCCAAAAGCAACGTGAGAGGGTTCAATTTCTCTATTTCCTTGCCAACTGTTGTTATTGCCTATCTTTTATTGTAGCTGTTCTAGTATGTGTGAAGTAAGATCTCATTGTGGTTTTGGTCTGCATTTCCCTAATGGACATTATTGGCATTTACATATCTTCTTTTGAGATATGTCTAATCAGAAGCTTTACCCCTTATTAAACTAGGATAGTTGTCTTTTTGTTGTTTAGTTTTAAGAGTCCTTTATATATTCTGGATACTATACCTTTATTAGATATATGATTTGCAAATATTTACTCCCATTCTGTGAGTTGTCTTTTCACTGTTTTTATGTGATATCCTCTAAAGCACAAAGGTTTTTTTATTTTAATGAAGCCTGATTTATCTATTTTTTTCTTTTGTCAGTTGTGCTTTTGGTGTCATATCTAAGAAACCTTTCTTAACCTATGGTCACAAAGATTTACTGCTATATTTTATTCCAGGTATATTTCAGTTTTAGCCTTTGCACTTAAGCGTCTGAGCTATTTCAAGCCAATTTTATGTATGACAAGAGACAGTTCCAGATTCATTCATTTGTATCTGGATATCCAGTTCTCCTAGCTCCATTTGTTGAAAAGACTCTTCTTCCTCCATGGCACCCTTGTCAAAATCAAATGACCATAATTGTGTGGATTATCTCTGGCTTCTCAGTTCTATTTCATTGAACTCTATGCCTGTCCTCATGCCATCGACCACACTGCCTTGATGACTGTAAATTTATGGTAAGTTTTGAAATCAAGCAGGGTGAATCCTCCAACTTTGTTCTTTTTCAAAATTGCTTTGGTTCTTCAAATATCTACCTATGAACAACCATATTTTTTGTTGGTTGTTTTTTGGGTAAAAATTGTGTTCTGTGATAAAAATGTCTAGTTCTGCTCCCAGTTCAATCAACAAGTACTTTTTTTTTTTTAAAGATTTCATTTATTTGACAGAGACACAGCGAGAGAGGGAACACAAGCAGGGGGAGTGGGAGAGGGAGGAGCAGGCTTCCCGCCGAGCAGGGAGCCCGATGTGGGGTTCGATCCCAGGACCCTGGGATCATGACCTGAGCTGAAGGCAGACGCTTAACGACTGAGCCACCCAGGCGCCCCAATCAACAAGTACTTTTTCTCAAGACAATCATTGTACTTTATAGCATATAGCAGAAATGCTTTATGCTTCTCATTTTATCATGCAGAATATTAAAGGATTTGTACTCAAGGGTCAAGATTTCATAAAATTAATAAATTTTGCTGCTTTATTGGGACATTCTTTAGAGATACTGGCTTTTTTGTTGTTGTTGTTAAGTGTAGGTGTCAGTGAAGAATGCAACTACTGGTACGTTTTGGTGGCCCTGCCTTGATTCCTAAGACGCCAGCAGTTTTGCCCACCATCGTTTTACACAATTGCTGCAAATGGCAAAACAGTAAAAAAGTAAAAAATTTTTTGCATATATTTGGTAATATCAAATCTGGTTAAAAGAAAATCTGTGATGAGTAAACTTTCAAAATGCCATTTTACTGGCCTCGTAACTTCAGAAAAAAATATCAACAAAGTTTTAATTCTTGTTTTATCACATATATTTTTAAACTACATATAATAAAAATGACTGTCCAGGTAATCTTGTCATTGTTATGAATATTTACCTCTGATAGAGAATGTAGTTGTTATTATTAGTGCTATTATTACTTGGATAAAGATGTTTTTAGGTCTTTTAAAATAATTCCTTGACCCAGAATAGTCTGACTGTGTAATAAAATATTTTCTATAAACAATGTAGTTTGTGGATTTTGCATTTGAGATAGCATAAAATATTTTAGACAAGTGTTCTTTCAGTGAAATTTATAATTTTTCTACTACTAATTACCAAATGTCAGAATTAATTTTTCTCAGAAGATTATTCCTCTAACATAGTTGACAATCCCAGGCATTTAACTCATTCATTAAAATGCAATATGATTTCTCCATTGGTTTTCTTGACTAGTAATGACATGCATTATCATGCATCACTAATTTCCATGAAGAACAGTGAGATACTATTTTATTGGCATTTACATTTACAGGACTTCCCTAACTGCATGCTTGTGAAGAAAAGGACAAAAGAACCCAGGGCAAATTAACCTCAGCTTTTTTTTTTTCTTATGATTAAACAACATGCTATATTAGTATTTGATGTTAGAGTTGCTACTGGGTATTTTTATTATTGGGTAGTTTTCAATTAATAATTGGAATAAATATATGGCTAGAAAGGACAATAGTTAAATTATTAAAAATAAATATATGATGATAATTATGAGTAAACTTGGCACTAAAAATTTTTAAATATTTCAAACTCTAATTTTAAAAAAAATATTTGGATGTAATGTTCCAAAGCCTTTCCTTTGAAGTTTTGTATTTGCATTTGTTTTCATTACTTTCTCCAGTTATGAAGCATTTTTTAATTTGAAAACAAGTCAGTTAACTTACTGAACTATCTATAGGCATGTCTCCTTTTAATGCACTTTCACTTTATTGCACTTCATAGATATTTTATTTTTTACAAATTGACAGCTTGTGGCAACCCTGTGTCAAGCAAGTCTATCAGCGCCATTTTTTCAACATTTGCTCACTTTGTGTCTGTTTATTTTGGTAATTCTTGCAATATTTCAAACATTTTCATTATTAGGTGATCAGTGATCTTTAACGTTACTGTTGTAATTGTTTGGGAGCACCACAAACCATGCCCACAGAAGAGTGTGAATCTAATTGATAAATGCGTGTTCTGATTGGTCCACTGACCAGCCATTCCCTGTTTCTTTCCCTCTCTTTGGACCTCCCTATTCCCTGAGACACAACAATATTGAAATTAGGTAATTAATTACCCTGTAATGGCCTCTAAGTGCTCAAGTGAAAGGAAGAGTCACATGTCTCTCACTTTAAATCAAAATCTAGAACTGATTGAGCTTAGTGTAGAAGGCAGGTCCAAAGCTGAGACAAGCTGAAAGGTATGCCTCTTGAGCTAGATAGTTAGCCAAGGTGTGAATGCAAAGGAAAAATTTTTGAAGGAAATTAAAAGTGCTACTCCAGTGATATGATAAGAAAGCAAAACAGCTTTGTTGCTGATATGGAGAAAGTTTAGTGATCTGGATAGAAGGTCAAACGACATTCCACATTCCCTTAAGCCAAAGCCTAATCCTGAGCAAGAGCCTGACTCTCTTCAATCCTATGAAGGCTGAGGGAGGTGATGAAGCTGCAGAAGAGACGTTTGAAGCTCGTGGAGGTTGGTTCCTGAAGTTTAGGGAAAGAAGCTGTCTCCATAACAATCCAAGTGCTGGTATAGAAGCTGCAGTGTTATCCAGAAGATCTAGCTAAGACAATCATGGATGACTTGGAGGGGTTCAAGATTTTGCTGGAGGAAGTAACTGCAAATATGGTGGAAAGAGCAAGAGAACCTGAGTTAGAAGTGGAGCCTGACAATGCAACTGAACAACTATCCCCCCGGATAACAAACAGCTGTGATCTCATGATAACACTCTGACGGGTGAGGAGGTACTGCTTGTGGATGATCACAGGTGTCTTAGGATGCAATCTACTCCTGGTGAAAATGCTGTGAAGACTGTTGAAATGATAACAAAATATAATATACAAACTTAGTTGACAAAGCAGTGGCAGAGTCTCAGAGGATTGACTCCACTTGGAAGTAGTTCTACCGCAGGTGAAATGCTATCAAACAGCATTGAATGCTACAGAGAAATCCTTAGTGCACGCAAGAGTCAACCGATGCGGCAAGCTTCCTTATTGTCTTATTTTAAGAAATTGCCATGGTCACCCCAACTTCAGCAACCACCACCCTGATCTGTCAGCAGCCATCAGTATCCTCCACCAGCAAGATTATGACTCCCTGAAAGCTCAGATGATGGTTAGCATTTTTTAGCAACAAAGTATTTTTAAATTAAGGTATATATATTTTTAGACATGTTATTATATACTTAATAGGCTATAGTATGGTGTAAACATAAATTTTATATGCACTGGGAAACCCCCACATTTGACTTGCTTTGTTGCGGTGGTTTGGAACCAAACCTACAATATCTCCAAGGTATGCCTGAGCTATATATGCTTTTTTTTGGTAAAGGTTAAATGTTTTATGGTACAATTTTTCAGCATTTACATCAGTATTCACTAAAATCGCAATTACTTTTTGATAAAGATTAATTCCTGATTTGAGCCACTAAAACAAAAGAATTCAAGCTTTCCTCAGGTTTGTCTAGAAAAATCATCTTCAGGGCATCTGGGTGGCTCAGTCAGTTAAGCGTCAGACTGTTGTTTTGCCTCAGGTCATGATCTTGGGGTCATGGGATTGAGCTCCGCCCTCAGTGCAGAGTCTGCATGGGATTCTCTCTCTTACGCTCTCCCTCCTGCTCTGCCCCTCTCCCCATCCCTCTCGCATGCCTGCACACTCTCTCGCTAAAGTAAATAAAATCTTTTTAAAAAGCCATCTTCAGTTTTATAAAATAAAAATGTAGAATTAATACAGTAATCAGAGTTTATATCTAATGGACAATATGTCAAAATGTCCCCATATGCTCTTTGACTAAAACACTTATTTAGTTGGAAAATTGTTAATTGATATGCACATATTTCATCCATTAAGGTGAGCTTTACTCAAAATGATATGACTTCTCTTTAAAATGACAGCTTCTCATTGCAAAGACATGTTATTTTCACCCTGATTGTATGAAGCAACAGTGACACGCAGGGACTGATTAGCTTAAATCACAGATGTGTTTGCCTTAGGAAAGTACCAGTAGCCTAGTTTTGTCCATAAAGATGATAGCCAGAATTCACATAATTTCCAGTCCAAAGCCACAACTGTCCCAATTCCAGTATTTCATTAATTAAATTGGAACATAGTACAGAGGAAAGGAAGATTGAGCCTGCAAACATTTAATGTCTATATGCTTTTATCTAAGGCTAAAAATATAATTCTGTATATTACTAAGGATTTGCTCTCACTAGGCTAACATCAGTTAGGCAACTCGTTTATTTAGGACTTGAAAAATTCATTTGCATCAGTCATCAACACATGGATGCATAATGAGGGTGGGTATTTTTCAGAAAGAGAACACACATTTGATTTGACATTTTCTTGTTGAACTTGAGGCAGCCAGCTTCCCTGGCTTTCTTCCATCTTTTCATCCCACCAAACTTTTCCTCCTACTCATCAAATAATCACAGCATTCTTCACCATAAAACATAGGCAGATGGGTTCCTGTGTCATTATTTGTAATCTGATTGAAAAGATCTGTTTTTGCTTCTCCTGGCCCTCATTCCATAGTTCTCTAAAATCAACATTCAGCTCCTTAAATTCACAATTTTTCTTTTTTCTTAACAAAGAAATGAAACTTACCAATAGCATTTTTTTGCAACTTTTTCATGTACTTTCTAGTCATGCATAATCTGAGTGAGAGTTACTCATATAAAGTGTTGGAAACTTTTTCCTCAGTTCAATAATAATAGCACGCTTTTAAAATGCAAAGTACCAAATAAGTATTCTCTAATAACAATTTTATTGAAGTCATCCACCCTTTCCAGTAAATGTAAATGCTTCATTATTTTTTTTTAAAGATTTTATTTATTTATTTGACAGAGAGAGAGACAGCGAGAGAGGGAACACAAGTGGGGGAGTGTGAGAGGGAGAAGCAGTCTTCCCGCTGAGCAGGGAGCCTGATGTGGGGCTCGATCCCAGGACCCTGGAATCATGACCTGAGCCAAAGGCAGACGCTTAACGACTGAGCCACGCAGGCGCCCCTAAATGCTTCATTATTTAAGCATGCATTTAAGGACCATTATCATAGGTTCTATTTATTCATTATCATTTATTCTGAATTAGCTCATAATTGGATTATTTCTCATTTTCTTTTAATAATTCCTTGAAGCAACATCTAAAAAGCACTAAGTGTTAAGAGGTCATTCCTCTAGAGTGGCTGTTGGAATTTCTTGGAATGATTGTCCTGGGTTTCCAGGTTACATTTTTCTTTCCCTATTAGGATGCCCCAAATTCTCTGTTGAACAAGGGAAGGATATATATTATGTCTTTAAACTGCCCAATCAGTAGTTTGTACCTATATCCTTGAATTTGTTTAACCTATAAAGAACTATATAAATCTAATGTGTGAAAAAACTAAAAGAACAAGCCCCACTGATGACATATGAAATATGGAAAAGTATAGTGAGAGTAAGTATCAGTTTACATACTGAGGTCTGAAACAATATTTTGCAAAAAGGCTTTTTTCCTTTCTACAAATTCATATCCTGGAGAAAGTAAGGATGTTTTCAAAACTCATGGCAGTTGATTAGACATAGTTAAATCTTTGCATAAGGAGAATGAGCCTCTGAATTTTTAGCTTTATTAAAGTGAAATTTCATAGTCTATATTTAGTAAACACTCCAACCTGATGTAATCACAAATTATAGAAATATCTCAGCAGGGGAAGGGGAGGGAAGGGTGGCAATTACATGAGAGAACCGGTTTCCCAGCTCTTTCACTTGTACTCTTCATCCTCAATCCATCATCTTGTTTCTATCTTGCCAACCCATTCATAAACATACTTTGAAAAGAGTGCCTTATAGGAAATTCAAACTTTCTAGAGACAGGCAACAAAAAGACTGAAATTTATCAGTATGTGATTTTTCACCAAAGGACAAATACCCATTCACTATCTTTCAATCAGATAAACAAAATGCTTGTTATTATATTTGAAGCTGCCTACTGCATAGAGAGCACATTGTTCATTATCAGGAAAAATAAATTCTGGAAAGGTGGAAAAATAAATTCTGGAAAGGTAGAAAAATCTCTGCTTTGGAGAGTTTACATTCTAAAAACAACTTAACACAAGCTATTTCTGATAGATAAGTGATTAAAAAAAATGAGGCACAAATGTTATAAAGATTTCTACTCAGCTGATAGATCCTTTTTTAAAAGGATTATTATCTAGCATCATGTAGTAAAAAATTCATCATAGTGGGGATTAGGAAATTGTACTGATTTGGGCTCTGGCTTGATTGGGTGTGACCTTGGTTATGTTATCGAACATCTCTGGGCCTCAAATTTACTGTCTGAAGAAAACAAAATTGATTGAACAATCTCTAATTCACATTATTCTGTATTAGTTCATATGAAGAAAATGTCTTTTTTTTTTCTTTAAGAAAAATGTCTGTTTTAGTGACCGGTGTTTTCAGTTTTAACATGATGCATTTAATGTCTCGTTTTCTGTCATATCTTTTGAATTTCTGTCTGGTGCTTAAGATCCTCATATATATGTCTGTATATCTCCAATACATATATATGTACGTTTATTTGTTTACAAAATGAACAACATTGATTTTTTTTCACATGGCAAAGTACTTTTCATGAATATCTAATTCCCATAGCACTCTCTGAGGTATTAATATAATTATACTCACTTTCCAGGTAAAGACTTGGAGACACAGTGAGATTCAGTAGCTAACCCACAGTCATACTTGGGGAACTAAGATCCAAGCCCAGACTGTCCAACTCTAGGGCCACTCTACTGTATCACCTTCCCGTATTACTGGCTTCATATTACTACTCTCTACAGTTTTCAAGTGCTTCTTTTTCTAGGCAGATTGATTTCCTTCTTTTCAAACAGAATCCTATGTGCTTGTTGCTGGCTGCATCTCTCCATCTTGTCCGCCATCTTGACTGACACAGAGTTTCAGGCAGCCATTGTATCAATGGATCAGAGCTGATATCTCAGAAAAATCCTATGCATCATCATGGGTATAAGATAATGGCTCCCAAACTTAAAGCCTTGACTGTCCTGAGCATCTGTACTGTGCCGTAGATTCCTCAGCTAACATCTAATTTCCCCCAAATTTGCAATGCCCTTGTATTATCTTACAGATAAGTATACCACCAAGTGTCTCCAAGCAGGAGGAATTCTAGATTACTCCCTCTACCTCATCACCTGTACCCAGTCTTTGCAACGTGATATCTTTGCTTTCTTCCTGTCTCTCAACTCCCATTCCTCTTCTCCATTCTCATAGTCATTGCCCTAAATCGTTACCACTTCTTGTCTGGATTATCACAATAGCCGTATCTGCTTCCTATATATCCTGCCATGCCCTGTTCCAGTTCATCCAGCATAAATCTGGCACAGTGATCTTCAAAAAAGATTAATCCTTCAGTTTTTCCAAAATCTTTCAGATTTTCAGCAAAAAATCAAAACTCTGTATCATAACTTCTAAGGCTTTTTTTGACCTCCCTTTATACCTCTCTCATCTCTTCTGATATCCTTCACCCCAGGTGAGGTTCAGTCACTCTCCCCATATCTCCCAGCTCTGCTCTGTGTTCCTCCACTAGAACTCATAAGTGGGATCATATTCCCTCATGCTTAGAGCCCCAATACCTAAGCAGTTTAATATAGTACTGAAAAACTCAGACTTTGAAATTATACAGACCTGGTTTGAATTGTTCACCCACCACTTACTAGCTTATTTGGGTGAAGTTGGATAAGTAACGTGACCTCCCTGAGTCTTAATTTCTTCATCTGTAAAATGGGCATAATAAAGCTTATCCCACAGAATTGTTAGGAGGATTAAATAAGATAATTAGTGTAAAGCCCTTATTATGATGCTTGGAATAGAATAATTGCTTAATGAATGTTGATACTACAACTAGTGCAATGCATAAAATCAAAAGAATGAAACAATAATGAAATTTTTAAATGAATAAAAATTAATGAATAAATGAACACAGTATATGGAATTAAATCTATGGAGGAGAGGTAAATGCTCTGGTTCAATGATGGAGAGTTTCAGGATGAGGTCAAGTAAATAAGCATTTCAGATTTGTCAATTTTCTGCTTAAAATTTGTTTCATAGTTGTTACTATTTTAATACAAAAAAAAAAACAATCAAAACCTTGTTGTTGGTCAGGATTTCATTTTATATTTCCACTGCCGTGTTCTTCTTGTCACTTGAGAGGTACTTTTTTTTACTACTTCCAAAATTGTAGTCTTTGTACATCTTTAATGAATCAGAATCAGCACAATGTTCTTTCTATTGAGAGAGCCATATGAGGTTCCTGGCCTAGAGGGGCACAGTTGAAGGAAAGCTGGTGTCAGCACATTTAGGGCACATCAGAGAACAATTGAGCAGTGTGCAGAGTCTGTGCAGTCGCTCGCTCTCATTAGATACTTCTTAAATATTCGCATGCTTGCCCGTAGCAAAGATGGCAAACTTCAAGTAATTGATTGGGAACAAAATTTTTATTGTCCCCCCACAGTTCTATAAAAACTGGTATTTTATGTGTTATTCTTTTTTTTTTCTGAATGGCTTTCCACTTAAAACCCTTGGTCAACAGTCAATGTCTATAGTCAGTATCTGGAGTCCTTAGCAGATGGAATGACAAGGATTAACAGGCATTTCTGTAGGTGGTAAAGTGTACACAGCAAGGTAATAGTAGCTAACATATTCAAACTCTTTATAATTTACCCTGTGATTCCCGTATGTGATCTCACTTGGGCTGTTTTCTCATATATGATCTCATATGGGGAGGGGAAATATTTTTATTAACTCTCCTTTATACTTGAGAAGAACTTAGGGTAATAGAGTACCTATTAGTTGCTCAAACTCACTTGTTACTAAGTGGTATTATTAGAGTCATTTATAGTGAATCACATACCCTTCCCCACTCATGTCCAAATCATTTCAGAGGCTGATTTTATAATGCATGTATTAATTGAAGAGGCAAGAAATATTTACTACCATTGGGAGAGCAAAAATATGGCTGATGTGCTTCACTATAGGCAGTTTAAGACATTTAGGGAAGTGTGTACCGTGGAGTGATGGGGTTCATCTAAATAGTTACTACTTAGAGAAGGTGGGAGGCAAGAAAATTAGGTAGAAAAAAGTAACTACAGCAAAAACTTTCTCTCTTTCTCTTGCTTTATCCACCATTTTAACTGGCCACAACCACAGTGTTAACTGACTTGTTAGTGAGATTTTTGAACTTGACCTGGGATCTGTTTTACATGCTCTTACATTAGTTCCCACCCAGAGGAGAAGCGTCTCCCAGAGCAAACAACCTTCACCTCAAAATCATGTATGTAATTACTAATGCCTTTAAATGCTTACCATTATTCCTAGCTTTTTAACCTATGTCCTCTATCATTATTTTAAAATCTCTGTTGGGACAATCTCAAAGTCTCTCCTATATTCAAGTGTCATTATTTTCTGAAGTCTTGGCATGAATAATTGTGGTTCTCTGAATTCTTCACATCTTCTTTTTCACTTTAGTGATGTATTCTTTTGAGCACCTACAAAGCACTAGAGGCACAAAGATGAATGCATAATATTCCCTGACCTCACCTTTAGTTGAGAGAAATATCAATGTTGTTTCTAAAATAGGGAGGTAAGTATATTAATAGTTGTGTCAATCCAGATCATTGCTGACTCCTTCTAAGGAAACTTGAATGTCTCTGTCCACTAGAAATAGGGATTTCCTCTGGCCAGCAAGATCACACCTGATGTTGAAAAAGCCTTGGTACTCCCTGTGCCTACTACACTCCACCTACCAACAGACTGCGGAAATCAATTCACTTGGAAACCCTGTGGTAAATGTAATCCACTAGGATTCATATTATTGTTATCTCTGGTCACCACCCAGTATATAAACCTCTCCAGTCATCTGCTGTTTTCTTCATTCTCACCTTTAGAATATTTTAGGCTTCCTGCCTCTGATCTATCCTTAAGTTACTCCTCTATGCACTGTCTCCCAGACCTGATCTCTATAGTCTACTCTGAAACTCTCTGATAATAGTTAAAAAGTTTTCCTATCTTCTTCCAACTGATGGCCTTAATTGACACTGAGACTTTGCTTATGAAAACCCTTCTCCCATTTAAGTGGGAAAATCTATGATCAGGAAGGAGGTGTTCACAAGAGTTTGTGTGGATTTATGACTTACCTACAAGAATTCTCAAAAATAGTTGTTTGTTTTACTGTTGCTTTTAGAAGCCATGAGGTGAAAGTTCCCCAGATGTGTTCCCACAGTCTTGAAGTCTATCAGTGGTAAGGACCTGACAGTTGGCTAGATCTTCAAGTATCAGAGTACCTGAGAAAATAAGAACATAAGAATAAACCACTTAGGTTCAAGCTGTTTTATACAATCAAGTTTTGTTTCTCTGACCAAGGATGTATCCATTCTGCCTTATAATCAATCACCTCAATTAAAAAAATATATTTCAGGGTGCCTGGGTGGCTCAGTCGGTTAAGCGACTGCCTTCGGCTCAGGTCATGATCCTGGAGTCCCAGGATCGAGTCCCATATCGGGCTCCTTGCTCAGCAGGGGGTCTGCTTCTCCCTCTGACCCTCCCCCCTCTCATGTGCTCTCTCTCTCTCATTCTCTCTCTCAAATAAATAAATAAAATCTTTAAAAATATATATATATTTCAAGTAGCCTTGTCTCATACTACAATGTATTTTTTTCTTTTGTCGATGAACTTTTCTATATTTTTTTTAAACTTTTTTTTTCTTTGTAATCTGTTTTTCACTTCTATCTCTTAAAGTAGAGTTTGGAATGTTTGCTTTCTGGTGGATAAAGTGCTACAAGAAATTCTGTGTTATTTTGTATAATTGAGTAATGGTTACAGAAAAAGTCAAATACACACACATTCAAGAAATAAGGGCATGATATCTAGTCATAATACTGTTCTAAACCTAATTCATACGTTTTGGGGATGACTCAGAAGACAATTCAAGATCACGCAGAAACCTCAGGGACAACATGGCTTATTGTGATAAACATGCGGAAGTGTTAGTTAACAGAGTTTTCAGATTCTCTGAGAAATTTGCTTTAGGTTTCAATGTAAAAAAATATGTTAATGTAAAATGCTTTATAAATAGAATTATATGTGCTATTCCTGAGGAAACAATAGAAGTGAAGGTCTCAAGGTCACTCTCTTGAACGCCAGAAACTTCTTGCAAAGAGTAAATCACTGATCTCTTTTCTAGGTTTCATTATCTTCTTTCAAAATCATATTCCTATTTTTGCCTCTGCCAGTAATACTTCCTAAACCCACCTCCTCCGTGCCAACAAGACACAACACTGAAGTATAAAGACATGGGCATTGAAGTCACAATCCTGAGAATGAAGTCCTTTTACTAGCTTTTGACCAAGGACAACTTAAAAACAATTTCGTAAATATTTCTTAGTTTTAGTTTCCTAATCTGTAAAATGGAGATAATTTTTAGCACATTAAGTTCTCGTAAGAAGTAAATGAGACAATTTGGGTAAAGCATTTTAGAACTGTTCCCAACACATACTTTATGCTCAGCAAATGCTTTCTATTAACAACTATCTCTTTTTTTCTTTAAAATTAGTAGTTCATAGGTGAGGTCCTATTATTTTAAGCTTTAGTGAAGACCTCTTTGTTAACTCGAAATGGACCATTTTCTAATGGTTGTTTTTCCATACAGAAGAGGCCTAATCGCCTTAATCTGTGCTTATCACTGATGTCATTGTTCCCACAGCATCTGGCCACTGAGACACGATGAAATATTGTGGAGGCAGAGGGAGAAGTCAGTATTGTTCTCGCCTCTCACTCTACAGGTTTGCTCTCATAATGAAGCGAAGTCAGCTTTTCTAGATCTTCCTTTGAATTTTCCTACTCCTGCTCTTGGGCTGTGTGGAATGTATAATCATTCTCATCATCATTGGACAAATCTTCCAATTTAAAATAGCCATTGTATTTCACATACAGCTTCTCTTTTCCATTTCAACATGCCCAGTTCCTACAATCTTTCCTGATGACTGTTTTCCTAAACATTTATCATTCTGATCACTATCCTTTGTTCATAATGTCTTAGAGTGTTTTTGGAGCAGAATGTACTATTCTAGATATCGAAAAGAATTATAGGATTTGCCTTTTGTGGACACTATGTTTCCATTAATGCAGCCTAAGATTGTATTCATTTTGGAAGAGCCTTGTTAGCCTGTTGGCTACTGGGCTTAAACTCCATGACAATAGTTGAGTTTTTTGGGGTTTTTCTTATTGGAACTTGTTCTTTTTTTTCTTTTGTTTTTGTTTTATTATGTTATGTTAATCACCATACATTACATCATTAGTTTTTGATTTAGTGTTCCATGATTCATTGTTTGCATATAACACCCAGTGCTCCATTCGGTACGTGCCCTCTTTAATACCCATCACCAGTCTAACCCATCCCCCCACCCCCCTCCCCTCTAGAACCCTCAGTTTGTTTCTCAGACTCCATAGTCTCTCATGGTTCGTCTCCCCCTCCAATATCCCCTCCTTCATGTTTCCCTTCCTGCTATCTTCTTCTTTTTTTTTTTTAATATATAATGTATTATTTGTTTCAGAGGTACAGGTCTGTGATTCAACAGTCTTACACAATTCACAGTGCTCACCATAGCACATACCCTCCCCAATGTCTATCACCCAGCCACCCCATCCCTCCCACCCCCCACCACTCCAGCAACCCTCAGTTTGTTTCCTGAGATTAAGAATTCCTCTTATCAGTGAGATCATACGATACATGTCTTTCTCTGATTGACCTCAGCCGCAGCAACTTCTTCCTAGAAACATCGCCAAAGGCAAGGGAAGCAAGAGCAGAAATGAATTATTGGGACTTCATCAAGATAAAAAGCTTTTGCACAGCAAAAGAAACAGTCCACAAAACCAAAAGACAACCAACAGAATGGGAGAAGATATTTGCAAATGACATATCAGATAAAGGGCTAGTATCCAAAATCTATTAAGCACTTACTAAACTCAACACCCAAAGAACAAATTATCCAATCAAGAAATGGGCAGAAGACACAAACAGACATTTTTCCAAAGAAGACATCCAAATGGCCAACAGACACATGAAAAAGTGCTCAACATCGCTAGGCATCAGGGAAATCCAAATCAAAACCTTAATGAGATACCACCTCACACCAGTCAGAATGACTAAAATTAACAAGTCAGGAAATGACAGATGTTGGTGGGGATGCAGAGAAAGGGGAACCCTCCTACACTGTTGGTGGGAATGCAAGCTGGTGCAGCCACTCTGGAAAACAGTATGGAGGTTCCTCAAAAAGTTGAAAATAGAGCTACCGTATGACCCAGCAATTGCACTACTGGGTATTTACCCCAAAGATACAACTGTAGGGATCTGAAGGGGCATGTGTACCCCAATGTTTATAGCAGCAATGTCCACAATAGCCAAACTATGGAAAAAGCCAAGATGTCCATCGACAGATGAATGGATAAAGAAGATATGGTATATATATATACACACACACAATGGAATATTATGCAGCCATCAAAAGGAATGAAATCTTTCCATTTGCAATGACGTGGATGGAACTGAAGGGATTATGAGGGTATTATGCTGAGCGAAATGGAACAACTTGTTCTTACAAAAAGTTGTAGGTTTCCTCATCTTATAATTGTGCTGATGTCTTTTGAATCGAATTCTAGGACTTCATATTATTATCTGCCAAATTTTGTGTTGTATTTCATCTCATTGCTCCATTATATTGAAAACTGTAAATTATTATAATATATATTAGTATTTGATCTTGGCATTATGGCATCTGAAAACTTGATAAATACACCTTAATATACAATATATAATGATGACAACCCTATTGATAAAGAAGTAGATGAGACAAAGCCTAATACCCAAGTGGTTGACATGCTGGACACCTCTATTCAGGTTGTAAATTAATAATCAATACACATTAGTCACTAGCATTATTTTATCTCCTTTCATTGATGATTACTCTAATTGGGTGATTTATTGAATTAATCTGCTGATTTCTTCATCGTTCTGTGAGGGACAGTAGTTCCCCCTTATCTGTGGTTTCACTTTCCAGGGTTTCAGTTATCCACAGTCAACTGTGTTCAGGAAGCAGATGATCCTCCTTCTAACATATGGTCAGAAGGTCAACAGTAGTCTAACACTTCATCACAATGTCCACACCATTCACCTCAATTCACCTCCTCACATAGGCATTTTATCACCTCACATCCTCACAAAAATAAGGGTGAATACAGCACAATAAGGTATTTCAAAAGAGAGAGAGATCATATTCACATAATTTTTATTACCATCTATTTTTTAAAGATTTTTTATTTATTTATTTGATAGAGCGTGCACAAGAGCAGGGTGAGGGGCAAAGGGAGAAGCGGGGCTTGATCCCAGGACCCTGGGACCATGACCTGAGCCAAAGCCAGACGCTTAACTGACTGAGCCAACCAGGCACCCCTATTACAGTCCCTTTTTATGGTTCTTCTATTTTATTATTAGTTATTGTTATTAATCCCTTACATTCCTGGTTTATAAATTAAATTTTATCATAGGTATGTACATATAGGCAAAAAATAGTATATATAGTGTTTGGTACTATCTGTGGTTTCAGGCATCCCTGGATGATCGTGGAATGTATCCCCCACAGATAAGGAAGGACTACTATAAATCATTACGACTGGAATGCCAGACTCACTTAGAGCATGTATATATTCTCTAGCTATTTCCACATCTCTCCTCAGCGTCAAAGTTTTGTTCTGTGTGTGCATACACACACACTTCTTACTTATATAAGATTGAAATAATGTGATATAAAATAATTTATCTTATTCTAGTTTTTTTTAACATTTTCCAAAGTCATGAAATAATGTAGGAGAATATGAACTTTAATGGCTGCATGATTTTCCATAAAATAGATTCAGCATAATTTATGTAACAAATTCCTAGATTAAGTATATATCCAAATTTTGGCTATTATGGCTAATTTTATGACAAAAATAATTACAGCCAAATAATTCTCAACAATTCTGGTAATTTCTTCTGGATAAATGCCTAGAAGAGATTAATTAAACAGTCATAAATTTACATATATATACAGCTACATCCATATTTATAGTTCTTTTAAGAAAGGATATATTTTTATTTTAGAAAATATGTAAAACACAAAGAAAGATTGAGAAGTTAAAAAAGCTATTTCCCATGACTCAGAAAAAGTTATCAATTTAGTATGTATGCATATATTTCATGTATTTTGATATACCTATTTAAAATATAAAAAAGGAGTTATACTGCATATACTATCTTTTAGAATTTTTTGGAATCAAAAATAAGCCATAATCATTATTCTTATCATTTATTAGTTTTCTACAATACAATTTTAATATCTATACAGTGTTCCTTTGCATGGATTTAATCTAAAAAAAGAAATTTCTTTTTATGGGTTAGTTAGGTCACTTCTGTGTTCTTTGGCATATAGACTGTGATGAAAATCCTTGATAATAATCTTTGTATACATTCACAGTGATCTTCTTAAGATAAAATCTTAAAGGTAGAATTGCTTGTCAAAGATTATACATAGTTCTAAAGCTTTTTATGGAGGTTTTTCATTTGTTCCTTGGAAAATGTACACAAATTTTCCCTCCTAGCAGTATAAAATCACTTTTTCGGGGCACCTGGGTGGCTCAGTCAGTTAAGTGTCTGCCTTAGGCTCAGGTCATGATACCAGTGTCCCGGGATCTACTCAGGCATCAGCTCCTTGCTCAGCAGGGAGCCTGTTTCTCCCTCTGCCTGCCACTCCCCTTGCTTGTGCTTGCATGCTCTCTCTCTCTCCCTCTGGCAAATAAAAAAATCTTTATAAAAATAAATAAGTAGATTCAATTTAGTTAACATATAGTGTATTAATAGTTGCAGGGGTAGAATTTAGTGATTCATCAGTTGCATATAACACCCAGTGCTCATCACAAGTGCCCTCCTTAATGCCCTTCACCCAATTACCCCATCCCCCCCACCCACCTCCTCTCCAGCAACCCTCAGTTTGTTTCCTATAGTTAAGATAGCAGGAGGGGAAGAATGAAGGGGGGAAATCGGAGGGGGAGATGAACCATGAGAGACGATGGATCTGAAAAACAAACTGAGGGTTCTAGAGGGGAGGGGGGTGGGAGGATGGGTTAGCCTGGTGATGGGTATTAAAGAGGGCACATTCTGCATGGAGCACTGGTTGTTATGTGCAAACAATGAATCATGGAACACTAAATCAAAAACTAATGATGTAATGTATGGTGATTAACATAATAAAATAAATAAAAGTAAAAAAAAATCTCTTATGGTTTGCCTTCCTCTCTGTTTTTATCTTATTTTGTTTTTCCTTCCCTCCCCCCATGTTCATCTGTTTTGTTTCTTAATTTCCACATATGAATGAAATCATATGGCATTTGTCTTTCTCTGACTAATTTATTTCACTTAACATAATATCCTCTAATTCCATCCATGTCATTGCAAATGGCAAGATTTCATTCTTTTAGATGGCTGAGATTATATATATATATATATATATATATCTCACATCTTCTTTATCCATTCATCAGTTGATGGACATCTGGGCTCTTTCCATATTTTGGCTTCTGTGGACACTGCTGCTACAAACGTTGGGGGTGCATGTGCCCCTTCAAATCACTATTTTTGTATTCTTTGGATAAATACCTAGAAGTGCAATTGCTAGGTCTTAGGGTAGTTCTATTTTTAACTTTTTAAGGAACTCCCATACTGTTCCAGAGTGGCTGCCCCAGTTTGCATTCCCACCAACAGTGTAAGAGGGTTTCCCTTTCTCTGCATCCTTGCCAACATCTGTCATTTCCTGAGTTGTTGATTTTAGCCATCCTGACTGATACCAGTGAAGTGGTATCTCATTGTGGTTTTGATTTATATTTACCTGATGCCCAGTGATGTTGAGCATTTTTTGATGTGTCTGTTAGCCATCTATATGTCTTCTTTGGAGAAATGTCTGTTAATGTCTTCTGCCCATTTCTTGACAGGATTTTTTGGTTTTGGGTGTGGAGTTTGATAAGTTCTTTATAGATTTTGGATACTAGCCCTTTATTTGATAGTCATTTGCAAATATCTTTTCACATTCCGTAGGTTGCCTTTTAGTTTTGTTGATTGTGTCCTTTCCTGTGTAAAAGTTTTTATCCTGATAAAGTCCCAATAGTTCAGTTTTGCTTTTGTTTCCCTTGCCTCTGGAGAGATGCCTAGCTATTGTTACCTAAGACAAAGAATATCAGTTGGGGCAAACAATAAGACATGCTGAAAAGTCTGGCAAGAAAAGCTGCAAAGTGAGATTATGAATGGATAAGTAAGCTTGTAGAGCTGTGATCTAAGATTATGGGCTTCAGTACATAATTTTATTAATTAACTTGTGATCAGACCTCCAGAGAAAAACATTTTTTCTCTTGCATGAATCTTCAGTGACACTGGACATACATTAACTATATTGCCTTGTAATTTATAAATTAATATAAAATTCTAGTACTTCCTTATTAGAGATGAAAGAAAGCAGTTATAAGGAAATGAAAATTAATAAGACTTCTAATAACCTGAGAAACATAATAACCTATCAAAGTGAATGAGATTAACATTTATATGTAGGACATCAATGCAAATTCTAAGAAACATTTGTGTGTTTTTTACTTGCTAAAGACATATTCCAACTTTAATGCTGAACATATCATCCATACTTATCTTTAAAAGATAAATACCCAAAAATATTTAAAAAATAAACTCTAAGTACTATAAGATCAAGTACTGAAGTTATATAAATTGTGGGCGAGTGCACACTCAACATGCTTCAACTATAGCATTTAACTTTGAGATATTATTTTTTAAATTCACAAAATTTTTATGGGTTGCTTATGGGTATTTATTATTTACCCAAGATTTTTAGAAACAGAGTTAATTTCATATTATAAATAAGAAAGTCTTCTTTCTTAGATACAAAAGTCTTTCAGTTAATGCCAAAATCCACATAATTGTTTTGACATCCAATTTACTCTACAGTTTTTTGATGAATATTTGTTGAGATCGCTCAGCTTTAGTTTACCCTGCTCTCTTCGAATATAATCCAACTTATTTTTTAACCCCATTTGGAAAGATTTCCTTAGGCCAATAGAAACATTTTTAAATCAAGCTGGAGATACATAGGAAAGGAAGTATGTATTTGTTCTGCCAAATCATTAATTGCAGAGTACTTGAGTTACAACCAGCACCTAAGCAAACAAGGCTGGCATGCAGGAACGTAGTTTCTGAAGATGGGAAAGACCCCAAGAAACTGACTTGTATTTCCTATTTAATTCAGTTGACCAAAATTGGGTTTGATGAAAGCTAACCACTCTAAATTTTGGATATCACACCTCTCCAAAATCAGTGGCTTAAGAAAAAAAGCATTTATTAGGTCACAAATCTGTAGGTTAGCTGGGAGGATTTTCTGGTCTTGACTAGTGCTTAGGCTGTCCCACATATCTGGGGTGGACTGGACTTGGGGTGATCTTGAATGGCCTTGACTGGGATACTTCATCTCTTTTACATGTGTCCCATCTTCCAGCAAACTAGCCTTAGCATGTCCTTCTCATGGATGGCAGGGAGCAAGAGAACAAACCCAATTTGGCAACTGGTTTTCAAGCCTGTTTGTCTGAGCAAGACCCTTGCTTGACCCCAGAATCAAAGTAGAAGGACCCTACAAGGCTATTTGGCAAAGGGCAAGGACTTAGTAAAGGGTGAAGAATTTGAGCCATTTTGCAATTTATAGTTGTGATTGTTTTAGGATCATATTCACCATAGCAGAATATGTGTATATGCATGCTCTACTGCTTCCAGAGGGCAGAAGTACTTCAAAGGTGTTAAAACCTCACAGGGGAGTACAGAGTTAAAGCTATACTACCTTATGGCACCATGTCCCGTAAACATTGCACTCAAATAGTCAAAGCTCATATTGTTGACTAATAATAGGAAAGATGTCATTTGGGAACATTATTCTGATACTAAGTTCTGCTGAAACTTAACAACAATGCAATTCATATTTTTCTAGATTTGTCTCTTAGGAGAAATAAAGAAAACACAATTAAATGTTGAATTATTGCTCTCGAGTAACCCATTTGTGAAGGATAATGATCTCACCTAGAAGATAAAAGTTTTCATGTGATTAGGTTCTTCAGTCAATGAAGCATTATCAAACACCTGAGAGTAATATGTAAAAAACCTTCTTTCACTTCCTTGGGCTAATTAAGAGGAATGGTGTCTCTAAGGAGTCTTCACGTACAGATCTTCCACAAGTGCCTCAACCCTGGTGTTTTCAGTTACAAGTAGTGACTCACAGCTGCTGGGTTTTGTTCCAAATCGTGCAGTTTATTTTCAAGATGTAGTATGAATTTTTTTTTGTTAGGCTCCATTTGCAAATAAACACCCTCATTATTCAGCTCATAAATTGTGCAACACAACTGCAAATATTTTTTAATATTTCCATTTTATTCTATCCCATGAAAAGTCTAATTGTTAAAAGTTCCACTTATGATTTGCCATCATGTGAGTTTTAACAAATTTCTCCCAATTTTATGGTCTTGTGATAAATACTATGTGTTTCATGAAATTCTAAATTTTCTTCAATTTAGTAATCTCACTATAAGTAAAAACACTGTGAGATATCTAATTAATAGTAATAATAGTGAAGTTTTTTTTAAGATTTTATTTATTTATTTGAGAGAGAGAGAGAGAGCATGAGAGGGGGAGGGTCAGAGGGAGAAGCAGACTCCCTGCTGAGCAGGGAGCCCGATGCGGGACTCAATCCCGGGACTCCAGGATCATGACCTGAGCCGAAGGCAGTCGCTTAACCGACTGAGCCACCCAGGCGCCCAATAGTGAAGATTTATTGGGCACTTTTCATGACTTGGGTGTATATCTATATACATCTGTCTAATTCTGTATACAATGTAATTTTTGCAACAATTCTAAACCAGGGTATTATATTTGTCAGGAAATTGAAGCTCGGAGAAACCAGATTTCCTAGAGATCACTTCTTATAGGTGAAGCAGAAGATGGTGCTTATTTTGTGATTGTGCTTATTCTGGCAACCCGTTCCTGCACTGTAGTCAGGAAGTTGCCTTGAGGTAGAAAACCAGGAGGACTGTAATACTCCATTCCTTCATTACCCTTTTTATCCAGTATAACAGTCTTGTGCTACCTCTTGTCCAATATCTGAAAACTACTGGTTTCAGCTTTCTATTTGTTTATCACAAGAAAATAAGTCTAGCACCAGTTACTTGGGCATGATAGAAGCAGAATTCCTCTGGAATGTTGTTTATAGCTGCCCAACTTTTCCAAGAAGAAGGAAGATGTAAAGGAACTTGAAAGGGCTCACCCACAGTATCCCTCATGGCTTTCCACTCTGATCTTGAAAACCATCTCTTGGGTCACCATTGTCTAAACATCCCACAGCCTCTGAGACAGTCTCACCAGCATTCCAGTCTTACAGAATTCTAGTCCGGGTCTTATACATAGGATGGTTTGGGGGCAGTTATTCTTTATCCTGCCTGTTAAATGCCTCCATACTACTGCACTTGAGAATTTTGCTTTCTTCTCCATCTTTAGTTGTGAATCTCAGGTCATCAGATTATACCAGCTCTTAGTCATCATTCTGAACCATCTGTTCTGAGATAAAGGTGGGTTTTGTTAATCTGTTAATGTAGACATCCCTTCATCTCAGGGATTTTTGTTGATACTGTATACTCAAATTCTTTTTCTGATCAATTGGTTGGATTCTCTCTTAAGAGCTCCAGTTATCTTCATATTAGTTCATTTTTGCCTTGCCTCAATATCTATGATTTTCTTGCAAATTGCTTTGATTGCTTAGTCTTTTTGTCTGCAGTCACTGTAATTATCTCAAGTCATTCCTCTATGTTATTATCTCAGTTTTAAGGCATATCTATTCTGTACTTTCTTTTTTTTACTTCTGTAATAGTCTTATTTTGACCCTCAAATCATTTAATTGATTCTGTCATTTCTTGTTTTGATCTCATTCTGTTGTTTTATTATCTTGTGTTTGAGGTTTTTTATGTATTAAATCCTCATTCTTACTCATTTCTCCTATGCTATAAAACACTAGTAGGAACATTTTCTCTGTTTTGGAGCTAACATCTTTTTCAAAATTTTTCTGTCTCCTATGTTGTATCTCTTTTTGGGAAGGGTGGTTTAGTGTTTTTGGATGCCTGTGAGACCATTTCTTTGAATCTCACTGGATCTAAACAGTTCATTTCTCCTAAAATATTGTGAATGACTTCTTCATGCTCCTTTCCATCTCTGATCCTGACAGGTCTGTGTTTCTAGCCAAGTTGCATTTGGGGGCTTCGGGTATTTTGCTCAGTTTACTTTTCTTTTCTTTTCTTTTTTTTTAATTTCTTTTTTTTTTAGATTTTATTTATTTGACAGAGAGAGACACAGCGAGAGAGGGAACACAAGCAGGGGGAGTGGGAGAGGGAGAAACAGGCTTCCAGGGGAGCAGGGAGCCCGATGCGGGGCTTGATCCCAGGACCCTGGGATCATGACCTGAGCCGAAGGCAGACGCTTAATGACTGAGCCACCCAGGCGCCCCATCTGTTTACTTTTCTGTTGCTTGTTTAGGAGGCATCGGCCAGAAAGCTTCATGCAGTCTTTGTTGGGGAGAAAGGGCTCTTTTCAGAATTTCGTTACTCCTGTACAAATGTTTCCTTTACCTGGTAAAGACCAGGAGTGCTACTTTCACAGACGTGTTGATAGGAGTTTGGAGAATGGGGGGGTATATACACCTCAGAATTTTAGATCATTGTTTCAGTTTATGAAGGATACCTGGAGTCTATGTGTTGTTCACTAAGAGCTATTTTCGCTTATTCACTTTACTACTCTCCATCATCCAAGATAAAAAATAAAGTAATAAAATAAAATAAATAAAATAAAATAAAATTGGTAGTATTTGTAAGTTTAAATTCTGTGGTAACAAAGTGTCTATTTTTCCTGATGATCTGAAGTATTTCCCATTATTATGTCATTAGATTTATGCCATATTTATTTCCAAGGAGTTTAATTTAGTAGCTCTCCTCAGCCTAATTTTTTGGTATAAGCATCTACTCCCAATCTGCATAGCATGATTTCATGACTCTTATTACTTTATTTTAGTGTCAGTGGTTCTATGCACTTTTGCTTTTGACTGTAAGCCAACTCACATTCTATTTGGAATTAGATAAAATATGTAATCTAAAAACAAAATCACTTCTTCGGAAAAAAGATGATATACTGTAAATCCCTGTTATAACAAGAGCTTTTATGCCAAGTGTCAAAATATTTTCCCCCATCATCAAAAAGGGGTTCAAATATTTTCATTCTCTGGCTTTTTAAAGCTAAATGTGATTAAAGTAAAAATTAAATTAAAATATAACACGTTAGTTTTACTCAGCCAAGTGGTCACTATTTTATAGAATTTTTCAAATAGAAATTTAGTCGACAAATGAAGACTCATTAATGTGTCTTTTAAGGTTATTTGATCTTGCCATTATGCCCTTGGTCTACATGGAGAGATAGTATAATGAATAGCTCTGTCAAAATAAGTTAAAGGGATGTCATTGGAGATGAAATCCACTTCATCAACCTGACATGTCTTCATGAAAATCCAAGGAAGAAAGTTTACTCAAGTCATAATGTCTAGAAAAAGTATGCCTACCCCTGAAAATAGCATTATTATTTTAATCCTAAGAGGTGGTACTCACAGTATTGGGAACTGAAGTATATTTTTCCCTTTTTGGTTTGGCTATTCAGAAACTCCAAACAACATTGTGACTTATTTCTACCAACTGTATGGGATCTTATGCCATGGATTTCAGGCATTTATCTTCCCCTGGCTCTATATCCTCTCTCAATTCTCATTTTTCCGGCTTTAATTTTCTTATTTACTTTTTCATTTGAAAGCTCTAATACTCATAAAATATTTGGAGTTGTATTAAGCATAATAAATTTAAATATTTAACCATTCATTCCATCACTGGTGAACTGTATTTAGATACGCAATAATTGAATGAATATAATTACAAAGTCACTTTACTCAAAGTAAAACTTCAATATATGTATATTAATCTCAGCCCCATTTAGGATACCAAAAAAAGGAAACATCTTAATATACAACAATAAAGGAATTGTTAAATATATTATTGTTTATATATATGATTTCTTCCAAATAAGATTAAATAAGGGCAGATGTTCATTGCAAAACATTATTAAAATAATGGGATGCAAAACAATATTACATTTTCCAATATGATCTTAATTTAGTTGATATAACATGAATAGAAAATGTCTTCAAATACATATATCAAATGTTAAATGTTACTTATGAGTGTTGATTATAGGTGATTTGTATTTTGTCTTGTGTCTGTAGTTTTCATACATTCTACAATGAGTATCCGTTACTTTTATTAACAGAAACATACACTATTTTAAGTTAACTTTTAATTTTCAGCTTACTGCCATAATATTAACATGTATTTTATGTAGAGATATAGCAGCATTATTTTGTTAATCCAAGATGTTGACCTAAATCCTACTTCCACCGACACCTTGTTAAGCTGACTAAAGGATACCAAGATCTTAATTCTGAAGAAATTGTGTTTTTCTTCTAAAATTATCCAGAGATGGTTTCCTTTTTAACATGATTATTGATTTTTTTATCATAAAGGTGAACATCTAAAGTGTCAAAGTCAATATGTATAGGTATTCAAAATGACCACTTGTACCTAGAAATTTTCTCTAACTTGTAAAATAAGTAAAGGTGACAGAAATGTCAATGATAAAGACTTCCTCTTTCATAAACCAGACTTATTCTGCAGCATGCCAATTCTAAAGGAATTGAACTTTTCCACACTATTGAATTTTGCATTTGTACTCCACTTCAATGGTTTTTATATGCTGAAAAAGTAGTGTGGAAAATCTGGTAGTGCAAGATACACCATGATTAGAATGCTGCCATTTTCTTCCATGCATAATTATGTTGCTTCCATTTTCATATTATTCTCTATTGACAGAGTATCTTTCCCCACATGTTGAGAACATATAGAGTGTATTTTATTTCAACACAGATAAAAACAAGAGATAGATTGTAATTGCTCATGTTGAGTTATGAGTGACTTTTTCTCCTGAACAAAATGCATGCTCTTTTAGTGCAGCCTCTAGGTCATTGAACACTGTGTAATTTCTTTTTCTTTTTTTTTTGGTCTTAATCTTTTTTTCACAATAAAAAATTCCCTCTTCAGTGTTGGGATAAATGTGCTTTCTTCCCTTTCTTGTCTAGTCTACATTCAGAGCCAAAATTATTGCTTTAGGGAGACTTTGTTTTAGCTGTGTGTATGTGTGTGTGTGTGTGTGTGTGTGCGCGCGCACGCATGTGCCCACATCAGAAAAAAGAGGATGGAAAATTCTAACCAAAACATACGTTGTTATATCTAATTATTTTAATATTTTCAATAGTATAAGTCAACATTTTAAAAAAGATTCCTTCTTTAATCTATAATATTAAGTTGTTCGACATTCCCTGACAGTGTCAGTGTCTTTGAACTTCCAATAACACACAGTGAGAAGAATTCTTTTAGCTAGCATTTTTTGGCACTAGGACTTAGTAACAGCTGTAGATGGTATTACTTAGTTATTAGTTTTCTCTCCTTTGCTTGTTATCAAAAGTATTGTTTAATTTCCATAATAATTACCATGAGATTGTTCAGCTTTTTTTTCCCAGAGAGGATTTTATTTCATTAAAATATATACCAAAGGGGCGCCTGGGTGGCTCAGTTGTTAAGCGTCTGCCTTCAGCTCAGGTCACGATCCCAGGGTCCTGGGATCAAGTCCCGCATCGGGATCCCTGCTCTGCGGGGAGCCTGCTTCTCCCTCTCCCACTCCCCCTGCTTGTGTTCCCTCTCTCGCTATGTCTCTCTCTGTCAAATAAATAAATAAAATCTTCAAAAAATTAAAATAAAATATATACCAAAAATAGGTTATCCTCTGAAGTTTTGTGCAAACTTCTAAAAATGAAAACATTTGTTTAACTGAGATTTGGCTTGCATTTTTTCTAGAGTGACTTATATAAAACATACATAAATGTGAGGGAATTTTAATATCCTTGGACTTTCTCGTGCACTTGAAGCACTGCTTCTAGTCTCAGTCATTTTGTTTCTTAAGATTCATTTAAGAGTTTTGGTTTTGCTTCTAATATGTTGTAAACATAGAAAGAAGAAGCTTAGTGTGTTTGAAAGAAGGTCATTTTGTGTTTATGGACTATAAACTACTGCTCTTACAATTACACCAACCATTACCCCCAAACATTAATGCTCCCTGGCCCAAAAATAGGCTTTCAAAGATCATATTACCTTACATTTCTCTTTGGCACATAGATTCTTAAATAAATTGCCTTTTCTTTAAATGAATTCTCAAATGCCCACAAATAGAGGAAAATCCATCTTATTTCATCCATTAAAAAAAAAAAAGAACACTTAATAGTCCTCATTTCTCTTTTGTTTTCCTTTGCATCAAGACTCTTCAAGAAGTTCTTCTACTCACCGTCTCTGATTTCTTTCCTTTTATTCTTTCTGAACCATTCCCACTAGCTTTTATCTCCAATACTCCACTAAAGCTACTTTTGTCAAGGTCACAAATGATCTCTATGTAGTTAAATCCAATGCCAACTCTCAATCTTCAACATGGTTGACATATCAGCAGCTTTTGACACAATTGATCCTTCCCTTCTTAAGAAACTCTTTTTTGGGGCGCCTGGGTGGCTCAGTCGGTTAAGCGACTGCCTTCAGCTCAGGTCATGATCCCAGGGTCCTGGGATCGAATCCCACATCGGGCTCCCTGCTCTGCGGGGAGCCTGCTTCTCCCTCTCCCACTCCCCCTGCTTGTGTTCCCTCTCTCGCTGTCTCTCTCTGTCAAATAAATAAAATCTTTAAAAAAAAAAAAAACTCTTTTTTTTTTCTTTTTTGGCTTACAGGATTTTCTCTCCTCAGTTCCTTTTGCTAGCTCCTCCTCCTCATTTCTCCAACCACTAAGCAGTGGAGTGATCAATACTCAATCTTTGAATTTATTCTCTCTCTCTATTTCCCTTTTACGACTTCATCTAGTCTCATTGACTGAAATCCCTCCTATAAGTCAACAGTGCCTCAATGTATACATCTTGTCTGAAACTCCTTTGAAAGCCATACTTATATTACCCATTGCCTAGTCTAAATCTCCCTTGAACATCTAACTGACAGCTCAAACTTAATGTCTAAACCTGCCCCTCCTATAGTCTTCCCCATCTCAGTTAATGGCCACTCCATCCTCCAGTTGATGAAGCCAAGAAATCTTGAAATCAAACTTTAACTCTCATATTTCACATTCACTTCAACAGCACATACTGTAGGATCTATCTTTTTAAGACACATTTAGTGCTGTTGACCTGATCAAAGCTGCCAACATCTTTCAGCTAAATCATTATATGATAACCTTCCACGTAGTCTTTTTTTTTCCCTTGCCCTCTTATTTTGCACAATGCCTCTGGTGAACTAGTTAAAATATAAGTAAAATCATTTCACCCCTCCACTCAGAACTCTCTAATAGCCTCTTATTTTGACCTCAAAGTCCCTTGGATATAACTACCCTGGAATCTCTCTGTATAATATCTCTCACTCTCCTCCAGCCACACTGACCTCATGGATTTTCCTTGAATACTCCAGGTGTATTCCTGCCCCAGAGCCTTTGCACTTGTTTCTCCCTTTGTCTGGAATGTTCTCTTCCCAGGTATCCACAAAGCTCACTTTCTTACCTCCTTCAGGTCTTTACTTAAAATGTCACATTTTCAGTGACACCTTCCCTGGATCTCTTTCAAATTTGCACCTCCACATGTCCTCTGGTTCATTTCCCTGCTTCATGTCCTTATTTCAGTCATTGCCATCTTACACACTACATATTTTTTTTATTTAACTTGTTTGTTGTCAGTCTCTTCCCAAAACAAGAATGTAAGATTGAGTTTTAACTCTTTTGTTCAGAACTGTATCAACAAAACTTAAAACAGAGTCTGAAATATATTGGGTACACAATAAATATTTGTAGAATACATTAATGAATATAACAAAACAGAGACCAGTGTAGCATGCTTGTAACTTTGGAGTGAATTACATTATTTTGGATAGTAGATTTAATCTTCAAAAATATTTTGCATGATGGGTATTAAAGAGGGCACATACTGAATGGAGCACTGGGTGTTATACGCAAACAATGAATCATGGAACACTACATCAAAAACTAATGATGTAATGTATGGTGATTAACATAACATAATAAAATAAAATTTAAAAAATATTTTGCATATGCTGATATCAAATTTAGGTTTATTACATTGTACTTCCATTACCCTACACAAAATAGACCTTTTATAAATATTGGATGAATAAAAATTTTGTGTGCATATAAATATAAGTGAGGAGATAGGCTAGGAGACATGAACAAAGTAAGAATAATCAGGCTAGGATTTAAAAATGTATCATATAACTAATGCTGAGATAACTGAGTCAAATTAATAGGTGAGATAATGAATACAAAATTTGGAGGATCCTGTTCCTTAGGCAATAAAATAGAATTGTTGTAGAGCTTTGTTTAGAGACACCTTGAGAAAGCTAAGTAGTACCAAAGTGACATACTGAGACTGATTTTCTTTGTAGTGTCATGCTGCCTTGATTAAGGCCATTTTTCTAGGCAGACTTACCTCTAAGTTTAGATATACATTTTAGTTTATCTATTTTTAGGAGAAACGTATTTTTTTCTGTAAGAGAAATATGAACTAACACCAAAAATATGTCCCTGTTATGTTCCCTGAACCGGGATTCTGCCGTCTGTAGCCAGTCTGGTTATCATTCTGGATTCATGGTAAGAAGTCCTGGCAAGGAGTCTGGAGACAGGACTTGTAGTTTCAATTCTGCTTATTCCTCCCTTCCTTCACCTACCACCCATATCCAATGTTCAACCATAACAGATTTTAATGATACATTTAAATATTGTAGATTAAAATCCTTGTGTATACAAAAAAGCTCATTAGTGTCTTAGTAGGAAGCTATAATATGATTATTTGCCAGGGGTATCATTGAAAAGATTCTTAATTTGTATGAGAGGTTGGGTAAATGTCCTCTAAGTTCTATTTTAAGTTTCTAGATTTGATCATCTTTAAAAGTTATCTACTTACATACTGCATTGTAACATTTATGCAAGGAAATGGAATTTCATTCCTGGGCCTTATTTATAGTTTCTCTTTATTGGAAAACTGTAGTTGAAAAAAAATTTTTTTTACTCTATGAATTTTGCATGAATCAATAATAAAGGCTGGAAACAATTGACAAATACTTTCTATAACAAAATGATAGCTCTCAAATATTTTTTAGCATAAATGACACATTGCAGAAATGTACTTAAGACAGAAAACTGGCTCCAAGTGAAGAGCAATGTAATATATCAGTTGGCCAAGTATGCCTCTTTCTAAGAGAGAAGGTGGCAGAATTTAATTGTTTTCTGGAAAGGCAGATTAAAAACTAAGAAGTATTTTGATGTGCACATACATCAACAGCCTCACTAATAAAAATGGGCATCTGGCATTTGTGCTCCTTAAAAGAAAAATTAACATACCATGTAGTATTTTGGCCAGAGTATAATAAACAAAAAATAAAAGTTTATATAAATCAGTCTATAAACATCAAACAAATTTTGAATCAGGGTATGTTTAAATTTTTTGTAGATCCCATATAAAATTAATAATAAACTTTGGGCATCAAGGCAAAACTAGATCAAAAATTACTATGTTTGATTAAAAAGTATATTTGGGAACTTCAGTTTTATGTCCAACATGTTAGGAGTTTAGGAGTCACCACTCCATCTTAACAAGTAAAAAGCTAAACAACAACAACAACCAAAACTGAAAAAATCAACAATTCTTCTTAGACCCATCAGAGAAATGAGGTCACAGGGAAAACTGCTATCCTCAGAACTGGAGAGACAGTCAGGTAGGGAATCAGACTTACTGGAGTAGAAAACCTCTGTAGGAATCAGTACCGGGGTAGAAAAAATCTGAACTGTAATTGATGAATTGGTAAAGGCTCAGTGTGGACAAGTCTGAAAGTTAAAAACTCCAGCAGGACTTAGTCATTGGGGAGCCTCCACACTTCTGTGAATTTTACCTACAGGAGCTTCATAGTGAGTATAGGAGAAAAATTCCCTCAGACTTCTGTCAGAGGAGAGGAGAAAGAACCATTTTGATGTTTGCCTGAGCATTCTAGTCTTCTTAAGGAGGATAAGTTTCTCCTGCTCTCAGGAGAAGCTATTTCACCAGAGACTAATATATGACTTATCAGAGCCTAACCTACTTTGGGGAAGAGAAATATACCACTCCAGCACTCTCTAGCCAATTTGTCCCACATAAAGGAGAAAAAAATTCTGAGAAGCACTGATGAAATTGGCAGTTCAGTTGCACAGACTTACAAAAAGACAGACCTAATCACAGGACTATAGAACATATCCTCTCCCGGCAAACCCCACATTACAACAGGCCTATTCACTACAAATTATTTTACCCAGTATAGAAAGCCCACCTTTTCACACACAAAAACGTTGTAAGACATACTAAAAGGCAAAAATTATAGTTTGAAGAGATAGAATGAACATCAGAACCAGAGTCTGTTAAGGCAGGAATGTGGAATTTTAGACCAGGAATTTTTTTAAAATATAATTAATATGCTAAAGGTATTAATGGAAAAAATAGACAACATGCAAGAACAGATGGGTAATGTCAGTAGGCATATGGAAATCCAAAGAAATAATTTTTTTAATTACCAGAGATTAAAAACGTTGTAACAGAAATGAAGAAACCTTTGATGGCTCATTAGTAGACTAGACATGCCAGAGTCCTAAACCTCTAAGGTTGAGGATATCTCAATAAAAGTCTCTAAAACTGAGAAGAAAAGAGGAAAAAAAGACTGAAAACTCGAAACAAAATATCCAAGAATTATGAGATGACTACAAAACCACCTTATATTGTTTCAAGCCAGATTTCCTGATATAAAATTCAGGCAAGCACAGCCAAGGGGAAAAAAAAGTCTATATAATTGATTCACTTAAGGAAAAATGCACAGATGTAATAACCATGAGGAATGGCTGCTTGGGAAGAAGAGCCCCACCTCCAGTGGATGAAACATAGAACACATTTGTGACCCCAATCTTGTTTTGTCTTCATGCAAGTAATCCACAAATGCTAATCTCTTCTTTTCTTTCTCCTTTCACTTTAGTTTTCTGAGGGTTAGCTCTTAGATACTGTGTAATGCCCCACCAATATATATAATTGTCTGCCTTGTATACCAAAGTTCTCTCATGTGGCTCAGGCCTCTTCTAGTCCTTAGTGTTCTTTTGGAACACTTAATTACCCCTACAACATAGATCCCTTCAACAGCAACAAGAAAGACACAAAGAAGCTCTCAAGGAAGCTGATTATTTTCATTTTGCTCCATTGCCTTTGGGTGAAACTCTCTTCACAAGATTCTCATTGATGTCAGAACAGTAGAGCTTAGCCCTGGCCTATATTGTGTGCCTGGGCTTATATCTGGCCAAGAATAGATGCCACCAAAGATTCAAACTACTTTTCAAACAGCTTCGGCTTATAAATCTTTAAACACGTTTTACTGAGTTTCCTACCCACCCCCCAACCCAATCCTTAGGAAAATGTATCTACATATTTGTGTTTCATGCACAAATGACAAATGTATCTAATGAGCGGATTTAAAAGCTGTTTGATCCATTGAGCATATTGGGAGTTTTTTTAATTTTTTGTTTTTGTCTTTTAAATTTTGATTTATATTTGCTTTAATTCAGTAAATCGTTTCAACATACATATTAGTGCATGCTTGATGTGACTAGAAAATGACTTTAGTAATATAGCCATAGCTAATCACTACTGAAAATATAAAGTAAAATTTACTGCAGGGTACAGTCAGTTTAACACATATTCTATTTGGCATGATGGAAATGTGTGGAAAATAATTGAGGAAAAGAAAAATAATTATTTTAGGCCCCTTAAGTAAGTCTTTTCAGAAGACATTAATGGATCAAAATCATCCCATTAACCCACAAAAGCAGAGTCTACGTTGTAGGTAGAATTCTAAGATGGTCCCCAAGTTTCCCAGCCTGTGGTATATACGGTGTACGTTTTCCTCTCCCATTGTATGTGGGCAGACCTATGCATATGATGCAATAATCACTCACTTGATTAGATTTGATGATAAATGTGAAAGAATTTTGAATAGATAATTAAGGTCCCAAATCAGCTGACTTTGAGATAATCAAAAAAGAATGAAGGAAGGAGATAACAATGGTAAGAGCAGAAATAAATGAAATAGGAATTTAAAAGAGTAGAAAAGATGATTGAAAAAAGGGGTTTTTTTTTTAAAGATAAACAAAATTGACCAATCTTCAGATAGACTCACAAGAAAAAAAGGAGATGATTCATAAATAAAATCACAAATGAAAGGGGAAACATCAACTGATAACACAGAGATATTAAAGGTCATAAGAAACTATTAGGAACAATTACATGCCAACCAGTTAGGTAACCTAGAGAAAAAATAGATAAATTCCTAGAAATATACAACCTACCAAGACTGAATTAAAAAGAAACAGAAAATCTGAACAGACCAATCACTAGTAAGGAGATTGAATCAGGAATCAAAAGTCTCCCAAGAAAGAAAAATGCAGGACCAGATGGCTTCACTGGTGAATTCTACCAGACATATAAAGAAGAATTAATGCCAAACCTTCTCAAACTTTCCCAAAAAAATTGAGGATGAGGGAGCACTTCCAAACTCATTTATAAGGCCAGCATTACCCTGATACCAAAGCCAAAGACACTACAAAGAAAGAAAATTACAGGCCAATATACCTGCTGGACATAGATGAAAAAATCCTCATCAAAATATTAGCAAACCAAATTCTACACTACATCAAAAGGATCATACACTGTGACCAAATGGGATTTATTTCAGGGGTGCAAGAATGGTTCAACATCCACAAATTAATCAGTGGGATACACCCCATTAAGAAAATGAAAGATAAAAGTCATATGATTACTTCAATTTGTGCAGAAAAAATATTTGACAAAATTAAAAATTGTTTCATGATAAAAACTCAGCAAACTGATACAAAGACTGTACCTCAACATAATAAAGGCCATGTATGGCAGCTAATATACTCAATGTTGAAAAGCCGAAAGCTTTTTCTCTAAGATCAGAAACAACACAAGGGTGCCCACTGTCACCTCTTCTACTCAATATAGTACTAGGAATCTTAGCCAGAGCAATTATGCAATAAGAAATAAAAGGCACCCAAATCAAAAAGGAAAAAGTAAAATTATCCCTGTTTGCATATGACATGATATTATATATAGAAAACCCTGGGGCGCCTGGGTGTCTCAGTCATTAAGCGTCTGCCTTCAGCTCAGGTCATGATCCCAGGGTCCTGGGATCGAGCCCCACATCAGGCTCCCTGCTCCGTGGGAAGCCTGCTTCTCCCTCTCTCACTACCCCTGCCTGTGTTCCCTCTCTTGCTGTGTCTCTCTCTGTCAAATAAATAAATAAAATCTTTAAAAAAAAAAAGTAAGAAAGAAAACCCTAATGACTCTATCAAAACACTGTTAGAACTAATAAATGAGTTTAGTTAAGTTGCAGGATACAAAATCAACAAACAAAAATCTGTGGCATTTCTATACCCTAACAATGAACTATTGGAAAGAAAAATTAAGAAAATAATACCATTTACATAACATCTAAAATAATAAAATACTTAGGAATACATTTAACCAAGGAAGTAAAGGCTCTCTACACTGAAAAACTATAATATGTTGATGAAAGAAACTGAAGAAGACACTAATAAATAGATATTCCATGTTCATAGATTGCACAAATGAATATTGTTAAAGTGTCTATACTACCTAAAGTGATCTACAAATCCAAGGAAATCCCCATCAAAATTCTAATGGCAATTTTCATAGGCATAGAAAAAAAAATCCTAAAATTCATGTGGAACCACAAAAGATCCCATATGGCCAAATCAATCTTGAGAAAGAACACAGCTGGAGGTATCATGTAGGAGAGTACAACTTAAATGTTCACACCAAAAACAAACCAAAAAAGGTAAATATGTGAAGTGATGGCTGTGTTAATTAACTTTATGGTGGGGGATCCTCTCACAGCATGTAGGTATATCAAATCATCACATTTTAATACTTTAAATATATAACAATTCTATTTATCAATTATACCTCAATAAAAAGATTATCCTGAGTGGGCCTGATCTAATCAGATGTACCTTTAAATGGAATTGAATTCTTCCTAATGAAAGTGACTCAAAGCATCAAAGAAATTCTGCTGTTGTCCTTGAGGAGTAAGTTCCTATGGTGTGAAGGGGCTAAGGTGGCAAGAACCTGAGAGTGGCCTTGGCAGCTGAGAGTGGTTCCAGCCAAAAGCCAGCAAGAAAACATTGTGGTCATACATACAAGAAATGAATTCTGCCCACAACCCTAGAGAGTATGGAAGTGGATGTTTCCCTAGTTGAGCTTCAGATAAAGATGCATCTAACTGACTCGTTGATTTCAGCCTGGCACAGAGGATGCAACCAAAATATGCTGGATTCTTGACCTATGAAACTGTGAGATAATATTTGTGTTGTTTTAAGTTGCTGAGTTTTTGGTAATTTGTTACACAGCAATTTATTACACAGCAGAGAACACACAGTCTATGAAGCAGAAGTGTTTCATACTTGAAGGACTCTTACCTTTACTCTGTCTCCAGAATCTAGTCAATAGTCCTTGGTGCAGATTCTTCACCAGGAAGTTACAAACAGCTTTCGCAGCCTCCTTGTTTTCTGCTTTTTCCCCAACACAAACCTTTCCCTTCAAGCGTATTAAATGTCTCTCTGTGCCCAGAGTAAGACACACTCTTATTACTGAACCTTATCACATACTTTGCTTTTTTCATGGAATGCCCTCCCCACCTACTCATAGTTCAAAATCCAGATCCAGTGTCAGTTGCCTTATGAAGATGCCCCATGTCAGCCTTGCTATTATCATTCCATTATGCTGTCATAATTAATAAAAGTTTTTGTAAATCTTCTGTAGCAGAGAAGTGTTGGATATGTCTTTATGTCAGCAAACACAATGACTGGCACATATTGGATTTTAAGCAACTGGTAGCTATTTGCTGAATAAACAATATTGGGTGAATTAATTGTTGAATGAATTGAGTGAATAAATAGATCTAGATCAGGACCAAGATTAATAACGGTGTAAAAATGAGAGTTGCTATATGAAACTATTGGAATAGGTATAGTCCTGGTTTCTTTTTCTTTTTTTTTTTTTTAATCTCATAACATAGAGCACTTCGTTCTGTCTGTAAAGTAGTCATTACAAGTGTGGCTTGTATGGCTTGTAGCATCACCAATAAGTTAAGATTAAAAGAATTTTAAGTCCAAAATTGTTATAATTGTAAACTCAGCTTCTGTTCCTTTCACCCCTAAGTTTCCTGTTATAATAGTATTACTATTAACAATCATGATAAAAACTAACACATATCGTGCATGTTGTTTAAGCATTTTATATGTATTAGCTAATTTAGTATTTACAGTAACTCTTATAATAACCCTTTAATGTAGATTCCATATATTACAGATGAGGAAATGTAGGCACAAAGAGACTGAATCATTCTGATAGTGTTAGAGCTAGAATTTGAATCCAGGCAGTCTGACTTTTTGTGCTCTTGGCTACTTGATTACTACCTTATAGTAGTAACTAGAGTAACTATGTTACTTCTTTAATGATGAAAGTGATGGCGATAGTGAAGTTGCATTGGTTTCTTGCATATATTGATTTGGTGGAAGGGGAATGAGTGCAGAAGATTCCATAGACTTTTCTCCACTCAAACCTACTTTACTTGGCATCATCCTGCTTTCCTAGGGCACCGTCAAAGCCCATCTGACCTTAGAATTCAGAATATTCCTGTATTCCCATCAAGCCTTGCAAGTACCCTGTCAAAGTTTCCTGTGTTTTTTCATTGTTGCCGTAGAAAACAAGTTTGTAAAAGCTGCTGTTTGTTGAAAACTTACTCATTTAGACATGACAATTTTAAAATTACTTGTAAAGGCCCTGATTATGTTTCTCAGCACTTCCTAGCTGAGGGGAAGGGAGTGCAGATTTGTTTGTGGTATTTTTAGAGCCAGAAATATTTAAATCCTTTCATGGAGTGAACAGTTGATAGAGAAACAAGACCATGGGTTCTGAGAGCCGCTTCCCAAGGCCCTGGATCAGCAGCAGGTGGAGTGGTGTCCAAACACAGATTAACATTTTCTCTTACCCTTCTGATCCCCTTGGCAGTTCTCTTATGAGACAAGAATCAGTGGTACAGAGCCATATTTGATCTCTTTTATATGGGTGATTTCCATAAAGTTTGGAGGAGTGACGGGTGTCAGGGGCCAGAGATCATGAAACGGGAAAAAAGCTTTTCACAGGCAAAGGACCATCTTAATTAGCAAAATCATTTCATTTTATCTCTGACAGTTTTGAAAGCATACTCTTTGGAGGCACATCTGAAATAAAGTTTTCTGTTGTTTTCTCATCCTTGATAAAGCTCAGAGGTGGTTTTTGTTTTCTTTTTTGGTGCTTCTGCCACCCTGGTCTGCAATCTATAGGAAAATCAATGGGCTGCTTTTGCATTTAGTACACATGCAGTGATGTATTATGTATTGCACAGAATTGGCAAGATTTTTAGCATTTTGAAACAAAGCAATCATTACAAGTATTGCAAAGGATGGTGTTACGCTATGGGTGATAATTGTCCGCAGTATAGCCAACACAATTTTTCTTAAACTCAGTGCAAAAGTGAATTTGTTTACACAGATTCTAAATTCATGTCAAAGGGCAAAACTCCGAGAATAACAAAGACAGTATTCAAATCGAACAGGAAGCGGGACTTGATCTAACAGATACAGACTCACTCTAAATCAGTAGTAATTGTGAGAGTGTGGTACTGGTGCAGAGAGAGGCAAATCGAGCAGTCAAATGGAACTAAGAGCCCTAAGACACACTCAAGCATATATGGAAACTGGATATGTGATTGAGGGGGCATGGCAAATTGGTGGGGGAAACTGGGTTTTTTTTTAAGTGAGACTAATAGAATGTTGGGTTTTTTTAGGATTTATTTATTTATTTTTAGAGAGGGAGGGAGAGAATGCCAGGATGGGGGGAAGGGCAAAGGGAGAGAGAGAGAGAGAGAATCTCAAGCAGACTCCCAGCTGAGCACAGAGCCCGAAGCGGGGCTCGATCTCAGGACCCTGAGACCACGACCTGAGCCGAAATCAAGAGTCAGGTGCTTAACTGACTGAGCCACCCAGGTGCCCCATAGAATTGTTTTTATATGAAAAAATAAAATTATATCCTTAAGTCCACCATTCATACACCAAACATAACCCCAAATGGATTAAGATCTTAAACCGTAAAAGTTCTGTGTAAGAGAATATTTCTATGTTGTCAGTTGAGAGAAGTATTTCATGATAATAAGAAGGTACAGCTGTTTATTCTGTGACTTTTTTAAAGTTTTATTGAGGTATAATAGATATATAATAAACTGCACATAATAAAGTGTATAATAAATTGAAATATATATATACCTATGATAGCACACCATAGTCAAGACAATAAACGTATTATCCGCCCCAAAAGTTTATTAATGCCCCTTCATAATCCTGCTTTCTGACATTCTGCACACAGAACCCATATGACCATTCATTTGCCACTGTCACTATATAAAGTGTCACTAAAGAAGCTAACTTGTGCTGCATAAACATGCATGTAAACACATACATACACTATGGATCTCTGCATTACAAATCAGAAAATAATGCATACTGAGATATGGAGCCAGATTTTACTGGGTAACACTCATCTGACAAGGTAAAGGCAAACCTAAAAACAACTATTCAATTGATTATGCATAATTACACTCTTAATTTGAATTGAAAAAAATCTAATGGGCACCTAGGAAGCACTTTCACAGGTAAGCCCAGTAGATTGTTAAAACTTTTAAGTGAGGATTTCATGTCTCAAACTTTGTGCTTGGAAACAACATACCCCCTCAGCCTCCCAGGTTGGCAAAAAATAGCTCTAATTCATCAGCTAATGGCTCATTTCTCCACTCTCTTAGTGTAATCAGACATAGTGTTATATGTCTATGGGCTAATGCTGTTTTTAAAATTGATTTTGTAATTTTGGTGTCAGAACTTATAGGATATTCATTTGCTATTCAAGAAGCCATTAAGGTTCTTTACCAGGTCTGATTTATTTGCGACTATCTGACTCTAGTCGACTTAGCTAACATTCCACTTGTCTGTATGCTATTTGAGAAGGGAGATCAGATCTTATTCATCGTTGAATGTCCTACAACACTGGGTCAGTTCTTTGCACATAACAGGTTATTTAGTCACTATTTATTAAATTGAATTAAATAAAATTGAATAGATCATTTTAATAAGTCATGGAAACACCGCTTTTAGTGCAATTCTGTTGCCTTAAGCCCAAAAGGAGCATAAGAAGCAAAGATTCTGGTCTCTCCCAATGTAGGAGAACCCAAAGAATTTAACTGAATTGCTTTTTTTTTTTAAAGACTTTATTTTTTTTAAGTAAATTCTACCCCCAGTGTGGGACTTGAGCTCATGACCCTGAGATCAAGAGTCGCATATCTATAGACTGAGTCAGCCAGGCACCCCTAAAAGAAAACTTTTTAACTGTTAGCCATTCCTTACATTTTATTCCTTACTTCCTTTGGATTACTGGTTCTCAAAATGGGTTGCACATAGGATTATTTGGGGGAGTTTTGAAAGATTTTTATGCCCAGGCCACAACCAGATCAATTAAATAAAAATTTGAGGATGAGACTCAATCATCAGTAATATTTAAAACACTTTAAGTGATTCAGTCACTTCAGAACACTGCTTTAGGTGGAGGTGAAGAGTAACTTGACAATCATTCTTCCCCCATCTTTCTTCATTGTATCCTGAAACAACTACCAACCCTCTCATAGCTGGAGAAGGTTAGAAAAGTTATGTTTTGACATGACACTGAACATAAATCACTAAGTTTCCAAAGTTAAAATGTGGTCCTGGCCACTGGTGGCAGTTGTCCAAAACTGGAGAATGCTTGGTAGGATAACTTTAAGCAAAACTTAAAAAGATTCCAGCAGATTGTGTTGCAAATTAATTAAACCTTTATCAGCATATGGATGTTATAATTTAGAGATTCCTTTTCCTTCCGTCTCCTTTCCTTACTCATTCTGTTCACACATATTCTTGAAGTGAGAGATAATCAATTTACAATGGTTCTTCATAAATTATCTTTCAGTTACTATTATTTGGGGCTTTGGTTAGGGCATTTAAATGTTTGTTTGGTTTTAACAATGTAATACAAAATAGTTCTTTCAGAGGATAAAGGAACTTGCCAGAAATAATATTATCTCCTCTAGGTCAAATGAGTTCCCTTGATACCCCTACATGTACATGTTTAAAACAAGAAATCAGTATACATTATAGATACAAATTATTCATCCTGTGGTTCTTATTCTGTTTTTATCTTTCATCTAAACCAGCATATTTATGAGATCCTTCTTCACTGGAAACTGACTTTAGTCAAAATGTTTCAAATCATTTTTTAAAAGAAGCCAAAATGTTTCTGACTCATGACTCATGATTTTTTAAATCGCAAGCTAACTTGCAGGGCATTTTATGCTATCTTTCTCCCTCCAGTTTATCTTGGATATTATTTTTGTATCTCTCCCAAATGAGAACCGATTATAGACAGTTGTGTTTTGCTATGATCTGGTTAAGGAAGTAGGTTCTGTATAATCTAGTATATAGTCACCAGAAAATATAACTAAAAATAATTTTCTTTTTAATTTCAGGAGAAATATATATAAGGAAATTCTTTTAACAGGGCATCGCTTACAATTTGTAAGAGAGCATTAAGTGTTTAGATCAATGGTGTACAGCCGTATATTAATACCTAGATATTTATTCACTTGCTTATTTCATAAGTATTTGTTAAGCATCTAGATTATTACAGATGCTTCCTCTTGGAGATACATGTATGAATATGAGAGTCTCTTTCCTAAATTTATAGAACAGCACTATAAACTGCATGCTGGTGAGGGTTCACCAAACTCATGCAGGGAAGAGGGTTCTTCTGTAAGTAATCATTTTTGTTTTGTTTTTAAGCATATAAAAAATGCTTGAAAACAGAATATAAGTTTCATATGACATTGTTTTTTATATGTATAGGACACTTATAAGGTTGTTTTATTATGATGATGATAGTGCCTTTTTAAAAAATCATGAAAAACCTGTGCTTTTGCGTGGCTCTGGATGATAAAATTTGCATTAATCTCTCTCTGGAACTTTATCAATGGAAGCAATATTATTCCAATACAATAACAATTTGTTTTTTTCTGTATAGCACATCAGTGGGCATAGGGTAAAACAAACAAACAAAAAACAAAAAAAGACATGGAATATTACTTTCTCAGGTGATCTGAACACATAAATATTTTAAAGCAGTGATTCAGAAGAAACTTCAAAGCAGCTAATATAGACACACTCTGTGAAGATAACGAAGAATTAACCATAATCTTAACTGTGATGTAAGTGCTTTATGAAGAAAGTTATGCTTGTTATAGTAGAGATGAGGAGCTGAAGGGGTTTTTTCTGAAAATACAGTTTTACTTGATTATATGTAGCTCAGGGAAGCTCATCTCCCAAGGCAGAATCCAAATTAGGATATTACTCACTTGAAAGAGTTAAATTATTTGGTCTCTGTGTCTGCTCCCCCACAGGAACAATGAGACTTGTCATTTTCTTATGATCGAAGGATCCCCTGTAGGCTTTACTGACACCTTGTACATCATACAATGTTGGCCCACTATGTCCAGATGCAAAATCAACAAGGGGTCTTCAGATGAGCCAAGACCATGCACATGCAGTTGGTTGCCAGAGAATCCGTGTCTCAAGGAGTCAGACTTTCTGGGTTAGAATCTGGTAGAGCATCATTCTGTGAATGACATGAAAATATATTATTATCATAAGCATCTTTGCAATTTTGATCAACACATAACTAGTTAGCAAGGTGATGGAACAGGGAAACAAAAACAGTACTAGCTAACACTTACACAATGAATAACAGATTCCAAGCACTGCTCTAAGGGCTTTTATATCTTAATTAATTTAATCCTAAACACAATCCTATGAGGTTGGTATTATTATTATATTCATTTTATAGATGAGGAGACTGAGGCAAAGAAACGTCTTGCTTATGCAAGACTTTCTTATGTTGTCCAGCTAATAAATGGGGAACAGGGAATCAAACTTAGGCAGTCTGACTCCAGAGTGTGTGCAAATTAACCATTATGCAATGCTGTCTGTCATGGGAAATAAAGGTAACATCAATCTGCTTCAAAACTAAAAATAAAGTGTTTACATTGTGCTTTTCAGGGCATTGGGGACAAGAATAATAGCCAAACAAAAGTAGTTAGGAGGAGGTAAAAGAGAGAGAGAGAGAGAGAATGAATTAATAAATACATGATTATGCCCCAGGGGAAATGTAAACTGTAGAATAAGTTACTTAAGCCTAAAACCCCAGCCAATAGATGACACAAAACTTTAAAACAAATGTCATCTCTGCAGGACTTTAAGAAGATATAGAGTGTCATACAAATCAGTGAAAGGGCATTATAGCTCCAAAAGTTTAGGAATTATTTACTTTCAGGAAACATATATTTATTTTCTCAATCTCAATATTTCTTTAAAAGTTAGTACATCTCAAAATGGATGAGGAAAGAGGTTTGGGTCAAGAAATAGATTTTAACAATAATGGAGACTTGACTCAGGGTTTGTCTTCCAGTTTGTAGAAATTCCCTGCTCTCTTTACTGCTGCATGAACTTTATAATCCAGTGAAAGGATGTCAGACCCTGAAATTGTTTTTACTTCATCAGGTGACATTTTGTTGTGGCTGGATAAAGCATTTCATTTCCTTGTGATTCAGATTCTCCATTTGTTAAATGGGGTCAAAGGATCATTGTGTACTTTCTTACAAAAAGTTTTGAACAAATATATTTTGAGACTTTTAAAAGAAAGAGGATAGAAAACCCATGAGAGTAACATGATTTCTGAGAGATTTTAGAATGACTTAGACTTGGGTGTCATTTAAATAATTTTAAGCTTTGAGTTTTTATTTGATTATGCTATATTTTGACATTATTCAGTTTATGACATAATAGAAACTGACATTACAAAATATGATGTTTTCCAGCCCTTCTGCATGAATTAACCTTGGGGGCTGTTATTCCTGGTTATCTCATTGGGGTCTTTCTCTGCTTCTCCAGGGCATTTGTACCCTGTTTATACAGCAGAGCCTTTCAACAGAAATATAAGTCATTTCCTGTAAAGTGTACCATCTACTTCTAATCTCTTGCTTATTCCCATGAGCTGCTGGAGGATTTTAAGAAAGCCATAATGCAATTTTCCATCCTTCCTCCTATTCTCAAGAGTAAAATTCCTGCTACATATTATATGCCAGGCCTCAGTGAAAGAAAAACAGCTCCACCACACAGCTCCCACCTTTTCAGGTGATAAATGGAGGCAAAATGCAAGGCTAGTGAGGAAGACAGCCTTTCTTGCTTGATTGGACAGTGGTCAAGAGTTTCAAGCAAGTCCTGTCAGTACAATCAGGACACATCTTTTTTTTTTTTTTTTAAGAGATGCTATTCACTTTAATATTATTTACTTTCATATTTATTTCATATTATTTATTTTTTAATTTAAATTCAATTAATTAACATATGATGTATTATTTGTTTCAGGGGTACAGGTCCGTGATTCATCAGTTGTATATAATACCCATGCTTATTACAATACATACCCTCCCCAGTGTCCATCATCCAGCCACCCCATCCCTCCACCCCTTCCCCTCCAGCAACCCTCAGTTTGTTTCCTGAGATTAAGAGTCTCTTATGGTTTGTCTCCCTCTCTGGTTTTGTCTTGTTTCATTTTTTCCTCCCTTCCCCTATGGTCCTCTGCCTTGTTTCTCAAATTCCACATATCAGTGAGACATATGATGATTGTCTTTCTCTGATTGACTTATTTCGCTCAGCATAATACCCTCCAGTTCCATCCACGTCAAGGACACACTTTTTTAAGTAAAGGGAGAGGAAACCAAGTTAGATTATCCTAAAATGGAAACTATTGACTGACTGAAGGAATATTGAGAAGTATGGGGGCAGTAGATTTATTCAGAATATTTAGACTTCGATAAAGTTAGAAAATAGCAAAAGACCAGGCTTCTAGTGATTTTAGTAATTCTGTATTCTTCTTCTGAAATCTTTCTGTTTGCCCCCAGTATATTTCACTGAACCTACATGATACCCCAGTGCATCATATACTACAAAGCTCCATGCAGGTGTAGGGGCCAAGGGCAGGCCATCCCAAGATGGGCCATGTTGGCATAAAGATTATTTTGAGTTAAAAAAACAGTCAAAACACAGCACGTTCAGGAAAAGCTCTTTACTTCCTCCACAACTGCCTAAAAACAATTTAGATAAGGGACCTGCTCCAAGAAGAGAGCTATCACCATACAAAACTACATCATGATGTGCATTGGCCTGGTAGAGAGGGAAGACTCTACGGAGGCCTGTTTGATCAAAGTCCTCTATGCCCCATTGTTTCTGCTGGTCCAACAAACATTTGTTTACCAAACATTTACTCTTTTTCAGCTTCCTGTGAAATGCATTCCTTCTCTTTGAAGCCCCAGACCCCTACCCACTTCTCCTTGGTTCAGGATGACATATATACCTCATTTTGTCTGACTCTCTTTGGAATTTCCATGTCTATGTGGATTCTCTATACATACAAAATTGAATTTTATTTTCTCCTGTTAATCTGCCTCATGTCAATTGGATGCTTAGTCCAGGTCTAGAAAGACTTTGAAGGGGACAGGAGATTCTTACTCCCTGATACAGGTTTATTTATTTTTTAATCTGCTATGATTCTGAGCTTATTTTTTTTTTCCCTAAAGCTTTCTATTACAGTTATCTTCATCTCATATTATTTTGTTATTTACATGTAATCATTTAACCAATTCATTAGTCATTCTTTCTAAGTAGTCCTGTTCCTTCTGATGAGGGAGCAGAAGGCTGGCTGAAGACAAAGCATAAGCTGACACCCTACACTCCCCGCCCCCCACTTTGGGATATATGTGACATTCCTCAGGCACTCCTGGCTGCCCTAAAGGAAAAACAAAAGGTTTAAAAAAAAAAAAGTGTTAACTGATAGAGATCACAATCCTGCAGGACAAGAGTCTCCCTCAGTTTACAAATGTCCTGTGATTTACAAGGAAGAAGCTTTCTTATCAGTAGCCTAACTTCCAGAGACCCATAACTCAGTTCCTGAAGCCCTAACATCACCCTTCCCTCCATAAAATTAAGGGAGGCTGAGGCGGAAGGAAATGTAAATAAAATGGAATTTGTTCTAAACCCAAAGCCCATTGACAAGGACGTGTGATAGGAGGAATGTAATATTCCTCCAGGAAACTCCCAACTGTCTTCATGTTAGTGCCTCATTAGAGGGGGAAACAGCCTTGGCTTGACAATAATCAGGCCTCCAGTATCCTGAGAGTCTTTAGCATATGATAATCCTTCTGGACACCCCCTTTTTCCTTACCTCCCCAGCTCCTGAGTATAGAATCAGCACCCCTCACAACCCTGGGGCAGCAGCTCTTTCTGCCCACAGTTCGTGTCCCCGTGCTTTAATAAACCACCACCTTGCATCAAAGACACCTCAAGAATTCTTTCTTGGTGGTCGGCTCTGGACTCTACCCCACTGAACCTCACCTATATCCCAAAACTGCACCACTTTCCCCCTTCTCCTCCTCCTCCTGCTCCCTTTTTTCCTCCTTGTCTTTCCTTACTTCCTCTCTTCTTCCTCCTTCACTTCTTTTTTTTTCTCCTCCCTCCTCTTCCTCCTTCCTTTTCTGAGCTAAATGCCCTTTTGAATGAGTGACTTAAACAAAATATCCTTATCTATCTGAATGCTTTTCTGGAATTTTCTGTCATATTCATCACACAAGTTAAAACATAAGAAAAATGTTTAAGTGTTTCTAGGAGGTGTTTTTTTTAAACTCTATACTCTTTTGTAAGATACATACACAATGGAAATCATAATTTCATAGCTTTATTTTATTTTATTTTATTTTATTTTATTTATTTGTCAAAGAGAGAGCACAAGCAGGGGGAGAAGCAGGCAGAGGGAGAAGCAGGCTCCCCACTGAGCAAGGAGCCCAATGTGGGACTCAAACCCAGGACCCCGGGATCATGACCTGAGCCAAAGGCAGACAGACACTTAACCAACTGAGCCATCCAGGTGTCCCTCATAGCATTATTTAAATAATATTTTTGAAAAGGAAACTTTTATTAATTTTAGTTTTATATACTCTTTAAAAATGCTGGTTGATGGAGTTTGAGAAGACACAAATCTGGGCTGAGACAGTATAGTGTAGTAGTTGAAAGCAGGGGTTTTGAAGTCCAGAAGCCTAGTGTATGAATCCCTGTGTGATAGCCTGTGTGACCTTTGGTAGATTACTTCACATCTTAATCCCCTGGTTCCTCAGTTGTAAAGTGAGAATAATAATGTGCCTACTTACTTACTAAGATCATTACCATGGCTAAAGAAGGAGGGTAAGTTTTTTTGCAGGGTGTCTGGTATGTAGCAATGAATCAATAAATTGTAGTTATTGTTTGTAGTTGCATTGTATTACCTATCAATTCTTTTCCTCTTTTTCTTTTTCTTCTTTTTTGTTTTTCTTTTCTTTAGTTACCAACAACAACAAAGAAATTAAGACAGTTCTTTGTGTTCCATGTGTTGGAGTAGAGATGCTAGGAATAAATGAACTGCAAGGCCTCCTGGAAGATTCCGAATTTGGTGGTTCTTTTTGATGGTATTTAAACACTATAGATGAAAAGAGAGGAAAGGTGTAAAGACAGTAACTCTGCTGGGAGTTTAGAAGACATTAAATATCACAGGAATAGATGCAGAACTAAACAGACCCAGGAGTAAAATCCACAAATAGTTTATAAGAACTATTACAAGGACAGCAAAATAAAAATGCAAAAGTAAAAAACATATGATTGTGTAAAAGTGTGCACACATAGGTATGTATGGGGAAAAGGGAACAGGAATAAAGAAATGAAGTACTGGCTATTTAACAATATTAACAATACTCTGTGGACTATTTTTTTAAATTAAATGTACAGCCCAGGTAACCTTAGACACTGGTGCGATTTTTTTCATGTGATTTGCGTTTTCAAATCTTATAGCACCTTCATATTATCTATTAGTTTAAAATACTCTGAATCTTACAGGCTTCTCCCTGATTCTCATCACTATAGTGACTAACTTGCTGTCACAGGCCCTCACTTTAGCTCTTCCAACATCCTTGCCATTCTGTGCATCTCTCATACATGACAGAATATCTATGCCTTTGTTAAAGGTAGCATTTTAACCTTGAATGCCTTCCTTCCACCTAATACTCATATCTAGGTTGCCTTCTGCCTTCCTTGGAATATGCTTTTAAAAAAAATCATATTTTTAGGTTTTACTTGTTAGAATTTATTATTTTTGCTTTCTATTTTTTATGCTTACTACTTTTTTATAAAAGATTCCATTTATTTATTTGTTTTAGAGAGAGAAAGAGAGTGCAAGTTGGAGGAGGTGTAAAACAGGGTGGGAGGTGGGGGGAAAGAATCTCAAGCAGACTCCATGCTGAGTGCAGAGCCCAACATGGGGCTCAATCTCATGACCCTGAGATCATGACCCTGAGATCATGACCTGAGCCAAAACCAAGAGTCAGTTGCTCAACCAACTGAGCCACCCAGGTGCCCCAATTGGATTTTAAGCTTTTTAAGGTAAAGTGTCTTATTTTCTGCTTCAGTTGTATCTTCCACAGTAATGAAAAGAGAAGTAGCTCAATAATTGTTGATTGACCAGCATTTCCCAGTTTTTAATGTCTTCATATTTGTTATTATTTTAGTCATTTACACATGATGCATCTATTCATCTGTTTACCAACACAAAAATATAACTAATACTCATATTTGCAATATATTATTTGCATTTTCTTAAAAAATCTTTTCTTCTACAAGGATTTTTGCATTTAATATTCTTTCTTATGTGTCTTCCATGAATGCAAAAGATAATGTTTCTTTTTCAATCACAAAGACATCCTTTTGCTCAGCTAATTAGGTCCTCTTGATTATCCTTTGAGACCTATCATCCATGTCAGAAGTTAAAGAATATTTTGTTCTCACTTATTCTACCAGGTTCTCCTACATTAGTTTAATTTTGAATGCATTCTTGTGGTGAAACTCTTTGATCTTTAGTCATAGCTTATTAAATCTCTCTTCTGAAATGCACCATCCCTTCATTTTATATCACGGTGCCATTCCAAATCATGTGTATCTTTCAAGATCCATTTCAAATGTCATGTACTTCATGACACCATTCACAATTCATTTCTCTCTTTTGGACTTCTTCAGTGCTCTGATTTCACCAATGAACATCACATTTTGCTTTTCATTCATTCAAATTCATTGAGCACCTTTCACTTGTTGGGCACTGTATTATGCCATAGAGACACAAAGATGAATGATTCAGAATCTCTGCCCTCAAAGATGTTGCAACTAGTGGGGAAGACAAAACATTATGTGGTAGGTTTAGTAATGTAACTAGCCACATTAGTATAGGAAGCTAGAGGGGAGAATCTTCTGGGCCCTAGAAAAGTGTATCTAATAAGCCAACATCTAAACCAAGCCTTAAAAAGTGAGTATGGAGTTGGGAAAGTTAGTAGAAGTATTTCAGTTAGTGGGAAATGCTTAGAGGAGACAGAGAGAAGTGGTTTGGAATGATGACAGGCCCAGGGTGTTTGGTGAAGTAAGGAGCTAATGTACAGAGAAGGTGTATTTGAATTCTGGTCTAAGAATGCTTGAAGTCTGCTCCCTTAGAATGATAACAAGATTTAAGGTAGAGAAGGAGCCCACTAGAGCATACCATTAGCTTGAGATTTAATTTTTCAAATGAGCCCATACAGTTTGGGACAGGACTTGCATTCATTTTATAGTTTAACATACTAAGAATTATTGCATGGAATAAAGCCTAGGGAGCATTTAGTAATAAATTAGTAGTAAACAGATTTCTGTTACTATGCTGTGATTAAACATATTGCTTAATTGAATCGACTAATCAATATTTTGGAGGCTACTGTGGTGGAGCCAAGTAACCTTAAAATAAAAATATTAGTTATTATTTGACTTATATACTCAAATTTTGTAAATGACACTAGTGCCTGATAAAGTGCTGAGTCTAGACCATAGAAGCATTCAACTATTTTGATTTGAACCACTAATGAATCAAGTATAAGTTTTTTAATTCATTATTCTATGTGTCCTATTGAATCTTTTATAATAAGTAAACTATGTATAAGAAAGTACGAACAATCTCAGTATAAGAATTTTATGTTCTACCTCTCTTCAAATTTCTACATAGAGGATTACCAGTGAATTCTTTAAAGTCAAGCCCATTGTACAGCTTCGTGGTTATCAGATCAACTTTCTTATTCTGTTTAATATTTGTGAATTGCTTGATAATATAATGAGTATCATACCTATGTCTGAATAAATCTGAAAGGAATAAATATTATACTGGATGAAAACAAATCAAGGAAATTATATTTAAGAAGACTATGGAGGCCTGTAGTCAGGGTTAAAAATATCATACTCAGATAGTGTGCTTAGGGAAGGTCTACTCTGATAGCAGTTATTGTAAAAAAAAAAAAAAAACAACAACTTAGTTGTCTATAAGCTCAGTGTAAACAAAAAAAATTGTGATTGGATGCTTAAAACAAGCGAATGCACATTAATTTATTATTAAGCTGCAAGAGTAGGGGGGCAGTATTTGAATCAATGAAGGCAATAGACCCATTTTCCCATTGTTCACTGCCATTGTCAGACCACTTATGGACTATTCACGTGGAGATGGTTCATCTTACATTTAAAAGATGGTAAAAAACTGTTGGTGGAAAAGCAAGCTCATGCAGCCACTCTGGAAAACAGTATGGAGGTTCCTCAAAAAGTTGAAAATAGAACTACTCTATGACCCAGCAATTGCACTATTAGGTATTTACCCCAAAGATATAAATGTAGTGATCCGAAGGGACACCTGCACCCTAATGTTTATAGGATCAACGTCCACAATAGCCAAACTATGGGAAGAGCCCAGATGTTCATCAACAGATAAATGGATAAAGATGTGATACACACACACATACACACACACACACACACACACACTAGAATACTACTCAGCCATCAAAAAAAAAAAATGAAATCTTGCCATTTGCAATGATGTGTATAGAACTAGAAGGTATTATGCTAAGCGAAATAAGTCAGTCAGAGAAAGACAATTACCATATGATCTCACTCATATGTGGAATTTGCGAAACAAGGCAGAGGATCATAGAGGAAGAGAGGGAAAAATAAGATAAAATCAGAGAGGGAGACAAACCATAAGAGACTCAAAATCATAAGAAACAAACTGAGGATTGCTAGAGGGGAGGGGATGGGGGGATGGGGTAATTGGGTGATAGACATTAAGGAGGGCACATGATGTAATGAACACTGGGTTTTTATAAGACTGATGAATCACTGAACTCTAACTCTAAAACTAATAATACACTATATGTTAATGAATTGAATTTAAATTAAAAAAATAAAAGATGGTAAAGAACTTAGAAACTATGAAATATGAATAATAAGGAAATTTTGAATACTCAACCTGGAAAAAAAATTAACAAAAACATGGTAGGAGTTTTTAAAGAGGAATTATTTGTATCATTTGTTACTTAGAGACTAATAAAATCAAAAGACAGATGTTACAAAGACGCATTTCATCTTCATGAGCGGGTTTATGCAAAATTAGAGTACGGAATGAGTTTTATAAAGAGGTCTGTTCTCAGTCACTAAAGGCTTTTAATAATCTAGGTGAAGTTCTAGTAGAGATTCATTTGTGATGAAATTGGACCAGATGACCAATAATATTGCCTTCAATGTTCAGGTTTGGGGAATATGACTTCCATAAAGCAAATAAGATATATTTGCTTAAGATGATATTCCAATGAAGATTTTTTTAAGGCTATGCTCTTAGATTTGTCTTCACTTCCCAGTGAAAGGTGGAATTTGTTATAAAAACATTAATTTTATTGAACTTGTTATATTTTCTTTTTAAGATTTTATTTATTTATTTGAGACAGAGAGAATGAAAGAGAGCACATGAGAGGGGGGAGGGCCAGAGGGAGAAGCAGACTCCCTGATGAGCAGGGAGCCCGATGCGGGACTCGATCCCGGGACTCCAGGATCATGACCTGAGCCGAAGGCAGTCGCTCTAACCAACTGAGCCACCCAGGCATCCCAGAACTTGTTACATTTTATTTTTACTATCACTTATTATTATTTATTATGTACCGAACAAAATGTGCTGTACACTTCCTAAGTATTATAATTAATCCAAACAACATCTCTACAAGGTAGAAATTATTGGTTTCATTTAGGATTAAGGAAAAATGGTTTGACAAAGTCTAGATAACTTGCCTAAAATCACACAGCTAGTAAATAACACAAAGATGTTATTCCATGCACATCAATAAAAGAATAAACTTGGAAGTGATACAGCATTATGATTTCAAGTAAGGGTGATTGGGGCTCAATCATTGCTTTGAAGACCCCAAAGACTTCCTCTTTCAGGACCTAGGGATGGCCAGATCAGATTCACATTTCACTGAGGCAGACTCCAGAAAGCCAAATTATGGATAAACAGATAAACATTCTGGGAATATTCACAACAATACTCTGTCCTCTTAGGGATGGTAGAAAAAAAATAAATGGTTGATATTTTATTTATTTACCAAGAGAAATTATAGTCAGGAGGTGTGAAAATATAGGAGAATGAATACATTCTCTCTTGCTAGGTTATTCATTCTATATGTTGAATGAAAAAGAGCTGAAGATCAACATGGAAATCATGGACATGCTTGGAGACCATGAAATTTGAGGAAGAAGAGTTAGATAACTCAAGCTTTTAATGGATTCACTATAAGATAGCTGTGGTTTCATTCCAATTGACAAACTATCTTATATCTATATTAACCAATATAATTTGCTTACCAAAAAGTATTGTGGCCAAGTTTTCAATCCTTTTTTTGTCATTGACAACCCATGTTGTAACCCAGTGTTGATATTACATTGTAAATCTCAGAGGACAAACGTATAACCCTAATTTTCTAGTTAGTACTAAGCGTCTAAGTACTGATCAGAGTTAAAATTTTTCTAGCTCCAAAGCCCAGTGAAAGCCATGTGAGTCAAGGATAATGTCATTATAAACTATTTGTGCTGAATTAAAGAATATTTACTTTGGATACAACCATAAATTCTTAAACTGATGATTTCAAGGGGGAAATAGAAACCTCTAAGTCACTAATGTGACAATAAGAATGAACCTGGATGATCAGACCAGGGAATTAAGAAAAAAAAAAAAAAAGCAGGTCTTTCAGAAGCACCATAAATTATGTTGGTAAATTGTGGCTGGGTTCTAATGCAAATCTAGGTTACCCAGGCATAAAAGACAGTAGCAATTGGCAAACACTGTGTTATTTATTTTCTGGATAAGGCATCTATCAAATTCTTCTTTCCTCAGTGAAATGCACTCACACACCATGGAGAAAAAGAAATTGGTAGTGATGGAGTACAACCCTGGGAACTTCTTTTCTGAACTTTAGTAAAATAGAGTAAATATCAAAGTTCTCTGTAAATTCACAGTTGCTTGCTTGTCTAAACCAAACAAGAGGGCGATAGTCACTTGGTTGCTAAGCAGAGAAAGTGGTTACTGAAATGTTTCAGGACCTGTTTGATGAACCTGTCAGGTGCCTTCTCCGAATCTGCTGCCATAAAGCACACCAATTTAAGTCTCAAAGTCACAGAAATGGCAACTCATCATGAAAATTGCCAATTCATGGGGTACCTGGGTGGCTCAGTCAGTTAAGCGTCTGCCTTCGGCTCAGGTCATGATCCCAGGGTCCTGGGATGGAGCCCTGCATCAGGATCCCTGCTCAGCGGGGGGCCTGCTTCTCCCCCTCTCTCTGCTTCTCCCCTTGCTCATGTTCTCTCTCTCTCTCTGTATCTCTGTGTTTCGAATTAATAAATAAAAATATATCTTAAAAAAAAAAGAAAATTGCCAATTCTTTCAAATCTCAAAAGAAGGAAAAAATGCGTGGAGATATTGTATTTTATAGGTACTTGAGCCTACTAATCAATAGTAGGGGGCACCTGGGTGGTGGAGTTGCTTAAGCATCTGACTCTTGGTTTCAGCTCAGGTCATGATCTCAGGGTCACGGGATTGAACCTGCTTGGAGCCCCATGTCCGGCTCTGTGCTCAGCATGAAGTCGGCTTGGATTCTCACTCCCTCTCCATTTGCCCCTCCCCCTTGTGCCCCACCCCCCTCAAATAAATAAATAAATAAATAAATAAATAAATAAATAAATAAATAAATAAATCTTTTTAAAAAATAGGATTTTTCCGAAGTCTGGAGCAGAGGGATTTGGAAATAGCATTTCAAGTCAGAGAACTTCTGCTTTATATGTTATTCCAGAAAAAAGAAAAGTGTGTTTCTTTACCATGATTTTATTTATTTAATAATTAACAAGATTTAGGAGAGATAGTGAGTATAAATCTTAATCCATGATCTTGAAGGTGTAAGAAATGCATTACTATTTTTTTTAAATCAGTAATCTGACTGGAACCTCTATTCAGACATTTGATGGGAATGTAAGTAAATTTGGGGGTTATTCTCCTTTTCACTCCCATCATAATATAGGGATCCAGAATTACCTGGTACCAGGAGAAGAGGCAAGTGCCCTTCACATGAATCTCTTATGATTGCTACTAGTTTAATAATTACCCAAGTCCACAGAGTTACCAGAGTTGTTGCTCTTCTATGTCTTTGTTACATTGCCACATCTGGAATTCAGAATCTTGGTGGGAGCTGAGAATTCCAGTGCCTTGCGATCACTCTTGAGGAAAAGAAGCATAATCACTCCTCATAAAGGATGCAGATGCTAAAGTAAAACACCACCTGAATTATCGAAAAACAGCAAAAACCAAACACGAATAAACATATCAATACATTATTCCTACAACAAAAGTCTTGTTTAAAGTTTTTGCTTGAGGCCCAGAATTTTTTAACCTTTATTTAAAATAATTTTAAATTTACAGAAAAGCTGCAAAATAGTAGCTTCCATATGCCCCTCACCAGCGCCCCCTAATGTTAACATCCTACATAACCACGGCAAAATGACCAGAACCAGGAAATTAATATAGGTACACTACTATTAATTAAAATACAGACCTTATTCAAACTTCACCAGGTTTTCCACTAATTACTTTTCTCTTCTCCAGCTCTGGTCCAAGATTCCACACTGCATTTAGTTGTCTTGTCTCCTTTGTCCAAGACTGAATATCCTTCAGTCTTCATCTTTCAGGACCTTGACATTTTTGAAGAGTATCGGTCACATAATTTATAGAATATCCCTCATTTTTTATGTTATTTACATGAGGTTATACATGTTCAGACACAGAAGTGATTTTTTTTTTTGCCCTTCTCAGTCATATCAGAGGGTACATAATGTCAATAAGTCTTATTATTGGTGATATTACAGGTGATCATTTGGCTAAGGTTCTGTCTTTGGGTCTTGAGTTTCTCCACTGGAAGTTACTCTTTGCCCATTTGTAGTTAATAAATATCTTGGAGAAAATATTTGAGAGTATGCAAATATTCCATTTCCCCTCAAAGTTTCGCTCACTAATTTTAGCATCCATTGGTGGATCATGCCTGCAATGATTATTATTATTATGGTGTTTGTCAATGCTAATTTAGTTTTTCCTTTATCCTTCCTATGTTTATTAATAGGAATTTTTCAATAAGAAAAATCTGTTTCTTCTCACTGATCTGTTTATTCCATTTATATCAGTATGGACTCATAGACACTTATTTTATATATGGGTTATAATCCAGTAACATCAGAGGTTCTGGATTTTAAACTGTGATAATACTCTATTTCTTTTTTAAAAAAGATTTTGTTATTTGAGAGAGAGACATAGGGAGGGAGAGAGCATGAGTGGTGGGGAGAGCCAGAGGGATAGGGAGAAGCAGACTCCCCGCTGAGCAGGGAGCCAGATGTGGGGCTCAACCCCAGGACCCTGGGATCATGACCTGAGCCTAAGGCAGATGCTTACCCGACTGAGCCACTCAGGTGCCCCTATTTCTTTTTTTGAGTTCCACAGGTTCCCTCCCTCTTTTTACCATGATGGTATTTGTCTCTGGTTCATTGCAACATGTCTGTTTATTCCATTCTTCTTTTACTGCTTCCTTTGATTTTACTTCTCAGTCTTATTATGATTCCTCCTTTTAAAAATTTTATCTCTAATATTCTGTCATCCTTTATTAAAACCTTGTTATTTTTTCTCCCCCCTCCAACATTGTCATTTTTCCCCATTACCCCCCCCACACACACACTCTTTATTTCTACTTACTTTATGTATAGGGGCTGATGGGCAGGCATAGTTCATCCAGTCTGAACAAAGATAAATTGCCTATTCCCATCTTTTGAAAATAGTCCATTTGTTCTTTTGACTTTCAAGATGAATGTGAGCAAATTAAAGGAGTCATTCTCTATTTTGGCCATCAATTTTCAGTCGGCACTGAGTAAGGTGACCGCTAATGACACTGGTAATGGGTTATATTTCTTTTTGTTGTATTATTGTGGTTGACTTTAGAGAAGGATTGACAATACTTTTTGAACAACTACTGATTCCATCAATCTTTGAACTAAAAATAATTTAAAACAACACATTTTTCTTAAGAAAATTGAAGCAAAATTGTGTCCTTTGTATCTCTGTATGACAGTTGCTTAAATCACCCATATATTCTTATAGTTGGATCCACATCAAATATATAAATTTCCCCTATTCTAACCAGAGGTTATAAATCTGACTTTTTCAGGTACATCAAAATCTATTCTTGTGACACATATTTTATTGTAGTTGTAGAAGAGAAATCTTGAAAGGAAATTAACAGAACCATAAATCCTTTCTATATTCCTTGGAAATTCTAATGAAAGCTTATTCAGAACATTTTTTTACTTATTTTGAATTGCTAAAAATATCTTTATAAGGATAGACAAAGGCAATTATACTTCAGTGAGACAAGAATCAGCCAAACATATCCAATTGTGTCTATGTACTTAATTTAGAGAATAGACTTAGATCTTTGAAATTCTGAATGGTTCATTATAACCAACAAATAATAAGTAGAAAGCAGAGATCTTTCAAACTACAGATACTGAAAATTTAGCAGTGGATAATTTTAAAAGTTTGAATGTCATTTAAAAGTGCCTACATTATTAAATAAAGATAAAACTTATATGCATTTCAAAAGTATAATTAATATTTACTTTATTAAACATTAGTTAAAATTCCCTAACTGTAAAAATCCTGAGGCCATCCATTTAAATACTAACAACCTAGACAATATGTGTTCTGAGATTCTTTCCTATTAAGAAAAAGAATCAGTAATTATATTTTAAAACAATTTTCATTCCCAAGAGTAGAAATAGGAATATCAAATAATGACCTAAAAAGGAAATGTGAAGGACTTCTGGAAAGGAGGCAAAGTTTAGCTTGTGACTATTAATGACCCTTTAATACATAAATAAATTTTGTGGATGTCATAATCCTGAATAGGAAAACAATATGGCAAAGTCCTGATAGGTACAGGTTAATCCACATATCTAAACACATTTCAAACAAAATCTTAAAAGATATTGCTTGAACTTGACAGAATGGTCACAAAATTCATGCAGGAGGGAAAAAAGCACACAGAATTAATTTGAGTAAAGAAACATAAAACACAAGGGGTAGAGACATGCCTGATAATTTTTAAACTGCATTGTAAAGTTGCAATACATCCAGTCCTTGTTCTCTTACATATGTTTCTGTAAGAACTGGGTATTTTGACCCATGTTGGAATTCAGATATATGATAGACTGGGGTGTGTGCAGGAAAGACAGGTATTTAAGAACTTGCTTCTTATTCCCCTACCAGGATCAAAGGATGCATCACTGCAGAGAGAGAAAGGGCTGTGAGCAAAGCAAAGTGGCCATCCATAAGAAAAGCACAAAAACAACACTTACTTAAATGTAAGCAATTTTTTTTCTACTCTTTTCCAATCTCATGCTTAAGACATGTTATTTAGTTTGAAAGAAAGTAACTTTCAAGTAGCCGAGGTAGTACAGGTGAGTGATATTGGTTCTTTTCACTGTAACTGGAAAATGTTTCAGATCACCCAACTTTTTCAATGTATATTGGTTAAAACTCAGAGGTAAAGCTTTAACATAATTTATTTCAAATTTGACACACTTATCCAATAAGATATTTCTCTTTTTTTTTAAGATTTTATTTATTTATTTGAGAGAGAGAATGAGAGAGAGCACATGAGAGGGGGGAGGGTCAGAGGGAGAAGCAGACCCCCTGCTGAGCAAGGAGCCCGATATGGGACTCGATCCCGGGATTCCAGGATCATGACCTGAGCCGAAGGCAGTCGCTTAACCAACTGAGCCACCCAGGCGCCCCTCCAATAAGATATTTCAAACTATTTTGTAAAAAGGAAATATTTATAGCAATTACTGGTGACCCTGATTTTATTTCAAGTTATAAAATGTAGAATATTTTCTACCTCCTACTAACAAAAAATAAATAAATAAATAAAACTACATGCCAGTTGCCAGATTGATTAGATTTTGGCAATACATGCTTTTCTCTTTTTCCTTTTTTTGGGGCCTACAGGAAAATGCTTAATCATGGTAACTAATGAACTCAATTGAATTACATCTGATGTTTATATTTGATTCACATTTAATTATTTCCAATAGCTGGAGTCCACAAAGTCTTTTGTGCACACAGTGGTAGACTGAATTATTGTCTCCATTCTCCATTCCTTCCTGTATTCATGTTCCCATGCAGCTGTGCTGAACGCTGTCTCTAGGACCCAGCATGATTTCCCACTCCTCAGGTTTGGCTTGGTGACCTACTGCGGCCAATAGAATGACAAACTACAGGCCAATTCCTATCCGAAGCCACAAGAGACTTAAGTGCTTGAAAACACTTGTTCTTTCTTGATTCTGCCATCACCTTGTGAAGGACATGCCCAGGCTAACCTGCTCATCTTAGAAAAAAAACAGTTGAGAGACATGTGCTAAAAAGCTGGGCCAGTCCTCTGAACAGCCTAGATCAGCCTACTCCCAAACAAATTAAGGAGTCTCATTAAGAATAGAAGAGCCACCCAGTCCAGGCTAGCCTAGATCAGCTGATGCTAGAAATAAATGTGAGAAATAAATGTTTATTGTTATACGACACTAATGTTATGTGGTTGGTTGTTTTGCAAGTATACTATATCAACAGCTAATTGATAAATCCTCATATATATACTAAAAGATCTCCAAATCTTATCCTATTCCTCCCACTTTATAAAGAACTTACAGTTTTAGCTAAACATTTCACTAAACTATTACAAATTAAGTAATAGGCAATGGCTTACTGGTTTATTACATTATTTTCATAGCACATTAATTACTCATGATTGACATCATTTTAATCCTCATGACTGCTTATGGCAGTCTCTATATATAACTTATTTCCTCGAAGCTTTTAATAATGACACTTGAGAAGTGAATTGATACATTTGCTTAAATCGAAACATGAAGGCAAAATTTTTCTGACAGAATGTAAGTCTGATTAGCTTAGGGATACTATGCTGATTAGTTTATAGGACAGACATTCTCCATAAATTTAATTAGTTAATTTTACAATGCCAAAGTATTGATAAAAGTATATTTAAAGCATATAATAAGATATAAAGAATTTCATACAAAAATATTAGAAAGAATATAATAACATTTTGATTTTTCTTTATCTCTTTTGTGTGTGTTGGATTAAATGATTCCTCTAAATAAAAGAGTAATGGTATAATTTAGAGTCAATTAGTATGTGTTTGTAAAGTGTTTTTTTGGTTACGTCCAGGATATTAAGAAAACATGGACTAAAATGACGGGCAACAAGTTATGTTTCAGATCAAGTCCAAGTCAGGTGGTTTCCAATTCTTTGCTTTTGCCAATTTGAAATGAGAATTAAAAATGGCTAAAAATAATTTTTGGTGACATACCATTGTGATTTTGGCCTTCAAAGATGTGTCAAACAGTCTATAATCAAAAATAATTTTTTGATAATAGATCACTGTGACTTTTGGCATTTAAGGAATTACATGACACATCTATGAAAAAGAAATAAAACTTCCTTCCATTCCCCTCTACTGATTTCTGTGAAAATAATTTCTTCTGTTCACATCTATAAAACAAACCAATCAGAATATAATTTGTGCAGAACTCTGTTGACTCTAGCGATTTCTTATGCATTCACAGAGACAAAAGCTAATTGAAAAAAAACACTAATCTCATTAAGAAACATTAAAATTTTACTTTTAATGTTCAATAATTATGCAGCAATTTAATACCATATTTATGATGCACAGTAATAATACTAATAACTTCAGCCTGAAAAACTTTTTTGAATGTTTATAACCCTTCAAAGAAACTTTGCACATAAAAATACATACATACTTTTGCTTTATAAAGAATAAAGGTGGGATTATCAATAAAAGTCTTTCAAGAATAAAAAATAGGTTATATTAGGATAAAATTTTATGCTTAAAATATAATTGAAATATAAATTCAAGGGAGAATCAATCAAAAGATGCAAAATTCCTGAATGTCCAGGAAGAAATTGTTGGTGTATTGTTTAGAATCATTTTGGTTACTTAAATTTCACTGGATATTTAAAAGAGTACTATAACCTTATTTTTTACCAAATGCCAGCCATTATATCCATTTAAACTCATTATGAGAAATCTTAGATGTCAAGTTAAAAATATGCAAGAGGACACATAGATTTCCAAAAATTATTTTAGGAAGTACTACATGACCATCGATCCAGGCTCTGAGAGCCTCTGGGAGGCTCTTGCCACTCTAAGCAAGCATCCAAACCTTTCTCTCTTGCATTATGGCCAGGATTCTGTTTGAGGTGTTTATTTATGCTTTAGGCAGGAAAAGAGCCCCTTGGATTGCCAATGAGAGAACAAAGTATGGATAATGAATAGAAAATAAATAGGCCAGTACTGAAAAATAAAACCCTGCTACATTTTATTTGTGGATAGTGGCTAAATTTTCCTGAGCATTTGTCATGTTGCAAGTTCTATCTACATTTAATAACTCATTTAATCTTCATGCGGTAGGTAGGTAGAGGTAGACATGAGGTAGACACAGTTGTTAGCCCCATTTTACAGATGAAAACTGGGGCTCAGAGAGGCTAACAAATACAGTCACCATTTTGTAGCCACTTAGAGTGAGCTAGGCCCAGAAACAGGCTGTCTCAACTAATATCCCACTACACTGTGGGAACTACCCTAGGCTCTCCCCTTCGTCCCTCCCCAGGACTCCTTTACTAATGCCTTCCCACCACTCACTTCACTTTGTGCCCAGAAAGAAAAAAACAGGAGGAATGTACACCAAATATTAATACTGGTGATCTCTGGATGATAGTTAAACCAGTAATTTTTATTTTTGTCGCTCTTAATTACTGTCATTTTCTGAATTATGAGGGGGGGGAAAAAGACATGTTGGATTAGCTCTTTGTTCAGAAAATAGTCATTCTCTTTCCCTTACCTCCATGAAGAAACAAACATTTCTATGGAATTGGACCTGAGCTTGGCCAGAGGACTGTGGAAAGACATGATTGTGGTTTTGATGCTAGCCATTCTGACTGATGTGAGGTGATATCTCATTGTGGTTTTGATTTGTATTTGCCTGATGATTAGTGATGTTGAGCATCTTTTCATGTGTCTGTTGGCCATTTGTATGTCTTCTTTGAAAAAATGTCTATTCAAGACCTCTGCACATAATTTTTTTTAAGATTTTATTTATTTATTTGAGAGAGAGAGAATGAGAGAGAGCACATGAGAGTGGGGAGGGTCAGAGGGAGAAGCAGACTCCCTGCCGAGCAGGGAGTCCGATGCGGGACTCGATCCAGGGACTCCAGGATCATGACCTGAGCCGAAGGCAGTCGCTTAACCAACTGAGCCACCCAGGCGCCCCCTCTGCGCATATTTTTAAATCAGATTTTTTGTTTCTTTGGTGTTGAGTTGTATGAGTTCTTTATATATTTTGGATATTAACCCCTTTTCAGATATATTATTTGCAAATATCTTCTGCCATTCAGTGGGCTGCCTTTTCATTTTGCTGATGGTTTCCTTCACTGTGCAAAAGCTTTTCAGTTGGGTGGAGTCCTAATACTTTATTTTGCTTTTGTTTACCTTGTCTGAGAAGACACTCCCCGCCGCCCCCCCCCACCCCCATGCACTGTTGGCGGGAATGTAAATTGGTGTGACCACTATGGAAAACAGTATGGAGAGTCCTCAAA